>NC_054550.1:18036354-18636354 GCF_017654505.1 Polyodon spathula
AAGTTATTGACCCCTTAGTTAACTCAACCCAATTTTAAAGGGATAATTAGGGTCAGCTGTTTGAATGTTTTGGTTAACAATTAGGCCTGATTTGGGCCAGCCCTGCCCAATATATATCTGACTAACTTTGGCCCTTACCATCAGAGTGAAGTTATCAGCACACACGTTCGAGTGGCACATCGTGCCACAATCAAAAGAAATTCCTGAAGGAAAAATAGTTGTTGATGCCTATCAGTCTGGAAAGGGTTACAAAGCCATTTCTAAGGCTCTGGGGCTCCACCAAACCACAGTCGGAGCCACATTGTCCAAATGGAGAAAGTTTGGGACAGTAGTGAATCTTCCCAGGAGTGGCCGTCCTGCCAAAATCTCTCCAAGAGCAAGGTGTAAAATCGTCCAGGAAGTCACAAAGAACCCTAGAACAACATCCAGGGATCTGCAGGCGTCTCTAGCCTCTGCTAAGGTCAGTGTTCATGACTCCAGCGTCAGAAAGACACTGGGCAAAAACGGGATTCATGGCATAGCAAGGCGGAAACCATTGCTCACTAAGAAGAACATGAATGCTCGTCTCAAGTGTGCCAAAAAGCGCCTGGATGGTCCTCGAGTTCTGGAACAATGTTCTATGGACAGATGAGTCAAAAGTGGAACTTTTTGGCAAACATGGGCCCAATTATGTCTGGCGAAAACCAAACACTGCATTCCACAGTAAGAACCTCATACCAACGGTCAAGCGTGGTGGTGGTATTGTCATGATTTGGCGATGCTTTGCTGCATCAGGACCTGGACGACTTGCCATCATTGAAGGAACCATGAATTGTGCTCTGTATCAGAGAATTCTACAGGAGAATGTCAGGCCATCCGTCCGTGAGCTGAAGCACAGCTGGCTCATGCAGCAAGACAACGATCCGAAACACACAAGCAAGTCTACATCAGAATGGTTGAAGAACAAGAAATTTAAAGTTTTGGAATGGCCTAGTCAAAGTCCAGACCTAAACCCCATTGAGTTGTTTTGGCAGGACCTGAAACGAGCAGTTTATGCCCGAAAACCCACAAATATCACTGAGTTGAAGCAGTTTTGCATGAAGGAGTGGGCCAAAATTCCTCCACGGCGCTGTGAGAGACTGATCAATAACTACAGGAGACGTTTGGTTGCAGTTATTGCTTAAATGTGGCGTAACCAGTTATTGAGTCTAAGGGGCGAGTTACTTTTTCACACTGGGGTATTGGGTGTTGCATAACTTTCTTTAATAAATACATGAAATAAGTATCTAAATTGTGTGTTATTTGTTCACTTAGGGTCCTGAAGCATTTTATTTATTATATATATATAACACAATGCACAATTATATATAATTATATATAAATAAAAATATGCTTTGGTTGTTCAGATGTCTGTGGTGTACTCAGTAAAAAAACAAACCAAAAAAAAAAACAAATTACGTCCGACTGTTTCTCCTTTCATTATACTATGTAGTGTTTTGAACACAGCTCTCAGACTGCTGCGGGGCTTCTAGGTATGAGTATATCTCCGGTCCTTCCAGCGTTAAAGCCTGTGTAACACCAGAAACGTTTTGGGCAAACTTCCTGCAATTTGTAGCTTGAACTATTACCATGTGAATAGTTCAAGCTACAATACCTGGACAGTCTTGGGTTGAGCTTTACCTTAAGCTGCTTGATGATGCTCTGTAGAATAGGTTTTTAAAAAATTTAAATTGCTACCTGGTGTGTATTTTTTGCTACCTTGAAATAATTACCCTGCAGGTGGCATTCTGTTTAAACTAATGTGGTGACCTTTGCCTTTTTTGTTTGTTTTTAAATATAACTTTTCTTTAGAAATAGCAGCACTTCATGCATTACAATACCATGCTATGTTTTGGATGCATGGTAATTGCATGTAAATCATGCTAAACATGAACCCAGTTTCAGCTGGGGATGCACAAGGATGTTCTCTGTATGTCTTATCCTGGTGGGGGAGCTTCTTCTAACAAACTGGCAACCCACCCTGGGCACTATACTATACCAGCATAGGTATAGAAGATATTTTTGTGGTTTATATGCACAATTTAATAGAATTGATTTGAAAATCAGGTGTTTGTGATCACAGACCGGGGAAGTGCTGTTTTGTTATTGTTAATAAAGTACCCTTTGAACCCGGACCCTTGAGCATGATCTCTACGGTTCATTTTGATTTAGTGTGGCTCATGAAAAATCTGCTGAAGCCCTGTCCAAGTGTGTGTGCTGGTGGGGGTGAACAACAGTGTCACAAGGGATCAATGATGATGCCAATAAAATAGATTTTGAAGCCCTGATTATGACTACAAATAAACTGTCGGTGCCCTAGAAAAACACTTACGGGTCATATTGATAAAGCATTTACCCAAGTGTTAAATTTAACATTTCTATTTAATGGTGTTTGCAGTCATTTAGAGTTCAGCGTGATTGCAGGCATCATATAATAAGATGTAAATTAAATTTGGGCTGTCAATTAATTGTAGTTAACTTCTGCGATTTAAACGTTAATGTCTTTGGAGATAGTTAGTTTTTATTTTTATTTTTTAAAACGCACATTAAGTGCACCCTTTTGGCATATTGGAATTCATTCCCTGCGGCACTATTTTAGTATACCGGAGAGCCTGTAATGCAATGAGTGCAACTGGCGTTTACATAGAGATTAGTCATGTAACTGCATTATGGAGCCAAGTACTAAAAGTGAAGGACTTTGTGAATGGGAAGTTTATTTAAAAACAACTTTGACATATCTAAATTGAAACTTTCAGTATCACAAACATAATCTGAAGCAGCACCTGCGTGCTAAACATGCATCCACTTCTCAAAATACACTTGCTAGCAACAACACAACAAATGAAACTTGTCAGTTTTGACAGAGTACACTTTTAGATACAGTCGGTGATGCCTCGGGAGAAGTATTAGAATAAGCTGCTGTTCCAATTAAATGAGAGACATTTGAGACAACCTTGGTGAAAAGAATAATAATTAAATCACATTATGATTAAGTGCATAATTTAAAAGTCAATTGTTTTTTTTATTCCTAAACGAAATGAATTGCTGTTTCTACTTGAATTAAAATTACGTCTTATTACAAGGCGAGACCTCTATGATGTTGACATGCCAAACTTAAAATACATTTTAAAAAGAAGTGTAAAAAGCTTTGTGTGTGGCCCAATACAGTGAGTGCTTGTAATAAATTCTCTGGGCTCTTGTCATTGTGCAGTTGCTCAGTAGATTGTGTACATGGCTAACACTGTCTGTTCTGATCTTTTCATTGCCACCAGTCTCTTCTCTTTGCTCTGCTGCTCCTAACTTGTGCTAAGCCTGTGTTGCTAACCTCTGTGGATTGGCCCCTAATTTGGGATCTGTCGGCTTGCGGGACTCCATCTGCTGGTAATCCGCCTGTGCTGTCGTCTGTCTGCTGAGTAGGTGACAATCATATCTCTACAAATAGTTCACACTGTGTGCTCTGTTAATGAAACTGAAGTGCCTGTTTTCTGCAGTTGATTTAAGAGACACACACGTGCAAAACTGTGAGGATTACTCTTGACCACTGGTAGCTAATTTCATTTGACACTTGAGCCAGATTCAAACCCTGGAATAGCTGAGAGGTTGGTGAATTAGCTCACTGTCTCCTCTTCTAATATGGGTTTAACCCAAGTATGAAGTCTCCAAAATGCAAAATTATGAGAATTTAAGTCTTTCAGCCATTATACAACTTTTCAGAATGATAGCCCCTAAATAACGTCAGTGTCTTGCACTAAAAATGAAATACAAACTGGCATTGATTTACATATTTATATATTGATATTCGTTTACATTTCTGCAGTTTTGAGTTATTTGGTTTACTTTTCATCGACCTGTATCGGGTCTGCAGTGTTGATAGAATTAATAGCACTAGTGATAGTCTTTGCCCTTGACCACTCTATGGTGTCTGATGGTAACTTCATCATCACTGCAGCATGTTTCTATTGCTGTTGCTGCAAAGCTGACCCTGCTGTGTTTCCTGCAGAGCAAAGAACTTTGAGGTGAGCGACCACTACAAGAAGACCTGGGGCATCGGCACAGAAAGCTCTGCAAAAGTGGTGTCCAGCCAGCCCTGCAGCACCACCCAGAATGGACAGCAGACCTCCTCGGGAGGGCCAGGGGGACCCTATGTCAAGAGGTATCTATCACTGCACTGGTACAGAGTCTAAAGGTTCAGTTCTATCGATACACTGTCAGCTGGCTCTGTACAAAGAGATGTTAATATAAGGGAACTTAACAAAACACAGAGGTTTGCATCCTGGCTATGAAGTCACCGGTCTTAGCTGGGGATTCTGGATGGAGCGTTACATTGGCAAGACAATAGAAATGTGTCATAGTAGCGTATCTTTTAAGCTAGTTGAAATATTTCAGTAGTTGATATCCTGTTTATTTAATGTTTTACATTGCTACTTAAAAAAAAAAAAAAAAAGCAAATAAAACAAAATTTATTTTGCAAGTTCACAATAGTAAAGACAAACAGTTTTTCATGTTTTATTAATTGTATCATAACCTGTGTGGGAGGTAGGCAGCCTCATTGGGAACCTGAAGAACATGGCATTGGACATGGGCACTGAGATTGAGAAGCAGAACAACCAGATTGACCGCATCATTGTGAAGGTCAGGCGATTTCTGCTGTGCCCTCGTGGGGCACAGTGCCCAGGGGATGCACTTTAAGGATATCAATTTACTCTCGTGAAGTACTAAATAAATACATCACCACTTTGGTAGTACGTGTCAAGTAACCCTCTTAAAATGCCAATTCCGAATGGTTGCTAAATAAGGCAATTGAGTCCACAATTGCAGCACATATGTATTGATAACTTTTACAAAATTTTTGTTGATATATTGAACTTGGAGAAATGCATGCTTATAGTCCTTTTATATACAAACCTGGAATTCAGTTGCTTTGAACTCGCACAAAATACAGAGACTACTCCTGGGACAGCCGATTAGTAGTTTGTCTTCTACTGAAAGTTAAATGAACGTGGGCATAGTAATTCATATTGGTGTATTAGATTAGTTTAATGGTCTGCTGTATTGAGTGGTTACCATTCATAAAACTGTATACAGGGTTGTAATTGCAGACATTTCATTTAGGGAGTTTCTTTGATTTTGCATGACTTGTATTTGATTGATAGTATTCAGAGTGACAGTAATACAGATCTAATGGCAAACAACAAAACAAATCACATGTTTCATTTTAAAAAGGGGAATTCAGTACAGAGCAGTTAATACAACTGATACAATTGTGCAGTTTAAGCAAGCGTTCATTATTTGTTTTTCAGGCTGAAACAAACAAAGTGCGTATTGATGAGGCCAACCAGAGAGCGAATAAACTCATCAAGTAGTTGGAGAGCTTCTGTGGTGTGAGGGGGAGGGGGGGGGAGCAACCTTTGACCCCTCCTCCTGGACCTTGACCATTCTCCAGCTTCCACTTCAGTCTGGACTCTCTTCCTACAGGATATCTAACCCCTCCTCTCCTCCTTTACAAAATCAAGCCAGTGTGCTCATTTCAGCGATGGGATGTGTGAAGCTGGCACTAGGAATGGCAGGGCAGTTTGGGATTGCCTTTCAATCAGAACAAGAATTTACACGAGTCACAGCAGTGCTTTAGAAACGGGTTTGTGTTTCAGAAATACTAGCGCTATTGTTTTCAGTTGCAACACTGGAGATGGTAGAATCGGTGTGCAGGGAAAGTGCTGCTCCATCTTTTTCTTTTTTACAGCAAGGGTTTATAATTAAGGGATGTGCAACCTGAGGCCTGTGACCCCTACACAAGCCCACTCTGCAATGCTTGATTATGTAATGCAAAGAAGCAAAGGTGAGTGAATCTGGTCAGAACTGCTAGTAACCAATGCTAAGATGGTTAAACATGTTTTGGCCACAACAAATATTCAAAAACAAACAAGAAAACAGACAGTTTTATCTAAAATAACACATTTATTACAACAATTTCAACTCTTTCCATGGAGCCATAATGTAGCTGTGGTTGCTCACCCCTCATTATTAACCAGTAGTCTGTTTAACTGTCTGGGATAATAAGATTTGCTGTTCAGGGCTTTTGTTTTAGTACCTGTTAATAAACTCATTCAAATGGATGTAGTTCATTTGCTCTATTCAGTGCTCTATTGCTTCTGTCACACAAGAAATAAGTGATGTCATTTAAAATATCCATCCCTTGGTGCCTTGCAAGAAAGGATGGATATACACTCCTTGCTCTATTAGACTTTGTTCCCTTCACATTATCTTCTAGGTGTCCCAACATTTCCTTTCCGTCAGAGCATTGAAACAGTGCAGCCTGGTCCCGGGCTGGTCATTTACATGTTGGGATTGAGAGAGGCGCCCCGTTTGTAAAGTAATACAAAAAAAAAAAAAAAAAAAGCAACACGTCACAATGCTCTTGCACAGTAACCCCTTGTATACAGATTCACCAATCACTGCTCTCCATGTGTCCTTCAGCTCAGTGTCAAATCCCCTGTACCCCTAGAAGACAGTTGGGTTGCTATTGTACTATAAAGGGAACCCTGAAAATTTGCAGTATATTGTTTTAAATTAATGTAATTGTATTTATTTTTTTGTTTTTGTGTGTCCTATTTTGGTTTGTTTCCCAATTTAAATGAAGGCTTGCTTTTGTTCTGCGTTCTTGCCCGTGTGTTGGGGATTCTCCCAATAGTAATACATGGAACACAGCCCCCATCCCCAGCCTGGTTTAATGGTGCAACAATTTCATGATTTATTCTTCAGATGGATGGGATGATTAGGGTTAACTAGCTGGGGTTATATGGCTATTTCCTGCAAATAACGTTTCTGTGACTTTATACGTTCAATAAAATCAAGTTTGTCCAGTCTGTTCAATGTATTGCAGTTTTTCAGTGTATCGTTTGCCAAAAGTTGTCAATACAGTAAGTAAGCAATCAATACAGTAAGATGTACATTTTTTAGGGGCAATTTCAGATTGTCACACTTATTACTGTAATCTCATTAAATTGTGCACTCCTATTTCGTATAAAAAGAAAGTGCATGCATTTCAAAAAATAATTTCTCGTACTTGCTGTGGCAAAGTGCCTGCCCCTGTATGTATTTTACGTTGTGTGTTCGGTGAGTGGAGAACGGGATTGGAGATCGAGGTAATTGTAATAATAATAGTTAAAATAGAAGTTCACTGTGTTTTTTCTGTATAGTCTGTTTTGTTTGTCTTTTTGTTTTGGCTACGAGTGCCGTGTCCTGTGCTTGTTTGTCTTACAACCTTTTATTTTCTGTCTGTCTGTCCACTATTAAATGCTGAGCGAGACCATTTGCTCCGCTTCACCAAACTCCATCTCTGTTTATTTCTTGGTTTCTGGTCTGAGTCACCCACTACAGCTGTCTTTGTGACACTTGCACATCATTCAGTTATGTTTGTGTCTGCAGTAGCTTCAGATGTTACCAGGATGCTTGTGCTGAATTTGTTGGTAACCATGATGTCAGTAATTTAAAGAAAGCCTCAGTCCTCCCACATTTATGGAAGTCTGTTTTACAGCATTTAAAAATAATGTTCTTTGTGTAGAGTAGGAATAGGGTACCTTTTTGTTTGGTGAACCGTTCAGGTTTTTGTTAAGCTAATAGACCTTTGGGTTCTGCACAGAGTAACCTCTCCTCTTGCAGTCTTTTGTATGACTGTGTTTTATTGAATGATTTTTACTTGTTTTAAAAACAATGATTTTAAAAAGTAGCTGTTCGATCCCAGCCGCTCCCATATCCCTGCAAGATTTCAAAGCATTTGAATGATGACTCCTAACAAGGTGACTTTGGCAGCATGCTTTCTATTTATGCAGTGGTGGATTAAAAAACCTGTATAGGGATGAAACTTGTCGGGAAGCAGCAGTAGATCATGGGACAGATGAGTGGGTGGTTGGCACCTTTTCACCTTGGCACGGAATAACGTATTTTGTAAGGAAGATTAAGTCGGCTGATTTAAAACAGACAATCAGATAACCCTGCAGGCCACTTGACAGCCTGCGCTTGCTGTTCCTGTGGGCTACTGCATTGCATGTTGGGTAGCGATGTCATCGCAGAACCCCAGCAGTTCTGGGAACAGAGTGGTCACATTGAGTAAAGCCATGCTTGGGTGCTGCTTGCTAGGAGTCTACATGTGAGCCAGGTGACTGCCTCTTCCCCATGGTCTTCTGTCCGTACCTGCCCTTGCTCTGCTGGGCTTATTGATCCCTGGCATATCTCTGAACCTGTCAAGTGACTTTTGAATAATTCTGTATATAATGAAATCAGGCCCTGCAAAAATGTACTACTTCAGTTACACAAGAAATGTTGCTGCTGAAATTTAATGTGGGTAAGAAATTTAGTTCCTTTTTTTTTTTGTAATTTTTGTCAAAAAAAAAAAAAAAAGGCAATTTTAATTTTAGGCCTTTTTTAGTTCTTTGTCATTTGTTTGTGGAATATTGTCTCTGCATAAAGTGTTATGTGATTCAAGACAAGTGCCTTTTCACATAGGTATCAATTACTTTTAATTGGTACCTTCATTCTGAGCCTTTTACTGTATACAGGTATGTCTGTATTGTTTTAATAAAGTTTAATTCAGATGTGCCGTGAATATTTATTTTAAACTGAGACTGCAAATTGCACATGCATAATTGAAGCTGTATCCCAGAGGTAAAAGATTAGTTTTACTACAACACTTATCACAAGATGCAACCACGAGTGATAAACACTAAGGTCCACTTCTCTAATAAACTCCCAGATTACAGTGCAGTTTTCATTTGAGTACCTTGGACCTGCAACAACAGCCAGTGCTGTTCATATTCTGCTTTTCTCTATCCTTTTTACTGTAGATTTGGGGTCAGTGTGTTTGGTTAATGTTGTATCCTTGTAAAACCTCCACTTTATTTATTGTAGCTAAGGAGGGTGTATCTAAGTGCACAAACAAACGGGTAAGGCATGGGTGTATTTTGGAGCATATTTCCCCTGGCTTTGCCCAACTTCTTCAAAGACACCTCCACTATATCCCCATGTAAGCCATGATCATGACAGATAATAAGAGGAAAGAGAATACCGATGGTCAATGGGAATGAGTGAGATTAATCTCTTTTGTTTGTTTTGTTATATAAATGGTCAGCTTGCATTGCATTTGATTTACATTTCTGATTCTTGACTAAGTTCATTGTCTGCAGTTGGTGCTGCGGGGATTCCAGAACAGAGACTTTCATTTTCAATTGGACCTGCTCTTGATCCTTACTGCCATCACCTCCAGTCATAGCAGAAATCAGGCATGTGAAACTCAGACCCTAACTGAACTGGGCTGTATCTCCACAGCCTGAAACACAGACCTCAGCTGAACTGTGCTGCATTTCCACTGTCTGAAACACAGACCTCAACTGGGCTGTGTCTCCACTGTCTGACATGCAGACCTCAGCTGAACTGGGCTGTCTCCACTGCTTGAAACACTGTTGGCTAAAGCATGCTGTGCCAATGATGCAGTCAGCATACAACCCAAAGTCTTTAACTTTTTCTTACCCAAGGTTTAGATAGGAAAACAAAATTTGGGGTCCTCTAACCTGTAACACAGGAAGGGGGTATTATGGAGCTTATTACTGGGCACTCTACTAAACTCTGGGGGATTAGAATTGGTATGTTTGTGTACTCAGGTTATGAACACCAAACATCTTAACAGTACATTTGATTTGCTTTGGTGTTGTCTAAAAAGAACTGATTTCAACAGCAGTAGTATTTAGATCCGTTTAGGATTTAAAACTGAAATTACCTTGCCCTATTGTATTAGGATTTCTTAAACAAAAGGTCATTTTTAAAAAATTATTTTTGAAGTTATGCCCTGCTTCCAGTGAAGCTGTTGAACAAAGTCACTGTTCTCCAAACTGTTGCTTTTATTAGGTTTTACATGTTAGCAACAACAACAAAAATACATAAAAGGTTGAAAAACAGGATGAATGGCAAAACAAGTATTTGGAGTTGTACATTTTTTAAAAAGTGCAAAAAAAGCTGTAACAAAACAAACACAATGCTGAAAATGCTGAAGAAATGGATACATCACAAAACAAAGATTAGAAGCCAAAGGCAACCTGTTGAGTAGTACAGTGTGCCAGCAACACTAAGGCAGACGTGGTCGTTCACAAACAAGAAACCGTGTCAGTCTAATATACACCACAAAGGTACAGTCCCCCTGATTCTGAATCCCTGGTTTGTTTTTCTATGTGGTTCATCAAGTTGTATTAAAAACAAAACATTTTTTAGAGTGAAATCTGTATTTAATAATATAAATCTAGTGATATACCTCTAATAAAAATGTTGAAAAAAAATTGCACGACTAAATTGTAACCTGCAAACCAACCAAAGTAGACAATGTTCCTGTTCTATCTAAAATGCTGCATTGTAAAAAAAAACCTTCAAAAACATTGAGAAAGTAAATGTTACATTAGAGGGTGATTTTTGACATTCATTACAATGACTCTCTAATTCTTATCAAGAATATCCATAGACATGTTTTCCCAAACCCCTTTAATATTCTATACCAGGCATCTCCAATCCTGGTTGTGGAGGGCCAGTATACCTCCTGGATTTTGTTCCAACTGTACCTTAAATTACTTAATTGGACCAATTAAGCTTCTAAAGCACTTAATTGGTCCAATTAAGTAATTTAGGGTACAGCTGGAACAAAAACCAGGAAGGACAACGGCCCTCCAGGACCAAGATTGGAGACCCCTGTGCTACACAGTACTGTACAGCTCCTAGAAAAGAAGCCAAGCTGCATTTGAATGGTAACACTCTGTAAGAAAACTATCTAAGTGAACCCAGGTACAACATTTACAATATTAGCCACAACATGCCAAAACTGCATAGAATTCTGGTTTCAATTTCAGTGCTTATAGTGCAGTATTGCCGTACAACCATTTATTTCTTTTTAAAATGAATAAGGTAAAATTAGTGATAGAATTTAAAAAGAAAAATACTGTATGTAATCAATCTTTGCTTAGAGCTATAACACACTGTCACTTTTAATAATAATAAACAACAAGTGCACTGTAAGGTGTCCAGTGTTCGTACTCCATGTTTACTATCTCCATTTTAAACCATAAACATTAATAATAAAAGATATGTTGTTCATCTGACAAACCTTTTCAAATACAAAGTAAAAAAAGCAATTCATATTTTATTATGTGCACCTTTTGTTATAAATGTTATTTTTAGTGTTTTTAAAGAGAGCCACCAGAGCTGTGGTGTCTGGTTCTCTCGATTTCTTCTTTGAGAAGGGGTTGCTGAATCTCTTCTTGTCCTTCTTGCCGCCGCAGCTCTCTCTGCTGGCTGAGGTGGAGGGCTGGGTGGGCAGGTTGTGTGCCCTTCCCTATGTGCTGGGACTCTGGGACTTCCCCTGCTGTGGAATTGCATTCTGCACAGCCTGCTCCCAGCTCTGTAACTCCTCCTGGTCACACAGAACTGGAGCATCATTCATTCTTCACAATCTGCATGCAAGGTCTAACTTGGAAGGTGATATTTTCAGACAGTGTGTGTATTACCACTTTTCTTAAATCACCTATGTTATACAAGCTGCACTGAGGAATGAATAAGTTAGTAAGGTTGATAAGAAGTAACACAGGCTGTGTTGTTGCTCGCAACTTGGTTGTACAAAAAAACTAAAGATTCATTCAGGCGTAGGGTTGAGAACCACAGGGCCCCCAGTGACTGCTCTGTTCTCATGCTGCAGAAAAGAGAACATCAACTGGACAGCTTTTTATTTATTGATCAATTTTCACATTTAATTGTACGGTATGGAGTTTCTTGCTCTTCTGCTTGTGTTAAATCAGCTTCTGATTTTTGCAGAAGTAGCAACTCGCCTTGTCTTTGCCCTGGAAGAGGTACCCCCTGCCATAGTGAAGTCTGTAACAAAAAAGAGTAATTGGAAATTACCCAATAGCCTATTTCCAGGAATGTTAAAGAAAGGGAAACTGAAGGACATGAATCACGGCCCTTGCAGGTGTTGAAGCAAGAAGTCGACAATTTCAAGCAACTGTCATCAAGTTGCTCTCAGCTGTTTTAATAATGTCGCTTAACCTCTCCACATTTTCTATTGTGGAGTAAAGACGTATTGAAATGTGAGTTGATTCTCACCGCAGTCTGATAAC
Source organism: Polyodon spathula (assembly GCF_017654505.1). Classification (NCBI taxonomy): domain Eukaryota; kingdom Metazoa; phylum Chordata; class Actinopteri; order Acipenseriformes; family Polyodontidae; genus Polyodon; species Polyodon spathula. Next base: position 18,048,516 of record NC_054550.1, read on the forward strand.
ATGTTTATTCTTCTTGCAGTTGGGTAGGATTTCACACGCTGCATTTCTGAGTGAGAGAGGGGAAGCGACAGCGAGTGGGAGAAGTACAGGCGTGGAAAAGTACAGAGCAGTTTCGAAGCAGAAAAGAGAAATTGCATCTTGAATTGCTTTAATCAGAAAACAGAGGACATTGGGGAAACATAGCAGCAGCTCAAAGTCAAACAGCCGCGTGTGTTTTTCTGATAACAAACAAGCTGAAACTCGGAGCAGCTGATTCAAATTCAGCGCCGTTTTGAGACACGGGCGAGGGGAGGAGCCGACAGCACAGCAGAACAACGCAGTTAAACGAGGCAGTCTTCCCAGCGACAGCGAGTGGAAGCCACAGCGAGTGGGAGAAGTACAGGCGTGGAAAAGTACAGAGCAGTTTAGAAGCAGTATGAAAGCAGGTTGACCGCTGCAGAAGAAACTAAATTTAAAAAAAAAAAACCTCAACATGGTCTTCAAGCCAGTAATCTGTGACACCTGCTTGATGTGGGAAATCCGAGAAAACCCAGCGGAGCTAAACCAAGTGTGCGTAAAGTGCCGCGCGATCCAGGATTTGCATAAACTAGTAAGTATGCTAGAAATGGAGCTGGAAGAAGTGAGACAGCAACAGGATCTTGAGGAACTGGCACACCCACAATTCATGGAAGTCTGCATCACCCCTAACAGACTGAAAGCCACCAGGGAGATAGAAGGTCAGAACAGCTGGGTTCAGGTAGGCAGAAGCAGGGAAAAAAAGAAACTTCGTCAAACAAAACCACCAGAAATCAAAACAACCAACAGATTTGAGTCACTTCAGAATTTTGATGAGCAGAACCAACAACAAGAGAATGAAAGGAACAACATCCAGGACCCTATTGACAGTGGTGACCAGACAGCAAAAAGAAGGGAGGTCATGATTGTTGGGGACTCCATATTGAGAAACACAGCAAGTTCAATTCGCAGTTTGGACCCCCTTACTACAACAGTGTGCTGCCTTCCGGGAGCCTCGGTCAAGCACATCACTGAGAACGTGGACAGGCTCCTAGAACGAACAGGAGACGACCCGGTAGTAGTCGTCCACATCGGTACAAACAACATTGGAAGAGACAGACCAAAATCCCTGCAAAACAAATTCAGAGAGCTAGGAAGGAAATTAAAAGAGAAAACCAAAACTGTGGTATTTTCTGGTATACTACCCGCACCTTGCAAAGGACCATATGGACAGCTGGAAATAATTAATCAAAACGCATGGCTGAAGACGTGGTGCACACGGGAAGGCTTCACCTATCTTGATCATTGGACCACATTCTACAACGAGGACTATCTGTATAGACGGGATGGACTGCATTTAAATAACAAGGGAACTAGTCTACTTGGAGAAAAGATCCTCGAGCAGGTTCGGAAGCATTTAAACTAGAAAGGAAGGGGGGAGAAATCAACAAAAAAACAGAAGGGAGACCGCATCAAAACAAGAACAACAACTCAGGTAAGACAACCATTAAATGTATTTATCTAAATGCTAGAAGTATCAGAAACAAAATTCTAGAACTTGAAGCTACTGCACTAACAGGTAACTATGATGTGATAGGTGTTACAGAAACGTGGTTATCTGAGAGTGATGGGGACGAATATAATATTTGTGGGTATACACTGTATAGGAAAGACAGGCAGGACAGAAGAGGAGGAGGGGTAGCACTATACATAAGAAACAGTCTTGAAGCCCAGGTGTTAAACCTGGACAAAGAAAATAAAACCGAATCAATATGGGTCAGAATAACAGACAAAAATTCAAAAGGCATAATAATAGGAGCATGCTATAGACCGCCAGATTCAGACGGTGAGCAAAATAATCTGTTATACAATGACATTAGAAATGTGTGTAGCAAAGGAGAAGCCATACTAATGGGGGATTTCAACTTCCCCCAAATAAAATGGGAAAACCCGGTGGGTAGCGCGAAGGATGAAATAGAAATGGTGGAAATGACAAATGACTGCTTCCTAACACAATTTGTGAAGGCACCCACTAGAGGGGAGGCATGCCTTGATTTAGTCTTTTCAAATAACGAAGATAGAATAACTAAAACAGAGGTCAGAGAACCACTGGCAAACTCAGACCACAACATGGTCTCATTTGAAGTGTTTTTTAAATCCCCAAAAGTAAAGACTAAAGCTAAGGTTTACAATTTTAGAAAAGCAAACTATGAAGGTATGAAACAGAGACTAACAGAAGTAGATTGGAGTAAAATAGAGAAAACACCCACAGAAGAAGGATGGTTGTTCTTCAAAAATGTAGTACTAGAGGCGCAAAACAATTATATCCCTAAAGTAGACAAATCTAAATGTAAAACTAAATTGCCAAAATGGTTTAATAGATCAATTAAAAAAAATATTCAGCGAAAAAAGGCACTTTACAGAGCATTAAAAAAGGACCAAAAAGAAAGTACGCAGAAAGAGTACACAGAACTGCAAACGCAAGTCAAAAAGGAAGTTAGAAAGGCCAAGAGAGAAATAGAAATGAACATTGCTAAGGGAGCTAAAACCAATTCCAAAATGTTTTTCCAATATTACAACAGCAAGAGAACATTCAAAGAGGAGATTAAATGTTTAAGAGATACAAATGGCAAAATCGTAGAGGAAGAAAAAAAAATAGCAAATATGTTAAATGATTACTTTTCACAAGTTTTTACAAAGGAAGATACTGACAACATGCCCCACATGTCATCCAGTTCCTATCCAGTTTTAAATAACTTTAGCATAACTGAGGCAGAAGTGTTAAAGGGACTAGGAGCTCTTAAAATAAACAAATCCCCTGGGCCGGATGAGATCCTCCCAGTAGTACTCAAAGAAATGAAAGAAGTAATTTACAAACCGCTAACCAAGATCATGCAGCAGTCTCTTGACACAGGGGTGGTACCGACAGACTGGAAAATTGCAAACGTAATACCGATCCACAAAAAGGGAAACAAAACTGAACCAGGTAACTACAGACCAGTAAGCCTGACTTCTATTATATGCAAACTTATGGAAACTATAATAAGATCCAAAATGGAAAATTACCTATATGGTAACAGTATCCTGGGAGACAGTCAACATGGTTTTAGGAAAGGGAGATCGTGTCTAACTAACTTGCTTGATTTTTTTGAGGATGCAACATCGATAATGGATAATTGCAAAGCATATGACATGGTTTATTTAGATTTCCAGAAAGCTTTTGACAAAGTCCCGCACAAAAGATTAATTCTCAAACTGAACGCAGTTGGGATTCAAGGAAACGCATGTACATGGATTAGGGAGTGGTTAACATGTAGAAAACAGAAAGTACTGATTAGAGGAAAAACCTCAGAATGGAGTGTGGTAACCAGCGGTGTACCACAGGGATCAGTATTAGGTCCTCTGCTATTCCTAATCTACATTAATGATTTAGATTCTGGTATAGTAAGCAAACTTGTTAAATTTGCAGACGACACAAAAGTAGGAGGAGTGGCAAACACTGTTGCAGCAGCAAAGGTCATTCAAAATGATCTAGACAAGATTCAGAACTGGGCAGACACATGGCAAATGACATTTAATAGAGAAAAGTGTAAGGTACTGCACGCAGGAAATAAAAATGTACATTATAAATATCATATGGGAGATAATGAAATTGGAGAAGGAATCTATGAAAAAGACCTAGGAGTTTTTGTTGACTCAGAAATGTCTTCATCTAGGCAATGTGGGGAAGCTATAAAAAAGGCTAACAAGATGCTCGGATACATTGTGAAAAGTGTTGAATTTAAATCAAGGGAAGTAATGTTAAAACTGTACAATGCACTAGTAAGACCTCATCTTGAATATTGTGTTCAGTTCTGGTCACCTCGCTATAAAAAAGATATTGCTGCTCTAGAAAGAGTGCAAAGAAGAGCGACCAGAATTATTCCGGGCTTAAAAGGCATGTCATATGCAGACAGGCTAAAAGAATTGAATCTGTTCAGTCTTGAACAAAGAAGACTACGTGGCGACCTAATTCAAGCATTCAAAATTCTAAAAGGTATTGACAGTGTCGACCCAAGGGACTTTTTCAGCCTGAAAAAAGAAACAAGGACCAGGGGTCACAAATGGAGTTTAGAAAAAGGGGCATTCAGAACAGAAAATAGGAGACACTTTTTTACACAGAGAATTGTGAGGGTCTGGAATCAACTCCCCAGTAATGTTGTTGAAGCTGACACCCTGGGATCCTTCAAGAAGCTGCTTGATGAGATTTTGGGATCAATAAGCTACTAACAACCAAACGAGCAAGATGGGCCGAATGGCCTCCTCTCGTTTGTAAACTTTCTTATGTTCTTATGTTCACTGTGGTAGTTGTTGCCGTAGCTTAAATTCTTAGCATCTTTATAGCAGGAAAGTTCCTCAGGCTTCAACACACAGTAGATGTTGATCCAAGACCTACAAGGCGTAGTGATTATTTACAGTTCTCTGCAAGTTGACATGGTCATTATTACACCGTGTAACAAATTTTTTATTTTTTTGTTCCTGGGTAGTAAGTGTTATTTCCTAATTGCTTATGCCTCAAAAGTATAGAAAATGGCTATTATTCCCCACAAACTTTGCTTTTGTGACCAGGACAGTGATATTTCAAAATACCACTATTTCCAATGGGAAAACGGGCAAATGTGTGTCTTTTTGTTCAGATAAATTCAGAAAAAAACAACATATGAATCCAAATTGACATGTATGTATACTAAAGTAATACAAAAATGACTACAAAAGATTTAGAAGTGAGTAGTTTTTCGAGATTTACGATTATACTGTAAATACTGTTTCTATTTACAGTATAATCGTAAATCTCGAAAAACTACTCACTTCTAAATCTTTTGTAGTCATTTTTGTATTACTTTAGTATAAATACATGTCAATTTGGATTCATATGTTGTTTTTTTCTGACTTTATGTGAACGAAAAGACACACATTTGCCCGTTTTTCCTGTGTTGGGCAGTGTCTGTGAATGCATTTGTGTGTTGGGCAGTGTCTCTGACGGCACCGGTGTTGGCAAGTGTCTCTCAAGGCACCGATGTGTTGAGCAGTGTCTCTGAAGGCAGTGGTGTGTTGGGTAGTTTCTCTGAAGGCACCGGTGTGCTGGTCAGTGTCTCTGAAGGCAGTGGTGTGTTGGGCAGTATGTATGAAGGCAGTCGTGTGTTGGGCAGTGCCTCTGAAGGTATTTGTGTGTTGGGCAGTGTCTCTAAAGGCACCAATGTGTTGGGAAGTGTCTCTGAAGGCAGTGTTGTGTTGGGCAGTGTCTCTGATGGCAGGAATGTGTTGGGCAGTGTCTCTGAAGGCAATGGTGTGTTCTGCAGTGTCTCTGAAGGCAGTGGTGTGTTGGGCAGTGTGTATGAAGGCAGTCGTGTGTTGGGCAGTGTCTCTGAAGGTATTTATGTGTTGGGCAGTGTCTCTAAAGGCACCAGTGTGTTGGGAAGTGTCTCTGAAGGCAGTGTTATGTTGGGCAGTGTCTCTGATGGCAGGAATGTGTTGGGCAGTGTCTTTGAAGGCAGTGGTGCTTCGCGCGGTGACTTTGAAGACACTGTTGTGTTGGACAGTGTCTATGAAGGTAGTGCTTTGTTGGGCAGTGTCTCTGCAGGCAGTTGTGTGTTGGGCAGTGTCTCTGAAGGCACCGGTGTGTTGGGCAGTGTCTCTGAAGGCACCGTTGTGTTGGACAGTGTCTCTGAAGGCAGTGTCTCTGAAGGCAGTGTTGTGTTGGGCAGTGTCTCTGATGGCAGGAATGTGTTGGGCAGTGTCTTTGAAGGCAGTGGTGCTTCGCGCGGTGACTTTGAAGACACTGTTGTGTTGGACAGTGTCTATGAAGGTAGTGCTTTGTTGGGCAGTGTCTCTGCAGGCAGTTGTGCATTGGGCAGTGTCTCTGAAGGCACCGGTATATTAGGAAGTGTCTCTGAAGGCACCGTTGTATTTGACATTGTCTCTGAAGGCACTGGTGTGCCGGCCACTGTCTCTGAAGGCACTTTTGTGTTGGATAGTGTCTCTGAAGGCACCGGTGTGCTTGTCAGTGTCTCTGAAGGCAGTGGTGTGTTGGGCAGAGTCTCTGAGTAAGCAACGGTGTGCTGGCCACTGTCTCTGAAGGGACTTTTGTGTTGGACAGTGTCTCTGAAGGCAGTGGGGTGTTGGTTTGTGTCTCTGAAGGCACCGGTGTGCTGGTCAGTGTCTCTGAAGGCAGTGTTGTGTAGGGCAGTGTCTCTGAATGCAGAAATGTGTTAGGCAGTGTCTCTGAAGGCCCTGTTGTGTTGGTCAGTGTCTCTGAGAAGGCAGTGGTGTGTTGTGCAGTGTCTCTGAGAAGGCAGTGGTGTGTTGTGCAGTTTCTCTGAAGGCACTGGTGTGTTTGGCAGTGTCTCTGAAGGCACTGCTGTGTTGGGCAGTGTCTCTCAAGGCTCTGGTGTATTGGGCAGTGTCTCAGAAGGCATCGGTGTATTGGCCAGTGTCTCTGTCTAGGTACCGGTGTGTTCAGCATTGTCTCTGAAGGCACTCTTGTGTTGGGCAGTGTCTCTGAAGGCATTCTTGTGTGGGGCAGTGTCTCTGAAAGCACTGTGAAATTGTGCAGTGTCTCCGAAGGCAACGTTATGTTGGGCAGTGTCTCTGGGAAGGCAGTGGTGTTTTGTGCAGTGTCTCTGAAGGCAGTGATGTGTTGGGCAGTGTCTGTGAAGGCAGTGGTGTGTTGGGCAGTGTCTGTGAAGGCAGTGGTGTGTTGGGCAGTGTCTCTGAAGGCAATGTTGTGTTGAGCAGTGTCTCTGAAGACACTCTTGTGTTGGGCAGTGTCTCTGAGAAGGCATTGGTGTGTTGTGCATTGTCTCGGTGAAGGCACTGTTGTATTGTGCAGTGTCTTTGAAGGCATTGGTGTGTTGTGCAGTGTCTCTGAGGGCAACCATCTGTTGGGCAGTGTCTCTGAAGGCAGTGGTGTGTTTTGCAGTGTCTCTGAAGGCAGTGATGCTTCGCGCAGTATCTCTGAAGGCACCGGTGTCTTGGGTATTGTCTCTGAAGGAATCAGTGTGCTGGGCAGTGTCTCTGAAGGCAGTGGTGTGTTGGGCATTGTTTCTGAAGTCGGTGGTGTGCTGGGCAGTGTCTCTGAAGGCAGTGGTGTGTTGGGCATTGTCTGTGAAGGCAGTGGTGTGTTGGGCAGTGTCTCTGAAGGCAGTGTTGTGTTGGGCAGTGTCTCTGAAGACACTCTTGTGTTGGGCAGTGTCTCTGAGAAGGCAGTGGTCTGCTGTGCAGTGTATCGGAAAAGGCACTATTGTATTGTGCAGTGTCTTTGAAGGCATTGGTTTGTTGTGCAGTGTCTCTGAAGGCACCCATCTGTTGGGCAGTGCTTCTGAAGGCAGTGGTGTGTTGTGCAGTGTCTCTGAAGGCAGTGGTGCTTTGTGCAGTATCTCTGAAGGAATCGGTGTGCTGGGCAATGTCTCTGAAGGCAGTGTTGTGTTGGGCAATGTCTCTGAAGGCACTGTTGAGTTGGGCAGTGTATTTGAAGGCAGTGGTGTTTTGGGCCGTGTCTCTGAAGACAAAGTTGTGTTGGGCAGTGTCTCTGAAGGCAGTGTTGTGTTGGGCAGTGTCTCTGAAGGCAGTATTGTGTTGGGCAGTGTCCCTGAAGGCACTGTTGTGTTGGGCAGTGTCTCTGACAGCAGTGCTGTGTTGGGCCGTGTCTCTGAAGTCAGTGGTGCTTTGTGCGGTGTCTTTGAAGGCAGTGGTGTGTTGGTCACTGTCTCTGAAGGTAGTGCTGTGTTGTTCAGTGTCTCTGAAGGCACTGGTGTCTTTGGCTGTGTCTCTGAAGGCACCGTTGTATTGGGCAGTGTCTCTGAAGGCACTGGTGTGTTGGGCAGTGTCTCTGAAGGCAAAGTTGTGGTGGACAGTGTCTCTGAAGGCACCGGTGTTTTGGGCAGTGTCACTGAAGGCACCGTTGTGTTGGGCAGTGTCTCTGAAGGCACTGGTGTGTTGGGCAGTGTCTCTGAAGGCAGTGGTGTGTTGGGCAGTGTCTCTGAAGGCAGTGGTGTGTTGGGCAGTGTCTCTGAAGGCAGTGTTGTGTTGGGCAGTGTCTCTGAAGGCACTGTTGTGTTGGGCAGTGTCTCTGAAGGCACTGTTGTGTTGGGCAGTGTCTCTGAAGGCAGTGGTGTGTTGGGCAGTGTCTCTGAAGGCAGTGGTGTGTTGGGCAGTGTCTCTGAAGGCAGTGGTGTGTTGGGCAGTGTCTCTGAAGGCACCGGTGTGTTGGGCAGTGTCTGTGAAGGCATTGGTGTGTTGGGCAGTGTCTCTGAAGGCACTGTGTTGGGCAGTGTCTCTCAGTGTGTTGGGCAGTGTCTCTGAAGGCAGTTATGTGCTGGGCAGTGTCTCTGAAGGCAGTGTTGTGTTGGGCAGTGTCTCTGAAGGCACTGTTGTGTTGGGCAGTGTCTCTGAAGGCAGTGGTGTGTTGGGCAGTGTCTCTGAAGGCACCAGTGTGTTGGGCAGTGTCTCTGAAGGCAGTGTTGTGTTGGGCAGTGTCTCTGAAGGCAGTGTTGTGTTGGGCAGTGTCTCTGAAGGCAGTGGTGTGTTGGGCAGTGTCTCTGAAGGCAGTGGTGTGTTGGGCAGTGTCTCTGAAGGCAGTGGTGTGTTGGGCAGTGTCTCTGAAGGCACTGTTGTGTGGGGCAGTGTCTCTGAAGGCAGTGGTGTGTTGGGCAGTGTCTCTGAAGGCAGTGGTGTGCTGGGCAATGTCTCTGAAGGCAGTGGTGTGTTGGGCAGTGTCTCTGAAGGCAGTGTTGTGTTGGGCAGTGTCTCTGAAGGCACTGTTGTGCTGGGCAGTGTCTCTGAAGGCAGTGTTGTGTTGGGCAGTGTCTCTGAAGGCAGTGGTGTGTTGGGCAGTGTCTCTGAAGGCAGTGGTGTGTTGGGCAGTGTCTCTGAAGGCAGTGGTGTTTTGGGCAGTGTCTCTGAAGGCACCACTGTTTTGTGCAGTTTGTATGAAGGCAGTATTGTGTTGGGCAGTGTCTCTGAAGGCACTGTTGTGTTGGGCAGTGTCTCTGAAGGCAGTGGTGTGTTGGGCAGTGTCTCTGAAGGCAGTGGTGTGTTGGGCAGTGTCTCTGAAGGCAGTGCTGTGTTGGGCAGTGTCTCTGAAGGCAGTGTCTCTGAAGTGTGTTTGGCAGTGTCTCTGAAGGCAGTGTTGTGTTGGGCAGTGTCTCTGAAGGCACTGGTGTGTTGGGCAGTGTCTCTGAAGGCACCGTTGTGTTGGGCAGTGTCTCTGAAGGCACTGGTGTGTTGGGCAGTGTCCCTGAAGGCACCGGTGTGTTGGGCAGTGTCTCTGAAGGCACAGGTGTGTTGGGCAGTGTCTGTGAAGGCATTTTTGTGTTGGGCAGTGTCTCTGAAGGCACCGGTGTGTTGGGCAGTGTCTCTGAGAAGGCAGTGGTGTGTTGGCCCGTGTCTCTGAAGGCACCTGTGTGTTGGGCAGTGTCTCTCAAGGCAGTGGTGTCTTGGGCAGTGTCTCTGAAGGCACCGGTCTGTTGGGCAGTGTCTCTGAAGGTACCGGTAAGTTGGACAGTGTCTCTCAAGTCACCGTGTCTTGTGCAGTGTCTCTGAAAGCACTGTTCTGTTGTGCAGTGTCTGTAGGCGGTATTGTGTTGGGCAGTGTCTCTGAAGGCAGTGGTGTGTTGGGCAGTGTCTCTGAAGGCAGTGGTGTGTTGGGCAGTGTCTCTGATGGCACCGTTGTTTTGGTCAGTGTCTCTGAAGGCAGCGTTGTAGTTGGGCAGTGTCTCTGAAGGCATCGGTGTGTTGGGCAGTATCTCTGATGGCACCAGTGTGTTGGGCAGTGTCTCTGAATGCACTGGTGTGTCAGGCAGTGTCTCTGAAGGCAGTTATGTGCTGGGCAATGTCTCTGAAGGCAGTGTTGTGGTGGGCAGTGTCTCTGAATGCACTGTTGTGTTGGGCAGTGTCTCTGAAGGCAGTGGTGTGTTGGGCAGTGTCTCTGAAGGCAGTGTTGTAGTTGGGCAGTGTCTCTGAAGGCACCGGTGTGTTGCGCAGTATCTCTGATGGCACCGGTGTGTTGGGCAGTGTCTCTGAATGCAGTGGTGTGTCGGGCAGTGTCTCTGAAGGCAGTGGTGTGCTGGGCAATGTCTCTGAAGGCAGTGGTGTGGTGGGCAGTGTCTCTGAATGCACTGTTGTGTGGGGCAGTGTCTCTGAAGGTAGTGGTGTGTTGGGCAGTGTTCCTGAAGAGAGTGATGTTTTGGGCAGTATCTCTGAAGGCTGTGGTGTCTTGGGCAGTGTCTCTGAGTAGGTACTGGTGTGTTGGGCTGTGTCTCTGAAGGCACTCTTGTGTAGGGCAGTACCTCTGGAGGCAGTGGTGTGTTGGGCAGTGGCTCTGAAGGCACCGGTGTGTTGGGCAGTGTCTTTGAAAGCACTCTTCTGTTGTGCAGTGTTTCTTAAGGCAGTGATGTGTTGTGCAGTGTCTCTGAAAGCAGTGGTTTGTTCGGCAGTGTCTCTGAAGGCACTGGTGTGTTGGGCAGTGTCTCTGAATGCAGTTTACTGACTGACTGGATTGTGTTTGAGTTCAGTTTGTCAGAGAGGAGCTGTTCTTCCCTGCATCTCAGTGATTGGGGTGTGTTTGAGCTCAGTTGTTATCAAAGGAGCAGCTCTTCTGTGCATGTTCACTGACTTTGCTGTGTTCGACTTCCGTTATAAGAGGAGAGGAGCTGCTCTTCAGTGCATTCTCAGTGACTTGATTGTTTTTGAGTTCAGTTTGTAATAGGAGAGGAGCTGCTCAGTGCATGCTCAGTGACTGGGTAGTGTTTGAGTTCATTTTGCTAGAGGACAGGAGCTGTTCTTCAGTGAATTTTCAGTGATTGGGATGTATTTGATTTCAATTTTAAGAGATGAGCTTCTCTTCAGTGCATGCTCAGTGATTGGGTTGTGTTTGAATTCAGTTTGTAAGAGGAGAGGAGCTGCTCTTCAATGCATTTTCTCAGGGTTATGTTTGAGTTAGGTTTGTAAGAGAGGAGCTGCTGTTCAGTTCAGATTCAGTGACGACTTTGTGTTTTAGTTCATTTTGTAAGAGGAGAGGAGCTGCACTTCAGTGCATGCTCAGTGACTGGGTTGTGTTTGAGTTCAGTATGTAAGAGAGGAGCTGCTCTTCAGTGCATGTTCACTAACTGGGTTGTGTTTGAGTTCATTTTTTTAGAGAGGAGCTGCTCTTAATTGTATTCTCACTGCCTGGGTTGTGTTTGAGTTCAGTTTTATGAGAGGAGCTGGTCTTCACTGCATGCTCAGTGACTGGGTTGTGTTGGATTTCAGATTTAAAGAGAGGAACTGCTCTTCAGTGCATTTTCACTGGGTTGTGTTTGAGTTCAGTTTGTCAGTGAGGAGCTTTTCTTCAGTGCATGTTCAGTTACTGGGGTGTGTTTGAGTTCAGTTAATAAGAGGAGCTGCTCTTAGTGCATGTTCAGTGACTGGGTTGTGTTTGAATTTAGTTTGTAGAGAGAGGAGCTGCTCTTCAGTGCATGTTCAGTGACTGGGTTGTGTTTGAGTTCAGTTTGTAAGAGAGGAGCTGCTCTTCAGTGCATGTTCACAGGGTTGTGTTTGAGTTTAGTTTGTGAGAGAGGAGCTGCTCTTCAGTGCAAATTCTGTGAATGGGTTGTGTTTGAGTTTAGATTGTAAGCAGAGAGTAACTGCTGTTCAGTGCATGTTCACTGACTGTGTTGTGTTTGAGTTCAGTTTGTAAGAGAGGAGCTGCTCTTCCGTGCATTTTCACAGGGTTGTGTTTGAGTTCAGTTTGTCAGAGAGGAGCTTCTCTTCAGTGCATGTTCAGTTACTGGGGTGTGTTTGAGTTCAGTTAATAAAAGAGGAGCTGCTCTTAGTGCATGTTCAGTGACTGGGTTGTGTTTGAGTTCAGTTTATAAGAGAGGAGCTGCTCTTCAGTGCATGTTCAGTGACTGGGTTGTGTTTGAGGTCAGTTGTAAGAGAGGAGCTGCACTTCTGTGCATGCTCAGCGACTGGGTTGTGTTTGAGTTTAGTTTTTAAGAGAGGAGCTGCTCTTCAGTGCATGTTCAGTGACTGGGTTGTGTTTGAGTTCAGTTTGTGAGAGAGGAGCTGCTCTTCAGTGCATGTTCAGTGACTGGGTTGTGTTTGAGTTCAGTTTGTAAGAGAGGAGCTGCTCTTCAGTGCATGCTCAGTGACTCGGTTGTGTTTGAGGTCAGTTGTAAGAGAGGAGCTGCACTTCTGTGCATGCTCAGCGACTGGGTTGTGTTTGAATTTAGTTTTAAAGAGAGGAGCTGCTGTTCAGTGCATGCTTAATGACTGGGTTGTGTTTGAGTTCATTTTGTCAGGAAGGAGCTGCACTTCCGTGCATGCTCAGTGACTCGGTTGTGTTTGAGTTCAGTTTTAAGAGAGGAACTGCTCTTCACTGCATGCTTAATGTCTGGATTGTGTTTGAATTTAGTTTTAAAGAGAGAAGCTGTTCTTCGGTGCATGCTTACTGACTGGGTTGTGTTTGAGTTCAGTTTGTAAGAGGACAGGAGCTGCTCTTCAGTGGAATTTCAGTGAGTGGGTTGTGTTTGATTTCATTTTTAAGAGATGACCTTCTCTTCAGTGCATGCTCAGTGACTGGGTTGTGTTTGTATTCAGTTTGTAAGAGGAGAGGAGCAGCTCTTCAGTGCATGTTCAGTGACTGGGTTCTATTTGTTCAGTTTGTTTGAGAGGAGCTGCTCTTCATTGCATGCTCAATGAATGGGTTGTGTATGAGTTCAGTTTGTGAGAGATTAGCTGCTCTTCAGTGCATGCTCAGTGACTGGGTTGTGTTTGAGTTCAGTTTGTGAGAGAGTAGCTGCTCTTCAGTGCAGGCTCAGTGACTGTGTTGTGTTTGAGTTCAGTTTGTAAAAGGATAGGAGCTGCTCTTTAGTGCATGCTCAGTGACTGGATTGTGTTTGAATTCAATTTGTTATAGAGGATTTGCTCTTCAGTGCATGCACGGTGATTGGGTTGTGTTTGAGTTCAGTTTTAAGAGAGGAGCTGCTCTTCAGTGCATGCTTAGTGACTGGGTTGTGTTTGAGTTTAGTTTGTCAGAAAGGAGCTTCTCATCAGTGCATGCTCAATGACTGGGTTGTGTTTGAGTTCAGTTTGTAAGAGGAGAGGAGCTGCTCTTCAGTACATGCTCAGTGACTGGGTTCTGTTTGACTTCATTTCATAAGACAGGAGCTGCTGTTCAGAGCATGCTAATTGTCTGGGTTGTGTTCGAATTCAGTTCATAAGAGAGAAGCCGCTATTCAGTGCATGATCAGTGACTGGGTTGTGTTTGAGTTCAGATTTAAGAGAGGAGCTGCTCTTCAGTGCATGTTCACAGGGTTGTGTTTGAGTTTAGTTTGTGAGAGAGGAGCTGCTCTTCAGTGCATGTTCAGTGACTGGGTTTTGTTTGAGTTCAGTTTGTTAGAGAGGAGCTGCTCTTCAGTGCATGCTGAGTGACTGGGTTGTGTTTGAGTTCAGTTTGTAAGAGGAGAGGAGCTGCTCTTCAGTGCATGTTCAATGAGTGGGATGTGTTTGGGTTCAGTTTGTAGGAGAGGAGCTGCTTTTCAGTGCATGTTCAGTGACTGGATTCTGTTTGAGTTAAAGTTATGAGAGGAGGTCCTCTTCAGTGCATGTTCACTGACTGGATTTTGTTTAAATTCATTATGTAAGAGAGGAACTGCTCTTCAATGCGTGTTCACTGACTGGGTTATGTATGAGTTCAGTTTTGTAAGAGAAGAGGAGCTGTTCTTCAGTGCATGTTCAGTGACTTTGTTGTTTTTGAGTTAACCTTGCAAGAGAGCTCTTCAGTGAATGCTCAGTGATTGGGCTGTGTTTGAACTCAGTTTATAAGAGAGGTGCTGCTTAGCTTGTGTGCCAAGCAAAGCTTTTGCAAAAACTGTGCACAAATATATCAGTACTTGTATGACCCTAAACTGGTTGCAGACTATGCAATATCTTCCGATTTTTAAAAAAAAAAGTTTTTTCGTAGATCAATAGTCAATACCTGGAGATTATATATATATTTTTTTAATTTATTATCCTTGTAGTCACATTTAGCTTAAAACCTCTTTTACGAGTGAGATCCAGGTAGCAGCTAGTCAATCAGACAAGAAGAACAATACACAATAAAATACAATTAAGACACTGGCAAATCACATTTAAAGCAATAATCAAAATACACAAAAGTAGTCAACTATTTAAAATAATTACAACTCTCAGTCATGAAATCATGCAGTTTACTCCTAAATTACATTAAAGATATCTGGGTCTGCAGCTTTATTTTGGACTGGAACTCATTCCAGGACCATGGGGCATAATAAGCAAAGGATCCTTTAACCAGCCTCAGTACACACATTTGGGATTTTAAAATGCAAAAAAGAATAATATCTGAGGCTATGGTTACTATGAAAAGCTATAAGGTATTCATTTAAATAAGTATATTCATATAATTTATATTGAGTAGCCTTATATACCAGAATATACCAGTGCTTCAACCTACGTAAAGCCAAAGAAGTCCAGCCTACCAAATCATATAATATACAATGATGAGTATTAAATCTTGTATTTGTAATGTACCTCAATGCTGCATTATATAGCGAGTCCAGTTTACCTAAAGTTGATGATGATGCAAACCTGTCTACTGCATCACCATAGTCAATTTGTGGCAAAAACATGCAAGCATTTAGCCTCTTTTTTTTGTTTCCATAACATATATAACATGTTCATATCATAGTGACATTTATAACGTATTCCCATGCCCAACAGATGAGTGTGGAAACATGCACTCACCTCTGTCCAGCACACTGCCTTCCTTCTGTTTCTTTAATACGGTCCTATTAGCATATGGTAATGCATCAGTTTAGAAACATGTGATGCAAATGTATTCTAGGTGGACATTCAATATGCACATAGCGCAATCAAATTTGAATTGGGTGAAAGCCCTAATTCGTCTGAATATACCAATATCTGTGCGATAATTGCGATGCGCTAGTTCCAATAACTGCGCTCATTAGTACAGAACCCCCCCCCCCCCCGGCTCACCGTGTTTTGTCTGTCTGGTTTTGTTTGTCTGTTTATTTTGGCTACCAGTGCCGTGTCCTGTGTTTTTGTTTGTCACAAAGACCTGACAGACTGGTTCACATATTAAATGCTGAGCGAATCCATTCGCTCAGCTCCACCAAACTCCACTTCTCTCTGTTGTTTATTTCCTGGCTCTGGTCTGACGTCACCCACTCCAGCCGTCTTTGTGACACGTGGTGTCAGAATGGGATTACCAGCGCCTCCTAGACGCAGACCAGAGCAGGAACTGCAATTTCTTGTTTAAAAAAAACTAAAAAAAAAAAAAAAAAAAAAAAAAATAAAAAAGAAATGGGAGGCTGGAGCTGGAGAGATGGCTGCCAGGATCTGGAGGACCTCCTCGGTGGTCTAGAGGACCAAGGCTGGTGCCTTGCCTGTGGGGAGTTCGGGCACCCGGTGGTGCGCTGCCCCTACCAAGAGGGAGAGGAGGAACTGGCCCAGGAGAGGAAGGTGAGGATGGCAGAGAAGGGGAAAGGGGAAGAGGAAGGCAGAGCGTCCACCGCCCAAGTCTCCACTAGCAGAGGAAGAATGCCTGCTGGTTTTGCCTCCAGAGCCAGAGGGAGAGGAGCCATCTCCAGCGCCAGAGGGAGAGGTGCATCCAGAGCAGTGAGGGAGAGCTGCACCAGTCCCCTGCAAGTGAGGGAGAGCCACACCAGTCCCCTGTAACAAGGGTAGACTACACGTCGCTCCCACCTCCGCCCCCATGAGACTACACACCTCCGCCATCTCCATCGGCAGGAGCAGGGCAGCAGGAGCTGCCTCGAACTCAGCCATCTTCACCAGCAGGAGCTGCCTCTGCCTCCGCCACCTCCACCGGCAGGAGCAGAGCAGCAGGAGCTGCCTCTGCCTCCGCCACCTCCACCGGCAGGAGACTATACGCCTCCGCCACCTCCACCGGCAGGAGCAGAGCAGCAGGAGCTGCCTCTGCCTCCGCCACCTCCACCGGCAGGAGCAGAGCAGCAGGAGCTGCCTCCCCCACCAGCAGAGGGTGAATGCCTGCTGGGTCCCTTTCCACCAGCAGAGGATGAATGCCTGCTGGTATCACTTCCCCCACCATCAGAGGATGAATGCCTGCTGGTATCACTTCCCCCACCATCACGAGGAGAGGAGCTGGAGCTGCCTCTGCCTCCATCACCATCAGGGGGAGAGGAGCAGGAGCTGCCTCTCCCTGCACCAGAAGGACCAGGAATAGATGCTGGCGGTCCTCAGCAGCCCTTGCATAGGCTGCTGAGGGAAGCACGGGGAAGAACCGCCCGGCCGCAGTGGCCGAGAAGAGGGCCAATGCATGCACCCCAGCTTGTCCTGACTCCCTGCCTCGCTTCGCCTGGGGTTGCCAGCCGCTCCGCATCGCCTGGGGTTGCCAGCCGCTCCGCATCGCCTGGGGTCGCTGGAACTGCTTCGCCAGGGGTTGCAGTCAGCTCTGCTTGGCCGCAGGGGTCAGTGTGGCCAGAACCCCACCAGAGGGAGCTGCCGGCTATGAAAAGGGGGGAGATGTCAGGAGACCACCCTTCCCCCGCAGCAATTTCGCTGCAGGAGTTCTGGGGGCTGGAGTCCCCCCAGAGGGAGCTGCCGGCTATAAGGGGGGGAAAGGTCAGGAGACCACCTTCCCCCGCAGCAGTTTCGCTGCAGGAGATTTTGGGGGAGGTCTGGAGACCACCAACCCCAGCAGCTTTTCCGCTGCTGGACTTGCCCCAGCTGAAGGAGTCAGTCTGGGAGCTGTCAGCACGTCTGCTGACAGCCGCACCATTGGCAGCATTTCCGCTGCCAGTGGTACAGCGGGAGGAGAGATTCGCCCCACTGTCAGCACGTCTGCTGACAGCATGGCCAGTAGCAGCCTGGCTACTGGCAACATTGCCGCCCATCAACCCCTTAAAGTCCCTGTTCTTGGCCCAGGACTTTGAGCAAGACTTTTGGGATTTTAAGGGGGGAGGTGGCCATTGAGGCCATGTGTGCTTTGCACAAGGGGGGGTGTGGCAGAGCAAAGCTCTGCCCTTTTAAATTGGCAGGGATGGGGTTAACTTCCCCTGCCTGCCTGGGTTTATTATGTTCAGGTGGCTGGGGTTGATTAGTTGATTAGGTTGATTAACGATCAATCAGCGCCCAGCCACCTGATATAAAAGGAGGCCTCTGCTTCTCATTTGGGAGAGAGGGAGCTGAGGAAGCAGGTTGGTGTTTGTTTTGTGGTTTTTTGAATTTTCTAAATCCAGTGAAGGCATTGCCCAGCCTGGAAACTTTATTTTTGTGAGTTTTGTTTTTGCTTTATTTGTGTTTGAGTATCTGTTATTTTGCCCTTGTGCACTTTATTTTTGTTTATTTATAATAAAATAGTTATTTTTTTGAACTGCAGTCTGTCTCTGGGCCTCTATCCACTCGCCAGCCTGCCACATTTGGTGTCAGAGTGGGATAGCGCCACCTAGAGGCTCAGAGCAGTATTTTTGGTTTTGTGGAATTTTTGTGATAATTTATTTTTTTTTTTTTTTGAAAAAAAAAAAAATGGGAAAGAAGAGCAGACAGTGGAAAAGGCAGGACAAGCAGCAGCTGAAGAAATGTAAGCTGCTGCAGCCACCGCTGGAGGACCCGGCCAGCCTCTTCCCCTGGTGTTCCTGGTGTGGGAAGGAGGACCATCGTTGGCGGTCCTGCCCAGACGTGCCACCGGCAAACTGGTGTGGCCGGTGTGAGGAGGACGGCCACAACTGGGCAGGATGCCCCTACAACCAGGCCCAGGAAGAGGTGCCGTGTTCACCCCGGGCATCAGGGGCCACCCCACTACCTCCAGCACCACCACCTTCACCACCGTCCCAGGAGATCTGGGACTGGTTGATGCACCCTGAGGCAGACCTCGTCCACGATCTCCCCATAGTTATCAACACGCTGTGGCGTCGAGATGGGGAGAGGTGGGAACAGTGGGAGGAACAACACCACCCGGCCTCCTTCCCAGAGGTTGCCCTCATGGTGGTTAATTACCTGGCGGTAGACATGGGAGATCCACCGGTCACTCCAATAAAGAGAGGTGAGCCGCCTTCCCGAGAGCCAGAGAGGGGTGAGCCGCCTTCCCGGGAGCCAGAGAGGGAGGAGGAGCTGCCGTCGCTCCCAGAGCCAGAGAGGGGTGAGGAGCTGCCGTCGCTCCCAGAGCCAGAGAGGGGCGAGGAGCTGCCGTCGTCCCCAGAGCCAGAGAGGGGTGAGGAGCTGCCGTCGCTCCCAGAGCCAGAGAGGGGTGAGGGGCTGCCGTCGCTCCCAGAGCCAGAGAGGGGCGAGGGGCTGCCGTCGCTCCCAGAGCCAGAGAGGGAGGAGGAGCTGCCGTCGCTCCCAGAGCCAGAGAGGGGTGAGGATCTGCCGTCGCTCCCAGAGCCAGAGAGGGAGGAGGATCTGCCGTCGCTCCCAGAGCCAGAGAGGGAGGAGGATCTGCCGTCGCTCCCAGAGCCAGAGAGGGAGGAGGATCTGCCGTCGCTCCCAGAGCCAGAGAGGAGTGAGGAGCTGCCGTCGCTCCCAGAGCCAGAGAGGGGTGAGGAGCTGCCGTCGCTCCCAGAGCCAGAGAGGGGTGAGGAGCTGCCGTCGCTCCCAGAGCCAGAGAGGGGTGAGGAGCTGCCGTCGCTCCCAGAGCCAGAGAGGGGTGAGGAGCTGCCGCCGCTCTCAGAGCCTAGAGAGGGAGGAGCCGCCGCCGCTCTCAGAGCCAGAGAGGGAGGAGGAGCCGCCGCCGCTCTCAGAGCCGGAGAGGGGAGGAGCCGCCGCCGCTCTCAGAGCCCGAGAGGGAGGAGCCGCCGCCGCTCTCAGAGCCCGAGAGGGAGGAGCCGCCGCCGCTCTCAGAGCCCGAGAGGGGAGGAGCCGCCGCCGCTCTCAGAGCCCGAGAGGTGAGGAGCCGCCGCCGCTCTCAGAGCCCGAGAGGGAGGAGCCGCCGCCGCTCTCAGAGCCCGAGAGGGAGGAGCCGCCGCCGCTCCCAGAGCCAGAGAGGAGAGGAGGAGCCGCCGTCGCCGCCTCCGCCACCAGAGGGAGCCGGGCCGCCGTCGCCGCCTCCGCCACCAGAGGGAGCCGGGCCGCCGTCGCCGCCTCCGCCACCAGAGGGAGCCGGGCCGCCGTCGCCGCCTCCGCCACCAGAGGGAGCCGGGCCGCCGTCGCCGCCTCCGCCACCAGAGGGAGCCGGGCCGCCGTCGCCGCCTCCGCCACCAGAGGGAGCCGGGCCGCCGTCGCCGCCTCCGCCACCAGAGGGAGCCGGGCCGCCGTCGCCGCCTCCGCCACCAGAGGGAGCCGGGCCGCCGTCGCCGCCTCCGCCACCAGAGGGAGCCGGGCCGCCGTCGCCGCCTCCGCCACCAGAGGGAGCCGGGCCGCCGTCGCCGCCTCCGCCACCAGAGGGAGCCGGGCCGCCGTCGCCGCCTCCGCCACCAGAGGGAGCCGGGCCGCCGTCGCCGCCTCCGCCACCAGAGGGAGCCGGGCCGCCGTCGCCGCCTCCGCCACCAGAGGGAGCCGGGCCGCCGTCGCCGCCTCCGCCACCAGAGGGAGCCGGGCCGCAGTCGCCGCCTCCGCCACCAGAGGGAGCCGGGCCGCCGTCGCCGCCTCCGCCACCAGAGGGAGCCGGGCCGCCGTCGCCGCCTCCGCCACCAGAGGGAGCCGGGCCGCCGTCGCCGCCTCCGCCACCAGAGGGAGCCGGGCCGCCGTCGCCGTACTACCTTGGAGATTCGGGGCCCCCTCAACCAAAGAAGGCTTGGGGGCTCCGACATCAACCCCGCCCACCACCACCCACCATAACAGCCCACCCAAGGGACATAATTGGACTCTTGGGGGGAAGGGGGTGGGGAGGGTGGGGGGAAGGGGGGAGTTGGCCGATTGCGGCCGGTGTACGTTGTACATGGGGGGAGGTGTGTGGCAGAGCAAAGCTCTGCCCTTTTAAATTGGCAGGGATGGGGTTAACTTCCCCTGCCTGCCTGGGTTTATTATGTTCAGGTGGCTGGGGTTGATTAGTTGATTAGGTTGATTAACGATCAATCAGCGCCCAGCCACCTGATATAAAAGGAGGCCTCTGCTTCTCATTTGGGAGGAGGGAGCTGAGGAAGCAGGTTGGTGTTTGTTTTGTGGTTTTTGAATTTTCTAAATCCAGTGAAGGCATTGCCCAGCCTGGAAAACTTTATTTTTGTGAGTTTTTTTTTGCTTTATTTGTGTTTGAGTATCTGTTATTTTGCCCTTGTGCACTTTATTTTTGTTTATTTATAATAAAATAGTTATTTTTTTGAACTGCAGTCTGTCTCTGGGCCTCTATCCACTCGCCAGCCTGCCACAGGGGGGGTATATGTGGCAAAGTTCCCGCCCCTGTGTATATTTTGTGTTGTGTGTTAATGTTGGTGTATATTCATTGGTGCACGGGATATAAACGGGTCTGTGTAACACGAGTGTTTAAAATGTAATGTAAAATGTAAAATTTAATTTGTATTTAGGCACGAGGATTGCACAGCACTTCATGTGCAAGTAAAATATAATATGTGAGCACGGGGAATTACACTTTATTAATTCACTTGCAGTTGTACCGTGACTCCAATTGAATGATTGATTAGCAATCGAGTCTCGGTACACCTGCATAAAACCTACATGTTTGCACATACTTGGGGTCTTTATTTTGGCTAAAGTGCCGTGTCCTGTGTTTTGTTTGTCTTGTAACCTTCTATTTTCTGCTTGTTTAATTATTAAATGCTGAGCGGTAACAATTGCTCAGCTTCACCAAACTCCACCTCTCTGTTTATTTTGTGTTGGTTCCTGGTTCTGGTCTGATGTCACCCACTGCAGCCGTCTTTGTGACAGATGGACTGGGTCCCTGTCCACCAGCAGAGGGTGAATACCTGCTGGGTCCCCGTCCACCAACAGAGGGTGAATGCCTGCTGGGCCCTTTCCACCAGCAGAGGATGAATGCCTGCTGGTATCACTTCCCCCACCAGCAGAGTATAGAGTATACAATTCTATGTGTTCTTCGCTGCTCCACAGGCATATCGGCATCCAACATGTACCATCAAAGTATGGAAATGTAGATTGAGAGAAGGATGATGAGGGGAGGGGGGCTGCTGCCTGTTATCTTTGCTGTGTGTTGCCACACATCTGTAAATTAATTTTATAAATACATCATACACCCATCTTGTGGCACATTGCTTTATTTGGCTACTCCATAGGTCGCTGTGCATTATGGGTGAGGGGTGGGCAGCTGCAGTTAATGTTTTCCTAAAATCAGACCGGTGATACAATCAACCAATCAAAGACCTGTATTTTCTCTGCAGCAGTCCAATCATAAGTTAGCTGAGCTGGGACAAACAGTTGTTAACTGAAATTTGTTTTTATGCAGCTGTCCAGTCTGCTGAATGTCGGTGTTGCTAATTCTACAGAGACTGTTAATTTATTCAGAAATCATAGTAGGCTACAATTATCATTTTAGGAGCATATTTAGAATTAATTTTGATTATGAAAATGGCATAACGGAAAAAAATCCATTCCGCCGACACTCAAAACCTTACAAACTGGGCTTAATCATGATGTTCAAATGGGTGAGTAGAATAAATAACAGAATGCATTTCTGTGTATTGTGTATATAAATATGCTTGATTGATGTTTACTTTGCAGGTGAATGTTACATTTACTGTGTGCTATCACAGTTAGACTTTGTCACGGCATGACTTAAAAAAAAATAATTCAGAAAAAAAAGACAGTATCCAAAGCCTTTTTTTTTTCAAAAACATATAGCTATGTCGGATCAGCTGGCCTTTAAAGAAACCTATATATTATATCCTTGTGATACAATACTGTCTGTATTCAATAAAAGAGTGGCATTATCAGTACATTAATTTGAAAACTCGGCACCTAGCTATGGAGCCAATTGTATATTTGAGTTGTCCGTATGTATGTGTGCACTACATATTGTGTGGTCTCGTCTGCTGTCATATCGGTACATACTGTGGCAACACCAATGATAGCAGCCTGTCGCATTACTAATGGTGACTGTCCATCATTCTGCATTCTCACTTGGCTGTTGTGTGCAGTTGCTGTATTGGTAGTGAATGTACAGAGAACTGCTATATTCCAATGTCTCACAACTGCTTTGTGCTGTTTTGGAATATCTCTCATTTTGTGCTAAAGCTGTATTTTTTGCGAGGCACAAATTTAGCGAGTGGATTGCGTGAAGATTGAAGATCGGGCCCCAGGTCTTTCTGGGGGAGAGGAGAGAGGGAATAGCTGCAGTTACTAACATTCTGCCATAAGGACACTTCTTAGATGAGTGAACATGTCTGTTTATTTGTGTTAATGGAATGTATCTTTGGCAATACTTGTTCAACTTGTCATACCAATAAAGTATTTAAACTTGAACTAATTTCTTCTTAACTCATATGTTTGGCTGTTTTGACCTTGAGCTCTCTGGTATTATTGGTCACACATCAATCTGTAGACAGATGTTTCTTTAACTCTTATGTGATATTTACCTTCTTGATGATAAGACATTCATGAAGTTAATAGACTTGCTTGATTCTGGGAAAAAGCTCCATTATACCAGGGGTAGGTTTCCTTGTATCCATGGAACGAAGTCGGATAATGGAATCAACTGGACTGGAAGAGCCAAGTCTGTCTACCACAGTGTTATACAGTAAAGTTATAGGTAGAAATGTTTTTATTTTGTTTTTTGTTTTTTGTTTTTTTAACAAAAAGACACAGATTTATGGGATGAGATCTTTACACTGAAGTGTAATTTGCACCAAATAAATGTAAACTGTTCCCGATAATGTTGCAAAATGTGGAAGAAGACTTTTAGATAAAATAAAAACTAGCGATCAAAGTGACACTGGCATTGGAGTGATGCATCTCTCCAATGCAGCACAGTACAATCACTCCAGTGCAGCGCAGTACAATCTCTCCAGTGCAGCGCAGTACAATCTCTCCAGTGCAGCGCAGTACAAGCAGAATTCACGTAGGCACAGCCAGTTCCACCTGTCATCCCATTTCACCAGCATCTCCTTCTTTTTCTCCATCAGCTGGATTAGTTTTTCTTTAATCTGTAAACATAGGAAGTTTGAAAAAAAGAATAAGCTCTAAAAATGATATTGTGTGTACATTTATACCCTAAACATGTTGTACAGCTGGAAAACCCTGATGAAAATAAGTGTTTTATGTAGTTTAATGCAGAAATTGTTTAAACCCACAAGATTAATTGCATTGTCCAAAATGTTCCTAGCAGTGTGCCTTGTCCTACAAGACTCTAAGCTGCTTGATCCTTTTTTTGTTAATTGACATTAACATCTTTCCAGGTATTGGATGCCAAGACCCTCGTAATGATATGAGATGGAGCTGCACAGCAGGAGCTCTACTACAGCCTTACCTCCAGTGAAGCCTGGTGTTTGCATGCTAACAGTGCCATGGCAAGGTCCACACACATACTGAAGCTCCTGTTCCTCGTGTCTATCTCAGCTTTAATGCCCTGGTGGTATTTCATTAGTAACTTCACTGAAGAGACATCCCTGGAAAAACGGAATACAGGCCATACATTAACCATACATTGGGTTTTTATTGAGCTTTGACATGGAGAATCTTTGTGAATTTCATGAGGAATGTCGTGGAACTTTTCAGGTCCGCAACTAAAAGAGCCAAATGCACCAGGTATTTTCTGGTATGCTACCGACACCTTGCAAAGGACCATATGGACAGCTGGAAATAATTAATCAAAACGCATGGCTGAAGATGTGGTGCACAAAGGCTTCACCTATCTTGATCATTGGACCACATTCTACAACGAGGACAATCTGTATAGACGGGACGGACTGCACTTAAATAACAACGGAACGTCTACTTGGAGAAAAGATCCTCGAGCAGGTTCAGAAGCATTTGAACTAGAAAGGAAGGGGGGAGAAATCAACAAAAAAACAGAAGGGAGACCGCATCAAAACAAGGACAACAACTCAGGTAAGACAACCATTAAATGTATTTATCTAAATGCTAGAAGTATCAGAAACAAAATTCTAGAACTTGAAGCTACTGCACTAACAAGTAACTATGATGTGATAGGTGTTACTGAAACTTGGTTGTCTGAGAGTGATGGGGACAAATATAATATTTGTGGGTATACACTGCATAAGAAAGACAGGCAGGACAGAAGAGGAGGAGGGGTAGCGCTATACATAAGAAACAGTCTTGAAGCCCAGGTGTTAAACCTGGACAAAGAAAATAAAGCCGACTCAATATAGGTCAGAATAACAGACAAAAATTCAAAAGGCATAATAATAGGAGCATGCTATAGACCGCCAGATTCAGATGGTAAGCAAAATAATCTGTTCTACAATGACATTAGAAATGCGTGTAGCAAAGGAGAAGCCTACTAATGGGGGATTTCAACTTCCCCCCATATAAAATGGGAAAACCCGATGGGTGGCACAAAGGATAAAATTGAAATGGTAGAAATGACAAATGACTGCTTCCTAACACAATTTGTCACGGCACCGACTAGAGGGGAGGCATGCCTTCATTTAGTCTTTTCAAATAGCGAAGACTAAAACAGAGGTCAGAGAACCACTGGCAAACTCAGACCACAACATGGTCTCATTTGAAGTGTTTTTTAAAACCCCAAAAGTGAAGACTAAAGCTAAGGTTTACAATTTTAGAAAAGCAAACTATGAAGGTATGAAACAGACACTAACAGAAGTAGATTGGAGTAAAATAGAGAAAACACCCACAGAAGAAGGATGGTTGTTCTTCAAAATTGTAGTACTAGAGGCGCAAAACAATTATATCCCTAAAGTAGACAAATCTAAATGTAAAACTAAATTACCAAAATGGTTTAATAGATCAATTAAAAAAAATATTCAGCGAAAAAAGGCACTTTACAGAGCATTAAAAAAGGACCAAAAAGAAAGTACGCAGAAAGAGTGCACAGAACTGCAAACGCAAGTCAAAAAGGAAGTTAGAAAGGCCAAGAGAGAAATAGAAATAAACATTGCTAAGGGAGCTAAAACCAATTCCAAAATGTTTTTCCAATATTACAACAGCAAGAAAACATTCAAAGAGGAGATTAAATGTTTAAGAGATACAAATGGCAAAATCGTAGATGAAGAAAAAAAAATAGCAAATATGTTAAATGATTACTTTTCACAAGTTTTTACAAAGGAAGATACTGACAACATGCCCCACATGTCATCCAGTTCCTATCCAGTTTTAAATAACTTTAGCATAACTGAGGCAGAAGTGTTAAAGGGACTAGGAGCTCTTAAAATAAACAAATCCCCTGGGCCGGATGAGATCCTCCCAGTAGTACTCAAAGAAATGAAAGAAGTAATTTACAAACCGCTAACCAAGATCATGCAGCAGTCTCTTGACACAGGGGTGGTACCGACAGACTGGAAAATTGCAAACGTAATACCGATCCACAAAAAGGGAAACAAAACTGAACCAGGTAACTACAGACCAGTAAGCCTGACTTCTATTATATGCAAACTTATGGAAACTATAATAAGATCCAAAATGGAAAATTACCTATATGGTAACAGGGTCCTGGGAGACAGTCAACATGGTTTTAGGAAAGGGAGATCGTGTCTAACTAACTTGCTTGATTTTTTTGAGGATGCAACATCGATAATGGATAATTGCAAAGCATATGACATGGTTTATTTAGATTTCCAGAAAGCTTTTGACAAAGTCCCGCACAAAAGATTAATTCTCAAACTGAACGCAGTTGGGATTCAAGGAAACACATGTACATGGATTAGGGAGTGGTTAACATGTAGAAAACAGAAAGTACTTATTAGAGGAAAAACCTCAGAATGGAGTGTGGTAACCAGCGGTGTACCACAGGGATCAGTATTAGGTCCTCTGCTATTCCTAATCTACATTAATGATTTAGATTCTGGTATAGTAAGCAAACTTGTTAAATTTGCAGACGACACAAAAGTAGGAGGAGTGGCAAACACTGTTGCAGCAGCAAAGGTCATTCAAAATGATCTAGACAAGATTCAGAACTGGGCAGACACATGGCAAATGACATTTAATATAGAAAAGTGTAAGGTACTGTACGCAGGAAATAAAAATGTACATTATAAATATCATATGGGAGATACTGCAATTGGAGAAGGAATCTATGAAAAAGACCTAGGAGTTTTTGTTGACTCAGAAATGTCTTCATCTAGACAATGTGGGGAAGCTATAAAAAAGGCTAACAAGATGCTCGGATACATTGTGAAAAGTGTTGAATTTAAATCAAGGGAAGTAATGTTAAAACTGTACAATGCACTAGTAAGACCTCATCTTGAATATTGTGTGCAGTTCTGGTCACCTCGCTATAAAAAAGATATTGCTGCTCTAGAAAGAGTGCAAAGAAGAGCGACCAGAATTATCCCGGGCTTAAAAGGCATGTCATATGCAGACAGGCTAAAAGAATTAAATCTGTTCAGTCTTGAACAAAGAAGACTACGTGGCGACCTAATTCAAGCATTCAAAATTCTAAAACATAAGAACATAAGAAAGTTTACAAACAAGAGGAGGCCATTTGGCCCATCTTGCTCGTTTGGTTGTTAGTAGCTTATTGATCCCAAAATCTCATCAAGCAGCTTTTTGAAGGATCCCAGGGTGTCAGCTTCAACAACATTACTGGGGAGTTGATTCCAGACCCTCACAATTCTGTGTAAAAAAGTGCCTCCTATTTTCTTTTCTGAATGCCCCTTTGTCTAATCTCCATTTGTGACCCCTGGTCCTTGTTTCTTTTTTCAGGCTGAAAAAGTCCCTTGGGTCGACACTGTCAATACCTTTTAGAATTTTGAATGCTTGAATTAGGTCCTGCAGTTTAATACATTTCATAAACTCAAATTGCTTTAAAGCATATAACTCGGTTAATAATGGTAGTATAGAGTAGCTACAAACAGGTACAGGAATGGTTTCTGCAATTATTCCCCTACAGGAACAATGGCACTGACCTGTGACCGGCCCACATGAGAACTTTCCTTCACAGCTTTGCCAGCAAGCATGGTTTTATCCTCTTTTGTTTTACATTTAGAAAGGTAAATTACACCCTGTTTTCACCCCAATTTAGAATTCCCAATTTGAGTGCGCCACCTCTTCACTGCTTCCCACATACCAACCCATGACTGAAGATAGACAGACGTTGCCGCCCTCAGATTAAAACTTTTTCCAGGATGGGAGGGGTCACTTTTTGTGACAATGCAGGCCCCCCAGCTGGCCCGCAGCCAAGAACTCCGGCAACCAGAATTCAAATTAACGAGCTCCATACGACTCAGACTGCACTCATGCGGTAGTGTCTTTACTGGAGGAGGTTCCACACACCTCAATAACCTGAGCAGTACCAGCACGCCATGCAGTCCTGGACCTCTCTCAAACCAATGCTGCTAAAAGGTCTGGTGGTTTTTTAGGGTTAAGTTGAGTCCAATCTCATTTCACTTGTTACTCTGTATTTTAACAAAGGTCTCCAGAGGAAAGGGCCCCTAAAGGAACCTTCTCCTTGCCTCACCTTGGTTTCTCCTGAGTTTCAATCTGCCTGATGTTGCTCTCCATCCAGGACATGAGGTCTCACACCATGCTGAAGAAGCAGCACTTGTCGTCTGGCGCCCATCGCAGGCATCCAGCAGTACCTTCCACGCCTCCACCACCTGGTACTCTGTGTGCTGGATCCAGCAAGCTGCTGGTTGCATGACTGTGACAGGAGTGAAAGGAGTTCCTCTTGTAAGTTGCCCTCCCGACTACTGGCAGGAAGGACCGAGACACAGGAGAATGGCCGAGTCATGGTTGGGGCAGAAGCCACAGTGGTGGTGGCCATCTTAACTTGGGGAAGAACCTAATGGTTGAGCCCCATTATTGCAATCAGCTGTGCTGCGTTTGACGATTGGCTGAGGTTGGGCAGTGCAATGATTGTAGGGGCAGGGCTCAGCACTATTTAAGCTGTGGGGTTCTGCCATTTGGTTGCTATCCTGGACGGAGACATTTATGCTGCATGAGCTCTGTGAGTTTTGTTCTTTTGTTTGGTTTGTTTGTCTTTTGTTTACACTCAGAATGAAGATTGCCAGACCAGCTGCCTGTGAGTCCGGACTTTTCCCCTGAGATCCTTGGGAGCTCCAGGAGTTACTTGTCCTGGGTTTTTTTTTTTTTAAGAGGGACCTCGAGCCACCTACTGTGGGGTGTGGAATACTGGAAAACCCTGTGACAGTGTTTATGTTCTGTTTTGTTTTCATTTTTAGCCTCTGTTTACCATAGTTGATAAGAGGCATTTTGTTTCTTGTGGGAATTATAAATAAAGAATCCAACCACAACTACGTGGTTCCCGTGTCCCATCACTTCCTCCCATAACCCACCACAATGACTCACCCTGTATTCACGCGGCAGTACCTTTACTGGGTGAGCCACTGCACATCAACAATCACAGAGGCACAGGAGGCATACCTGTTTCCTGAATGTGTGGATGTCTCGCTCGAAGGACTGTAGAAGGACTCGGCTGTGCTGACACATCTGCAGGGAGCTGCGTGTGCTTCTCCTGGAGCAGAGCCAACAGCGCCTTGCCATCATAGAAGTACTTGTGGAGTAGCTCTAGCAGGTCCCCCAGCTCTCGTTCAGATTGTCTTTCCACTCTGCCATGGTGGCTGCTTCGCTGTGCTCCCTGTCGATCAGGCCGTCTATCACACGATTCACATTGTCCACCCGCTCCTGCCCAATGCTCCCCGTGTCCCGGGCAAAGTCACAGAACTTGTCTCACAGTGTCTGAAAGAAAGAAATCAGTATTGCTGGGCAGAATTTGGCAAATGTTAAATCCTGTGTTGAAATAATAATTATATTTCAATATGTGATTTGGGCATTTATAAAACTTAATATACTATTCTGCACCAGAAGAAAAAGTAAATCTCAAACTCAATTTACATGCGGGCCAATGTCGAGCCAGATATCCTAATGTAGGGCCAATGACATCACAGAAGATGGTATTGGTTAAAAAAAAACAAAAAAAAAAACCTTCTTTCATGAAGTATTACACTGAACTGTCATAGAACTTTTTTACAATTTGGGTTTGCCAAAGATTTTTTAATGTTGCCAGACACCTGTCAATGGTTCATTTCTGTGAGTCCGTTGATGTTTGGCCTCAGTGACTGTGCAGTTGAATCCTTCAGGATTGCAGCAAGGTGTGTATCAGATCATTTTGTTCTGCATTTTGACTTGCTTATATTCATAGTGGAAAAAATTCTCTCACAAATGTATGTGCTGCCGAACAGAGCCATGGTTTTTCTGAAGCTTTTGCAAAGCTATGGGAAAGATGGTGGTAGCTGCTTGAAGAACTGTATTACATCTCCTCGGGCATCCTTGAATTTATTCTTCAGAGGTGTGTTGCACTGAAGATCAATGAGCTCCATCTGTAAATCACTTGGTGCTGTTTCCACATCAACTAAAAATAGATCAGCAAACCAGCTCTTCCAGAAGTGACTTGCATGATGGGAAATGAGTGCGATTACTCTGAGAAATCTGATTTTTCCTCAGTTTCAGTTTAGTTGTGAATGCTTTCACATTATTAAACATTGTTGTCACAAGCTGACCAGGAACTTGTAGCATCAGGTTTAGGTTATTCAACTCTTGGGTGATATCAACAAGGAAAGCAATATCCATCACCCACTTTGTGTCTTCAAACTCTGACATAGGCATATTAATCTCCTCCATGAACCTTTTCACCTTTTTGTTTTTAACTCAAAGAATATCTTTAAAACAGTACCCCTACTTAGCCAACGCACCTCTGTGAAGTAAAACAAGTGACCATATTTGGATTCAATTTCCTCCAAGAAAACATGAAACTGTCTGTGCTGCAAGCCCCTGGAGTGAATGTAGTTCACACATTTCACAAGGTAAAAAGGTAATTTCATTCAGCAAGCGTAATGACACATTTGAGCTACTGTAACTAGGCCAGCTTCAGTCAGTGAAAGCTAGGAAAATGAAGCGCACGTATCCTGGCGGAGTTCAAAAAGGAAAGAAGATAAAAGAATCGAAAACTCGACAGGAAAGTTTGCAGAAGCTCACTAATTTCTTTAAGAGTAACACTGCATAGGACTCATCCGATGGGGAGGAGGTGGAAAATGTTTGTCCTCCTCGTGATCTTGCCACCACCTCAGCTTGTTGCAGAAGCACCGTCAGCACAGACCTAGAAGAAGCAGCTCGACGTGCCGTAGAACTTGCCGATGCCTCCCCTGAATCGTAGCAAAACCAATCGAATGTGACCCGGTGGTGAGTGAAACTGTCACTCTCTCGGAATACCCAGTGCTTTGGGTGGACAAGCTTACCGACCAGGAGAAATGGCAGCTGATCAAAAGGGGGCCAGTTCAAATTAAAGATTTTGACTCCCCACAAAACGATGACAAAGTCCCACGTCGTTTTACTGAAGAGAATTACCAAAAGAAAATGAAAATAGAGAAAAAATACATAATGGTTAGTTTATTCAGTGAGCAGTGATTCTGTATTTTGTTTCTGCTGTAAGCTGTTTGAAAGAGGGACCAGATATGCTCTTAACAGCAATGGATTTTGTTCATGGATAAATCTTCATAGCCACTTGAAAGAGCATGAAAATGGCAAATCACACCGTGCCAATATGCAGAGCTGGAGTGAATTAGATGAAAGGCTGAAATCTGGCAAAACCATTGATAGCGTCAGTCAGGAATTACAGACTCTGGAAGTACAGCACTGGAG
Organism: Polyodon spathula; assembly: GCF_017654505.1. Lineage (NCBI taxonomy): Eukaryota > Metazoa > Chordata > Actinopteri > Acipenseriformes > Polyodontidae > Polyodon > Polyodon spathula. The sequence goes on from NC_054550.1 coordinate 18,079,242, forward strand.
GGCTGTGTTAAGCAGAATAATTGCCATTGTTTGCAATTTAGCAGAACGCAACCAGATGTTAAGACGACACTCGGAGAAACTTTTTGAGTCTCATATGGCAACTTTCTTGGACAGATAGAGCTGATGGCACAGTTTGATCCCATAATGAGCGAACATCAAAGAAGGATTGACAAAAAGGAAATCAAGGATCATTACTTGAGTAACACCATCCAAAACGAGCTAATTGGATTAGTTGGACAGAAAACATGTGATGCAATTGTTCAGAAAGTGAAAGAGGTCAAATACTTTTCAGTCATAATGGACTGCACCCCAGACATCAGCCACACAGAACAGTTGTCCCTGATGCTACACATTGTGAACTGTGAGTCATCTGTGGGGGCCTCCATCTCAGAGCACTTTGTTGGGGTTATCAGTGTTGATGACACCACAGAAAAAGGCTTGTGCAATACCCTCCTTGAGCAGCTGAACCACTTGAAATTGAACATTGCAGGCTGTCATGGGCAATCCTACGATAATGGAAGTAAAATGATGGGACACAAGCAGGGGGTCCAGAAAAGAGTGCTGGAATTGAACAATAAAGCAATGTGTGTTCCCTGCAGCAGTCACACACTAAACCTTGTTGTGGCTGATGCAGCCAAGTCATCTGTACTCTCTGAGTTTTTTTGGCATTCTTCAGCACCTTTACAACCTCTTCACCTCCTCAGTACAGTGCTGGTCAATACTACAAAATCATGTGAAGCTCACAGTGAAAAGTCTGTCAACAACAAGATGGGAGTGCCACATTAACAGTGTGAGAGCACTTTGTTACCAAATGCCTGAAGTGGTGTAGGCTTTAACTGCACTCAATGAACAAGCAACAGAGAAGGAGAATGGGGAGACAATGTCTCCATCACAGAGCCTGTGTAAGGAGCTGACAACTTGGTGAATCGTTCTCTGTGTTGTGATCTGGTACAATGTGTTGCATCAGGTAAACCGTGTCAGCAAACTCCTGCAAAGCCCCAGTGTGTCGACTGAGACAGTGAAGACAGAGACTGATGGTGTTAAACAGTTTCTCCAGGAATACAAGGATGGTGGACTTGCCTCAGCCCAGATAGATGCAAGAGAAATAGCTGAGAAAATGCAAATAGACATGACATTCCCAGTGGAGAGACAGAGAAAAACTCGCCAGTTCCTCTATGAGGGCACAGAGGAAACTCAATTCACACCAGAACAGCCCTTTAAGCAAGATTTTTTCCTTCCCCCGGTTGAATAGTGTCAGTGAGAGATTCACACAGGTGGACCAGTTTTTTCTTTGTTGGGATTTTTATATTCAGCAGATAACATGAAGAAAGCCGTTCAGGAAGACACACTGTCATGCAGGAACCTGGAGCAGGACCTGGTCCTTGAAGTAAGGGCAGCTGTCACTGTTTTTCGAGGTCACATTTCTTCTCCAGCATAAATGCTGGATTACATCTACAAGGAGAATATTTTGGAACTGTATGGCAATTTGATCACTGCCCTTCATTTACTCTTGACTTTACCAGTCACTATCGCCACGGGTGAGAGGAGTTTCTCCTCCTTGAACTGATTAAAACATAATTGCAGTCAACTGGGTCCCAGGAAAGACTGATTGGTTTAGCAATGATCTCTATTGAGCAGAAAGTCTGATCAGAATATCAAATAATCAAATAATATAATCAACATAATCAAAGCTTTTGCTGAAGCCAAAGCCAGGATGGTTAGATTCTGATTGCAGCAAGAGATAATAGAAGGTACGAAAATGTCTTTCACTCTCCCATTTTAACTTACAAGAGAACACCTTAGTTCAAGTGCACTGTTGATACTGTAGCCCACCCTTATAATGACATAGGATTGTGGCAGACACTGGTGTGTGTGGTAACACTAAAATGGTCATGACAGGTAGAGGAGGAGGAGCCCCTAAACTGAGATTTGATTGGAGCCACAAATTGACAAACCCGCCCCTGAGAGTATGCAATGAATGCTTTGCCTTTCTCACAGAACTGCTCCTCAAGATCTTTAGAAAGCTAAACAACACGCCCTGCTACTGTATTTGCAGACAGGCTAATATTGCTAAAAACGTTTCTCTCAGGACATACGACCTCAGACACTTTAAGTATTCAGTCTTTAATAAATTCACCATCAGTGAACGGCTTCCCAGACTTAGCAATCACTTCACTCACCACATAACCAGTGATGTAGTCAAGACCAAACGTACCGAGACCAAGACTGAGACCAACCGTACCAAGACCATGACCAAGACCAAAATATTTTTGTTGTGACCAACCTTATAAACTAAATTCAGTTTTGCTAGAACAACAACAACAATGATAATAATAACTATTTCTTTTTTGAAAGCTATTTTTCTTTTAATAAACAAAATAAACACAACAAATATAACAACTGAAAAATTTGTTCTATTGACTTTTTCCAGTTACAATCAATTAGGAATACACACCCTGAAAAGGTGTATAAAAACATTTACTGCAACAGATGGCTGTGAGCTAGAAGCAAAAGCTGCACTTAGCTTCGGGAACTTCCCATACTCAGCATGAATAGAAGAATGATTTCACTTTAGATGCCTAGAAAACAAAAAATGAATATGGAATTATCTTAATAAATGTGGTCCTGTATTTACTGATTCTCATGTCAGTAAAACCATTTGGGGCATTAACATTAATGACCTTCACAATTAACATTTTATTACAACAATTAATTTTTTTGGCTACAAACTTAAAATTCCAAACATGCTATAATATATATATTATTTTATATATTGGTAAAGAAATATTATAAATATCCTTCGTTATCATGCGAGACATATATATATAAGTAATATATATATAATAAATGGTTGGTTTTTCATCATCTACATAGAAACTTAAGTAATATTCAATGACTCATAGGCCTCACAATTCTTCTCATTTTGTATTGCACATATATGCATATGCGCTTCTAAAATTCACCTTTTACATCAAACTTTTAGAAAGAAATAAAATTAACTCAGCAAATCTTCTGATTATTATTATTATTATTATTATTATTATTATTAATAATATTTATATAGAACTAGAGTTGCTAGCAACTATAAAGGCTTCTAAGAAAACATGGTTCAATCATCACAAATAATCGCTGATACAACTCGCTACGTTTCCTATAATAGTTAATGGGCTACTTAAGTTGTATCGTGTACAGAGCATAATCTTACACTGAAGTTTAAGTGCACCGATCTGTGTTAGATACAGCTAAGGAGCTATAGGCCAATTTGTAGGTTTTGAACCTTAACAGAGGTCAAAGCTCATGGGTAATGACATTTTTTTTTATAGAGCACGTATGAATTCCTATATGTGTTCCATGTGAACCATGACTCTATCTGTGATCCCTGAGGCGCAAGGAGCCAGTTTTTAGCTTGATCTTTTGGAGAGGTTAACGGTGGTGGGTGATGGCATTTTTTGTAGAGCACATATGTCTTCCTATACGTGTTCCATTATAACTATGAACCCATCAGCACTCCACAGGAGATAAAATTTAAATGTTAATTCCAATATGGCCACCAAGCTATGTGACCAATTTGCTTTGAACATTGGCTGTTATTACTTTATTATGGGCCGCACAACTGTACCAACAGTGAAGAGCATACATGCAACACTGTTACTGTTATGGGTCAAAAAAGTCTTTTTTCAATTATCAATATGGCTGCCAAAACCATGTGACCAAATCATGCCATTTTGAAATCAACAGTACTTGACGTATGTCTCTGGTCTATTGCAGTATGGATTTATACTTTAATATATGTAAATATAGCACTCGTGAAATTGTTATTTTGCTCACTGCATCCATGTTTTTAACGAAAAAGCAGGGATTTTGTAAAACTTAGAAAGGACCTTGTCCTGAGCAAACGTGACAATTTGGGTGAATATCAACACCGCGGTTTGAGACAAGAAGATCTTTGAATATTTTACGCAAATCCAACGTGCATCGTGAAATTTTTTGTTTGCTGCATCTAATTTAATTTAATTATCAATATGTTCGCCAAACCATGTGATCAAAACAGGCCATGTTGAAATCGACAGTACTTCACATTACCCTCTACTACCTTACACAGTTTCATGTCTCTAGTCTATTGCAGTATGGATTTATACTTCAAAAAATATAAATATAGCACTCCTGAAATTGTTATTTTGCTCACTGCATCCATGTTTTTTAACAAAAAAGCGGGGATTTTACAAACTTAGAAAGGACCTTGTCCTGAACAAACATGACAATTCTGATGCAGATCAACATTGCGGTTTCAAACAACAAGATCTTTGAATATTTTGCGCAAATCCAGCGTGGCGAGCAAACCAACCATCCAATTGACTTTGTTTCAACATTTTCATTTTATAGGCCATTCATGCGCTATATGCTGACATTGTCAGATCTCCATCTTGTCATGTTGAAACATCCTGAGAACTGCTCCAATCAAATAACAACACTGACAGGAATCCCTTTGAGTGTTAATAGGCAAACCACGGGTTTAGTTTTTTTTTTTTTTAATTGTTTCTTGGGTTGTTTTTATAAGCCTTTAAGCGAAAAATCAGAAACCCTAATCATATCATATACCAAAGCAAGGATGGAAATAAGACCCATTTCATAGCAGTTTTATCCATACCTGGTTTTATTATGCATTGAATAAGACACACCTGAGTTTATTACCTATACAGCTATGGCCAAAAGTATTGCATCATTTTGAATTTTAGGTATATATGTATACAGCACTTGACATATGTCTCTGGTCTATTGCGGTATGGATTTATACTTTAATATTTGTAAACTATATCGTGAAATGAAATTTGTAAGATATACACTCATGATATTGTGATAATATATTAATATATAATATATATAGAACCTTAAGATATATATGATATATCATATATATATATATATACAGTGCCTTGCAAAAGTATTCAGACCCCTGACCAATTCTCTCATATTACTGAATTACAAATGGTACATTGAAATTTCGTTCTGTTTGATATTTTATTTTTAAAACACTGAAACTCAGAATCAATTATTGTAAGGTAACATTGGTTTTATGTTGGGAAATACTTTTAAGAAAAATAGAAAACTGAAATATTTTGCTTGCATAAGTATTCAACCCCTGTGCTGTGGAAGCTTCCACTTTGCACAGATGAAAGAAATTGCCCTAATGAGGACACAATTACCTTATCATTAGCCTCCACCAGTGAACCATTAATGTTGCTGTCACATTTTCTGGATAAAAACCCCACTGTTGAAGGATCATTGGTAAGGCTGTGACTCTGAAGGAAAATGAAGACCAAAGACCAAAGACCAAAGACCATTCTACAGAAGTTAGAGATAAAGTAATACAAATGCATATATTAGGGAAAGGGTACAAAATAATATCCAAGTGTTTGAATATCCCAGTGAGCACAGTTGGATCAATAATCAGTAAGTGGAAGCTGCATCACACCACCCAGGCACTGCCAAGAAAAGGCTGTCCCTCAAACAAGGAGACTTGTGAGAGAAGCTACAGAGAGGCCAACAATCACTTTGAAGGAGTGTAGCAGGGCGGTAGGAAAGCCCTGCTGTTTATTCATATTGTTTGTTTATTTTTAGAACGGGGTCTCCCCCTCCGCCCCTGTGTTGTTATTTTGTATTTGTTTATTGTTTTATATTTGTGTTTATAGATGACGGCGAACCGCCATGTGTTTTGTTTGTTTATTATTTTGTATGACTGCGTAGATGTGGTTTAGTTTTGTTATTGTTTTGCAGCATGGATGGGAAGCCCCATCCACATTATGAAACTCGTGCAGAAGGTGGCCATCTCCCGAATTAGTTAAGTACTAATTTGTTGCTAATCGGGAGATGGTCACCTGTATAAATACCTGCAGCTCTCTGCACTTCGGGTGGGTGTTCAGAGGAGGAACAAGAGCGAGCGAGAGGAGAAACTAAACTTAAAAGAATATAAGGATCCGTGAAGGCTACTGCCCAGCTGGACCTTAATTCACTATTTGTGTTCGAGATTTATTTTGTTTAGTTGTTTTATTTCTGCTCTGCGAGCAAGTGTTTATTTTTGTTCAAATATTTTATTTATTTTTTTGTGTTTGCTTTAAATAAAACTGCGCATGCCCCACTGCACTGTACCTTTTGTTTTTTGTTGAGCTTTCTTCTGGTCTGAGTCACCGCATCCCACTCTGACACCACGTGGGGCAGGAAATGGCGTTGCGGTGACTCAGACCAGAATGAGAGAATTGGTTAGGGGTCTGAAGGGAAGGCACTGTAAAAGTTTTAGGCAGGTGTGAAAAAATGCTGTAAAGTAAGAATGCTTTAAAAAAGACATGTTAATAGTTTATATTTATCAATTAACTAAATGCAAAGTGAGTGAACAGAAGACAAATCTACATCAAATCCATATTTGGTGTGACCACCCTTTGCCTTCAAAACAGCATCAATTCTTCTAGGTACACTTGCACACAGTTTTTGAAGGAACTTGGCGGGTGGTTGGCCCAAACATCTTCTGACCAGACTTCTCTGGACCGTAGATGGGTGTACCAGGGTCCCACTGTTTTCTGCCAATTCTGAGCTGATGGCATTGCTGGACATCTTCTGATTGTGAAGAGAAGTAAGCATGATGTGTCTTTCATCTGCTGCACTAAGTTTCCTTGGCCAACCACTGTGTCTACGGTCCTCAGCGTTGCCTGTTTCTTTGTGTTGCTTCAAAAGAGCTTGGACAGCACATCTGGAAACCCCTGTCTGCCTTGAAATTTCTGCCTGGGAGAGACCTTGCTGATGCAGTATAACTACCTTGTGTCTTGTTGCTGTGCTCAGTCTTGCCATGGTGTATGACTTTTGACAGTAAACTGTCTTCAGCAACCTCACCTGTTAGTTGAGTTTGGCTGTTCCTCATCCAGTTTTATTTCTCCTACACAGCTGTTTCTGTTTCAGTTAATGATTGTGTTTCAACCTACATATTGAATTGATGATCATTAGCACCTGTTTGGTATAATTGTTTAATCATACACCAGACTATATGCTTACAAAATCCCTGACTTTGTGCAAGTGTACTGTGGCAGGAAACGGTGTTATGGTGACTCAGACCAGAAGAAAGCACAACCAAAACAGAGGTACGGTGCAGTGGTGCGTGCACCGTTTTATCAAAGAACAAAAATAAACAAAATATTTGAACAAAAATAAACACTTGCTCACAGAGCAAAAATATAAGGTTTTAAGTAAAACAAATCTCAAACACAAAAATAAACGCTAAGGTCAGGCTGAGCAGCTGCCTTCACTGATCCTTATATTCTTTTTAACTATCTCTCTTGCCTCTTGCTCTCCCGTTCTCCACTTCTGAACATCCACCTCTAATATGGAGAGCTGCAGGCATTTTATACAGGTGACCATCTCCCGATTAGCAATACATTAATCACTTAATTCGGGAGATGGCCACCTTCTGCACGGGTTTTAATTATTAACATGGATGTAACATGGAACAAAATTATAAATAACACATGTGACGAAGGTCACCACGGCTTCCCCTTCTAAAATAACACTGACAGTCAGGCTCGCCGTTCTAAAATAAACACTGTACAGGGCTGCTCGCCCTGTTACATGTACCTAGAAGAACTGATGCTGTTTTGAAGGCAAAGGGTGGTCACACCAAATATGGATTTGATTTAGATTTTTCTTCTGTTCACTCACTTTGCATTTAGTTAATTGATAAATATAAACTATTAACATGTCTATTTTTGAAAGCATTCTTACTTTACAGCATTTTTTCACACCTGCCTAAAACTTTTGCACAGTACTGTATGTGTGTGTGAACTTTTTTCACATTTTGTTGTGTCAGTACCTCAGAGTTTCATGCATTTAATTTTTTTTTTCCCCCCACTTAGCTAGACACCACACTCCACACTGTTAAGGGGAAAAAAGTTTTTATGAGAAAAAAATCTATATATTAAAAATACAAAACTGAAAGATCATAATTGGATAAGTCTCCACCCCCCTGAGTTAATACTTGGTGGAAGCACCTTTGGCAGCAATTACAGCTGTGAGTCTGTTGGGATAGGTCTCTACCAACTTTGCACACCTAGATTTGGCAATATTTGACCATTCTTCTTTACTAAACTGTTCAAGCTCTGTCAAGTTCCTTGGGGAGCGTTGATGGACAGCAATCTTCAAGTCATCAACCACAAATTTTCGATTGGATTTAGGTCGGGCTTTGACTGGGCCACTCAAGGACATTTACCTTTTTGTTCCTTAGCCACTCCAGTGTAGCTTTGGCTGTGTGCTTTGGGTCGTTGTCATGCTGAAAGGTGAACTTCCATCCAAGTTTCAGCTTTCTTGCAGAGGGCAGCAGGTTTTCCTCAAGGACTTCTCTGTACTTTGCTCCATTCATTTTCCCTTCTATCCTGACAAGTGCCCCAGTCCCTGCCGATGAGAAACATCCCCATAACATGATGCTGCCACCACCATGCTTTACAGTGGGGATGATGTTCTTTGGGTGATGCGTTGTGTTGGGTTTGTGCCAAACTTAACGCTTTGCATTTAGGCCAAAAAGTTCCATATTAGTTTCGTCAGACCACAAAACCTTTTTGCCACATGGCTACAGAATCTCCTGAGTGTTTTTTGGCATTCTTCAAACAGGATTCAAGGTGGTCTTTCTTGAGTAATGGCTTCCTTCTCGTCACCCTACCATACAGGGCAGATTTGTGGAGTGCTTGGGATATTGTTGTCACATGCACACTTTGACCAGTCTTGGCCATAAAAGCCTGTAGCTCTTGTATAGTTGCCATTGGCCTCTTGGTAGGCGCTCCTTCTTGCTCAGTCATCCAGTTTGGAGGGATGGCCTGATCTAGGCAGGGTCTGAGTGGTGCCATACACCACCTTCCACTACTTACGTGTAGACTTCTATAGGCACTGTGTGTGTGTGTATATATATATATATATATATATAGCTGGAAAAAATTAAGAGACCACTGCAAATTTTTCTTAAATCAGCATCTCTACATGTATGGCAGCCATTCCATTCCAGTGTCTCTTGAATTCCAACACAGGCACACCTCCTTCTACTGAATGAGGTACTGATTAGGGGATCACCTGAACCAAATCTTATTTAACAAGGAAAAGTATAAAAACCACTCCTGTGGTCATCACTATCCTCTTGCAATAGGACCAGCTGGATGGCAAAAGAGTGCTGTATCAAAAAATAACTATTGACCATGCCCAAAGAGCTGAAAAGGGAAGTTTTGAGTGAGGAAAAGAAGGGTTAAATTATGGCTTTACTTGCAGAGGGATACAGTGAGCGTTGGGTTGCTTCCATCCTTAAAATTTCAAAGACAGCGGTTCATAAGAACAAGGTCAAGCAGCACACATTGGGGACAACAAAGCTACAGACCGACAGAGGGCGAAAACGACTCTCCACTGACCGGGATGACCGCCAACTCATTCGAATGTCACTCAGCAACCATAGGATGACATCAAGTGACCACAAAAAGAATGGCAAATGGCAGCTGGGGTGAAGTGCACGGCGAGGACGGTTCGAAACAGGCTCCCAAGGGGAGGGCTGAAGTCGTGCAAAGCTAGAAAAAAGCCCTTCATCAATGAGAAGCAAAGAAGAGCCAGGCTGAGGTTTGCAAAAGACCATAAGGATTGGACCGTAGAGGACTGGAGTAAGGTCATCTTCTCTGATGAGTCCAGTTTTCAGCTTTGCCCAACACCTGGTCATCTAATGTTTAGATGGAGACCTGGAGAGTCCTACAAGCCACAGTGTCTCGCACCCTCTGTGAAATGTGGTGGAGGATCGGTGATGATCTGGGGGTGCTTCAGCAAGGCTGGAATCAGGCAGATTTGTCTTTGTGAAGGATGCATGAATCAAGCCAAGTACAAGGTTGTCCTTTGCAAGGTGCCGGTAGTATTGTTGCTGTCTCACTTCTTCCAGCTCCATTTCTAGCATACTTACTAGTTTATGCAAGTCCTGGATTGCGCGGCACTTTACGCACACTTGGTTTAGCTCCGCTGGGTTTTCTCGGATTTCCCACATCAAGCAGGTGTCACAGATTACTGGCTTGAAGGCCATGTTGAGGGTTTTTTTTTTAAATTTTTTTTTTTAAGTTTAGTTTCTTCTGCAGCTGTCAGCCTGCTTTCAAACTGCTTCTAAACTGCTCTGTACTTTTCCATGCCTGTACTTCTGCCACTCGCTGTCGCTGGGAAGACTGTTTCTACACAACAAGTTAGCATACCTTGGTTAGTCAACCCATTGATACTAACACAGTTTGTTGCATAAAGGTGTGTTATAACTGAACTGCAGCTGCAGCCTCTCTGCGCTCTGTCAGGCAGCCTTCTGGTGCTACAGCTGTGCTCTACTATTCTCCTGTAGTTTAAAAATAGATCCTGTCATGGTTCAGGTTTTTTACATACTCTTATTTATATATTTGCTCTGCACACACTCTTAAACTCAGGGGAGACGTTTAGGAAGATAAAGATGTTTTGAACTCCTAGTGGTTTATGTTCGAGCACTGGATGAGCTGCGTGTCCATGCAACTTTTAATTAATCAAGAAAATCACACATTCATTTATTTTGACATTTTATGAATCAGAGCAGTGTTAGTACTCTCGGTTTATTAAATGCTTTAAAAATTAGATTGGTTGGTTGCACAGACCACTGTAAATCCCAAGTAAAAAGAAGTCTGGGCAATCCAGTGCTTTACAGGTTTACAGCATTAGTACTTCAATACAGTAATACAATAAGGAATAAGGAAACTAAAAGAGAAAAACAAAACTGTGGTATTTTCTGGTATACTACCGGCACCTTGCAAAGGACCATATGGACAGCTGGAAATAATTAATCAAAACGCATGGCTGAAGACGTGGTGCACACGGGAAGGCTTTACCTATCTTAATCATTGGACCACATTCTACAACGAGGACTATCTGTATAGATGGGATGGACTGTACTTAAATAACAAGGGAACCAGGCTACTTGGAGAAAAGATCCTCAAGCAGGTTCAGAAGCATTTAAACTAGAAAGGAAGGGGGGAGAAATCAACAAAAAAACAGAAGGGAGACCGCATCAAAACAAGAACAACAACTCAGGTAAGACAACCATTAAATGTATTTATCTAAATGCTAGAAGTATCAGAAACAAAATTCTAGAACTTGAAGCTACTGCACTAACAATTAACTATGATGTGATAGGTGCTACTGAAACTTGGTTGTCTGAGAGTGATGGGGACAAATATAATATTTGTGGTTATACACTGTATAGGAAAGACAGGCAGGACAGAAGAGGAGGAGGGGTAGCGCTATACATAAGAAACAGTCTTGAAGCCCAGGTGTTAAACCTGGACAAAGAAAATAAAACCGAATCAATATGGGTCAGAATAACGGACAAAAATTCAAAGGGCATAATAATAGGAGCATGCTATAGACCGCCAGATTCAGATGGTGAGCAAAATAATCTGTTATACAATGACATTAGAAATGCGTGTAGCAAAGGAGAAGCCATACTAATGGGGGATTTCAACTTCCCCCAATATAAAATGGGAAAACCCGGTGGGTAGCACGAAGGATGAAATAGAAATGGTGGAAATGACAAATGACTGCTTCCTAACACAATTTGTCAAGGCACCGACTAGAGGGGAGGCATGCCTTGATTTAGTCTTTTCAAATAACGAAGACAGAATAACTAAAACAGAGGTCAGAGAACCACTGGCAAACTCAGACCACAACATGGTCTCATTTGAAGTGTTTTTTAAAACCCCAAAAGTAATGACTAAAGCTAAGGTTTACAATTTTAGAAAAGCAAACTATGAAGGTATGAAACAGAGACTAACAGAAGTAGATTGGAGTAAAATAGAGAAAACACCCACAGAAAAAGGATGGTTGTTCTTCAAAAATGTAGTACTAGAGGCGCAAAACAATTACATCCCTAAAGTAGACAAATCTAAATGTAAAACTAAATTGCCAAAATGGTTTAATAGATCAATTAAAAAAAATATTCAGCGAAAAAAGGCACTTTACAGAGCATTAAAAAAGGACCAAAAAAAAAGTACGCAGAAAGAGTACACAGAACTGCAAACGCAAGTCAAAAAGGAAGTTAGAAAGGCCAAGAGAGAAATAGAAATGAACATTGCTAAGGGAGCTAAAACCAATTCCAAAATGTTTTTCCAATATTACAACAGCAAGAGAACATTCAAAGAGGAGATTAAATGTTTAAGAGATACAAATGGCAAAATCGTAGATGAAGAAAAAAAAATAGCAAATATATTAAATGATTACTTTTCACAAGTTTTTACAAAGGAAGATACTGACAACATGCCCCACATGTCATCCAGTTCCTATCCAGTTTTAAATAACTTTAGCATAACTGAGGCAGAAGTGTTAAAGGGACTAGGAGCTCTTAAAATAAACAAATCCCCTGGGCCGGATGAGATCCTCCCAATAGTACTCAAAGAAATGAAAGAAGTAATTTACAAACCGCTAACCAAGATCATGCAGCAGTCTCTTGACACAGGGGTGGTACCGACAGACTGGAAAATTGCAAACGTAATACCGATCCACAAAAAGGGAAACAAAACTGAACCAGGTAACTACAGACCAGTAAGCCTGACTTCTATTATATGCAAACTTATGGAAACTATAATAAGATCCAAAATGGAAAATTACCTATATGGTAACAGGGTCCTGGGAGACAGTCAACATGGTTTTAGGAAAGGGAGATCGTGTCTAACTAACTTGCTTGATTTTTTTGAGGATGCAACATCGATAATGGATAATTGCAAAGCATATGACATGGTTTATTTAGATTTCCAGAAAGCTTTTGACAAAGTCCCGCACAAAAGATTAATTCTCAAACTGAACGCAGTTGGGATTCAAGGAAACACATGTACATGGATTAGGGAGTGGTTAACATGTAGAAAACAGAAAGTACTGATTAGAGGAAAAACCTCAGAATGGAGTGTGGTAACCAGTGGTGTACCACAGGGATCAGTATTAGGTCCTCTGCTATTCCTAATCTACATTAATGATTTAGATTCTGGTATAGTAAGCAAACTTGTTAAATTTGCAGACGACACAAAAGTAGGAGGAGTGGCAAACACTGTTGCAGCAGCAAAGGTCATTCAAAATGATCTAGACAAGATTCAGAACTGGGCAGACACATGGCAAATGACATTTAATAGAGAAAAGTGTAAGGTACTGCACGCAGGAAATAAAAATGTACATTATAAATATCATATGGGAGATACTGAAATTGGAGAAGGAATCTATGAAAAAGACCTAGGAGTTTTTGTTGACTCAGAAATGTCTTCATCTAGACAATGTGGGGAAGCTATAAAAAAAGGCTAACAAGATGCTCGGATACATTGTGAAAAGTGTTGAATTTAAATCAAGGGAAGTAATGTTAAAACTGTACAATGCACTAGTAAGACCTCATCTTGAATATTGTGTGCAGTTCTGGTCACCTCGCTATAAAAAAGATATTGCTGCTCTAGAAAGAGTGCAAAGAAGAGCGACCAGAATTATTCCGGGCTTAAAAGGCATGTCATATGCAGACAGGCTAAAAGAATTGAATCTGTTCAGTCTTGAACAAAGAAGACTACGTGGCGACCTAATTCAAGCATTCAAAATTCTAAAAGGTATTGACAATGTCGACCCAAGGGACTTTTTCAGCCTGAAAAAAGAAACAAGGACCAGGGGTCACAAATGGAGATTAGACAAAGGGGCATTCAGAACAGAAAATAGGAGGCACTTTTTTACACAGAGAATTGTGAGGGTCTGGAATCAACTCCCCGGTAATATTGTTGAAGCTGACACCCTGGGATCCTTCAAGAAGCTGCTTGATGAGATTTTGGGATCAATAAGCTACTAACAACCAAACGAGCAAGATGGGCCGAATGGCCTCCTCTCGTTTGTAAACTTTCTTATGTTCTTATGAATATGGTTATTATATATTTAGCTCTTGGCAATAAAATGCAAAAAGCTAAAATGCCACAGCTAAATTCTAGAACATACTAGAACATATATATATATATATATATATATATATATATATATATATATATATATATATATATATATATATATATATATATAAATATAAAAAATAATTTCTATACCTTATAGCAATGCACCAATATAAATATTAAATTCAAATATATGCTTACCTTCCAGTATAGTGTAGTGTAGGATATATTGAAAAATAAGAATTGTCTTCAAAATGCAGAGACTTTACTTTGACCAAAGAGCAATCAATTTTTCAGAGAACCTCAGAGCATGGATCACACAACTTGTAGTTAGCAAGTTGAGCGATACTTCACTGGTGTTTTACTTTGGTTTTTATAGGATTTTCTCTCCATTGAATACATCAGGAGTCCTAATTAAATCTGATCATAAATCTGCCTTGACAGTTCCTATCTTTGAGTTAATGATATTTTCTAGAAGGATCGGGTCAACTCCTTTTAAAACCAATTGGAGATAACTTCTTTCCAAAAAAATTGAAACATGATTTCATTGCTCTCTTTTTCCTAACCCCTCCTTTCTCCAAAAAGTCAGGAGAAACAAAGTTCACATGATCCCTACTACAATATAACGCAATACCATACAAGTATATATGTGTATAAAGAGAGATGCTGTTTTATATATTTAACATTAACTTTGTGTGATTATATGAACCTGTGCCCACTAGATTCCTTCTGAGTAACACACTGTATCTCATCACCTTTCAGTTGAGTTTACTTTCATATACAGATATGTTAACAAAATATGGAACAAAAAGACTGTAAGGGTTTATCACAAGCATTTGAATAAGCATACAGTGGTCAGTTCAGTTATTTTCATTTAAATTTAAGCTATAATGAAACATGTAAAATATAATAGCCTTATATTAACTTGTACCATGCTTGGACTAAGCTTGACCTCTCTCTTGGTTTCTAAAAATTCGCCTACACAAGCAGGTTTCAGACACCCTGTTTACTTGCCAAGCCTAGTGTTTTAATTAATATGAAACTCCACTGTAAGCACTTTTCCAAAGTCATTTTTTGGCCGATTCAAGAGACGCCTGGACCGGTATCTTTTCAGATAATACCAGAAACGTACATCATAATTTTTATATCCAAGCTCTCATTATTTTCTTATAATATACAGTGGCTCTCAAAAGTATTCACCCACTTTGGACTTTTCCACATTTTATTGTGTTGCAAAATGGAATCAAAAGGGATTTAATTAGGAGTTTTTGCCACTGATCAACACAAAAAAGTCCTTAATGTCAAAATGAAAAATGAAATCTACAAATTGTTCTAAATTAATTACAAATATAAAACAGAAACTAATTGCTTGCATAAGTATACACCCCCTTTGCTATGACACACCTAAATAAGCTCTGGTGCAACCAATTGTCTTTATAAATCACATAATTAGTTGAATGGAGTCCACCTGTGTGCAATTAAGGTGTTTCACATGATTTCAGGTTAAGTACACCTGTCTCTGGGAGGTCCTACGGTTGGTTAATACATTTCATGATGTACTACATC
Organism: Polyodon spathula; assembly: GCF_017654505.1. Taxonomy (NCBI): domain Eukaryota; kingdom Metazoa; phylum Chordata; class Actinopteri; order Acipenseriformes; family Polyodontidae; genus Polyodon; species Polyodon spathula. The sequence continues at coordinate 18,094,772 of NC_054550.1, forward strand.
ATGAAGATGAAGGAACATTCAAAGCAAATCCGGAATAAGGTTCTTCAAAAGCACCAATCAGGGGTAGGATATAAGAACATTTCCAAGACATTGAATATCCCCCCCGGAGCACAGTAAAGTCCTTTATTAAGAAATGGAGAGAATATGGCAAAACTGTGACTATGGCAACTGGCAACTCTAAAGGAGTTACAGACTTCCACTGCTGAACTGGGATACACTGTGCATATGGCAACAATAGCCCGGGTGCTTCACAAAACTGGCCTTTATGGGAGAGAAAGCCATTGTTGAAAAACTCGGCTAGAGTTTGCCAGAAGGCATGTGGGAGACTCTGAGTCCAAATGGAAGAAGATTCTATGGTCTGATGAGACCAAAATAGAGCTTTTTGGCCTCAACGATAAGCGCTATGTTTGGCGCAAGCCTGACACTGCACATCATCCTGAGAACACCAACCCTACCATGAAGCATGGTGGTGGCAGCATCATGCTATGGGGATGCTTCTCTGTCTCAGAGTCAGGAAAGCTTGTGAAGATAGAGGGCAAAATGGATGCAGCAAAGTACAAAGAAATCCTGGAGGAAAACCTGCTTAAGTCTGAAAGAGACTTGGGACTTGGGAGAAGATTCATCTTCCAGTAGGAGAATGACCCCAAATATACAGCCAAAGCCACACTGGAGAGCTTACAAACTAAAAGGTCAATGTCCTGGAGTGGCCCAGTCAAAGCCCAGACCTCAATTCAATTGAGAATATGTGGAAAGAGTTGAAAATTGCTGTTCACCAAAGTCCCCATCCAACTTGACGGAGCTTGAGCAATTTTGCAAAGAAGAATGGGCAAAAATTGCACTGTCCAGATATGCAAAGGTGGTAGAGACTTATCCAAATAGAGTCATGGCTGTAATTGCTGCTAAAGGTGCCTCTACCAAATATTGACTCAAGGGGGTGAATACTTATTCAATCAATTATTTTCTGTTGTGTATTTGTAATTCATTTAGAACAATTTGTAGATTTTATTTTTCACTTTGACATTATGGATGTTTTTTGTGTTGATCAGTGGCAAAAACTCCTAATTAAATAAATTTTGATTCCTTGTTGTAATTAATACAATAAAATGTCACCTTCACTGATCCTTCACGTTTTAAATATCTCCCCTCTCTCTCTCTCGCTCTCCTCCATATACCCACCCAGAGTGCAGAGAGCTGCAGGCTTTTATTTACTATGGCTGAGGGGTTAAAACTATCAATTCTCTCATTACCCCTCGGTCACATTCTGCACAAGTTTTAAAATTAGCAACTGGCATAGGATGGGCTGCCAATCTCGCCTCTGCCAGAACACATCTAAATAAAAACAAAACAATAACAAAATAAACGCAGCTACGCCATCAAAACAATAACAAATACAAAATAACACAGTACAGGGGTGGAGGGGGAAACCCTGTTCTAAAAATAAATACTGTACAGGGCTGCTCGCCCTGTTACACTGTGTTATTGTAATCTAAATAAAAGATTTATTTCTAACTCCCGGGCTCCTTTTCGATCAAGTCTTTATACTTTTTTCAAATAAGATACATCACTGTGTACAACTATGCATTTGTTTAGCTCCCAGAAATATATCAGCAGTTCTAAGACTTTAAATTGTTGATTCAATTATTCTGTTAATATCACTTTAGAATAATCAGACTCACTCCTTTCTTTAAGAGACTTGACTAGTCTGCTCTTTTAACCAGTTACCCTGAACACTCATTTTCTAAGTTTTTTAAATTTTTCCATTACAAGATTTTTAAAAATATTTTTCTACTTTAAACAGCTACATTAACATAACATGTATATATTTATTTCAATTCTACTTCTGATCAGGGTCTGCCAAGAGCTGGTCAGTCTGACCTTTCTCTGCATGCTCTTCACAGACTGTACATAACAACTGTTTAATATTTTTTACCAAGTATACAGGTCTATTTGAAACAGAGTACATACAGTATTACTGTGATTATTGACTAAGAGTGTATCATATTATTTAAATCAATACATGTTCGTTTAGATCATCCAATTCATGTCTAACAAATCAGCCCATTCCCAGCAGGATTCGAACTCTGCGCCAGGCTCAGCTCAAGCTGGTTCTGCAAACACCACGACAGGCCTGTGCAGATCTGCTAAAAAACATTTTCTAAAACACATTACAGTCATTACAATATTTGCTGCAGTTTCACAAATGTTCAATTTGTTTCCCAAAGATCAGCCTGCTTCCATTAGCTGTGACAATCTTTAAAAGCCTGATACCTGCAAAAACTTAAATCTTGTTAGCTGGGCTCCCATCTCTACATTCTTATTCCCATCGTCAGTGGACAAACACATTTTACCTGAATCTGGGTCCGTCAAAGAACCGCACACCCTTGCAACCAAGGCCTTCCATGCAAAAGGATCTAATGACTTATAGCACAAAAGGGACATGCCAGAACCACCTATGACAATCCACACTGCTTTTAGCTGCCATTTCGTAACCCGCCCTTTACGATGCCCTCTACACTTCCATTACCATCTTGATCACTGTATAGCATAACTCAATAACTTGGGTCAGTAGTGTACTTGTATCATAAAGTGTGTTTATTAATACATTGAGCTTGGTAATGCTGATTAGATCTCTTTTGATAAAGGTTTGGTTATAAAAAGTTGAAACTTGTTCTGTGCATAATTGCAAAAGAACTTGCTAGGGCAAAAGAGAACCTGCTTGAAGTACATTTATTCAAAATCCATTCAAGTTTAGAAATAACCCTTCTCATCCACATTCTTAAATTATTGAGTTGCACAGATACAGGATTTTAATTACAGACTTTGCAACACTGCATGTTTCCCCGGTGGCTCTTTGACAGTTTAGTCTTCTGTGCACTCTCACTCTGCACAGTAACGTAACCTGACAGCAGGCGGCACATTTGGTAGTTAATGCAAACATTTTGACAACCACAAGTATAATAACTTGAATAAATACACAATAACACATACAAATAAAGTAACTTGTATCTAGAGAATGGGTGAGGAATGAGTTTTGTGAAGATAGTGTATTGCAGGGAGGGAAGTTTACAAACGAGAGGAGGCCATTTGGCCCATCTTGCTCGTTTGGTTGTTAGTAGCTTATTGATCCCAGAATCTCATCAAGCAGCTTCTTGAAGGATCCCAGGGTGTCAGCTTCAACAACATTACTGGGGAGTTGATTCCAGACCCTCACGATTCTCTGTGTAAAAAAGTACCTTCTATTTTCTGTTCTGAATGCCCCTCTGTCTAATCTCCATTTGTGACCCCTGGTCCTTGTTTCTTTTTTCAGGTCGAAAAAGTCCCTTGGGTCGACATTGTCAATACCTTTTAGTATTTTGAATTCTTGAATTAGGTCACTAATGCATTGTACAGTTTTAACATTACTTCCCTTGATTTAAATTCAACACTTTTCACAATGTATCCGAGCATCTTGTTAGCCTTTTTTATAGCTTCCCCACATTGTCTAGATGAAGACATTTCTGAGTCAACAAAAACTCTTAGATCTTTTTCATAGATTCTTTCTCCAATTTCAGTATCTCCCATATAATATTTGTAATATACATCAAGGAGCTGACTTCATAATTATTGTTTGTATTACAGTATGCTACTGTTTTGATAGAGCTAGGCTGACTGAGAAATATGTCTGGGTTTGGTTTGTGGAAAAGGTGGCAACCCTATCCCAGGTTCGCGCTTCTTTAACCTATGCTGCATAGCACCAGTCTGTCAGAGGGTGGGATCGATTCGCCACACTCTGATTCGTGGAAGTATTACTGCAATCCAATCCAAACTGACAATAAAGACAAAATAAATTCCACTCCAAAATGTCCTGTTATACGGTATGTCAAAGAAAATATTAAAGGAAGGTTGGTGTTTCTTATGTGTTTCACTTAAAACCAGACATTAAAGCGTCAGGGTTTGTTTCCTGCCACCCTGTCACTGCAGCAATCTGTGAGGGCAAAAATAACAGTCACCACGGCAACACGGGTGACTGATTTTGTTTTGTTTTTACCAGCTCACCGAGTAGGCGGTCTGAACCAAGTCCCCGTATGCAACTCAACAGTGGGGCACAGCAGACTGGGTCCTGGTGGATATCACACTGCTACTACTTTTTCATTTTAATCTGCAAGGCAGTAAAGAAAAAGCTGTCCTTACAAAGGTACCACCAAACGTTCCTGTCAGTACACTGCATATGATAGTTAATAAAACAATGAATAATCCTCTCTCAACAACAAAACCCTAAACCTAAAGTCAATATACTATACTGCATCTATTACACATCTAAAGTAGTTCATGTTTGGCAGTGAATAAGCGTTTTTGTTATTTAAAAAAAAGTGACCAGAGGTGCTGACTTCCTCAGTTCTCCTGACAAGAACATTTCGGGGTACCTCTGTAAGCACTGCAAAGAAAAACACACACACACACATACACAACAGCAAAGTTGTGAGGGTAAAATAGTAGTCACCACGGCAATGCGTTAACTGTGTTTTTTTTGTTTTTTTTATATACTGGCGCGCCGAGTAGATGCCAATTCCCGGACTGTCTGGGTCAAACGCAGACAGGTGGTAACTGTCGTCTCAACTAAAGCATAGCATCGATAGCGCTGCCGGTATCGGCGCTATGCTTTAGTGTGAGAGATCCCCGGTTTGCGCCTGCCCTCTGCCTGTGTGTGGATTGCCTCGCCCTGTGTGATGCGCCTGCCTGCGTTAACCGAGATCGCTATTGCTACTAGCAATAACAAGAACACTACTTCTAACAGCCAGGACACTACTTCTAACAGCCAGGACTGGATGCAGAGCAAGTAGAATCCCAGTGCACTTATTTGGAGTCCAGTGCACATCATTCAAAATAAGCTGTTCCTGTTCCTCAGCTTTTACTGCATATATAGAGCTGGCTTTATTATGTTACTAAAACCCTTGCCAAAAGGGTTTTGTTGTGCTGCTGGAATCCTGTCAAATCAAGCATCCATGTTATCCAGCTGTGCTCAAGCTTTTGAAAGCCTTAAAATACTTTCCCCATTAACCATGTAACATGAGAAAGTCCATAATGGATTTGTCCATAAGGGATGTGGTTTGATAATCCACTGTGAGTCAGCCTTGAATACTGACTGAAGCATTGTGTGCGTACCTAAATTCAACGGTACTGTTGAGCGTTGGCTCAACAAAAACGTCACTATTGTCATAACGCTTCCGGGTATTTAGGAACGCTTCGTTGCATTCCTAAACCCCAAACCACCTCCTAAAACGACGCAGTGGTTCACCCAAAAACTCGAGTCATGACGAAATTTTTTTTTTTTTGTCGAGCCGTCCTGTCACCTAGAACAGTGAAAATGGTGACTCCTTCCGCGGGGTCCCTGTGGGGCCCCATCGCAAAAATAACAAGTTCCTAACCTCAACAGAACCCGAGATACGTCAAGTCAAAAACGTCCGTAAACGACCCTTCTCGGGGTCATATCTCAATGACCCTGGGACCTAGAACCCGGGTTGAACTTCCTAGGGTCATGTCTGGGGCCCCTCTTTCACAGGGAGCAATCTGTTTTCAAATACTATATTTTCAACAAATTTTCACATTTTCAGCATGATGGCATGTCAAGGTAAGATTTCCAATAGCTTTTGCGTTCCAGGTTGGCAAAAAAAGTCTAAATTGGGGTCCTTTCCAGCTGGGGACAAGTCGCTTGGAGGGATTGAAAGGGGCACTGAGGTGGACCCCCGTACCGATTTTCATGTCTCGGGGACCCCCGAATCCCGAGATATAGCACCCTGAAAAATGTCTGTGGGAAATCCCATTATAAATCACCTTGGGGCAACACCCTCCATCTGGCGTCAGGGTGGCATACGAACCCGTGGCCGGTGATTTTCTTTAGTTGAGAGTCATATGCACATGAAGAGAGTGCTCCCTAGGTCGTGGAGATATGAGGTTCGATGAGACCACCCCCTCCCTATGGCAAATACCATTATGAAAAAAACAAAGCAGCCCAGAATTTGGGACGTTATCTGCAAACCAAATCGGTCCAGAATTTGGGACGTAAATGAAAACAGGGGCAGCCTATATTTAAAACTGTGATTACATTAGAGATAAAGTAATGTATCCTGTAACAAAACTGCAATAGTGTATATATCTGATATTAAAATACATTGCACAAACGATTATAGATATATGCTATTTGAAAGAAAAAGTACACCACTACAGAAAAAAAAAAAAAAACTATTCTTACATTCGTGCATAACATGATAATTCATATAAAGTAATAACCCATAGTTTGTTATATTAGTACAGCAAAATACCATGTTATATTTTAATTGAAAGGTTGTGGAAAGCAGATCTCTTGCTCTCTTTCTTTCTCTGATCGTAATATTAAAAATGCCTGCAAGCTTTTCCACTGGTGTGACGACATATTCATGTGACAGACATGGACCAATCAAAACGCGAGACTGTTATGTGGTTACATCCCAAAAATCGGGCCTGTGTCACACCTCCATCCAGGCTGACCGACTTTCCGACCTCAGAAACGAACTGTCAGGCCAGCCCGTCCAGATACTTCTCCTTTCGCTATTTAGCAGCCTCACAGGTTGAGAGGGAGATTTGCAACCAGAGCTCATTGTATGTCTGTCACAATTATGATAGCCTACTTTTTTTCGTTGTACTAATTCTAATGTGCCTGAGCAAATCCAATTGAATTGTTGATATCAGCAATTCAGGATTAAATGTTAAAACCGCTTGCCATATGTATCGCCCCCTTATGCTATGTGAAGAGCACTGCAGGTTCATTAGAAGTAAATTGACGTTTCACTTTCCCAGTAGGAGACATGTCTTGGCTTACTCTCGCTTTGTTTCTGCAAGCTCTGCTATATGGTCTTTCATGCCACAATTATATCACGTTTCTGACTTGAATCTGCATGCAGACCTCCACATCGATAACAATTAGTGTGCGCCTGCATGTTATACTGCTTTGTTTACAGTAGATCGTGCTTGCTCTTGTTGCACGCTGACACCCGTGTCATTTGGATCTCTAAACTGTGACGAAGTCCGTTACATTTTTGTTTGCAGACTCCATAGCTTGGTCAATGTTTAAGGCAGAAATAAAAGTTAACTGTGATTCAGACAGCAGTCTTCTCTGTATTGCGTTCTCATTTATGCCACAGACGAGTCTATCTGGTTTGATTCAGCGTATCACCATAGTTACAGTCTTTAGCTAATTTTCTTAATTCAGCCACGTAATATCCTACAATTTCATTAGTTTTACTGTTACTGGGATTAAATTTAAATCTTTACACAATATCACTTGGTTTAGGATTATAGTGGGTTTTTTTTTTTTTTAACAATTTGACTAAATCTTCAAAGAATTTGTCTCCGGGTTTCTCAGAGCTCAGTACATTCCGTATTAACTGTAGGTCTGTGACCCACTACAAAAATCGCTCTTTTTATCAGCTTCGTCAATGTCATTTGCAGTGAAAAAATTAGTTAATATCTCGCAATATTCTTCCCAAGTCTGAGAGTTAGCATCAAACGGAGAAACTGACCCGACTGTGCCTGACATTTTTCTTGGATTAGTTTATTCCAGCGTTTTGTTATTAAGTCGTTCCCTTTCAAGTGGAATGACAACCACTACCGAATGGGAAGAGCCTCTCGTCAGTCAATCACTGAGTATATATATAAAAAAAGCTGCCCTATCAGCGCCCTGCTGTGAGGAGGAAGTCCCTCCCACCTACTGTCAATAGACTAAGGACCTATTGATAGCCCGACACTGTCTGCGCTCTTTCCGGCATTGACACAGATCGGTGCACCCACCTCGACGCCGACACTGACACCGACGTGTTTGCTCGGCGCCGATGCCCCGCGCCATGTCAGTGTGCTCTGCAGGGTCCTCCGCTGGGTTCGACCAGTGAGACCAGTGTGCGGCAAAATTCCCCAACACGATGGGCACACTTCCTGCACCAGATGCCTAGAGCCAGACCACGCGGCCATGGCGCTGGCAGGTGAGTTGGACTGCTCTCCCTGCCAAAAGTTCTCTAAACGAACGAAGCGCAGGAGGGTAGCCCTCTCCCCATCGGAGTCTTTCTCCTCAGGACAGGGGACATTGAGATCTGTGGTCTAGGGTCCTCCCCAAAGGTCCTCTGGAACTCCGCCACCACTGTGTCCCAGGAGTTCCCCCATACCCCTGGGTCACCCTCCCCTTCCCCAACACCAGTGCAGGCGCCCCTCCTTGGAGGCGAGATGGTCACTGCCGACGCGGCACCACTCGAGAGGGCGTTCACCAGGAAACAGGCAGTCACCGCGGGGGTACCACTCTCCTTCCCCGCGTAAGCCCAGGTGCTCTCCCTTGCCAGAGAGATGCCAAAGCTTAGCTGAGTGGCATTTTGAAGAGCTTGCACAAACAGTGAGGGCCCAGCAAACCATGCTGGAGACGCTGCTGAAGTCTCAGGGCACCAGCTTTCCCACTCCCGCTCTCTATCCCTGGCCCCACCTAGACCCCCAAGTCCAGACGAGTTGTCCTTTACATCATTGAGGTCAAACGTGTCCAACCCCACCACTTCAGTTGGGCAGGCCACAACGGGGAGGCTCCATACCGCCCCTTCCGCATACGTCTCAGAGGGAAGAGTTCCGGGCCCTGATGCAGAGCGCAGCTGCTGCCACAGACGTTCCCTGGCCAGCAGAACAGGAAGGTAAAGGGAATCACTTTCTAAAGCAGAAAGGGCACCCACAACAAGCCCTCCCTCTGTGCCAAGACTTCTTAGAGCTGGTTTCACTCATCTTGGAGCAACCGGGCATCCGCTCCCTCAGGTTCCAGAACAGCGGAGTCCCTGCTACACACAGCAGGAGCCCAAGAAGCTGGTCTAGGCATGTTCCCTCCTATTGGGGTGTAATAAAAAAAAAAGTGTGTTCTAGAAAGTTCTAGAAATGCGTTCGAGTTCATCTGTGCCCTTGCCCTATAATAACCCGTATCTTATATAACTTGTTTTTATCACGCTTATATAACTTGTTTTTGTCAGAATGTTCTAGGGAAAGGGATGGTTTATTCAGAGGGCCGAGCCTCGAGGGAGTGATCTGGCCAATTACTCTCTCGCACGCAGAAGCCTAACTTGGTAAGTTATAAAGGACGGGGTTCTCCCCTGCTCTGATGAGAGTCAGCCGTGAGGATTAGCGCGCAGTCCTGCTCGGTTTTTTTTGAGACAGCTGTTTTCTCTTACCAGGGTCGAAGGGCTCTCCCGATCTGCTTGGAAGGGTAAGAATTAGTTCAGTTGTGTCTCATGGATTGTATTGATCTGAGATTAATATAATCTTTGTATGTAACCTTGTTGGGTTGTGTCCCGTTAGGGATATCGTTATTCGCAGTATAGCATCTGTGTATGTAACTGTGTGTGTGTGTGTGTGTGAAATAATAAAGGACCTTTTGAAATTACTCTGTGAAGTAATTGTCTTATTTACCTCCACATTAAATTTCACACAACATGGGGACAGGGTCACGGTGCTGGTGCAAGGATCCACCTTCACCAGAGTGGATGAAGAACCTACTTGCCCATCCAAGCCATGCAGGACTACTGATGCCATGCTCAAAAAAGTATATGTGTCAGCAGCTTTGTCAGTACGAGCGGCAAACACAATGGCCATACTGGTGCTCTACCAGTTGCAGCTAGCGGCGAGGTTGCAGGAAGGGGCGGGAGAGCGTCAGGTGGTGATGGGGGCGATGACTGACCTGATGGAAGAGTTAGGTCAGGCATCAGGCAGGTCTCTAGCCATGCTGGTGGCTGCTTGGCGACACCTTTGGCTAACCCAACTGGGCCTGAACGCGCCCTCCACCCCAGACCAAGCAAGCAGGCAGAGGAAGAGCTGACAGTAAGGGATCACCACCGGCCAGGGGTAACCAGTTTTCCGGCTGGAGACCGAGGCCGGGGCCTAAGAAAGACGTGCCCCCTCCCAAGCCCAAGGGAGACCGCCCCTGAGGGCATCTGACTACCACCTTCCCCTCTCTCAACCGGACTGACCACTGGACACGACCTATGGCAAGGCTGCACCCAGGACTCCTGGGTGCTATCAACTATGAGACACGGATACGCTCTACAATTCCGCATAGGTCCGCCACCCTTCAAGGGTGTGCTCCTCACCACCGTCGAACCAGCGAGGGCGATACTCCTTCAACAGGAGATCGCCAATCTTCAACAGAAGAATGTTATGCGCTTGGTAAACCCAAGCGATACCCTCAGCAGCTTCTACTCCAGGTACTTCCTGGTGCCCAATAGGGACAGTGTTTTCTGACCTATTCTGGACCTCAGGGTCCTCAACATGTTCCTCAAACAAAGGAAGTTCAACATGTTGACCGCACAGCGTATCTTCTAGTACGTCCAGCCGGGTGACTGGTTCACATCGATCGACCTGCAAGATGTCTACTTCCACGTCCCGATCCGTCCTGCGCCCAGAAAATATCTACGCTTTGCTTTTCAAGGCAACGTGTAAGAATTCTGCCTGCTGCCATTTGGCCTTTCGCCGTGGCCCCGCACATTTTCCAAGTGCATGGATGCAGCACTGGCTCCACTCAGGCTGTGGGCTATTCGGATCTTGAACTACCTGGACGATTTGCTAGTTTGTGTACGTTCCAAAGCACACGCTGAGGTGCACACCAGACAGGTCATAGATCATGCGATAAAGTTAAGGCTCTCCATACATCAACAAAAGAGCAACTTCGTATCGTCTCAGTCCAGTGTTCCAGGGGATCAAACTGAACTCTGTGAGCATGCTTGCCTCATTGTCAATTGGATGCTCTTCTACAGGTCAGAATATTTAGAAGGTTGTTGGGGCTGATGGCAGCCGCCTTGAGAATCCTTCCCCTAGGGCTGCTGAGAATGTGCCCGCTTCAGGCCTGGGTAAATACGTTCAAGTTGCACCCGGTCCGTGATCGATACTGGCTGGTGCGAGTGTCCAGACAATGCCGGAAGACACTGGAGTGGTGGCTCCACCCTGGCAATCTGCGCCTCGGATGTCCCCTCGGCTCCCCTCGCAGAAGGGAAGTTGTCACTACAGAAGCCTCCAGCCTGGGCTGGGGAGATGTCTGGAATTGGAGGGAAATAAGAGGTCAGTGGAAGGGACATTGGGAGCAAAGGCATATAAATGCCCAAGAACTGCAAGCAGTAGCCCTAGCGTCATCTCATTTTCGCCAGCAGTTAGCGCACAAAGATGTGCTGATCCAGACAAGGTTTGCCAGATGCAGTGGTAGAGACACTAAAGTCTGTTAAGGCACCTAGAACTAGAGCCCAGTATTCATATAAATGGAACATTTTTCAAGACTGGTGCATCTAACCTCCTTACAACATCTGTTTGATGCAGGAAAATCCGCATCCACTCTGAAGGTCTATCTGGCAGCAATATCAGTGTGCCACGATAAAATTGACTCTGTGCCCCCTGGGGCACACTTTCTGGCAGTGCAATTTCTTAAAGGGGTTTGGAGGCTCTGTCCTCCGATGAAAAGCATGGTCCATAACTGGTGCTGGGGCTCCTTACGGCTCCCCCATTTGAGCCCATGGCTTCAGTAGAGCTGCGCCCTGTTTCCCTCAAAGTGGCATTTTTATTAGCCATTACATCTGCCAGAAGAGTAAGTGATCTTCATATGCTGCCCATCAATGACACATATATGGCTTTCACTGGAAATGACTCGCGGGTAACATTAAGAATAAACCCAGCCATTTTGCCAAAGGTGATCTCATCATTCCACATTAACCAACCAGTGGTTTTGGAAACTTTCAGACCTCCCCCAAACGAGTCACAGGAGGACCATAGACAGCACTTGCTTTGCCCGGTCTGGGCTCTGCACTGTTACCTGGATAGGACAGCATCCTGGAGACAGTCCAACCAGCTGTTTGTCTGCTATGAGTCCTGCTCTAGAGGTCAAGACCCATCAAAGCAACTGGGTGTCAGATGGGGACATTACGGCCCATTCTACCAGGGGCCAAGCGATTTCGTGGGCTCTCTTTGATGGCGCCTCATTGGATGAGCTTTGTAATGCTGCTACATGGACAGGTAGTCAGACATTTGCATGTTTTTACCGCCTTGATGTTGCAAACCGAGCAAGGCCCTCTCTGGGCTCGAGGGTGTTGCAGGCAGCATGCTCTTAGGCATCATGAGGGCTCTGAGGCTATCGCCGTGTGGATGTACTGTCGGTAATCTGGAGCCACGACAGCTTTGGTACAGCTTCCCATTCGGTAATGGTTGTCATTCCACTTGAAAGGGAATGTTAGGTTATTACAATAACCCTGTTTCCTTGAAAAGAATGACAACCATTACCCTTCAAAGTTGTGTCCTCAGCTGATTTCGAAAGAAAATGGTGACATGCTACTATGAGGATTAACCTCTTCAGCAGGAGGTGGGAGGGACTATTCCATAGTCCTGCAACCTCTGTAAAGTTGCATCCAGGTTCTGGAGATGGTCCTCTTCATCCTTTCCAGTAACCAGAATATCATCCAGATAGCACTGAACTCCTGCAATCCACTCAAGATTTGATCCGTTGCCCTCTGGAACAACGCTGGCGCTGAACAGTACCTGAACAGCCCCTTGTGGGTTGTAGCAGTCAGCAGTTCCCTTGACTTTTCATCCACATGCATTTGCAGGTAGGCTTGGCAGAGGTCAATTTTACTTAACTTTTGACCCCCAGCTAGGCCTGCAAACAGATCATCAATGTGCGGTAGCGAATAATGCTCGGCTGACAGCACAGGGTTAAGAGTCACATTAAAGTCTCCACATAACCTGACTGACCCATCTTTCTTGAGGACAGGTAAGATGGGCATCGCCCATTCACTCACGCTGACCAGCTCCAGTACTCCGTCCTTCACTAGAGCATCAAGGTCAGCCTCCACCTTTGGTCTGATAGCGTAGGGTACGGGTCGTGCTTTCAGAATCTTTGGTTTGAAACTTTGGTTTGCTGTCTGGCTTAATATCAAGCTTCACTTTCATGTCTTTCATGCTACCCAGCTCACTTTTAAAAACTTTGTAATGTCTCTTTAAAATGGCAGGTAGACCTGACAGCCAGTCCAGTTTGATACTCTCCATCCACGAGTGACCCAGTAGAGAAGGGAAGTCAACTTTAACTATATTCTCCAGTACAACAGATTCTCCAGTATACGTTGGCTGGCTGAAGTGGAAGGCGTTTCAATGTCTTTTTGTAGACTGTGTCTGACACGAGAGATACAGCTGCCCCTTGTCATTCTCCATGTGTACAGGCTGCCCTTCCAGCAAGGGAGAGACCCCATTGCCATGTGGACCTCCAATAACCGTCAGTATGTGTAGTCCAACTTCCTCATGGGATGAGTTGCTCACCTCTGTTCTTTCCTGCTCCAGAGAGTGTCTCTTTTTTTTATCTCTGAAAGTCTCTTTTCTGTTCTTTGACTTTGACACTTTCCCTGTGCTCTTTTTGTTTCTGCATGCATGCGCAATGTGCCCTTTTTTTTTTACCACAGTTGCGGCAATCCATGTCCTTAGACCAGCATGCAGATGCCTGATGTCCCGCTTTGCCACAGCGGAAGCATGTGCATTGCCCATTGGCCTGTCTATGATTTTCAGTGTAAAATCTGCTCTTTCCCTGATTAGCTCATGTTTTGAGCCTCTTTAGCTGCTAACGCCATAGACAAACTAACTTCAATAGCCTTCAATAGCAAAGTTAGGTTGGTTTCAGTCAATAGTTTCTTTTGTGTAGCTTCACTACATAGGCCACACACTAATCTGTCACAAATAGTATCATTTAGAACGTCATTAAATTCACAGTGCTCTGCTAATTTTCTCAGTACAGAAACAAACACTGTCACCGTTTCTCCTTCCTCCTGATTCCGTCTGTGGAATCCTGTGGAGTCTCTCAGCTATAACTAGGGGTTTTGGTGAGAAATGTCCTAACGTATCCACTATTTCTTTATAGGACTTATCACCTGGCCTCTCTGGCTGTAACAGGCTGCATAATAAATTGAAAGTCTTTGCCCCCATAACACTCAAAAACGTGGGTACCAGTTTGTCATTAGGAATGTAATTTACAAGAACAAAATACTCAAATCTCTCTGTGTATGCGCGCCACTGTTCCACACTCTCATCGAACTGTCCAGTGTTCCCGACAATTCCAGCTTCTTTTATTTCCAGTCACGTTATTTTCATTTACTTCACTCACTGTATTTTTTTTTAAATTTTGTCGTTTCCCCATTCCAAGGTCCGTCTTGAGTCCTTTCTTCTTAACCCAGACAATGCTAGCCAGCCTCATTCACGTTTGTGTCTATGTTAACATTAGCCTGAACTGTTCATGTAAAATAAAAGTTTTGTACTTCAAAAAAAGGAAAAAAAAAACAACTTATCTTCCAAACAGAGAAGGAAACGCAGGTTTAGACTTCCTCGTCTCCAATTTGTTATATCTCAATGGTTTCTTAACCTCACCTTATATAACTTGTAATGAGGAAACAGTTTTACTGATTTTATTACAAACTGCACAACATGACTGACAATGATACTATCAATATCCCATAGTGCCCCGGTATAACCCCACTAAGGTGTGCATGCATGGACAGATGTAATATACAACAGTATGATTCCATAGCCCAAGTCCTCTTTTCGGAAATCATGTCCTAGCGGCTGACATCACTACACAAATCGAACACAAAATGAGAGTTCAGTTAAATTGCTTATCTTGGATTTAAAATCTAATGACTCATTGCAAAAACTTTATAACCTATTCTGCAAATGATGGTTTCCTCTTAATTACGATATAATTAAATCAATTTAACTTCACTCACTGTTTGTGTTCAGTTTGAATTAAAAACAGGGAGCTGTTTTTTTGCATTATTAATGACACAGAATCAAAGTTACAGGAGGAAAAACATTACATATCGCCATTTTCGAAATCGAAGGTCAGCTGGGGACACGACCTCAAAGGGCAGAACAACGCAGTTAAACGAGGCAGTCTTCCCAGCGACAGCGAGTGGAAGCGACAGCGAGTGGGAGAAGTACAGGCGTGGAAAAGTACAGAGCAGTTTCGAAGCAGAAAGGAGAAATTGCATCTTGAATTGCTTTAATCAGAAAACAGAGGACATTGGGGAAACACAGCAGCAGCTCAAAGTCAAACAGCCGCGTGTGTTTTTCTGATAACAAACAAGCTGAAACTCGGAGCAGCTGATTCAAATTCAGCGCCGTTTTGAGACACGGGCGAGGGGAGGAGCCAACAGCACAGCAGAACAACACAGTTAAACGAGGCAGTCTTCCCAGCGACAGCGAGTGGAAGCGACAGCGAGTGGGAGAAGTACAGGCGTGGAAAAGTTTGAAAGCAGGTTGACGGCTGCAGAAGAAACTAAACTTAAAAAAAAAAAAAAACCTCAACATGGTCTTCAAGCCAGTAATCTGTGACACCTGCTTGATGTGGGAAATCCGAGAAAACCCAGCGGAGCTAAACCAAGTGTGCGTAAAGTGCCGCGCGATCCAGGATTTGCATAAACTAGTAAGTATGCTAGAAATGGAGCTGGAAGAAGTGAGACAGCAACAGGATCTTGAGGAACTGGCACACCCACAATTCATGGAAGTCTGCATCACCCCTAACAGACTGAAAGCCACCAGGGAGATAGAAGGTCAGAACAGCTGGGTTCAGGTAGGCAGAAGCAGGGAAAAAAAGAAACTTCGTCAAACACAACCACCAGAAATCAAAACAACCAACAAATTTGAGTCACTTCAGAATTTTGATGAGCAGAACCAACAACAAGAGAATGAAAGGAACAACATCCAGGACCCTATTGACAGTGGTGACCAGACAGCAAAAAGAAGGGAGGTCATGATTGTTGGGGACTCCATATTGAGAAACACAGCAAGTTCAATTCGCAGTTTGGACCCCCTTACTACAACAGTGTGCTGCCTTCCGGGAGCCTCGGTCAAGCACATCACTGAAAACGTGGACAGGCTCCTAGAACGAACAGGAGACGACCCGGTAGTAGTCGTCCACATCGGTACAAACAACATTGGAAGAGACAGACCAAAATCCCTGCAAAACAAATTCAGAGAGCTAGGAAGGAAATTAAAAGAGAAAACCAAAACTGTGGTATTTTCTGGTATACTACCCGCACCTTGCAAAGGACCATATGGACAGCTGGAAATAATTAATCAAAACGCATGGCTGAAGACGTGGTGCACACGGGAAGGCTTCACCTATCTTGATCATTGGACCACATTCTACAACGAGGACTATCTGTATAGACGGGATGGACTGCATTTAAATAACAAGGGAACTAGTCTACTTGGAGAAAAGATCCTCGAGCAGGTTCGGAAGCATTTAAACTAGAAAGGAAGGGGGGAGAAATCAACAAAAAAACAGAAGGGAGACCGCATCAAAACAAGAACAACAACTCAGGTAAGACAACCATTAAATGTATTTATCTAAATGCTAGAAGTATCAGAAACAAAATTCTAGAACTTGAAGCTACTGCACTAACAGGTAACTATGATGTGATAGGTGTTACAGAAACGTGGTTATCTGAGAGTGATGGGGACGAATATAATATTTGTGGGTATACACTGTATAGGAAAGACAGGCAGGACAGAAGAGGAGGAGGGGTAGCGCTATACATAAGAAACAGTCTTGAAGCCCAGGTGTTAAACCTGGACAAAGAAAATAAAACCGAATCAATATGGGTCAGAATAACAGACAAAAATTCAAAAGGCATAATAATAGGAGCATGCTATAGACCGCCAGATTCAGACGGTGAGCACAATAATCTGTTATACAATGACATTAGAAATGTGTGTAGCAAAGGAGAAGCCATACTAATGGGGGATTTCAACTTCCCCCAAATAAAACCCGGCGGGTAGCGCGAAGGATGAAATAGAAATGGTGGAAATGACAAATGACTGCTTCCTAACACAATTTGTGAAGGCACCCACTAGAGGGGAGGCATGCCTTGATTTAGTCTTTTCAAATAACGAAGATAGAATAACTAAAACAGAGGTCAGAGAACCACTGGCAAACTCAGACCACAACATGGTCTCATTTGAAGTGTTTTTTAAATCCCCAAAAGTAAAGACTAAAGCTAAGGTTTACAATTTTAGAAAAGCAAACTATGAAGGTATGAAACAGAGACTAACAGAAGTAGATTGGAGTAAAATAGAGAAAACACCCACAGAAGAAGGATGGTTGTTCTTCAAAAATGTAGTACTAGAGGCGCAAAACAATTATATCCCTAAAGTAGACAAATCTAAATGTAAAACTAAATTGCCAAAATGGTTTAATAGATCAATTAAAAAAAATATTCAGCGAAAAAAGGCACTTTACAGAGCATTAAAAAAGGACCAAAAAGAAAGTACGCAGAAAGAGTACACAGAACTGCAAACGCAAGTCAAAAAGGAAGTTAGAAAGGCCAAGAGAGAAATAGAAATGAACATTGCTAAGGGAGCTAAAACCAATTCCAAAATGTTTTTCCAATATTACAACAGCAAGAGAACATTCAAAGAGGAGATTAAATGTTTAAGAGATACAAATGGCAAAATCGTAGAGGAAGAAAAAAAAATAGCAAATATGTTAAATGATTACTTTTCACAAGTTTTTACAAAGGAAGATACTGACAACATGCCCCACATGTCATCCAGTTCCTATCCAGTTTTAAATAACTTTAGCATAACTGAGGCAGAAGTGTTAAAGGGACTAGGAGCTCTTAAAATAAACAAATCCCCTGGGCCGGATGAGATCCTCCCAGTAGTACTCAAAGAAATGAAAGAAGTAATTTACAAACCGCTAACCAAGATCATGCAGCAGTCTCTTGACACAGGGGTGGTACCGACAGACTGGAAAATTGCAAACGTAATCCACAAAAAGGGAAACAAAACTGAACCAGGTAACTACAGACCAGTAAGCCTGACTTCTATTATATGCAAACTTATGGAAACTATAATAAGATCCAAAATGGAAAATTACCTATATGGTAACAGGGTACTGGGAGACAGTCAACATGGTTTTAGGAAAGGGAGATCGTGCCTAACTAACTTGCTTGATTTTTTTGAGGATGCAACATCGATAATGGATAATTGCAAAGCATATGACATGGTTTATTTAGATTTCCAGAAAGCTTTTGACAAAGTCCCGCACAAAAGATTAATTCTCAAACTGAACGCAGTTGGGATTCAAGGAAACACATGTACATGGATTAGGGAGTGGTTAACATGTAGAAAACAGAAAGTACTGATTAGAGGAAAAACCTCAGAATGGAGTGTGGTAACCAGCGGTGTACCACAGGGATCAGTATTAGGTCCTCTGCTATTCCTAATCTACATTAATGATTTAGATTCTGGTATAGTAAGCAAACTTGTTAAATTTGCAGACGACACAAAAGTAGGAGGAGTGGCAAACACTGTTGCAGCAGCAAAGGTCATTCAAAATGATCTAGACAAGATTCAGAACTGGGCAGACACATGGCAAATGACATTTAATAGAGAAAAGGTACTGCACGCAGGAAATAAAAATGTACATTATAAATATCATATGGGAGATACTGAAATTGGAGAAGGAATCTATGAAAAAGACCTAGGAGTTTTTGTTGACTCAGAAATGTCTTCATCTAGACAATGTGGGGAAGCTATAAAAAAGGCCAACAAGATGCTCGGATACATTGTGAAAAGTGTTGAATTTAAATCAAGGGAAGTAATGTTAAAACTGTACAATGCACTAGTAAGACCTCATCTTGAATATTGTGTGCAGTTCTGGTCACCTCGCTATAAAAAAGATATTGCTGCTCTAGAAAGAGTGCAAAGAAGAGCGACCAGAATTATTCCGGGCTTAAAAGGCATGTCATATGCAGACAGGCTAAAAGAATTGAATCTGTTCAGTCTTGAACAAAGAAGACTACGTGGCGACCTAATTCAAGCATTCAAAATTCTAAAAGGTATTGACAGTGTCGACCCAAGGGACTTTTTCAGCCTGAAAAAAGAAACAAGGACCAGGGGTCACAAATGGAGTTTAGAAAAAGGGGCATTCAGAACAGAAAATAGGAGACACTTTTTTACACAGAGAATTGTGAGGGTCTGGAATCAACTCCCCAGTAATGTTGTTGAAGCTGACACCCTGGGATCCTTCAAGAAGCTGCTTGATGAGATTCTGGGATCAATAAGCTACTAACAACCAAACGAGCAAGATGGGCCAAATGGCCTCCTCTCGTTTGTAAACTTTCTTATGTTCTTATGTTCTTATGTAATGGTTTTCATTCTTTTCAGGGAACCAGGGTTATGGTAATAACATAACGTTCCCATTCAAGTGGAATGACAACCATTACCGAATGGGAAGCTGTACCAAAGCTGTCGTGGCTCCAGATTACCGACAGTACAGCCTCACGGCGATAGCCTCAGAGCCCTCATGATGCCTAAGAGCATGCTGCCTGCAACACCCTAGAGCCCAGAGAGGGCCTTGCTCGGTTTGCAACATCAAGGCGGTAAAAACATGCAAATGTCTGACTACCTGTCCATGTAGCAGCATTGCAAAGCTCATCCAAGGAGGCGCCATGAAAGAGAGCCCACAAAGTCGCTTGGCCCCTGGTAGAATGGGCCGTAATGTCCCCCGGCATGGGGGAGTCTGTCTGTTCATACGCCAAGCGTATGGCATCTGACACCCAGTGTGCTAGATGTTGCTTCGATAGGGCTTGACCTCTAGAGTGGGACCCATAGCAGACAAACAGCTGGTTGGACTGTCTCCAGGACGCTGTCCTATCCAGGTAACAGCGCAGAGCCCGAACTGGGCAAAGCGTGTGCTGTCTACGGTCCTCCTCTGACTCGTGCGGGGGAGGTCTGAAAGTTTCCAAAACCACTGGTTGGTTAATAGGGAATGATTAATATGGAATAAGAACATAAGAAAGTTTACAAACGAGAGGAGGCCATTCGGCCCATCTTGCTCGTTTGGTTGTTAGTAGCTTATTGATCCCAGAATCTCATCAAGCAGCTTCTTGAAGGATCCCAGGGTGTCAGCTTCAACAACATTACTGGGGAGTTGATTCCAGACCCTCACGATTCTCTGTGTAAAAAAGTGCCTCCTATTTTCTGTTCTGAATGCCCCTTTGTCTAATCTCCATTTGTGACCCCTGGTCCTTGTTTCTTTTTTCAGGTCGAAAAAGTCCCTTGGGTCGACATTGTCAATACCTTTTAGAATTTTGAATGCTTGAATTAGGTTGCCGCGTAGTCTTCTTTGTTCAAGACTGAACAGATTCAATTATTTTAGCCTGTCTGCATATGACATGCCTTTTAAGCCCGGAATAATTCTGGTCGCTCTTCTTTGCACTCTTTCTAGAGCAGCAATATCTTTTTTATAGCGAGGTGACCAGAACTGAACACAATATTCAAGATGAGGTCTTACTAGTGCATTGTACAGTTTTAACATTACTTACCAGAATCTAAATCATTAATGTAGATTAGGAATAGCAGATGACCTAATACTGATCCCTGTGGTACACCACTGGTTACCACACTCCATTCTGAGGTTTGTCCTCTAATCAGTACTTTCTGTTTTCTACATGTTAACCACTCCCTAATCCATGTACATGTGTTTCCTTGAATCCCAACTGCGTTCAGTTTGAGAATTAATCTTTTGTGCGGGACTTTGTCAAAAGCTTTCTGGAAATCTAAATAAACCATGTCATATGCTTTGCAATTATCCATTATCGATGTTGCATCCTCAAAAAAATCAAGCAAGTTAGTTAGACATGATCTCCCTTTCCTAAAACCATGTTGACTGTCTCCCAGGACCCTGTTACCATATAGGTAATTTTCCATTTTGGATCTTATTATAGTTTCCATAAGTTTGCATATAATAGAAGTCAGGCTTACTGGTCTGTAGTTACCTGGTTCAGTTTTGTTTCCCTTTTTGTGGATCGGTATTACGTTTGCAATTTTCCAGTCTGTCGGTACCACCCCTGTGTCAAGAGACTGCTGCATGATCTTGGTTAGCGGTTTGTAAATAACTTCTTTCATTTCTTTGAGTACTATTGGGAGGATCTCATCCGGCCCCCTTTTTTTTAATGCTCTGTAAAGTGCCTTTTTTTTCGCTGAATATTTTTTTTAATTGATCTATTAAACCATTTTGGCAATTTAGTTTTACATTTAGATTTGTCTACTTTAGGGATGTAATTGTTTTGCGCCTCTAGTACTACATTTTTGAAGAACAACCATCCTTTTTCTGTGGATGTTTTCTCTATTTTACTCCAATCTACTTCTGTTAGTCTCTGTTTCATACCTTTTTATCATGGCACACCGATATTTCTGCCAAGTAGACCTTCAGAGTGGATGCAGATTTTCCCGCACAAAACGGGTGTTGTAAGAAGGTTATAATTGTTTCAATAGGGCAAATCACAGGATTGTGACCCTCAGCAATGCACCAGTCTTGGAAAGACTTTCCATTTATATGAATATTGGGTGCCCTAGCAGACTGTAGTGTCTCTACCATTGCATCTGGCAACCCTCGTCTGGATAGATGACTCAGTTCAAAAGTCAGACCCAGAGTTGGAGCTGGGCTGGGTTCGGATGCCATAATAACCTCTCCGCTTGGCTCAGGATGTCCTTGCGGAGCGGGAGCTGCCACATTTGGCCCAACAACATGTTGGAGAGGAGAGCAAACCAGGGGCGCCTCTGCCATCTGGGTGCAATCAGCAAAACCTGGGCTCTCTCCACCCTGATCCTCTCTAGTGTCAGGGGCAATAGCGGTAACGGAAGGAACACATACAAGAGCCCCAACAACCTTCTAAATATTCTGACCTGTAGAAGAGCATCCTCTTTGAATTGAGTGTGACTTTCAACGACCGAATCCTGTCTTCTGACAGTGAGGCAAGCATGCTCACAGAGTTCAATTTGATCCCTAGGAACACTGTGGACTGAGACGGTACAAAGTTCCTCTTCTGTTGATGTATGGAGAGCCTTAACATCGTCACATGATTTATGACCACTGGTGTGCGCCTCGGTGCCTACCTTTGGAACGTGCGCAAACTAGCCAATCGTCCTGGTAGTTCAAGATCAGAGTACCCCACAGCCTGAGTGGAGCCAGTACTGCATCCATGCACTTCGAAAATGTGCGGGGCAACAGCGAGAGGCCAAATGGCAGTTTGTACACGTTGCCTTGAAAGATGAAGCGTAGATATTTTCTGTGTGCGGGACGGATCAGGACATGGAAGTAGGCATCTTGCAGGTCGATCGATGTGAACCAGACTCCCAGCTGGACGGACTGGAGGATACGCTGTGCGGTCAACATGTTGAACTTCCTTTGTTTGAGGAACATGTTGAGGACCCCGAGGTCCAGAATAGATCGGAAACCGTCGTCCTTCTTGGGCACCAGGAATTACCTGGAGCAGAAGCCGCTGAGGGCATCGCTTGGGTTTACCAAGTGCACAGCATTCTTCTGTTGAAGGAAAATCATGCAAGCTGGTTCAATGGTGGTAAAGAGCATGCGCTTGAAGGGTAGCAGGCCTAAGTGAAATTGCATTGCGTAACCGTGTCTCATAGTCGATAGCATCCAGGATAGCCTTGCCATGGGTCGTGACCAGTTGTCAGTCTGGTTGTGAGGGGGGAGAAGGTGGCAGCCGGATCCCCTCAGTGGAGGTCTCCCTTGGGCTTGGGAGGGGGCAGATCTTTTTTAGGCTCCAGCCTTGGTCTCTAGCCGGAGAACTGGTTACCCCTGGCTGGCAGTGGTCCCTTGCCACCGACTTTTCCTCTGCCTGCTTGTTTGGTCTGGGGTAGAGGGCGGTGTTCAGGGCCAGTTGCCCTAGCAGGCTGGGAAGGCCACCTAGGGCACTGGTGATAGGGAGGATAGGCACAAAAAGTTAGAACCGACCTCCGTGGCCTTGTGGGACCTCTCAAGGCTCACATCAACGGTTGCTCCGAACCTCTGCCCCGGTGTTATAGGGGCATTCGGCAACGCAACCTTCTCCGTCTCTACAACCTTGGCTTGGGTCAGCCAAGCTTTGGCGTCTGTCTGGCAACTCAACTCAGAATGGGCGCGCCTGTGCCTACGAGGGGAAGGGGAACGGTATCTCCGTGGTGATTGCCTGCCTCCCGGTGAGGGCCCTCTCGAGCGGTGCTGCTTTGGCGGTGTCCACCGCGATACTACAGAGGGGCGTCTACGCCTCCGCACCAGTGGTGAGGTAGGAGAGGGTGAACCAGGGGTAAGGGTTCGGGAAGCTCTCTGGGAAGGACCCTGGATCACAGATGTCATCCTTTCCTGCCCCGAGGAATGGGAATCTGCTGGGGAGAGGGCTGCCTCCTGAGTTTGGTTCTCCTCGAGAACCGATGACAGGGAGAGCAGTCTAACTCTCCTGCCAGTGCCCTGGCCGCGTGTTCTGGCCCGAGGCACTGAACACAAGCGGTGTGCCCATCCTGCTTCAAGAGTTTGGCTGCACACTGGTCACACTGGTGAAAACCAGCGTGTCAGCATCAATGACCGTAGTTGGCAGCGAGTAATCTGCATCGATGTCGGCGCCGAGGTGGACGCGCCAATCGGCGTCGAAGTGAGCCCAGACGGTGCCGGGCTGTTGATTGGCGCAGAGTCAATCGGCGCGTGGTCAGTGCAGAGTTAGATTGGCGGCGGGGTCGGTGCCGAGCTGTTCTAGCTGATGCTGAGTTCAATCGACTTCGGAGTCGGTGCCGATGGAGAGCGTGGTCCATGCTGGGCTGTTATAGCTGAGTTAATCGGCGTCGATGAGGAGCGCGGTAAGCGCTAGGAGAGCCCTTGGCTGAGAAGGGCGTGTAGGCCCGAGCTGGATGGTAGCTGGAGCCGAGTCAATCGTTACAGCAGCACAATAGCTCACACGACTCAGAAAACAGTATATTAAACTACACAAGGTAATAGAAGAGAATAAGGTTTTGCGCCAATTTCTGTGGAGAGGGGTCAAAACCAACTCTAATCAGTAGAATCTACCAAAGCGAGACTAAGGTCACTAGCAATCTCAAAAACACTCGTAGTAATGTAGCTTACCATTAGGAATCCAAATTGTAGGTTGAAACCGTACAAATGAACCAATTTCCAGCACAAAGAAGGCACAAGGCAATCTGCGTGTTGTCTCAGTGGGGTGAGAGAGAAAATGGCGACATGCTATTGTGAGGACAACCCTATTCAGCAGGTGGGAGGGACTTCCTCCTCACAGCAGGGCTCTGATAGGGCAGCTTTTTTATATATGCTCAGTGATTGACGGGTCAGAGAGGCTCTTCCCATTCGGTAATGGTTGTCATTCCACTTGAAAGGGAACTAAAGTGAACTTACAAATCAACACTTTTCCAAGAGTTTACTTGATAGGAGTCGGCTCAAAAAAAGGGACCTCTCTTGATCGAACAAAAAACAAGAACGAAGATCCCTGTTAACAGGTTATTTAGCCTTGCCAAACAGACCGCGGTAAAGATAGCTTGACGTTTGATACTCGTTTGATATTTGACTCACACTAACCCGACATGCGTAAAAATGCATTCTCTCCCCAAACACAGTAGCTAGAGCGTTCAAACCAACTTTAATTTAAAGGAGGACAAATGTGAATTGTTTCAGTCTCTGTTTTACCTGTGAAGCCTAAGAATAATTTGTGAGATACAATAACATATCACATATACGCACCACCATCCCAGCATAAATTAAAATGGCTTTATATCCCCAACCACAGCAGCTAGCATTTTCATGCACTTAATGCGGTAGACCCGGCCCTGCCGTCATTAGGCACGAAGGGTCCTTTAGGGTGTAAGTTCACACCGCTAACTCCTGGGTTAGACAGTGCTAGTCCGTTCCTCATATGCTGTTGTTCCTTCTCCCTCGTGACAGCTCTGGTATACATTATCCCATACGCAATACCATTGGTGGTAGTCTTCGAATTGAAAGGGAACGTTAGGTTACTTGGTTAAGGTAAAAATAGAAATGGCTTCCTCATGATGATAGTTTTATTCCTCGGTGGGCAGGATCGAGTGCATCATCTCAGGAAGCGGCCTATCGGCAGCTCTGGTATTGAGAGCTCAGCAACACCTACCCAATGGGCAGGCATATTCCATACGTAACGTCATTGGTGGTCGTCTTCTCTTTCAGGGAACCAGGGTTACGTTAAGTAACCTAACGTTTAATAGCTCCAGTCATCCACACTTCTTGCTCCTCAGTTAATATATATTTTCATTACACAGCCTGGAGCAGCACTTAATGGCTTTTAGTTGCAAAATCCTGCAATGGTGCTTCACTGTTCATGGGATAAACTCTGAATACTTTGTCGTTCATGGCTAATTTTAATAATTTCTTCAGAACTCCAAAATGAGAATTGTTTGCAACTACCTTCTTAAATAATCAGAAAACGCACATTTACACTGGCACATGCCACTCCATTAAACAATTGTTACTCAGAAATTAAAGTTAAGCTTTAATATTTTTATTGAATGTTGTTGTGTTTTGTTTTGTTTTTTTTTTTACAATTAAGGAAACAAAGCAGCTTTCATGTTCATTTTAACACGTAAGGGAAAGGAAAGGAAAGCAGCAAGTTTCTTAAACATTAGCTATGTTTGTCATCTTAATCTTAAATTATTCTTTTTTTTAATATTTTTTTTTTTTTATCCCCATTACAGGTTTAGGCTACACTAATGGTAGTTTAAAATTGGGTCCAGAATTTCACTCTCAAATTACACTAAATAAAAAGAAAGTTGGCACCACTTTTAAAAATTGTCAGGCGAAGAACAGTAAGTGATTTGTAGTTGTAAAAAATGTTCCCACTGCAAAACTGGGAAACATTTTTGCAGATAAAGTGCCCCAGTAAAGGCAGCAGGGAGGGTATGTGAAAAAGCATGCGGGGAAGCCTGAAAGTGCTAAGGTCTGGGATACTACTTGGTCAGTTACCAACCTTCGAGTCACCAACCAGAGATTCCAGAAGAAGCAGTCGAGATTTCATGGGGTCAAAAACGAGCACCTACGATTCAGCAAGTTTTACTACCAATAAGCCTTTAACCTTGGACCTAGGAGGCCTTCAGCCATAAACAACTACAACTCTTCCCTTTTCCTAAAGTGCCAAACTCAGCACCAAAAAGACAACAAAATGCGTAGGGCCATTCCACAGTGAAGGACCACCAACTGAAAATGAGTGTATCTAACAACACCCTGGCTCGCCTGTCCCGCTATTTACATGTCCTCTCTTGATTCAATGGCACTCTTAAATCTACTTCCGCATGTAATCCAAAGCTGCCATACTAATAGCAGTACAGTATGAAACACTTCTCTACAAATCTGTCTATGCATATACTACATGATGTACCCTATCTAGATTTTGTGTTTGTTTTAGGAAATTGTAAATCAATAAATAAAAAGAGTATACTAAGAGTTCTAAAAATTTGGTGGAATCTTTTTTTTTTTTTTTTTTTAAACTGTCGAATGACTAAACGCATAAAAAAAAAAAAAAAAAGATAGGACAGGGAAGCAAAAAGCAGCAGTGTTCACGTGGATGCGTCCGCTGTGGCTGAACCCTCCTCCCAGTCCATGGCTGTGCTTGCGAGACTCAGTTGAGCTGGATCTCGAGATCCTCCCCATACTTGCGCAGCAGTTTGCTGTGGTTGTGATCGACGGACCACAGTGGGGGGATGTGGCGTGGCTGCATGGAGGTCAGGAAGTGCTGCCGCCAGCGTTTCTCCAGTTCCATCAGGCCGTGCAGACCACCCTTAGCGTGGGCTTGGACCACCTTCAGACCGTGAGGGATGTAGCTCTCATTGAAGATCCTGGACCAGAGGGGAAGAGAGATTTTAGTGAATGACACCAACACATTAGGCAAACACCACAAGATCTCCTTACAGAGGTGTACGTGAGACTCTCACTGCATAGCAGTTTTATACATTGCCCTGATTTTATTTTTCTAAAATCAAACAAGACACAGACTTGTAATTAGTTAGATATTTCTATATCTTTGAGCTTCACATTTCAAGCCGTGCTGTGTGCTCACCACACGAGGCCTGGAATCTTGCAGAGGGTGGGAAGGGCACTCACTGAAGACTGAGTCTTATACGGGGATTTGTTGCAGTTATGAGACAAAACTTCAAAAGGCTCTTTTGTCTTGGAGAGAAAAAGCAGCAGTTTAAAACGGCGCTCTCCCCTACCTGGTCTCCAGGCCGGCTGCCTCTTGCAGTAAGGCTGGTGTGACCTCATCAAGGCTGTAGAATGTGCGGAGGGTCCCCAGCAGCTCCTCCCTCCGGCTCTCTGGCAGGCTGTCTGCTTTGAGCAGGGCTCGCGCCCCAGAGCGGACCTGCCGCCGGTCAGAGTCCTCAAGTGGCCGCACTCCCTCCTCGCACCCCAGGGGGGCGCTGTGCTCCTCTGACAGCCGCTGCTTCAGCAGGTTGTCATGGTAATTGGAGGCTGCGTGGCAGGAAGTGCACAGGAGCAGCACATCGTGGGAGTTGTGGTCCTTCATCTGGATTGGGAAGTGCCGTCGGTATTCGTGAGGGACAATGTTTTTTCTAAAGAGAAAGGATAATTCGGTAATTCAAAAGGACCCTATTTAACAAAGTTTATTCCAACTGCTTATCAGTAGTTTTGTGGCGCGTGTTTTTAATTTGATTGAAAGATCCAAACAATATGGACATTCACTGGTATGAGTGAAACAGTTAAAGCTTTATTAATGTTTCATTACAAAGGCTCCCTGCCCCGGTTGTGTAGTTTTACTGCACTAGGGAATTACCTAGGATTGAATCAACCACCGATCTGTGATTATCCCAGGATGACCCCTAATCCTGATGCACAGGGACATTCCCTGTACTGTAAAATGCTCTGAAAAGTCTACTTACTATGTTACAGGTCATAGAATCCTATCCTTACAATCACATTCTATGGTGCCTATATTATGAAGGTAAAGCGGAGTCCACTTAATTGATACACATGGAGTATCTGCTTCATCCGAGTCAGAAGAAATGTTTTTTGTTTGTTTTTAAAACCCTATTACAACACATCTTCCAGTGCTCTACACAGATTGTGTGCATTTTGTCCTCTGCAGTGTGAGCAGCTGCTCCTGGCCTGGTACCTGATGTAAGACTCGGTCCTTCCACACACCACACAGATGTTCTCCTTGGCAGTGAGGTAATAATCCTGCTGGGACTCTGGTCTGCCCGATGGCTCAAACTTCAGCTTTACAATGAACGGATCCTCGCTCAGCAACTCTTCAAAATAAAAAGCAAAATAACAATACAGCATCAACAGAACCGCTCTTCCGAACACAAGTTATGCCATTGTGTCTACATAAATCTGTCAGACAAACAAGGGTTATATTATAAACGTGGCACAAGGAGTTTATGCTTTACACTGTGTCATTGGGGACACAACTTGTCCAAATTTCAACATATTCAGGAGGCACAGTTCCCAAGATATAGCTTTCACTTTAAACAGGTCATGATAATCATCCTGTTTCTTAAATGTACTCCTCATTGCTGACTACTGTCTGCATACACTCTCCTACCAGCTTGTTCTACTGGTTTATTGTTCTATGCAATAATTGAGCAGGAAAGTTCCGTGCACAGCCTCCACCCATCCCACCTTGGAGAAGGATTTGGTAATACTGTATCTCTGATGTCACACAGAGCCTGGATACGTGCCCTCACAGACAGTCAGGTGCTGCAGTGTATGCAGTGTTGTTGGCGGCCCCAGCATGGTGTTGCATAGGGGGCACAATCCTGTCTGCTATGTCAACATGAAGGATCTCAATGCACTCCTTTTTTTAGGGCAGAGGTGTCTTGGCTAGCAACATGGCCATAAACTCCAACAAGGCTAAATGTTTCCCTACCTCTACTAATTCCAAATACAAGTTCTCCTGTTAATCTCTTTAAATGAGAACCTCTTCTCAGTTGCTCCTGCTCAGTTAAATGTGTAACAAGAGGTAGGAACCACAACCTTGGCACACTTGACAAGTGTTAAAGAGGTACTTTTTCAATCGGCGTGCTCCTGGGCTCATCTCCAGTAGTAACCAAGACCTTCTCTTTCCTATGACTAATCCCTTTTATGTTCTCCGTGCTTTATTTTCATGTTGACTCACCACAGTTCATCCGCCACAGTTCTGATTAAATTACAAAAGTGTCAAAGAAAAAACAAAAGATAATAAAAAGGGACTGTTCTTCTACAGGAAGGGATTGAATTTTCTTTTTTAACCCTTGGTTATTCCACCCTTAAGAGTATCAATAGAAAACAAGTTCAGGTCAGTGTTAACCTGGGGAACAGGAGACTTTGAAAGCCACTCAGGGAGGGGTGGGTGTTGGGGAGACTGAGTATGTATTGACAGGTAAGAAATGTTTCTTTGTTAAAGTCTTGAGGATTACACCATTAAAACAAGAAATGGGGGTAGTGCAAACTCACCTCCTATCCCCTTATCCAGGTACCACTTGGCCTTCTTTTTGTCACAGGTACACAGGGGCTGCCCATCCGGGGCATGCAGAAAGCAGTTATCGTATAGCGGAGACTTCCTGAAACGCAAAGTAAAGCATGTTACATAGCTGGAGTGTTTCAAAGGAAATTCCGCAGCGCACAGATTCCGCAGTGCTGTTGCTTGGGAGCTGCTTCACTCACAGATGGCTCACTGGGCTACACAACATGGCTCTTCTCATTTAAACGTTGTTCAATCTGCGTTTTATTGTTACCCATCTTGAAAATAACCGGGTTCAATCTTGGAAAATTTCAAGCTCACATCTGGTAAGCCAGCTTTAAGTGCTTTGGCTCATTTTAACTAGTACTGTAGCTGAAAGGTTATGGTAAAAAAAAAAAAAAAAAAGATGAATCTTAGAGAAAAAAAAGGTGTTGTTTCAAGGGATCTACCAGTGCAGGGCTCCCACAGTACTGTTGCACAGAAGCTGATTCACTCACTAAGCACTGCAGACAGGTCCAGGGAACACAGCTTCACTCGTAACAGCAGACTGAAGTGCAGTCCAGGCAGAAAAACTGCACTCAACACATTAGAACACTTAAGCAGTTCAGGTCTTGTGTAAGCCTATATGCCATATAATGTACACTTCCACCATTTTAACACTTAAAACTATTCATAGCATGTCTTTTTGCAAAAGTTACTTTGTGCTGAGATAGTTAAAAGCAGGAGTTCTCAACTTTATTTTTTATTTAGGTTTTTTTTTCGTTTGTTTTTACAAATGAGAACTATAAATCACATATCAGAAAGCATCCAATCACAGTATTTGTCACGGTTCCAGTACATCTTATCCTGTGTACAGATGCCATCCCGTTCATAGAATTCTACACGCATGTTTAAAAGTTTAACAATTTTGTTAATATTTTATTCTGAGAAACTAGTGTCAAGTTCATCAGAAGTTTAAGAAAGTTAAAGGGATGATCCATTTTACATATGTATCAAAATAGTGATTTAAAACTGTAACTAATTAAAGCCAACTTACTTTAAGGAATGTATTCAGTGTATGTTCATCCACAACTTTAAACACTCAATTATAAACTACGTAAAACTATAAAAACATGTAAATCTAACACTGAAAGTACATTATAGAGTTCAATTTATTTTAGATGTCTAAATAATTGCACTGAAAAGTGTTCTCTTTACACATTATATTATGTACAAAATATAAATCTGTGCAGTAGGCCTATACAGTAGTAAAATCAAATGAATATGTAGCACACTTTTTTACTTTAGCCTCCACGATACCAGTAACAGAAAATCATGTTGCTGCATTGAAACAATTATTTTAGCACACTTTCTTTTTTACTATAGCCGACTCAATTAACACAAAATAGATCAGTGCCGCATTGACACGTAATATACAGACCTTACCTATATAGCACACACTTTATAAATATATATAGAACATTTTACAGTACACGTGGTTGTAAGTAAAACACACAGCCTACCTGTTACTTCTGTTTTCTGTTGGTAGGAGTCAGACTTAAGACTTAAGCAATTAAAGACTTCACATTCAGAATTGTAATAACAAGTTGTCCACATCTTGTGTTTCGAGACACTGGAGTCCACATTTGTGAAAGCTTGTCGATGGATACTCTGTAGAGTATAAGTTTATATGCCCTGTTTTAATCATGTGCCAGTGATTTAGTAGCTACTTGCATCTGTTCTCCTGTTTATTTTTGTCCTGTCATTTTTTTTTTTTCAGCGTGTCTCTTTGGATCATGCAATACCCTAACCCCAGCATCACACTTACCCGGTTACTATTGGGGGACATATGTTATGTCCGGCATATATGAATGTACAGCATAATGATGTTGTATTAGTGAGGGTCTGCTATGTGTACAATTCTACCCTAAGACCTAAGAATTTAATGTCATATCAACATACTTTAAAATTAAAGAAATTTTGTGCCAGAAAGACAATGATTCTTGGTAGTAAATCTCCATCCCGACCTGTGAGGGCGGCAAGTAATGGGAACAGAGTACTCTGGACTACTTGGCCTGACACTTCGTTCCGAGGGTTAAAAGGAAGTTGGTCCCTTAGAACAGGGGCGGAGCTTCGGTACACTAACTCATTGACCTGGAAGGGAAATGCTGTGGCAGCCGCGGATTGGGAGAGCAGCTGCAATCATTTACCAAGGGGTCATGAGTGGAAGGACCTGTGTTTTTGTGAAGTAATCGTGAGTGTTTGTTTTGTACTGCCTATTTGTTTGTTATCACTAGACAGCTAACATGTTCCAGAGCTGTCGCCAGAGGCCAGCACAAACCCGGAACAGCACTGCAGTTCTTTATCATAATAAACTGTATTTGTACCACAATCACTAATTTACACACTAAATGGACTTGTGTATGCGTTTTGTGTTTAACGTGAGGACATAATAACAGAACTATTATTTCGGGACCAACCTGGGGATTACAAATGTAAGCAATACACGCCGTTGTATTACTTACCAGCATTATTATTTACTGATTGTTTTATGTCCAGTGTCTGACGGCAAAACAAATAAAAACAAACCTTTGCTCCTGGATTACAATTGTCTGTCTGTTCTTTGATCACCTGCACACTATTAACCACTTTGCCACAGCTTATAGTAACAAGACAGATTAGCCCAACACATTCTCATGCATGAATAACTCAGACCAGCTTCTGGTAAAGTAAAATAAATCAATCAAACAAAAGTTTGATAATTTTATTTAAAAGCATAGGTCTGTAATATATTTATACTAGGCTAGGGTGCCGCATTAACATTTTATTATTATTTCCAAAGTTGAGGATTGTAAGGATTCTGAGGATTGTAGCACTTGAAGATAACCCTTTCTTTGAAGCCAACGGTGCTCTCATCAACGCAAATGTCACTACCTGGGATAAATAGCTCACTGCATTTTGTGTCTATGTAGCTGAACACATTCTTGACTTTTTGTTCTCTGCTAACAAAAGCAGCCTGAGGTACCTGGGTGGGGGGAAGGGCAAAGGTGTAGCATCCAAAAGATCTGCAAGAAATGTGATCTCTTGAATACATCTTTGAAAAACTGCAATCCGTCAGCCCATTCCTCTGAGAAATATTCTTTTATGTCAGTTTTTACATTCAGTCCCATATTCAGCAGAACACCAAAAAATGCCTTCATCTCTGGTAACGTAACAGTTTTCCAGGAGTTCCAAATAGAATTATGATGTGCGGTCCTGTTAGTTTTACACTCGCATATCTATTGGTTTCATTTACAATTTCAGTAAACAAAAAAGTTGAAAAAACTCCAGTGCAGTAGTACTCCCTAGATATCCCCTATTTACCACAGTAAATGGGAGTTTTGTGAAAGCAGCTGCACTTACCGATGCGCATCTCCATTCGCCCTCCGGCTGCACGTCTGGCTCGTGGTCATTTTCCTCAGATTCTTCAGAGTCCTCATTAAGAGAAATATTTACTTCCTCATCACTAGATTGATCAAAATCATCATCCAAACTGCTTTCGTCTGTACTTTCTGCCTCATCCATCATCTGTGCAAGTTTTTCAGCCTGCCTTGACTTTCTCTGCCTTCTCTGTGCCATTCTCACTCTGCGTCTGTTCAATTCGGCTTTGCTCAGCCTGTATATGGACTATTCGTCTGTCTTCACCTTCTTTCCAATCAGAGACGATTAAGGAACGCCTCGCCTCGGCTTTTTCCGGCATAAACGCATCACGTCCTGTGTTAGATCATGGTTTTTGGCAATGTCAGACAAGAGTCAAACAATAGACCGGAAAGGGATTTTCGCGATGTTGGACCAGGTCCGACATAGTACGGCAAAAGGTTAATTGGTTAAATCTTGAGTGGTTGGTAGAATTGCTGTGTCTCCAATTAGTAAATTTATTCTAACTCTAGTACCTATTTTTATTGATTTGTTGCAAAAATCTGCACAATAATATTCCGGTGGTTTTTACCAGTTGTTATTTTAAATAAAATTATTTTTTAAACTTCCATTGTGTCTCTGTCTCCTTGCATGGTGCACCATACTGTTGCTTACCAAATTAAAGAACCTCAGTATATTGAATTCTAAAGTGAACTTTAAGGTTTACAAGAGGACCTTGCCCTCTTTAAAAACCATGTGGCGTAGTTGCTTTTTGGTCATAGGACCGTTTGAACCATTTTACCCCTTTAAGCCATGTAGTAACCTGCTACACAGGCTTGCAAGCCATCGATTATCCCAATATCAGTTATATTCTGATATTCAAGGTTTTTCATGTTGGCATAGTCTTCAATCTAATATGCGAATATTATTTAATTAACTGGAAAATAAAAGCAGTTTGTAACATATTACATAAAAATCTATAGAAACATAAACCCATCACCCCCTCAAATAAACCCAGCACCGCCCAATCAAATAAACCCAACAGCACCCCCCCCCTCAAATAAACCCACCAGCACCCCTCAAATAAACCAGCACCACCCCCTCAAATAAACCCCACAGCATCCCCTCAAATAAACCCAGCAGCTACCTGGCTGAATAAAACGCACACCCCACAGAAACATGCACTCCCCTACCTGGCTGAATAAAACACACACCCCACAGAAACATGCACTCCCCTACCTGGCTGAATAAAACACACACCCCACAGAAACATGCACTCCCCTACCTGGCTGAATAAAACACACACCCCACAGAAACATGCACTCCCCTACCTGGCTGAATAAAACACACACCCCACAGAAACATGCACTCCCCTACCTGGCTGAATAAAACACACACTCCATAGAAACATGCGCTCCCCTACCTGGCTGAATAACCAACTCCCAGAGGCTTGCGCTTGTGTTTGCGGGGGTCCACCATCTGCTCGTCCGCAGGGGCTTTGCTGTCCGACCCTGTCCTCCTGTTTCGGAGTTTCTTGTCTCCACTGACTAATGCGCCCCCATCATCCCCTCCTCCTCCTCCTCTCCCTTTGAACGGCACATCCACCAACCCCTGACACTTGGCCAGCAGCTGTTTACAGACACTTTCCGGGGCTGTGCCTTCTGGAGTTGTCATGGAAAGTCCCAGCAGGTGAAAGAATAAAGCAACAGATACCTGGGCATCTCTGCCAGCATACGTTACCTGAAAAGGGACAGAGAATGATTTACACTCATATCTTCACCATAATTATTATATAAATCAATCTATAAATGTGTCTTAAGGGCGCACACATTCCTAGGATTGGTTTTGCCACACCTGTCGTCTTATGCCAAAACCACCACAAAAGACTTTTCCAACAATGACCAAGACAGATAGCGCTCATCATCATTAATATCAGTGCCATGATTAGCTACTGTGGCAGACAAGGATGCATCTTCTGCTGGAGTTGAGGACAGGTTTCTAGAGGATTTGTGAACCAAGCATGGCAGCCCAGCGGATGGCTCGTTAAACTCCACAATATGGCTCTTTTGATTTAAACTGGATGCTGTACAATCTGTAGCCTGTGGTAGAAGCATGTCAGAATGCAAAACGCTATTATATTATGTGTATAAACATGAAGCATGTTAAATGAGCACAAAACAGCTTTTATTTGTTTAGGATTCTTTGTTTTGTTGGTTCTTTTAGCCAGAAATTAAGTATGAAAAGTAAATCAGCGTTAATAAGAGTAAATAGGTTTTACTTTAAAGCTATGTGTGTTTCTGGGATCTGGAATATTTACAATAGTCCAGTCCAACAGTTCAGAGAAATTTTACAAAAACAGATAACTCCTGTAATGTGTAATTAGTAATAATTAGTCATCACGAGCCAACATGTTCTGCTGAACCTGGATTAAAGTATATGAAACACCCACACACAAAACATGAAGTCTGGGCAACAATGCAACTCAACGTTTTTTTTTATTCTTGTTTTTATTTTCATAACTCAAGCTCCGGAATTAAGGTGGCTCCCATCCAATACCTGCTCCTGGGAAAGTTCCTCAGCTTCCCAGTTGCTACATCTCAGCTGCAAGGACTTGTCAAGAGAGAAGTTCAGGATGTCTTGCGCCAATGACTTCAGGCTCAGGCCATTATGGATGAGGGTCCGTCTGCACAAGACACGCAAACACCCCAAAACCCAGGGGAGTCAGGGTGGGATTAGCAGGGTGCTTAATATCATAGTGCTTTGAAAAAATGCATATTCCTTTTTGCATTCGTATACCAAGTAATGCAGTGGCATTCACAAGGACTGTCACCGTGGCTTCAGATACTCATTCTGCGGTCAGAATGCACTGCTGCATTTAGCTAA
The DNA here is from genome assembly GCF_017654505.1 of Polyodon spathula. Classification (NCBI taxonomy): domain Eukaryota; kingdom Metazoa; phylum Chordata; class Actinopteri; order Acipenseriformes; family Polyodontidae; genus Polyodon; species Polyodon spathula. The sequence continues at coordinate 18,130,345 of NC_054550.1, forward strand.
TGTAATTCTTGTAGTTTAATGATTTTCTTTATTTTTATAAATGATGTCTGGTAGCTATTTTGGAGTTTCGAGGACCTAAAAATGGTATTTAGAAAGTCAGTAGCCCTATGAATGCTTCTGTACAGACAGGCAGTTAGGTCTACTAAAGGAGGTGCATCTCAGTGACTATTCATCATTGAGCTTCAATATCTGCCCTGGTTTCATACCTGATCCGGAACTTCCACTATACAGAATATAAGCAAAATCGAAATCTTGAGGTGGGAGTCGATTCCAATTTTCTACGTATTTAAGCCATTTCTAATGAAACACTAATTAAAATGAAGGTCAATACATATGTAATGCTGTTTGGGTTTATCTATTAAAACTCATAAAAAGATTAAATTCAATTGGAAGTCCAATCAAGCTGCTGTCTATAAATGCTGATAGATTTGACCTGTTTACATTGCCTACACAATTTATTGCTGTTTGATTATTTTATTTTTTAATGAATCAACAGTTCATAAAAGTCTACATTTGGACTTACCCACAAAGATTCTAGACAACCTGGAATTCTTAATACATTAACTTTCACTAAATATCGGTAGCTAAAGCAATCAACATGTAAACAAGTTTTTATAAATTCGTTTTTTAAGATTGCTTTGACTCATTTTTCAATACAGCGACCCAATGTGCACAACTCTTAACACATAATGATAAACTGAGTGGTAAAATGCAACCATTCAGACAGTTTTCCATGCTAACATACAACATGCATAACTGTAAATCACCTCTTCCAATCATAAAGTTGCCCTGTCAATCAGTTCTTAACTACTTGATCACATGGTAACAGTTGGGGGTCATAATTGCAAATAGCTTTCTCTATGTGAAAATGCAAGATAGCTTAATTGATAATTAGTTCATCACTACATAAAGCTCTGAGGAAATGGCAGTAGTAGTTAAAATGGAGTTAGAGGAAATTGCTGATTGTGCTCATGCTCGTGGTCATGCATAAGATCGTGGTCAACAAGAAATGTATATTACAGTGTCCAATGAAATCAGAGCTACAGTGGTTGATCTTGTTATAAAAAGGGGTTCAACTACGGCAGAGGCTGGTCACACTGTACAACCAAACCTCAAACGGTCAAAGGTTGCTTCAATTATCCAGACATTTCGCACTGAAAATAGGTATGTGTGTAGCATTCAAATGTTATTCTTTACAGTAATTACTCAATGTTACTCATTGTATATACTTGGTGCTGATGTCAAAGTTTTGTCTAGCAGAACTGAAAGAAGACCTTCCTCTGGTGGGCAAGGGTGAATCCTTACTGCTCAGCAGGAGATGGCCATTGTGGACATGGTGGTGACACAAAATGATATACGCCTCAGGGACATACAGCAAAACATATTAGGAAATAATGAAACATTCCAAGGGGTTGAGACCATAAGCACTACCACTATAGCATGCATTTTGAAAAGACACCAAATATCTATGAAGCAGATATATTTGGTTCCTTTCCAAAGAAATGAGGACAGAGTCAAGGCATTACGACGCGAATATGTTCAAGTGACAATGGACAAGCTCTAAACATTGCTCTGTGATTGTAATATGGCAGAATCTACTGTAAATCACATGCATTACCCTTGTTGTTCAGAGAATGATGTAATTGGATGCAGGGGTCAACCACCACAAATTAATCTACATGGATGAAGCAGGCTTCAACCTGGCCAAACGTCGATGGAGGGGTTGGAATATCATTGGACAATGAGCCACTGTCAATGTCCCCAGACTGTGTGGTGGAAATATAACCATGTGTGCAGAAATTTCTCACAATGGTGTTGTGGCCAGAGACCAAGTCATTGGGCCATATAATCCTTCTCACCTTCTCCATTTTCTGATTGTGCTTCACAATCGCCTCGTACAAACACATGCTGCAACTACATGTGTCACAGTTTGGGACAATGTGAATATCCACCACGCAGTGGTTGTGCGAGAGTGAAAGATATTTCCTCTGCCTTGCTAATGAAAACATAAACTGTAATGTTGATGAAAATCTTTGGCCAAACGCAGAGCACAGAATAGATCATTGATGTCAATATCAGTGAATGAATGTTACAGTATATCTAATACTCTATAGTTACTGTAAGTAGATTTTGTTCATTTGTAATTGATTATTTTATGTATTATACTTTGTAAAACAAAATGTCAGGAAACTTTATCTTTCTATTACTGTAGTTTAACCCCTCGCCCCCCCCCCCCCCCCCCCCCAAACAGAAGTATTCGGTATTGTTACTTTAAGACTCATTTATGTTATTGTGTTTCAAAGATTAAAAAGAAAATGTTGAAACAAAGTTTCTGATGTTTGGACACACTATTTGCTTTTGGTGCCTTTATTGTTGCATGGTTGCATTCACTTTGCAATGTAAACAGGATTTGATCAATAGTTTGGGTTTTGGTCATCTTTGGACAGTACCGTGAAAAAGTATATGCCCCCTGTCTGATTTTCTGCATTTTTGCTAATTTTTCACATTGAATTTGGTCAGATCTTTTTGTGGGCTGTAGTAGTATATAGAGGGAGACAGAGAAAAAAATTACACCAAAGTTTGGTGCTTCTTTCATTTGTTTGGTGTGCAAGGTAATCAAACATACAATCTTCAGGTGTGAAAAAGTTATTGCCCCCCTAGTTAACTCAACCCAATTAAAAGGGATAATTCGGGTCAGCTGTTTGAATACTTTGGTTAACAATCAGGCCTGATTTGGGCCAGTCCTGCCCAATATAAATCTGACTAATTTTGGCCCTTACCATCACAATGAAGTTGTCAGCACACAGGTTCTAGAGGCACATTGTGCCACAATCAATTCCTGAAGACCTCCGGGGGAAAAAAAGTTGTTGATGCCTATCAGTCTGGAAAGGGTTACAAAGCCATTTCTAAGGCTCTGGGGCTCCACCAAACCACAGTCAGAGCCATACTGTCCAAATGGAGAAAGTTTGGGACAGCAGTGAATCTTCCCAGCAGTGACCATCCTGCCAAAATCTCTCCAAGAGCAAGGCGTAAAATCGTCCAGGAAGTCACAAAGAACCCTAGAACAACATCCAGGGATCTGCAGGCGTCTCTAGCCTCGGCTAAGGTCAGTGTTCATGACTGCACCATCAGAAAGACACTGGGCAAAAGTGGGATTCATGACAGAGTAGCAAGGCGGAAACCACTGCTCACTAGGAAAAACATGAATGCCCGTCTCAAGTTTGCCAAAAAACACCTGGATGATCCTCAAGAGTTCTGGAACAATGTTCTATGGACAGATGAGTCAAAAATTGAGCTTTTTGGCCAACATGGGCCCCGTTATGCCTGGCGAAAACCAAACACTGCATTCCACAGTAAGAACCTCATACCAACGGTCAAGCATGGTGGTGGTAGTGTCATGATTTGGGGATGCTTTGCTACATCAGGACCTGGACGATTTGCCATCATCTAAGGAACCATGAATTCTGCTCTGTATCAGAGAATTCTACAGGAGAATGTCAGGCAATCTGTCCGTAAGCTGAAGCGCAGCTGGGTCATGCAGCAAGACAATTATCCGAAACACACAAGCAAGTCTACATCAGAATGGTTGAAAAACAAGAAATTTAAAGTTTTGGAATGGCCTAGTCAAAGTCCAGACCTGAACTCCATTGAGATGTTGTGGCAGGACCTGAAACGAGCAGTTCATGCATGAAAACCCACAAATGTCACTGAGTTGAAGCAGTTCTGCATGAAGGAGTAGGCCAAAATTCCTCCATGGCGCTGTGAGAGACTGACCAGTAACTACAGGAAGTGTTTGGTTACAGTTACTGCTGCTAAAGGTGGCGTAACCAGTTATTGAGTCTAAGAGGGCGATTACTTTTTCACACGGGGGCATTGGGTGTTGCATAACTTTCTTTAATAAATAAATTAAATAAGTATCGAAATTTTGTGTTATTTGTTCACTCTGGGTCCCGTTTATCTAATATTAGATTTTGGTTGAAGATCTGATAACATTCAGTGTAAAAAATAGGCAAAAATGCAAAAAATCAGACAGAAGGCAAATGCTTTTTCACAGTACAGTACATAATATTTGATACAATTGAGTAAGAATATCACTGAATGCTTACTGTACATTATTTAGAATATTTTTTATTCTGTAGGTTGCTATCATTTTGCTCATTGTAATGTTAATCATTTGAATATGAGCAAATGACACTTTTAGACTTTGTTTTGATTTGAATTATTTTGTGTTCGGCAGCATTATTTGCTAATGGGTGTTTTATTTAGCAATGCTTCAATGATTAAACTTCAATGATCCAAGCATCTGATGTTTTGGAGTTACGATTTGCTTTTGCATAATGTATTTATTTCATTTGACACAGTTGTATTTATTTTGCACGCCGCATGGGATTTTGACCCCAAAATGAGCAGTTCAGCATTTTAGAGTTAAAAGTTGTGCACATTGGAACGTAAATTGAAAAATAAGTCAAAGGAATTGTAAAAAAATGCAATCTGCATGGTACAGTATCATTTTATTAAACTAAAAATGCACATTTGTTATCTCATGTACTTCTTTGCATGACAGGTATGATTTATCATTATTTTATTAGCTATAAGCACTTTAACCACCATGGAAACCCACACGTCTTAGTTTTGACCATGATATCACAGTCTAATTTACAGCGCTACCCACACAAAAACACTGTCTGCCAGTCCACAGACCCCCTATGGGTCAGAAACAAATATAGTGCAGACTCTCACATTTCTTTTGAAGAAGTTACAAAAATATAGTGACAGTGACACCTAGACAAAACCAGAACAACTGAAACAAGCCAACCAAAGCGATCATCATTAGTCAGCGACACTGCTTCGAACACAGTCCTCTGTGAACAAGCTAACTGCAAGTATTAGAAGGGCACTTCTTTTTCTCCAAAGTACACCCAGTTAGCAGGAAAATAGTTTCTCATCCATGTGCCAGCACTATAAGAGGTATTTTAATCTCTATTGGTTGACAAAAAGTGAACCAAGCGCTTTACATGTCTGTTAAAACACAAATTATGCAATATCAGTTCAGTATGGCAGGTTTCCATCAAAGCACACCAAGACCCTATATTCCGGTCATTAACTCCTATTTTTTGAAAGAGGTAAAACTTTGGTTAATTTAAAAAAACGAGAACCAAAACAGCTAAGTAATATAAGACAAGTTCCCCTAAGTGCTCTCAGGGTGCTTGTTTCTCATTTTGTAACATTTACATGATTTTTTTTGCTTTCTCCTTGAAGTTAAAGTCTGGAGTAAACGCTTTGAAAACATGGCCCTATGGATGTAACAGTGAATTGCATATTGATGAATTGTGTTACTTTCTTTATATGACATATCGTATTACAATATAGGTTTTTATCGTTTATATTGCGATACAAACCAAAAGCACAGCATAGGTCATTGTAGTTCACCAGCTGGTTCTTGAATGAAGTGTGTGTTTTACAGCTGGTATGAATACATACTCCCTTTCACATTTAATTTTTGCCTTTTAACAAAATAGTTCTTTATTAAAGGATCATTTGATCACATTAAGCATCATACAAGTAGCCCATCAGGACCATTGCATCTGCTGTTATAGATATTGAACAGATTACAATAAATCGGTATCGTAAAATCCCTACAAGACACCACTCACTTCTGCCTCATGGCCAGGTACCGGAGATCCACAGTGCAGTTTACTGTGATTCCATAGTCTCGCATCAGCTTGCAGGCATCTTCGAAACAGCCAACACCAGCTTTCAGAATGGAGTCATCCTGCAGGATGCCCAGCAGGCTGTGAGGGACACTCTGCCCATCCCCTCGGAATTTCAGCAGACGAATGGCAACACAGAGACCACTAAATGTGGACATTTGCAGGAGAGCCACTGGACCTGCTTTCCCTTTCACCGACACCTACGAGACAAAATAAAGACATGATTTAGAACATCTTCATACAGCACCCTGAGAAGACAAGCGCTTAAGTGGGGGACTAGGAACGCTCAGCTGCAGTGCAGAATGGACTGGGCACAAAGTACAGCAGAGACCATGTTAAGCCATGAATCTAGTTCACTCCTTTTTGTCTTTATGCAATATGATATATATCTGCAGAAAGGTTCAAATGGCTCATACAAACTCAGGGCTTTATTACAGGCAAATCAAGTCTGAACATAAAATTACTCAATTACAGAAATTACTGAATGCTATGCTGTCAGAGGTTGTAAAAGCACTATACTGTACAACAGTGGGTTTGTACTTTCAATGGTCAAAAGGCCAAGTATAACAATTTTTTTTCTACAGGTGAAAAAAATCTGTATAATGTTTCAAAAAGAGAAATAAACACAATTGTCTTCACATGCAAGTCCCAGCTGCCAGACAGCCAGTCACAGAGCACAGACACCAAAGTGTTAGAAACAATCTAGAATAAGGTGAAATCCCAGACAAGGATTAACACTGAAATACTTATATGTTCTGGAAGACATACAGGTTTAATACACACACTCTACTGTCAGGATGTTTTAAGTCAAAGAGGAGTTGTCAAGATTTAAAGTGAAAGAGCCAATTTTTAAGTATAGTAACATCTGAATAATTAATGTTCCTGACAAAGATGCTCGTTTGGGTTTCCAACCATGTGCGTTTCTTCTTCTTGAAACAACAAACAACCCTGGTATTAATAATGCTGGTACCACTGTTCATCCCCAGTTCCTCCCAGTTACCCATTCGCAGTCGATGCCCAGTACTGGGTAGACTCCCAGCTCCCTCTGCAAAGCCGGCCACACCTCCTCCCAGTCGTTGGCGCAAGACACCAGGGCTGGTTCCACCTTCAGCAGTTGCTCAGCCAGGGGAAGCATGGGCCAATGAGAATGCTCGCTCACTACCACACCCTCCAACTCCTCCTTCTCCTTCTTCCTCACTTTCCCCAGCTCTCCATTCTTGTTCCTGTTGGAGATTTTCTGTCTCCAGCTTTTCACAGCTTTCCATATCACCAGGCCGCCCAAAGTGGTGCCCAGCAAGGTGACAACAGCTGCAGTTATTACTGCTTGTCTGGACATTATCGGTGGTGCACTATTACTAAGTTTGATATTGAAATAAATTTAAGGAAGGGCACCTCAAAGCAGCCGTAAGTTAAATAAAAAAAAAAAACATTGGTGGTGCTTCTGACACAAAAAGCACTTGACCTTTACGACTCAAGATGGACTTACTATGAGCCTTGAAAATTAATAACAATAAAAAGCACCAATACTTGAGTACAACATTACAGTCTGGATTAGATCTGGCACATCATAATGAACCTATACATATGGTCAGTCCGGCTTAAAGGTAAAAAGCCTTACAAAATCCAGAACCTCAGCACTGGCAACACCAAATTTCTGATCACATCTGCATACGGACAAGACCATCTTTAAATGAAAGAAAACCCCATCCTGAAGTGTTGTGCATGCATATCTTCCTGCAAACAGAAAGAAAGATTATTAATATGGCTTAACCTGAGCCTGGAGTTCTGATGGACACAAATGAACATCACAGCATCACATCATCAAAGGCTGGTTTCACAGATCCTGGTTAGCACTAACCTTAGACTACTCCGTGTTACCTGAGATATTGGTAGTCCAAGAGTACTGCTAATCAGGGTTGTGCAACCATATGAAACAGTTTCTGTTCTCCAAAATCTTTAGGCTTTCTTGTTTTACTCAAGTAGAATTTCCCCATGAGCACTTTGCAGGGTTGATGAAAAACTAATACAAACAAAAAGGCTGAAGTAAAAAAACAAAAATTGAATCAAACTTTCCAGATCATGCAACAGAACTTTCACTGGAATGTATGAGCATGAAAAACTTTTCTTTGAACACGGAACAGAGAAGATATTTAAACCGGGAGTCGCTGCAGACTTGTGGGATGGGAATGCAACATCATGAAGTGGCAGCTGAGAGGAGTCATGTGATAGATCCTTTGCACATTTTGAGGTGAATAGTACGCTGACATGAGGAACATTTGCAAAATATATCTGCTCCAGTATGGGTTACATTGACTTACCGTTGAGCCAAAGAATACAACCTTCCCCTAAACACATTTCCTGTTTTTACTGCCTAACAGAGTGCTGCTGGCAGATAAGCAGGGCTCAGCCTCACATCATGGAAGCACACAGTGCCCCACACACAGTTCAATCTTACTATCATGGAAGCGCACAGTGCCCCACACACTGTTCAATCTTACTATCATGGAAGCACAGTGCCCCACACGCAGTTCAATCTTACTATCACGGAAGCACACAGTGCCCCACACGCAGTTCAGTCTTACTATCATGGAAGCACAGTCCCCCACTCACAGTTCAATCTTACTATCATGGAAGCACAGTGCCCCACACGCAGTTCAATCTTACTGAAGCACAGTGCCCCACACGCAGTTCAATCTTACTATCACAGAAGCACACAGTGCCCCACACACAGTTCAGTCTTACTATCATGGAAGCACACAGTGCCCCATACACAGTTCAATCTTACTATCATGGAAGCACACAGTGCCCCATACACAGTTCAATCTTACTATCATGGAAGCACACAGTGCCCCACACGCAGTTCAATCTTACTATCATGGAAGCACACAGTGCCCCACACGCAGTTCAATCTTACTATCATGGAAGCACACAGTGCCCCACACGCAGTTCAATCTTACTATCATGGAAGCACACAGTGCCCCATACACAGTTCAATCTTACCATCATGGAAGCACACAGTGCCCCACACACTGTTCAATCTTACTATCACAGAAGCACACAGTGCCCCACACGCAGTTCAGTCTTACTATCATGGAAGCACACAGTGCCCCACACGCAGTTCAATCTTACTATCACAGAAGCACACAGTGCCCCACACGCAGTTCAGTCTTACTATCATGGAAGCACACAGTGCCCCACACGCAGTTCAATCTTACTATCATGGAAGCACACAGTGCCCCACACGCAGTTCAATCTTACTATCATGGAAGCACAGTGCCCCACACGCAGTTCAATCTTACTATCATGGAAGCACAGTGCCCCACACGCAGTTCAGTCTTACTATCATGGAAGCACACAGTGCCCCACACGCAGTTCAATCTTACCATCATGGAAGCACACAGTGACCCCACACAGTTCAATCTTACTTTTGGAGTCCAGTTGGCATATAGCTACTGATGGGAGCTGCAGTTCAGGTAAGTTAAATGAACTAAATGAAATAAACAATGAGGAAGCACTGCAGTCATGACTGACTGTATAAACAAACACCTTGTGTTACACTGATTTTAAAACTTTCAATCCAACAGGTTCCCCGGTTTTTCATTATGGTTTTCATTAACCATTATTGTAACTTATCTTTGGCACACAAGCTCTTCATTTCATTCAGATTGGTGAAGGACTTTGTAACCTGGTGGTTCAAAAGGGCATTCCCCTTAAATTTCACAAACCAAAACTATGAGACAGCCACAGCTGTGACATCATTGCTTCCACCAGGGCTGTGCTTGTTTCTGTGATGACACGCTTTTGAAAACGGTTTCAATACTACATGTGCTATATTGATTGTTTTGTGCAGGTTGTGAAAGATGTGGCCTTATTTTCGACTGTGTTTGAAGACGGTATTTTCTTAATTCCTGGTTAAATTAACTTTTAATAAAAACATCACTGCTAACCGTCACCTGGTTTACAAGTGAGCGGTGTTGTGATGCGGGTAATTTGAGATTTTTTTTATTTGTTAATTCTTCTACTACTGCAGGCACTTTTTTGTATACCTTTACATTTCTAACTATGCTAAGAGGCTGTTGATAGTAGTTTCGTTAAACAATTAATGCTGACACACTGTAATGGATATTTGTATCCAAATAACATCACTTTTTGTTTTTATCTCTTGTTCGTGATAAAAAAATCCCGGTCCTTGTTGAATGCAAAGCTGGCAACTTAACACACTCACGCTACACAGCACAATTGTGTTTAGTATCAGGAGATTTCTCTTTTGTCTAGAACTACTTAAATGAAAAAGAAAACCTTAGGTCACGCTTAACATATATAATAATAATAATAATAATAATAATAACAATAATAATAATAATAATAATCATGTCACGTTTAAAATATCACAGTAGCAAAACGACAACCTATTACTAAATACTTAATTGATTTCTTAAAATTAACTCGTTTTTTCTGTTCATAGCCCTTTTACTCAAAATTACGTGGAACTAAACAAGCCACTGTGTCTGATATACATGATATAACTGTGTCTGTTTATTTTATATTAGTGTCTAACTTAGAGCCGCAATGTTTCTGCCTGCTTACCTATCTTTCCACCACACGGTATCTTCAAAAACTCTGGACAACGCTGGAAAGCGACTTCCGGTTTCTCTGAGCAGCTGACTTGAGCGCGTCATCATTTTAAAGGCACAGTATGCGCTTTTCGCGACAGAATCTTTGACATAATGCATACATATAATTACTGGGTTATTTTAATAACATCGTTTAATTGCATTCACGACTATCAATAAGCCTCACAATCGATGTATCAGTGCGTGCTGTGTCGACTGTGCAACTGACCGTACAGAAAAAAAAGTATTAACCACCACTGAGCATTCGCAATTCCATTATAAAACAACAGTTTCCTAGTAATAATAACGCTCTGTAATTAGTCCCGAATATATCCAAGATTTTTTTTTTTTTTTAAATAAACAACAACAACAAAAACACATTTAAAACAAGTTATTACTCGTAGTTGTTGTGGTTGTGGGTTTGTTGCTCAAGTAGCTTTATCTCGTAGATTAAATGTACACCCTCCTCTTAAATATACAACAAGGGGTGCATTTTCTGACGTTAAAATATACACCCATCGAAATATAAGCTTCCCTCAGAAATGTAACTGGTAGGTCAGAAAGGCTGCTGTTTCTTGACCGTTACATTGGACTGAAGGGCCACCAATATGGGATTAAGTCAGACCATTCATTGAATTGTGTATCACTGGTCACTGCCGTATTTGTTACAGTCAACATGTCCTCCACTTATTAAGTACAATAAATACTAAAGTGAAATCATCTTATTTAGTATGTATTATACTAACTGTGATGCCAGATGCTGCGTAACTGAGACATTTATATAATGTGTTATTTAGTACTCATTATATAGTTACTGTATATAGCAAAAAGGGCATTTTCTTTAATGAATCAAATCAAAACCCACTCGATCAACAAAAAAACAAGGAAACATTGACGATTTGCATGCAGTAAACGGTAAAGTATTTGACTACACAACAAAGACCTAGGAGATTTTGTTGATTCAGAAATGTCTTCATCTAGACAATGTGGGGAAGCTATAAAAAAAGGGAACAAGATGCTCGGATACATTGTGAAAAGTGTTGAATTTAAATCAAGGGAAGTAATGTTAAAACTATACAATGCACTAGTAAGACATCATCTTGAATACTGTGTTTAGTTCTGGTCAACTCGCTACAAAAGGATATTGCTGCTCTAGACAGAGTGCAAAGAAGAGCAACCAGAATTATTCCGAGTTTAAAAGGAATGTCATATGCAGACAGGCTAAAAGAATTGAATCTATTCAGTCTTGAACAAAGAAGACTACACGGCGACCTAATTCAAGCATTCAAAATTCTAAAAGGTATTGACAATGTTGAACCCAAGGGACTTTTTCGACCTGAAAAAAGAAACAAGGACTAGGGGTCACAAATGGAGATTAGACAAAGGGGCATTAAGAACAGAATGTAGGAGGCACTTTTTTCACAGAGAATCGTGAGGGTCTGGAATCAACTCCCCAGTAATATTGTTGAAGCTGACACCCTGGGATCCTTCAAGAAGCTGCTTGATGAGATTCTGGGATCAATAAGCTACTAACAACCAAACGAGCAAGATGGGCCAAATGGCCTCCTCTCGTTTGTAAACTTTCTTATGTTCTTAATGTACAGGCATATTTGTTTTTTACTATTTATTTTTGTGGACTATCGTTAGTGACAAAAACTTTGAGCACCCATCTATATTTTACCTTTTTCAGCATTATATGGTGCTCCTTGAACTGCTGCCTTTTTATTCAGTAAATCAGGAAAAATCATTGTCGAGCTGTGCTACAGGATTTAACGCATCCTTCGTTTTATCTGGTTTTATTCTGAAATATATTTAGCACATCCCCTGCAGTTTAATTTTCTGTCAGATTCATTCAGCTGTTTATAATAACATCAAACTGAGAATTCTACCTGTTGCAAAAGTGTGGAGGGCTCGTTATAAAGGCTATAGTGTACATAGAGATGTGTGTATGTACAGTGCCTATAGAAAGTCTACACCCCTTTCAAAATGTTTACCTTTTGTTGCCTTATAGCCTGGAATTAAAATAGTTTTTTTTCATTTATCTACACATCCTAGCCCACAACTTCCAAGAGAAATATTCTAGAAATTTGTAAAAAATTAATTAAAAATAAAAACTGAGATAGCTTGGTTGGATAAGTGTCCACCCCCTCTTGTAATAGCAGTCTTAAATTAGCTCAGGTGTAACCAATTGCCTTCAAAATCACACACCAAGTTAAGTGGCCTCCACCTGTGTTAAATTGTAGTGATTCACATGATTTCAGGATAAATTCAGCATTTCCTGTAGGTTCCCTGAATTTCAAAGCATTTCAAGCACATTCAAAAGAACTCCAGGACAAAGATGTTGAAAGGCACAGATCAGGGGATGGGTATAAAAAAATATCAAGGCCTTGAATATCTCTTGGAGTTTCTCAATGGCAGGGACAGGGGCACTTGTCAGGATAGAAGGGAAAATGAATGGAGCAAAGTACAGAGACATCCTTGAGGAAAACCTTCTGCCTTCTACAAGAAAGCTGAAACTGGGATGGAAGTTCACCTTTCAGCATGACAACGACCCAAAGCACACAGCCAAAGCTACACTGGAGTGGCTAAAGAACAAAAAGGTAAATGTCCTTGAGTGGCCCAGTCAAAGCCCCGACCTAAAACCAATCTAAAATTTGTGTCATGACTTGAAGATTGCTGTCCATCAACTCTCCCCAAGGAACTTGACAGAGCTTAAACAGTTTTGTACAGAATAATAGTCAAATATTGCCAAATCTAGGTGTGCAAAGTTGGTAGAGACCTATCCCAACAGACTCACAGCTGTAATTGCTGCCAAAGGTGCTTCCACCGAGTATTAACACAGGGGGGTGGAGACTTACCCAATTATGATCTTTCATTTTTTATTTTTAATATGTAATTTTTTTCTCAATAAAAACTTTTTTCCCCTTAACAGTGTGGAGTGTGGTGTGTAGATAAGTGGGAAAAAAAACCTAATTTAAATGCATGAAACTCTGAGGCACTGACACAACAAAATGTGAAAAAGTTCAAGAGGGTGTAAACTTTATATAGGCACTGTATATGTGTGTGTGTGTGTGGCTGTTTGTTCAGCGCTTGTGGACCCGCAAGTGTATGCTTGCCTTGGGTCCAGTGATGAGTTAATCTGGCCCTGGTCAGATCTATGTAATTTCCTGTCTCGTCTTCATTTTTTCAGGGACGAAGTGGACAGGAATTTTAAACCAGGCCCTTAAAACCATGTGGACCAGATCTGGCAGCATGTTTAAACATCTTTAAACACCGGAAGATACTTTTAAATGTATTCCCATCTGCAAATCCATGCTGTAAATTATCACCAAAAAAGATTAATAAAGGCATATTTGTTTATGTATTGTATTATTCCAGGTAATTTACTAGGTTATATGCAATTTAAGGAATAGGTAATCCCATCATTATCATTTATTAAGTAGGCTACATTATTATTCAGTTCCCCAACGTCAATGATGCTGTGGACTGCAGTCAAACCTCCATCAAGGCACTCTCAGGACCAAATGAGGCGGATTTTGTGAACAGGAAAACCTTTCACAGCATTAATGTACAGGTACTTATGACGTTAACACTTACATGAAATTAAAAATGAGCTAGAATTCCACAACTGATGCAAATAATCCAACATTTGAATGACAATTATACAATGCCAGTGCTAGACAGTAGGTGTCAGACTTTGGATAATACTATACATCATCCATGACTTGACCTCAATTATTCCCAGATGATATGTGACAGATCATGTGACATCATTGTCACATGTGCGGTGCTCCACAAATTAAAAAAAAAAAAACTTATGTATTTAGCTTATCTGCAATTTTTTTCCATGCTTCCTCTCTGGACTTGGCAGAAGCAGTAGTGTTGCATTTAGTTGTGATAATGCTTTTATATTCCTCAAAACATTCCATTATAAGCTCTAGCTCAGTCAGGCTGAAAAAAGTTGCTTTCTCTTTGGACGTTATCTTCCGTGAGGATCATTGTTTCAGTGCTCTGCGATTCTCCCTTTGAGGAGCACGAGCACGCGCAATTACCCGGATTTCTTAAGTTGGAATCGAGTTAATGAGACACATTTAGCCTGTATTCACCGTCGAGGAATGGAGATAGCCTGACTTCAATTATCGGGTTAATCAAATCTGGCTAACCTCTGATTAGCCTGAATTAGTTAAACCAGCTACGAAGAACATGGCCCAGGTGTGCTGGATGTAGATTGATGCACTCTTCCTACCTAGTGTTTTTGAAATTTCTGCATCTTGAAAGAGTTCGTATTTAGTGAATAACATTGTTCTGTTAGCAGGGTTGGGTTTTAATGATACACAATTCGCTTAGTAATAGAATTTATAAAACAGTTCACTAACGTTTCAAGACATAAATGACATCCTGTGACGATGAGTGCCAGGAATATTGCAAGACTGTCCATGGCAACAGCTTAGTACGTGTATTGTCTAAAAAGTTCTGTTGATTGATCCAAACAGAACCCCGTCTCCATAGAAATGGAACCTTTATTAAATGCTAAAAAACATTTCATACATTGCCCGATTAAGCAAGTTGGGTCTGTCAGTTTAAACTCCAATTGGAAAACTAAAAGGGGATTTTTGTTTTCTAAAATATTTTCTCAGTGACGAGCCTCTGATATTTTTTGGGAGCCTTACTTAGGTTCCTGCCTACCGACCACAACCTTCAAAAGAGCTTCTGTACAGAGCAGGTGATAGTTCGTTTATTAAAACTGTTAATAATGCTTCGCCATTACTTAGTATTGATCTTCATTTCCCTTTGCATCCATGTGTAAAACTAATAGGATTTAGCTGTATAAATATATTGATAGGTTGGTTTGTGTAAAGTATGTTTGAAGAACAAGCATAGCACAGGTTTCTCCAAAACTTTCCCATTGAGGGTCCAGGACTCTAAAACTAAAGCCCCCAGGGGAAATTTTGGGAGATCCCAATAAAGTAGGTTTACCAAATTTCCACTGATGCTGTAGCAACATTGATAACTGTATATAATAGGTAAGCTCTATTTAGAAAGTTAACATTTTATTTTTATTGTAGACGATAACAATTCATTGTAGTCTTTCTGCAGCACAAGACTAGAGACTTTCACGCCTGCACAGCTATCAGCCTCAGATCCATGCACGTGAGCCTCTCGTATCCCACTGCAGATCCACCCTCTCTGCCCACATCAGCCTCTCGTATTCCACTGCAATGCTACCCTCTCTGCCCACGTCAGCTTCTCCTATCCCACTGCTGATCTACCCTTCCTACCCACATCAGCTTCTCCTATCCTACTGCAGATCCACCCTTCCTACCCACATCAGCCTCTCGTATCCCACTGCAGAGCCATCCTTCCTACCCACATCAGCTTCTCCTATCCCATTGCTGATCTACCCTTCCTACCCACATCAGCTTCTATCCCACTGCTGATCTACCCTTCCTACCCACATCAGCTTCTCCTATCCTACTGCAGATCCACCCTTCCTACCCACATCTGCTTCTCCTATCCCACTGCAGATCCACCCTTCCTGCCCACATCAGCTTCTCCTATCCCACTGCAGATCCAGCCTTCCTGCCCACATCAGCTTCTCTTATTCCACTGCTGATCTACTCTTCCTGCCTACATCAGTCTCTCCTATCCCACTGCAGAGCCACCCTTCCTGCCCAGATCAGCATCTCCTATCCCACTGCTGATCCACCCTTTCTGCCCAAAGTATATAACCCATTTGTAATCATAATAATCAATTTAATATTAATAAGGTAAGTAAATACTGCATGTCTGTTTAAACACAGGTCAGAGGAATTTAGGTTTCAGGGGACATCCTCTGATCCCACGACAAAGCCAGCTTCCTCTTCTACACCCAGGAACTCGAGAGCCGATGTCAGCAAGGTATCGGCCTCTGGAGAATAAAGGCCAGCCTTGCAGGTATCCTCCCAAGCTCACTAGGTGCCTGGCTGGCAGGGTTTGCGGTAGAACGATGAGGAGAAACAGTCCCTTCCTGTTTTGCCTCTCTAACTCCCGACAGCACCAGAGTCAATGTTCCACAAAGACATGTTCAAACCTCCTGAGATTTCAATTTGAAACTAATTTTGGGAAAGTAGTGGTAAAGACTTGCTTGAGAGGAAATGCTAGCAACCTCTCCTCTCTGGTAAACAGTGTTTGTTATTAATAAAATATATTGTTAATAAAAAGTGTTTTCATTGAAATATGACAGCTGTTTGTTTGTTATTGTTCTCTGTAAAGTAGTTTATTGACGATCCCTTGCCACAAATTTCTAGATGTTCCCTAACAACATTTTAGAATGGAAAGGTTGTTGGTTGTTGTAGTTCTCTCCCAGTAGACATGTACAGATGGTCCACTTCATAAATATTGACTTGTTTGCAATACAAATGTGTCTGCATGATTAAAGAACATCCTAAATGATGAGAAAAGAAAGAAAGAACCAAATACCTGTTATACACACACCCACTTAGAATTCAGATCTCTGTATATTCAGTGATACATGGTAGGACTAATAATAATAATAATACTGATCTTTATTTTGTATAGCGCCTAAATGCAAGCATCTCAAAGCGCTGTACAGTTTAGAACAATAACATTAAAAACAAAGTACAAACAACAAATAGGCAGCATATAGTAAAGTAAAACATTTCACAGTGACATAAGCCTAACAGTGATGAAATGATGTGTTTTTATTTGCTTTTTTTTTTAAATCATTGATATTATTAACGTCCTTGATCACCTGCGGAAGATAATTCCAAAGCCTAGGAGCATAACAGCAAAAAGCCCCGTCACCCAAAGTCAAAGCTTACCCTTTGCAATCCTTGACAGACTCGAATTCGCAGAGCGAAGGTTACGAGTCGGAAGGCACCTTGTTAACAATTCAGAAATGTAATTTGGGGCCAAACCATTTAGAGCCTTATAAGTTAGCACTAACATTGTAAAATCAATTCTGCTCTTAAAATGTTACATAAGGACCTTTTTTATTTTATTGTGTTACATATTCCCATGTGTTGCTACAAATGTTTACACAAGCTGTGTGTGTATTGTTTTATTTTTTTTATTTCACATTTTCACATCCTGCTCACATATGTAACTGATATGGATTTACCAATAAGCAGGAGGATGATGGGAAATCTAGTTCTGAGAGGTCCATGTGGGTACATGGGAAGCCATCTTGAGGCAGGGAATACAATGTGAAAGTTTAAAAAAGTGGTCAAAATGTAAAAAAAATAAATACAAATTAAACAATACACACACCTTAGGTAAACAGTTGTAGCAATACATGGGAACATGTAACACAATAAAATCAAAAGTTCCTTATGTACCCTTTAACCAGCTCTTAACTAAAACATTATGTCCCAAATTAAGACAGAATCCCATTGGGTCTCAATTTCTGGAATGTTTTACATCAGATCATATAATATACACCAAAACAGGAATAATCCATGTATTATTAATGTATGACATTAAGAATAACATTTGTACACCTGTATTAGATTCCAATACATTATTACTGCTCATAACTGTGCCATTGCTAAGTGCCAAGCTCTGCAGTTGCAGTGCAGTGAGTCTGTACTGTATAAAGAACTGGACAGAAAGTAAATTCCCTTTGGAATAAAGGTGGGGGTGTTACATTAGCACCTAGAAACTGCATTGGGTCCGATTGGCTAAGAGGGAATAGTTCAATGGTGTTAATGGTATAGCTGGACAAACTGTGGTCATTTTGAATTGTACCAGCTGACATCCTGTAGATGATTAAAGCATGAAACACCATCCTGTGTGGGACTGTGGCAAAGTGGCTGATAAAGAGAGAACAGGTGTAGCGGTGATGCGGTGCAGGAGTGCAAGGCAGACACTTATAATCCTTTTAGAAAGTGCTCTTTATTTGTATTCCAGGTCTGGTGACCATTTAAATAATAAATCCCTGTCAATACACAACCATGTGTAAAGCACGGGGATAACAAACAGGGCACAGTCCTGAATAGGAAAACAAATACATGGTCACCAGTCCTGGGTGAGTGCAGACGTGCTTGTGGTGAGTGAAGACACGATATTTCGTGACGGTTTTGTGCAGTGGTGATCCGGATTGTGCTGACCCTAGGCAACAGCTCCGGATTGGTGAGTTAACTGTCTGGTGGTGCAAAACACAAACAATTACGAGACAGACAATTACTAGACAGACACAAAACACAATACACGACACGTCTCTTTTCTCTTAATGAGAACTCCTCTCTCAGTCCTTCTCTCTGCTGAGCTTTTACCCAAACGAAGGAAAAGATCAGCGTTACCCTGGCCCCTATATGTAATCCCGCATGACATCTTGGTAAACGGTTGCAGCTGCCTTATTGCTTGCAGCTGCCCCTCGTTTACCTTTCAGGTTAGTAAGGTCTTACAACATAGTCTCATAAGAACATAAGAAAGTTTACAAACGAGAGGAGGCCATTCGGCCCATCTTGCTCGTTTGGTTGTTAGTAGCTTATTGATCCCAAAATCTCATCAAGCAGCTTCTTGAAGGATCCCAGGGTGTCAGCTTCAACAACATTATTGGGGAGTTGATTCCAGACCCTCACAATTCTCTGTGTAAAAAAGTGTCTCCTATTTTCTGTTCTGAATGCCCCTTTTTCTAAACTCCATTTGTGACCCCTGGTCCTTGTTTCTTTTTTCAGGCTGAAAAAGTCCCTTGCGTCGACACTGTCAATACCTTTTAGAATTTTGAATGCTTGAATTAGGTCGCCACGTAGTCTTCTTTGTTCAAGACTGAACAGATTCAATTCTTTTAGCCTGTCTGCATATGACATGCCTTTTAAGCCCGGAATAATTCTGGTCGCTCTTCTTTGCACTCTTTCTAGAGCAGCAATATCTTTTTTATAGCGAGGTGACCAGAACTGCACACAATATTCAAGATGAGGTCTTACTAATGCATTGTACAGTTTTAACATTACTTCCCTTGATTTAAATTCAACACTTTTCACAATGTATCCGAGTATCTTGTTAGCCTTTTTTATAGCTTCCCCACATTGCCTAGATGAAGACATTTCTGAGTCAACAAAAACTCCTAGGTCTTTTTCATAGATTCCTTCTCCAATTTCAATATCTCCCATATGATATTTATAATGTACATTTTTATTTCCTGCGTGCAGTACCTTACACTTTTCTCTATTAAATGTCATTTGCCATGTATCTGCCCAGTTCTGAATCTTGTCTAGATCATTTTGAATGACCTTTGCTGCTGCAACAGTGTTTGCCACTCCTCCTACTTTTGTGTCGTCTGCAAATTTAACAAGTTTGCTTACTATACCAGAATCTAAATCATTAATGTAGATTAGGAATAGCAGAGGACCTAATACTGATCCCTGTGGTACACCGCTGGTTACCACACTCCATTCTGAGGTTTTTCCTCTAATCAGTACTTTCTGTTTTCTACATGTTAACCACTCCCTAATCCATGTACATGTGTTTCCTTGAATCCCAACTGCGTTCAGTTTGAGAATTAATCTTTTGTGCGGGACTTTGTCAAAAGCTTTCTGGAAATCTAAATAAACCATGTCATATGCTTTGCAATTATCCATTATCGATGTTGCATCCTCAAAAAAATCAAGCAAGTTAGTTAGGCACGATCTCCCTTTCCTAAAACCATGTTGACTGTCTCCCAGTACCCTGTTACCATATAGGTAATTTTCCATTTTGGATCTTATTATAGTTTCCATAAGTTTGCATATAATAGAAGTCAGGCTTACTGGTCTGTAGTTACCTGGTTCAGTTTTGTTTCCCTTTTTGTGGATCGGTATTACGTTTGCAATTTTCCAGTCTGTCGGTACCACCCCTGTGTCAAGAGACTGCTGCATGATCTTGGTTAGCGGTTTGTAAATTACTTCTTTCATTTCTTTGAGTACTACTGGGAGGATCTCATCCGGCCCAGGGGATTTGTTTATTTTAAGAGCTCCTAGTCCCTTTAACACTTCTGCCTCAGTTATGCTAAAGTTATTTAAAACTGGATAGGAACTGGATGACATGTGGGGCATGTTGTCAGTATCTTCCTTTGTAAAAACTTGTGAAAAGTAATCATTTAACATATTTGCTATTTTTTTTTCTTCCTCTATGATTTTGCCATTTGTATCTCTTAAACATTTAATCTCCTCTTTGAATGTTCTCTTGCTGTTGTAATATTGGAAAAACATTTTGGAATTGGTTTTAGCTCCCTTAGCAATGTTCATTTCTATTTCTCTCTTGGCCTTTCTAACTTCCTTTTTGACTTGCATTTGCAGTTCTGTGTACTCTTTCTGTGTACTTTCTTTTTGGTCCTTTTTTAATGCTCTGTAAAGTGCCTTTTTTCGCTGAATATTTTTTTTAATTGATCTATTAAACCATTTTGGCAATTTAGTTTTACATTTAGATTTGTCTACTTTAGGGATATAATTGTTTTGCGCCTCTAGTACTACGTTTTTGAAGAACAACCATCCTTCTTCTGTGGGTGTTTTCTCTATTTTACTCCAATCTACTTCTGTTAGTCTCTGTTTCATGCCTTCATAGTTTGCTTTTCTAAAATTGTAAACCTTAGCTTTAGTCTTTACTTTTGAGGAGTTGGTCAGCTTCTTTCCAGGCTGACCAACTTCCCGGTCCTGGAAACAATCTGTCAGGCCAGCCCTTCCAGATACTTCTCCTCCTGTTCTTTAGCGCCCTCACAGGTTGGGAGGGAGATTTATCACCAGAACTCATTATCTTTCTGTCACAGGGACCAACACATCTCTCCACTGGAAGCTGTTGGGTCATCCTGGAGACATGTGGGACCAACACATCTCACCACTGGAAGCTGTTGGGTCATCCTGGAAACATGTGGGACCAACGCATCTCACCACTGGAAGCTGTTGGGTAATCCTGGAAACATGGGACCAACACATCTCACCACTGGAAGCTGTTGGGTCATCCTGGAAACGTGGGGCCAACACATCTCACCACTGGAAGCTGTTGGGTCATCCTGAGCAGCTCATTTTTCTGCTGCTGTCTCCAAACAGAAGGTCTGGCTTCTGGGGGTGTAGCACTGTTAATTGGTAGGGCCCCTTGAGGGTGAGGGGGATCAGTGCTGAAGGTCAATATTGCAATTCACTCGCAAAGGTGCACTTGACTGCACCCATATTACTATCCAGGCACCTGTTCCAATTGTCCTGTTCTATTAGGATTCCAGTTGTATTCGGAATAGTGAAAAATTTGAATAGCTATTCCATGCCATGTAAATGGGTATTCCGAATGAATCCGTCCGTGTTCTGGATACCAGTATTCCGAAAACGTGATACCGAATACCCACTTAGTATTAGGATACTATCAGAATACTATCCCTTCTAGACACCTGTGAACAGGATGGCTTTGCAGGGGTGACGTCAGACCAGAAGAAGGATGAAGAACAACAGGTAGGGCGGTGAATCTGTGACGCTACGGCGTCCAGAGTTTTATTGTAAATAATAATAATCACAAACAAAAGGTTTTAAACAAAACACACAAAACAGGACACGGCACTTGAGGCCAAAATAAAAAGGTAAACAAAACGGACACTTAACAAGTCAGTGGACGAACAAACAAACAAGTACTGTGCTGGCACTTCCTGCACGCTGTAGCAATTGTTATTTCAAAACCCCAAAAAACTCCTCTCTCTCACCTGTTCTCCACTCACGAACACACAACCCCGAGTGAGTGAAAACATGCAGCGTTTATGCAGCTGTACCGAGACTCAATTGCTAATCAATCATTCAATTGGAGTCTCAGTACAACTGCACGTGAATTAATAAAAGTGCAATTCCCCGTGCTCACATATTATTTTACTTGCACGTGAAGTGCTGTGTAACACTTGTGCTCGAAACCCATATTTATATCCCATGTATTTTATACATAAACACCAACATTAAACACACTACATACAACAGAAAACACTTATAAACATAAAGGGGCAGGACACTCCGCCACATATGCCCCCACTTGTGCGCAGCACACCTGGCCTCAATGGCCACCTCCCCCTCAGTCTCAAAGTCCCGGTTTATAGTCCCGGCCCAGGAACAGGGGCAGCAACGGGCCAATGGTGGCGGCCACAGTGGGAGGTCCTTCTCCCACCCCAACAGCTGTAGTGGCCACAGACGTGGCATCCTTGGGTGGTGTGAGGCAGGCATCCTTGGGTGGTATGAGGCAGACATCCTTGGGTGGAATCAACAGGAATTCATCCTCTGCTGGTGGAGGTGGGAGTTGTAAGCAGTCCTCCCATGGTGGTGGAGGCGGAACCAGCAGGAATTCACCCTCTGCTGGTGGAGGTGGTAGCTGCAAGCAGTCTTCCCACGGTGGTGGATGTGGAATCAGCAGGAATTCAGGGGTGGGAGCTGCATGTAGTCTCATGGCAACGGGGTTGGGAGCAGTGTGTAATCTCCTGGTGACGGGGTTGGGAGCAACGTGTAGTCTCCTAGTGATGTAGGTGGGAGCAGCAGGTAGTCTCCCCCTGTTGGAGGGGACTGGTGCGGCTCTCCCTCACTTGCAGGGGACTGATGTGGCTCCTCTCCCTCTGGTGCTGGAGATGGCAGCGATGGCTCCTCTCCCTCTGGTGCTGGAGACGGCGGGGCTTTTCCCAATAAAGTGGGAGATAGCGGGACCCCTGCCATATCTGCAGCCAGGTAGTGGATTACCATCTCCACAATGTCTGGGAGGGACTCTGGGCGGTGTTGCTTTTCGCAGGCTTCCCATCACTCTCCATCTCTGGCCGACAGGAGGTTGATCACATCAAGGAGGGTCTCTTCAGCATTCCTCCCAGGCTCCACCAGCCATCCCCAGAGTCCCTCAGAAGAGAGGGAATTTGTCGGCCTCTGAGCCAGTGGGACCTCTCCCCCTGACGTCGGATGCTCTTGTACGACCCCAAACTGGTTGCCGACTATGCAATATCTTCCAATTTTTTAATTTTTTAATTTTTTTTTTAGTAGATCAACAGTCAATAACAGGATATATATATATATATATATATATATATATATATATATATATATATATATATATATATATATATATATATATATAATCCTTGTAGTCAAATTGAGATTAAAACCTCTTTTACGAGTGAGACCTAGACAAGCATGCAGTAGCAAGTCAATTGGACAACAAGAACAAGTATACAATAAAATACAATAATCAAAATACACAAAAGTACGTAACTCAACTATTTAAAACAATTTTTAACACAAATCATGCAGTTTACTCTTAAATTGCAATAAAGATGTCTGGGTCTGAAGCTCTTAGTTTGGACTAGAACTCATTCCAGGAGCATGGAGCATAATAAGCAAAGGATCCTTTACCAGCCTCAGTACGCACATTTGGGATTTTAAAATGCAAAAAAGAATGAGATCTGAGGCTGTGGTTACTATGGGAAGCTATAAGGTATTCATTTAAATAAGTATATTCATATAGTTTACATTGAATAGCCTTATATACCAGAATATACCAGTGCTTCAACCTGTGTAAAGCCAAAGAAGTCCAGCCTACCAAATCGTATAATATACAATGATGAGTATTAGATCTTGTATTTGTATTGTACCTCAATGCTGCATGATATAGTGAGTCCAGTTTACCAAAAGTCGATGGTGATGCAAACCTATATACTACATCACCATAGTCAATTTGCAGCAAAAACATACAAGCAATAAGCCTCTTTTTTTGTTTCCATAACATATATAACATGTTCATGTCATAGTGATGTTTATAGCGTATTCCCATGCCCAACAGACGAGTGTGGAAACATTCACTCACCTCTGTCCAGCACACTGCATTCCTTCTGTTTCTTTAATACAGTCCTATTAGCATATGGTAATGCATCTTTAATTAGAAACATGAGATGCAAATGTATTCTAGGTGGACATTCAATATGCACATAGTGTAATCAAATTTTAATTGGGCGAAAGCCCTAATTCGTCTGAATATACCAATATCTGCACGATAATTGCGATGCACTAGTTCCAATAACTGCGCACCGCTGGCTCAAATAGGGTCGAAGTAACAGTCCACTCTGGAGTTGGTTACAATAGTACAAACGTACAATAGAACCGAACCCCAACCTCCCCCCCATCCACACACACCAGATGGGCAGATCAGTTATGTGTTTTATCATTGAGTATTGTATTGATATGATGGACAGCGGTAGTGTGTTTGCATATACAGATATATGTGTTCTTCACTGCTCCACAAGCATATCCGCATCCAACATGTGCCATCAAAATATAGAAATGAAGATTGAGAGAAGGATGAAGAGGGGAGGGGGGGGTCCTACCTGTCTTTGCTGTGTGTTGTCACACATCTGTAAATTAATTGTATAAATACGTCACACACCCACCTTGAGGCCTGTTGCTTTATTAATTTATTCCATAGATAGCTGTGCATTACGGGTGTAGGGGTGAGCAGCTGCACTTCGGAGAGCCAATCACCGTCAGGGCACTCTTGCTGTTAAAGGCATGCTTACGTTTTCCTAAAGCCAGACCGGAGATATGATCCACCAATCAAAGACCTGTATTTTCTCCGCAGCAGTCCATTCATAAGTTAGCTGAGGCAGGACAAACAGTTCTGTTAACTGTAATTTCTGGCCGTTTTTATGCAGCTGTCCAGTCTGCTGAATGTTGATGTTGCTAATTGTACAGAGACTGTTCATTTATTGAGAAATCATAGTGGGCTACAATTAACATTTAACATATTTAGAATTAATTATTATTTACTTACAGAAAAAAAAAAATGTCATAACGAAAAAAATCCATTCTGGCGACACTCAAAACCTTACAAACTGGGCTTAATCATGATGTTCAAATGGGTGGGTAGAATGAATAACATAACTCAGTTCTATGTATTGTGTATATAAAAATGTTTACTTTGCAGTTGAATGAACTTGTTACATTTACAAATCAGAGAGTGCGCTAACACAGTAGACTTTTCACGGCATGACTTAATAAAAAAATAAAAAAAAAAAAAAAAAAAACAGACAGTATCCAAAGCCTTTTTTAAAAACTTTACTTCAAAACATACAGCTATGTTGGATCAGGTGGCCTTTAAAGAAACCTATATAGTATTTCCTTGTGATACAATACTGTCAGCATTCAATAATACAGTGGCGTTATATCAGTTCATTAATTTGAAAACTCTGCGCCTAGCTATGGAGCCAGTTGTGTATTTGATTGGTCCGTGTGTATGTGTGCACGATATATTGTGTGGTCTCGTCTGCTGTCATATGGGTACATACTGTGGCGACACCAATGATAGCATCTTGTCAATCATTCTGCATTCTCGCTTGGCTGTTGTGTACTTACTTACTTACGCCTGTTGCCCCGCTGGGGACATAGGCCGCCAACAAACGCGCTCCAGCCATCCCGGTCCTGAGCCAATTGCTCCAGCTGTCCCCAGGTATGGCCTGCCCTCTTCATGTCTGCCACCAAGTCACGGCGCCATGTATTCCTTGGGCGACCTCTCTTCCTTTTCCCCTGCGGGTTCCAGGTGAGGGCTTGCCTTGTGGAGCATGTGGCTGATCCATCTCCAACGTCTTTGGAGGATCTGTTCTTCTGCAGGCTGCTGTCTTGTCCGCTGCCACAATTATTCATTACTAATTCTGTCTGGCCAACGAATTCGCAGAATCCTTCTGAGGCAGGTGTTGATGAAAGTCTGCATTCTCTGTCTGTGTGGATCTCCAGACATTCTTCAGTTGTTGGAAAGCCGCCCTTGCCTTGCCAATTCGGGTTCTAACATCAGCATCTGTCCCACCCTGTTTGTCAATGATGCTGCCAAGGTAGGTGAAGCTCTAAACTCTTCTAGCGCTGCACCTTCCAACCTGATGGGTGTGGTATTTGCTGTGTTGACCTTGATGATCTTGCTCTTCCCCTGTGGATTTTAAGGCCTAAGCAAGCTGAGGTTTCCGCAACAGTGCTGGTCTTTTCCTACATCTGTTGCTGGGTGTGGGAGAGAAGGGCCAGATCGTTGGCGAAATCAAGGTCGTCCAACTGTGTCCAGAGAGTCCATTGGATGCCATTCCGCTTTTGGGTTGTTGATCGAAGATCGGGCCCAATGTGTAATAAACTTGGGCAGACAAGTAGCCCCAATATTTTGGTCTACTCTGACCATCAGTCTTTTTCTCTTCAGTTGTGTCATTATTCTTTCTTTGGGGCAGTCTTGGGGTTCTGGAATGGCCTTTGTGATGGGTTGCCATTGTTCATATCATAGCAGTTAATAAAGTTATGCTGTTTGCATAAACATGCACCCTGAACAAAGAATAACGAAAGTAAAATAAAGAACAAGTGTGCTTGATACAACTGTCTCACTCTGCCTTTTGTTATGACCAGAACGCTACATGGTGTCAGAAGAACTAAAATAAAAATAATAAAATAATAAAATAAATACATAAATAGTGTGACAGAACATCACCATGGCAAAGTTTCGTGCACCGGAGCCGCTGGACTTTTCCAGACCAGCTGACAGGCTTGACTGGAAGCAACGATTTTCTAGGTACCAGACAGCCACAAAGCTTGCTGCCGAGTCAGAAGATGTGCAGGTCAGTTCGCTAATATATGCTATGGGGGCGGACACTGAGCAGTCGTTGTATTTGAAAACAACGGGGATGAGAATAAATATAATGTTGTACTGCAGAAATATAATGAGCACTTCATACCGAAGCATAATATTATATACGAGAGAGCGAGGTTCCATCAAAGAACACAAAATGGAGAATCTGTAGAGGCCTTTATTAGACAGCTGAACGAGCTCGCTGAAAACTGTGACTTCGGAGCACAGAAAGAGGAGCAAATAAGAGACAGGCTGGTGATTGGCATTACAGACTAGGAGCTGTCACAAAAGTTACAGATGAAAAGCGACCTTACCCTCCGTGTAGCAACAGAAATGGCAAGACATTCTGAGCTTGTTAAAAAGCAGAATACCGAAACGGACATTGAGCGAGTAGAAGATCTGAAGGCATTCATGTGTAAAGAAGAATCGCACAAACCGAGAAACATGCGTCAGTACAATACTCTCCATGCGAAACCAACGGAAGAAAATAAAAAGTGTGGGAGATGTGGCCGCAAGCATGCAGGCACAGACATTTGCCCAGCGAAAGACAAGAAATGCAATAAATGTCACAAACACGGACACTTTGCAACAGTCTGCCATACTAAATTAGTGTATGAGGTTACTACGCACACAGAAGATGCAGACTCACTGTTTCTGGGCTCAGTTACAGACAACAATCAGAACGTAGACACAGTTACCAATGACGATGAGCCTCCGTGGCACACTACTCTGAACATTGCTGGAACAAGTTCTTCATCACCTGTGATCTTCAAGATAGATTCAGGGGCAGATACATCAATCATAACTGAAGTAACTTACAATAAGCTAGCTGAAAAGCCACAGTTAAAGAATGTGAAGAATGCTTTGCATAGCCCAGGAGGAATTGTGACCACTAGAGGGCAGTTTATTGCAAAAATGAAGATAAAATGTCAAAGCAAATGGCTAGATTACATTTTCAGAGTCGTAGTTGTGAAATCTGAAGAAGATAACCTACTCTGCAGAGCCGTTGTCGTAAAATTGGGGCTGATACATTGCATTGAAGAAGTTAGTGTAGAAGGTGAACCAGTCAAAACTGTGCTGAAAGAAAATACTTAACCCAACAGCATCACTACACCTCGCAGGATCCCAATTCCCTTACTGCCAAAGGTTGAAGCAGAGCTGAGAAGAACGGAATTGAAGGGGATCATATAAAAAGTGACTCAACCAACTGAATGGTGCGCGCCTATGGTACCTGTAGTAAAGAAAAATGGAAAGATAAGAATTTGTGTGGACCTGAAAAAACCGAATGCAAATGTTAAAAGAGAAAAATACATTTTGCCAACGCTGGATGATATATTGCCAAAGCTAGCAGGAAGTATTGTATTTTCATGTTTAGATGCAGCAAGTGGATTTTGGCAAATTCCACTGGAAGGAGAGAGTGCAAAACTAACCACTTTCATCACACCATTAGGCAGATACTGCTTTAGAAGGTTACCATTTGGCATCACCTCAGTTACTGATAATGGACCGAAGTTCACTGCTTGGCTATTCAAGCAGTTTGCAACGCAGTATGACTTTGAGCATGTGACTTCTAGTCCATATTTTCCACAATCCAACGGCATGGCCGAACGAGCAGTCAAAACCGCAAAAGAGATACTCAAGCAAGCTGACCCTTACCTTGCGTTACTGAGCTATCGTTCAACACCCACAGAGCCAATGCAGGAAAGCCCAGCAAGACTGATAATGGGAAGAAGAATTCGCACTACTGTTCCAACATTGAAGCAAAATTTAACCCCAAAATGGCCTGATCTAAATGTAGTAAGACAGAATGACGCAAAAGCAAAGCAGAGTTATGAAAAATACTACAATGGAAAACATTCCCCAAGACCACTTGTAGCAATTCACTTGCTCCATAAAGTGGGTGTAAGTTTCATCCACCTGTCCCTTTTATTAGGGTCATTAGCCTGGCCTGGTTAAAACTCAAATTCCCATAGTTCCTTGCTATAACCCTCTGTTCATCCTCTCCCCCCATTGGCTCATTGAAATATCCACTCCTCCAATCTCAGAGCTCCTTGGAAGCCAGTACCGGTATTAAAGCTGGCTGGCTAGGCCAGAGAAGGACTCCCTTTTCTCTTGAGGAATCCATTTGACAAATAACAGCACAATACTTAATTACAGTGTAACTTTAACTTTATTTTAGATAAATACAGGTGCATCCATTTACTCTTTTGTTAAAATCTTGTACTTTGTCTAAACCTTTCTTTTTTGTTTACACTGTTACTTGTTTAAGTTTAATTGCTGTTCAAGGTCTGTTTAGGGTGTTTTTGTTAGTGTGTTCAGTCCCCATTTTGTTCCTGATTCTCCTGATATTTTCCAAACGGCTGTTCACCAGTCAACCCGATACTACTCAACAGACCATTTTCTACGATCGTTATTTTCTCATCAATCTTTATCCATCCTCATCAGTACAGGACTCTATTCAGGACTTCATTATTTGTTGGTGAGATTATTCCTTTTTTGTTTGCTGGTTTTTCTACTTTACTTTAATACATTGGTTCCTGTAATTTTGCTTTTGTTCTTTTGTTACTTTGGATTACATGTGCATTGCTTCACTGGACTTGTTAGGCCTAAATTTCATTTATCATCCATTGCCATCAAGACTGTCTTTGTAATTGGTTTCCCTGTATACTTATTCATTCACCTTTGTCTTTTTTGCCCGTCAGTGTGTTGGTTTTGTATTGGTGTGGTGTTTGTTTGGGTGGGTTTATTGGAGACCCACCGGACACCGCATTCATTTCGCTTTAGTGTTATTTTGTTTGGATGTTTGTTTAGTTCACTTTACTTTCTTACTCACCTGTACCTTCCACTAAATGTTCTCTGCAATAAGTTGTTGTCCTTATATTTCATTTATTACATTATAGTTTAAACAATAAACCGTTTGTTCGTGAAACTGACACCTCTGACGTCCCTTGCTGACTTAGTTAGTTGTAGATATTGGGCCAGTAGTATCTCCTTAGGGAGGACAGTACAACTGCTTCTCCGTTGTGCAGAGTGAACATTACACACTTCCACAGCTGAGTATCGGGGACAGAGTTTGAGTGAAGACTGATGGTGAAAAAGAATGGAACACAACTGGAATTGTTCAAGGCAGATGTGCAACATCACGCTCATACGTTGTCCAGACAGAGCAGGGAGACACATTCAACTAGTGAATAATGAGAAAAAACATTCACCAATAATCGAAGAACGACTTGCAATACTAGAAGAGGATATAAAATAACAGTAGCCAATCACCACAGAGAGCTGAAACGGCACAAGAAAGCAACGGCCAAAAAGACACTGTAGATCCACCAAGACCAATTCCAGAAGGATTCATAACCACCAGATCTGGACGTATTGTTAAGCAAGTCCAACATTTAGATATCTAGATTGGGAAAGGATCTAGTGGGCAGAATAATCCCTGTCCTTCCCAAAAGGGTTTATGGCAGTTTACCCAGCCAGTTAAGAATTTTATTTAAGAGGGGAGATGTGATGGGTTGCCATTGTTCATATCGTAGCAATTAATAACGTTATGCTGTTTGTATAAGCATGCGCCCTGAACAAAGAATAATGAAAGTAAAATAAAGAACATGTGTGCTTGATACCACTGTCTCGCTCTGCCTTTTGTTATGACTACAACGCTACACCCTTCCGGATTCCATTGTGTCATTGTCAAGCCACTCCAGGTTTAAAACTGCTGTTCAGTGTCATCTGTGTTTCAGGTTAACTTGTTTTAGTTGGAATGTAATTTAAATATAAACATCTGTATCTTAATATATTTGTGTATTGTAGGTGTGTTTTTATGGCCATTGCTTGTATGTATAATTATTGTGGTGTTTATTATTAAGTCTGGTTTACCTAGGTCTCTCTTTTGTATTAGTTTTATCTGCACTATTGAAATGTGCTGGCCCTATGGGCACAAAGTGAAATAAATAAATAAACTGCTGCCGCCTGTGCTGTAGGTCATTTGGCCTGATTTGTAGCTAGAGCATTTATGTGATTAGGACAGGATTAAACCTTGGTAAGAACTCCATCAGTGGTAAATGACTGATTAGCACTTGTATTGCACTACCTTAGGTAAGGTAGTTAGCAATTCATGGTAATTGGGCTCTGTGAAAAACAGGTGTACATCATTAAAATAGAAGTGAGGGTCTTGAAGCATGAACTGGAGACATAAGGCTTAGTCTTGATTTTCATGTTTTTTATTAGTGTTGTTTTTAGTACCAGAAAAGAGTGGTCATGGCCACAGGTTACAGAGAGGCACATGGTTCCAAATTGTCTATTTACAGCTCAGTTTGTCAACCTTCACATTAAGATGTAAAGAATGGAAAAACAGAGGAATACAGTCAGAATGAAATGGCACACGCTCTCACACACACACAGAGGCATGCCTAGGTGATTCAGTGCACTGATAGCTGGCTTAGGGAGTGCTAACCAGAGTTCAAAATCAGTGGTCTTCCAGTACCTCATATTAGCACCGGCAACATTACTGGTCCCCTACTGAATTTCATTTGGTTTTATTGCATTTCGGCATCAAAGTAAAATGACCACCATAAATTAAGTTGCTGCTGCTTCCTGGTAACTAATCACTTTCTGTGCTGTTGGTTAGTCTCCCTCCCAAAGCTCTAGTGGTAATCAGATCATGTGGCCTACATCACAGGAAGTGATTAGGTTCCAGGTTTCAAGTTAATTTTAAATCCATTAGTGTTGTATTGAAAACAAATGTGCAGATCCCAAGTTGAAGTTAACCCTGCCATATTATTCACAACAGCAAGAGTACCAGTGATAATGTTTTGCTAATCAGAAGTAAGGGGATGGATTTTAAACCCTTGGTAATCACTCATCTTTCAAGGCCAACCTTGGAGCCTTGCAAAGAGGACCATAGACTATACCTCACTGATGCAGATGGTTTCTCAAAGCTGCCAACATTATTATTGTGTTATTAAAGTGAGGGCTGCCCTTTGCACTCCACATTACATGGCTATTCCACTTTCAAGACTAAAGGGGTCAGATGGGAGCAGGGAATTACCTTGGATTGCATCAGTCACAGATTCTAGGGAGAATTCGAGGATAACCATGGATTGGTGGTTGACGCAATCCGGGGGATCCCCCAGCACTGTAATATTCTCCAATAAAATTCAGAGGTGGCTTATCCCGGCTGGGTATGGGCGGATCCAGTCTTAGACATCTTCTGCTACTGTAGGTCAGTGCTCACTATATGAATAAGTGGTGCCTCAATGTGACAGCCCTTGCTGTTTTTCTATAAGCCACAGGGCTCAAGGAAAGTCTTATTATCGTTCTTTCCCTAGGTCAAGCTGTAGTCAATGAGGCTGTAAATGTTTAGTTCTCTTGACGTCAACTTTTGAAAGTCAATCGCGTTGCACGGTACCAATTGCTTCCAGCTTTCAGACAGTGGGAAAAATTAATTGGGGAGGAAAATAACGCAAGTAAAAAAAAAAAAAACAAACAAAAAAAAAAAAACCGCATTCATTTTTTATAACCACAGAGAATTCAGCAAAGCCAGACAAATTCATGTTCTGTTGGATGCACTTTCTACTGTGAACAAATATAATTCACCCAATAGAGACAAAAATGGGTCTGTGTATTCTGTTACCATGTATTTTAGCAAATACACCAAACTAAATACAAACACTATGTCTAGGGTTTCACGCTTGTGGTTTATCATTACACTGAACTCCCTTGATGGAATTACAACCCTATTATGTAGCAAGTGGTGTACATTATGCCTTGTACCATTTTTAGTATTAACAAAATTATTAATAATAATGCTAGATACCAATGTGCTTGAATGTTAGCAATCTGTTTTTTTGTTAGCATTCAAGAAGCCATTTATAACATTAATAGCTACTGTATATAAAAGCGGTCTTGCACTTCTGAAAAAAAAACTAATTACATAATGATGATAGCACTGCCATAACTGATATGAATTACAGCTATGGTGGCTCTATAAACTTGACTTTAGTGTCCTTAAAATGACCTTCAGGACTGTCTCTGCACCGGTTTTGTAGCTGACAGCTCTTTTTCCTTTAACAGGAGTGAGGTAAGAGTGTGCTTTACTGAAAGTGCAGTAGACGAGTTAATACTAATTGAAAAAAAAAAAAAGAAAACTAAAAAGAAGAGCACAGCTTGTAACAAAAGAGTAACTATACAATATAGAGTGCCTATAGAAAGTCTACACCCCCTTGAACCTTTTTTCACATTTAGTTGTGTCAGTGCCTCAGAGTTTCATGCATTTAAATTAGGATTTTTTTTCCCACTTATCTACACACCATACTCCACACTGTTAAGGGGAAAAAAAGTTTTTATTGAGAAAAAATATATATTAAAAATACAAAACTGAAAGATCATAATTGGGTAAGTCTCCACCCCCCTGAGTTAATACTTGGTGGAAGCACTTTGGCAGCAATTACAGCTGTGAGTCTGTTGGGATAGGTCTCTACCAACTTTGCACACCTAGATTTGGCAATATTTGACCATTTATTCTTTACAAAACAGTTTTAAGCTCTGTCAAGTTCCTTGAGGAGAGTTGATGGACAGCAATCTTCAAGTCATGACACAAATTTTAGATTGGTTTTAGGTCGGGGCTTTGACTGGGCCTGTGGCAGAGCAAAGCTCTGCCCTTTTTAAATTGGCAGGGATGGGGTTAATTTCTCCTACCTGCCTGGGTTTATTATGTTCAGGTGGCTGGGGTTGATTAGGTTAATTAACGATCAATCAGCGCCCAGCCACCTGACATAAAAGGAGGCCTCTGCTTCCTCATTTGGGAGGAGGGAGCTGAGGAAGCAGGTTGGTGGGTTTTTGGTGTGTGATTTTTGAATTTTGATAAATCCAGTGAAGGCATTGCCCAGCCTGGAAATTGTTATTTTTGTTAGTTTTGCTTTTTGTCTTTCTTTTTGTGTTTAAATTGCTTTGTTTTGGCCCTTGTGCCCTTTTATTTTTGTGTATTTATAATAAAATAATTATTTTTTTGAACTACAGACTGTCTCTGGGCCTCTATCCACTCGCCAGCCTGCCACAGGGCCACTCAAGGACATTTACCTTTTTGTTCTTTAGCCACTCCAGTGTAGCTTTGGCTGTGTGCTTTGGGTTGTTGACGTGCTGAAAGGTGAACTTCCATCCCAGTTTCAACTTTCTTGCAGAGGGCAGAAGGTTTTCCTCAAGGACATCTGTACTTTGCTCCATTCATTTTCCCTTCTATACTAACAAGTGCCCCTGTCCCTGCCAATGAGAAACATCCCCACAACATGATGCTGCCACCACCATGCTTCACAGTAGGGATGGTGTTCTTTGGGTGATGTGCTGTGTTGGGTTTGCGCCAAACATAACGCTTTACATTTAGGCCAAAAAGTTCCATTTTGGTTTCATCAGACCACGAAACTTTTTGCCGCATTGCTACAGAATCTCCTGAGGTTTTTTTTGCATGCTTCAAATGGGATTCAAGGTAGGCTTTCTTGAGTAATGGCTTCCTTCTTGCCACCCTACCATACAGATCAGATATGTGGAGTGCTTGGGATATTGTTGTCACATGCACACTTTGACCAGTCTTGGCCATACAAGCCTATAGCTCTTGCAAAGTTGCCATTGGTAGCCTCTCTGATCAGTCTCCTCCTTGCTCGGTCATCCAGTTTGGAGGGACGGACTGATCTAGGCAGAGTCTTGGTGGTGCTACACCTTCCACTTCTTAATAATTGTCTTGATCATGCTCTAAGGGATATTTAAGCCCTTGATATTTTTTTATACCCATCCCCTGATCTATGCCTTTCAACAACTTTGTCCTGGAGTTCTTTTGAATGCGCCTTGGTGCTCATGGTTGAGTCTTTGCTTTGAAATGCATTACCCAGCAGAGGGAACCTACAGGAAGTGCTGAAGTTATCCTGAAATCATGTGAATCACTACAATTTAACACAGGTGGAGACCACTTAACTTGGTGTGTGATTTTGAAGGCGATTGATTACACCTGAGCTAATTTAGGATTGCTATTAGAAGGGGGATGGACACTTATCCAACCAAGCTATTTCAGTTTTTATTTTTAATTAATTTTCTACAAATTTCTAGAATATTTTTTTCATTTGGAAGTTGTGGGGTAGGATGTGTAGATAAATGAAAAAAAAAAAAATATGGATTTTAGGGTATAAGGCAACAAAAGGTGAACATTTTTAAAAGACTTTCTATAGGCACTGTATACAGTATTTATATATCTAAAGGAGCTTTGCACTTCTAGGCAGGACACTGCAGCTCCACCAGGGGTTAGTGCAATCACACTGCAGCTCCATCAGGAGCTAGTGCAGTCACACTGCAGCGCCATCAGGGGCTAGTGCAGTCACACTGCAGCTCCATCAGGAGCTAGTGCAGTCACACTGCAGCTCCATCAGGGGCTAGTGCAATCACAGTGCACAAGGCAACACAGTTTCAGGTTTTTTTTTGTTTTTTTTTAGGAACTTAGGTTCCCGAGTAGGAATAAGGAATCTGCAGGATCAAAGGGGAATTGCAACAAACACTTAAAGGTTTGGGCATTTATAGAGCAGTTATTGTTTTTATATGATCAGAAAATGGCACTGTTCAGTTTAAACAGGATTTTTTTTCAGAAACCTGGTTTATGTCCCTTCCTTTTTATTTTTGCCAAGGGCAGAATTCTTAAATCAACATTATGTTTAAACTGAACAGTGCAACTCCAGTATATAACTGTTCTCCAGGAGCAGGTAGCCTCAAATGACACTGAGCTGTTTTCAAAAGTTTGATTCTGATCCCCTATAACACAGACTGGACAGTCGATCAGATAGGATAACCACAGTGCTACGAAAACACTAATTCAATTGATGTGTCTCAGTAGTAAAAGCTGCACAGGCTCCATCTGCGAAAACCAGCAAGGGGTAGAAATAAAGGGATGCTACTGGTAACCATGGAGATAGAATTAAGAGAAAGAAGTTCCAACAGTTTGAAGCACTTTCCCAGGTTATACAAAAAAAAAAAAACAATATAATAAAATCGATAAAACTCTAAGCTAAGGGGAAGAGGACAAAATAACGTTAAGATGCCATTTGAAGCTTCTTGCTGTTTCCCATCGCCTTGCTGGATGCGGTCCCCTTTTAAAATGCAGAACTCCGAGCTGCTCTGCATAGCTCCCACAACCTCTCAGAGAAGATAAAACAAAGATACACGAACATCAACACACTTAAAACAAGACAAATTCAATATTACACTGATTTCCTCCAGTGTCCCTTTCACCCCAAAGCTGGACAACAGTGGTACAGTACATTTGGCAACAGAAAAATTAACAATCTAAAAGCTATAAATCACAATTCATATAAAAGGCTTAGAGTTTATTTTTTTGTTTTTCGTCTCTTTATAATTGAAGATGCCCTGTGCTGTTCCGAAGACTTTTAGATATATTTTGCCATAGAATGACTTGTTATGTTAAATTGTAAACTCTAAAACAACTGTTTTATTAAAACATTACTACAGCTCCTTCAAGTAAACATTTTAGACTTCAACAAAGTTATTCACTTTTAAAACATTATTATTCATTCCCCATTATATCCAGGCTTCTGAGATTGAAATTACTCCAACATGCTTAGTAAATGTAAGCTTAAAATGCAGACTATTCCACAGCAGGAGAAACTTGGATTTTTGAGACTATTCCATTTTATTTGTATTGTCATTTTATTGGAAATGGATGAAAGCTCTGTTTTTATCATTTCTGTCCAGGGCCACACACAGCTGTTTTAAAGAACAGGCAAAGGAAATGTACAGTCAACTATTAAACAGTAATGAAAAATGGGCAGGATGGGGGACAAGGGACTGTGTATTCACAGCTAACTTGTTATGTTTAGTTTTTCCTGTCTGAACAAAATGCTTTTTTGTTGGTAGAATTCAGAAGCTGATCAATGAAGTTTTATATTGACTGTGCTTCATAGATTAGCTGCACAGGACATGCACGTTTGCAGTCTCATTCCGAATCCCTGCTTGTTTGTAAAGTTAACTTCTAGCAAATAGTTGCATTGAGTGTGGTTATCCTTTATTCACGTTACCATGTAATTCCAGCACCTGAGCCCACAGACTGAGATTGAGTCAGCTGTTTGCAAGGACGGATGTCCCTGTCTCCATGCAGT
Source organism: Polyodon spathula (assembly GCF_017654505.1). Taxonomy (NCBI): domain Eukaryota; kingdom Metazoa; phylum Chordata; class Actinopteri; order Acipenseriformes; family Polyodontidae; genus Polyodon; species Polyodon spathula. Next base: position 18,167,383 of record NC_054550.1, read on the forward strand.
CTGCGCTACTCCAGGTTCCAGTTCATTTTAACATGGGTGTGAATTGAGAAGATGAAGGGGAGCACAGTGGTTGATATAGGAACCTGAAACATATAGTAAAAGTACTAGGAGGTTCTCAGCTTGTAACTGCTTACAGACAGCTACCGTCGTTATGCCTTCGAATCTATGCTTCTGCAGTGCTGGGTCCAGAAGACCTGGTTTATGTGAACAATGTGACATGAACTGTGATTCACAGCAGGAAGCGGAAACTTCCTCATCTCGGTTACCCTTTTGTTTGATGGGAGCTGTAGTTTGTATGCTTGTTTTCATGCAACAGAAACAGGAGAATAGATATTTCAGAAACAAATTCTAGATAAATGTGCAAGCCTGACTGTACAAGATTAGGAAGACAAGTTTTATTTTAGAGTCTAGTGCCATTGTACCAGGTACTGAAGTCCTATAGACCATGTATATGGCACCTTTTTTTACATATCTTAAATAGGAATTCCAGCAGTGCAGCCTTTTAAGAGTTAAACTGTTCGAGCCGGTAAAATGTTTAAAAACCGACGAGTCCATTCTGCCCACCTTTATTTCAAATCAAAATCAAAGCACATTGCTGCCACTGTGTTTGACAACTGAACATTTTCCCACTTGGCTCGTTGTCACTGAAGTAAAGTATGTGTGGTATCATCTAAAACTATCAACCACTGAATAGTGCTGCATTTAGAAATACTAAAAGAATAAATTCAATGACAAATGTTTTGACCAAAGGTCTTTCTCTTCAATGTTGAATTTCTAAAAGTGTGCATGGGCCTGGCTGGAGTAAAGTAGCGCTCATTTGTCTGGTAAACTGCTCATCTCTGCTCATCTCTGTTCCTCGCTAGGCAACTATGTGCTTAACCCTTTGCAGTCCAATGTCGGACCATGCCTAACACTACAATTTTCCCTTTCCAGTCCGATGTCAGACCAGGCCCAACATTACAATTTTCCCTTTCCAGTCCCATGTTGGACCCTGTCCAACATCATCAACAAGTAGTAAAGTACAGGTCTCTAGTCATTTTTTCTCTCTGGAAGAGAAAACCTTTCAATGGCCGAGTGAGACCGATAGGAGCAGAATGAAACTGAAAAAAGGGTGTATCTCATAGCCCCATGCATTACAGAGATAACATAACAAAGGAGATAGCTGCTTCTGCATCCAGCGCTCAAAGAATATCACAGACATTTTCCAAGCTTTTTGAGATGTTACAGTAATAAAATAATGACTTAGATCACATTATTGAGGAGTTTGGTGATAAAACGAGTGATCAGGAGAGGATTTATCAGTATGCACGTCTATAAAGGTATGTGAAAAATACAGTCAACAAGGGGTGGAGCTTGGCTGGAAATACAGTACTGAGCGTCCTTTTGTGATTCAATGCCTTTTAAACCTGTTTTACAGTGAAAAATAAAAAAATAAACAGTAAGTGTAAAATAAACAGTGCGTGCAGTCCATTTATTCAGTGCTTGAATAAATAGACTGCAAAGGGTTAATTATTAAACTGAACCAATTAAAAAGAGCAGACCAATGGTTACTCTCCACCTATAAAGTGGCAGGGGAGTAGCCCTTGCAGGACCACACGGCTCGACCGGCTGCTGTTCACTGTGATTCTCATGGCAAAGGATGAGAAAGGGAGAACTTTAGACAACAACCAGACCTGGCATAATAAATAAACTCAGAATTAATATAAAATAAACATCCTTCCACCCTAGAGTTAAATAACCCTGTTTATCATAATGCATCCCTTTTTATGCATTGTCATTGTATCCATTTTCATGCAGTAAACGATCTTTACGGCCTTCCAAAGTAAGGGATCAGCTGCTCCTACTGAGCAGGTGAAAACTGAACTAGTGGTACATGGAATAAGCAGCCACAGCAACCACAGATGCCCCTTGGTGACCAGTGGTTAGTTCAGGTTTCGCTGTATTTACAAGTTATTGCACTATTCAGATGAAACAGTATGTTTACATGGGTCCTACTTTTGATACTGTTAGGGAGTTGTTTTTTTAGTCAATGGTTTAAAATTATTTATTTCATTAGGTTTTCAAATGTATATAAAAAGTCAATTTGAAATTTTGACAGCCCCATTTCCTTAAAATTTTAAAAAGTAAATCAGAAACGCAGCTAAGTAGGCCGGGGGTGAGGTGGGCCATTGGTCAGGAAGGAGGGAGAGAGGGAGAGGGGGAGGTGAGGGAGGGATGAATCTTGGCACACAGCTGAGAGTAGCTACAGGAGGGGTGGGGGTTCCCCCTCAGTTAGTAGGAGGCTTTGGAGTGTCCGAAGATGCCGATGGGGAAGTGTTTGACATGGGATGACCACTGAGCTGCCAGCTGGAAAAACTTGACATCGTTCCATTCAACTCCGTCTATCAGCACTGTGGGGAGATGGGAGACAACGTGAGCCTGCAGGGCTTCTGAGAACCAGGGCTTTAGTACAATGCTGCTCAAAACCTGTTCTAACTAGCTTAACAAACCATATATCTATAAGAACAGTGATAGTGCCCTCTTGGTGAAGGCGTACTGTCTGGTAGCTGACCCACTGTGGACATCTACAGACCACAGAGCCTTCATCAACAGGCACTATGCTTAATAGAAGTGAACATGTTGTGTTGAGGCTGCAGTGCTGCATGAAGTGCAGCACTGCTCATTGGGCTGACATCATTCCAAGTGAAGCAGCTGCTCAGGTTTGTATGGATCCCTGCTCTATGGTCTAAGAAAAGCAGCGATCATCACAAATCCAAGCAGCTGTTTCTTCACTTGTTTCACTTGGAATGGTAAATAAGTGCGATCAACACCAGTGATCCTCTCCTGATTGCCAGCACCTGATTTCTGTGGAGAGCTCCATCTGAATCATCATTTTGTGCAGCATTATTATGGCATCTCATATCTTATAATAGATCTTGTGCAGTCTAGGTGCAAGAGGTCCACAAAGTAAAACTTACAATGAAACACCCAACATAAGTATTAATATTATAACCCACAAAAACACCCATGAATTACTATTTAACAAAAAAAAGTTCTGCTATCTCTTAATCTCACTGAATAGATTGTGCGTTATTAGCTATGTCACTCCCTGCAGTGTGGGCTCTGGATGCTCAAACTGTGCACAGTGGTATCTGTTGTAAGGAAGTCCCTGCACGTGACCCATTAACTTATTATAAATCACAAAATGAAGACTGTACCCATGAACTACTAAAGCAGAAATTGCTGTTTAACTTTAGAAGCTTGCCATGTCTTCTATGCACAGAATGAGAGTCAAGGATGTGCATATAGCTAGTATGTGTGTGTGTATGTATCTGTGTTTATGTCTGTGTTTGTGTGTGTCTGTCAGTGTGTGTGTGTGTATTTGTGTGTGTCTATCAGTGTGTGCATGTGTGTTTATGTGTCTGTGTGTGTGTATTGCAGTCCACTCACCCCGCAGCATGGTCTGTTGGTGCTTCGCAGTGCAGATCAGTCTGCTGATGCCCTCAATGACCTGGCTCTTGGACTCTACTTCTTTGTCCTTTGTTTTCTTTGGCAGAAATATCACTTGAAAATAAAGACAAGGATAACAGCTGTTTAAAAACCTGTTTAAGAAAGTGGGTACATTATGAGCATTTGTGGGACAGGAGGAGAGCTCACCCTTCTTGTTCTTCTCCTTGGTGACGACGGTCATGTTCATGGTGGACTGGGGGGAGGCATCGCCCCCCGAGAGGGGCAGGCGGCTGACCTGCAGCGACAGGAAGGTGCACTTCAGCGAGTTCTTGGAGGAGGAGTCCTTCTTCTCCATGTCCCTCTTCTTCTCACCTCCCTGCACCGACACCCAGTAATCCACCTGCAGACCCATGAGCTCCCCCTGGCCACCGCCTGGGGTACTACAGGGAAAGCATACAGACACAGGGATTGAGGGTGGTACAGGAACAATGTCATAGGACTACTTGAGGTCAGGAATCAAAATATACAAAAAAAAAGAACAAAAGTCTGTATGTAAGATGGCAGCCAGTTATATAAAAGCTCAATAGTGGAGCCTCTGAATGATTGTAAGTGTAATAAAGATGCAAGAAAGAGACATTTGTAGCTCCCTGTGATGAACCTTCTGTACAGCAGAGCTAATAATCTGTTTTAAAACGATACCTCATTTATAAAGGTTGGAGATTAGAACTCAAACAAAGGGTATGATTCACATAACAGCATACACTACACTACACTACACTTCCTTTCCACGGTCAAACATCTCTGCAGAAAATAACACTTTTGGTGCTAGATCGGTTTTTCCAGCAGTTTCCAAGACCAGCATTTTCATCTGGACGACAAGAAAGCTATTTTGACCTATAAACCCCCCCCCAGCCCCCTGTCAGTACCTGTAGGAGTATAAGCCAGTGGTGACGGAGGGAGAGGAGGGTGGTGTGGGCAAGGCCTCCTTCAGCACAGGAGACACCTGAGGGGGGGTGGAGGAGAGCAGCATAGACCCCACTGGGGCTGCATCGTCCAAGTCACCTGGAGGGAGGGAGAAAGGGAGGAAGGGAGGATAGTGTTATTAGCATGGAGCTCTTGAACGAATCCTGAGCTTCAATAAGCAACTTGTTTAGTCTCAGGCTGCGATGGCATTGCTGATGGATCCCTGGTTTTGACTTGCTGTTACACGTGTTGCAAGGCTGTCCCTTATCGAGGGCTGTCTCTGATTGAGGGCAGTGTCTTTGCAGCTGAAGGTCTTGTATAAAGGATGATAGAGATAGCACTTTCTAAAGAGACCAAGAAACATGTTGCACAAAAGAATGCAGTGTTTAAAGAACATGTTTACAAGTTAATAATACCAACAGAACTTGTTCTTTATTGTAACTGAGGAAGAAAATGTTAAGGCCTGGCTTTTGGTTTCATTTCCAGCAGGCTAGCTGTGCTTATCAGGAGAATAATACAGAACTAATTTCTTTAACTCAAAGTTGGGTGTTTAAATTTTTCCATTAGGATTTTTGTTAACACTAGAACTGCCACGTGGGTCAATGTGACCCATTTTGCACTTAAAATGTTAATTACTCTTCCATGGTAAATCGTATGTGTATGTCTGTTTTTGACTTTTCCTAAATATACAAATTAAATATCCTGACACTGTTTGATAGCCAGAATCGCAAAAATTCTAAAGTCATATACAGTTCTACCTAGAACCGCCACACGGGTAAATGTGACCCATGCATTACTTTAATAAAACATATTCTATTATTTTTGTAAATGCAGCAAACAACACAAGCCTCCTCCTCTTAGCACACATTTTTTAAAATGTTTATTTTAGGCCTTTGTTTGTAGACTGACTACGAGACAGAGAATGCTATGATTGTGGATTTGTCAAGATGCCAACTTAGTGAAAGCCTAGTTGCTTATTTTTCAATGTACCTGGGGGACAACAATCCTTTGTTTTGTCCCATAAATGCAACTAGGAAATATTTAATCTTGAAAGTCGTCATTTTGATTGGACTACGGCAAGCTGCACTCAGATGCATACAACAAACCAAAGTGACAGGTAGGATAACAACTTATGTGCCTAATATGAAACTTATTTTATATATTCATTTTTTGTATATTACTTTTAGAAAAAAAAAAAAAATCAGTTTTGCAGGTTTGTATGTACCAGTTTACACGTGTTTACACAATAGTGTTCAATGAAACTGCGTCTGTGTTTACAACACAGCTCCTGGATGCAGGCACAGTCAGCTGGCAGATATGTATGGGTCTATGACAATTTGTCACCAACAATTCATCACCAGCAGTTCATCACCAGCGACAATTCATCATGGAGGGTACATTATCATGTGTACACAGGGTACAAAGCTGTTTAAAAGGCTACAAGTGAAAATGACCGGTGCGCCGCTTGTCGGTAGTTTGAAATTTCGGCGCTTCTAGTGTTAAAATAAAGGTTTGAAAAGCAAACTTGTTATTTTTGTGTTGTTTTTTTGCTTGTTTGTTTGTTAGTTGGGTGGTTATGAACAAGTAAAAGTTAGTACATTATGGGTTTTATTTATGTAATTATTTGTTTTTAGCACAGCTTTTATGATATTTTGTGGCCTTAATCTGTGAGTTATTGTCTGTGATGAATTCTCGCTGGCGATTAATTTTTGGTCATGAAAAGTTCATGATGAGAAGTTTGTGACAAATTGTCGCTGGTGATGAATTGTTGGTGATGAGAAGTTTGTGATGAATTGTCGCTGGTGATGAATTGTTGGTGATAAAGTGTGTGACAAATTGATGGGATACCGACATTTACGCTCCTCCATAGAGTACAATGCAGCCATCAAACCGGAAATAGTGTTATATTTTATTTCTTTGTAATATTTGAAACAATGATTTCGGTTTTATAGTTTTGTGTACAGTACATATGCCCGTTTACATCTGTATATAGGTATATGTACATACCCATTTCTTTTGAAATGTGTATTATATTTTTTCACTGTTTGTAGTCGTGCTGTATATGCGCTCATTATAAAAATAAAGCATTTTATGTTTCATTTTCCATTTAAAAATATGGTGTTTCTGCGACTCAAATGTTAGGTATGATGTTCATGAATACAACTTTTCAGTTGTATCTAATAGTATGTGTTTCATTTTCATAACAAAGCAGTTTAAAAATGTATGAGTCAAAGTGAACTGCGTGGAAAATCTGGCAGTTCTAGTGTTAACCAGCAAGGGGTTGTATGCTTAGAATTCGAATTACGTGGAAGCCTGCTCCAATATCAACAAGAGCCTATACGTTTTTTTAAAAAATGTATTTATTTAAAGACTGTTCCAGGGAGCGTACTGTTCACTCACTCTAGGAGTTTTAAAGTAAGTAAAGGAAATGTTCAGAGCCACTGTTGATGCAACCCTCGTGAATCAGAGAGGGTTTGAGAAAAGAAGTTCTGACCTGACATTGCAGATGAGTGCTCCACAATCCCCACATTCACCACCTGCAGAGTACAGAGAATCATGAGCAGGACAGGACAGGGAGGACATCAAACACAGAGCCATCCTCCCAGCACTGTAGAGTACAGAGAATCATGAGCAGGACAAGGGAGGACATCAACAACAGAGCCATCCTCCCAACACTGCAGAGTACAGAGAATCATGAGCAGGACAGGGGAGGACATCAAAAACAGAGCCATCCTCCCAACACTGCAGAGTACAGAGAATCATGAGCAGGACAGGGGAGGACATCAAAAACAGAGCCATCCTCCCAACATTGCAGAGTATGGAGAATCATGAGCAGGACAGGATAGGAAGATATCAAACACAGAACTATCCTCACAGCACTGCAGAGTACAGAGAATCATGAGCTGGACAGAACAGGAAGATATCAAACACAAAGCCATCCTCCCAGCACTGCAGAGTACAGAGAATCATGAGCAGGACAGTACAGAAGATATCAAACACAGAGCCATCCTCCCAAAACTGCAGAGTACAGGAAATCATGAGCAGGACAGGACAGGAGGATATCAAACATAGAGCCATCCTCCCAACACTGCAGAGTACAGAGAATCATGAGCAGGACAGGAAGGATATCAAACACAGAGCCATCCTCCCAAAACTGCAGAGTACAGGAAATCATGAGCAGGACAGGACAGGAGGATATCAAACATAGAGCCATCCTCCCAACACTGCAGAGTACAGAGAATCATGAGCGGGACAGGACAGGGAGGATATCAAACACAGAGCCATCCTCCCAACACTGCAGAGTACAGAGAATCATGAGCAGGACAGGAAGGATATCAAACACAGAGCCATCCTCCCAACACTGCAGAGTACAAAGGATCATGAGCAGGACAGACAGGAGGATATCAAACATAGAGCCATCCTCCCAACACTGCAGAGTACAGAGAATCATGAGCGGGACAGGACAGGGAGGATATCAAACACAGAGCCATCCTCCCAACACTGCAGAGTACAGAGAATCATGAGCAGGACAGGGCAGGGAAGGATATCAAACACAGCCTTCCTCCCAACAATACAGAGTACAGAGAATCATGAGCAGGACAGGACAGGAAGATATCAAATACAGAGCCATCCCCCCAACACTGCAGAGTACAGAAAATCATGAGCAGGACAGGGAGGATATCAAACACAAAAACATCCTCCCAATGCCTGCATTCATTCTCACCATCCCAGGTATCACAAACATGAAGGTTAAACAAGTTAAACAGACACATGATTCAGCCACTGCTTTCATCAGATGTGTGACTGAAGGGTGATACTTACGCCAATAAACGGGATAAACTTCTGACAGGAATCTTCATCAAGGCTGAGAAAAACAAAACAACAATCAACCCTGATTCTTTAAAAAAACAAAACAAAAAAAAAGCCAAACCCCTTCCCCATTGGGATGTGCAGTGGGTACGTGGGTTTCTAGCAGACAACCATTCACTGGGTTATGGTGTTTATATTCATTCTGAACGGATTCCAAGTTCTGTTGCTCCAACCCCCCCCCCCCCCACCACCATTCATGATTCTCTCCCTGGCTCTTGCTTCCTGATCCCTGAGAAATCATGTGAGACTGTGACCCTTCAACTCCATTAGCCTTCTTAGTGCAGGCAGAACCCACATAACAATCCTAATCTTACATTTTATCTCTGGAACCAGGAAACAAAGACACATGGTCAACCCATACCAAGCAGGACAGAGAGCTACAAACAAGTATGCCTTTAGTTTAGAGCAGCCTCATTAAGAAAATCCCAATGAGCAATATTAACAGTGCATGTGGACAGAAATCTGCCCTCTCAAGAGAGACACGTGGAGGACAGGAAGGAACAGCATGGGTTACTACTGCAGCAGCAGAACTCAGAAGTGATCTGAATGATTGCAACCATATGAAAAGGCGAAGGAAAGGTCCCAATTAAAATATTGTTTATAGGTATCCTAATAATAATTGTTTGGCTCTCCCTCCAACAAGTATTGGGACAGATGAATAAATCGAGTAAACATTTAACAGTTGTGGAACTTTGGAACAGTTGATTCGTTTGGATGAACGCAACATAGATTCCAAAATGAGATTACTCAGGACCCCCAAGTATTAAAGTTATGTGATGATAAATCTCTCAACGTTTGTTATATAAATATGAATACGCATCTGGATAGGCTAATACTGCCGCCTGTGGGCCCCCCCACCAAGATCGGCAAATCAGAACAACCAGGATTGGAACCAGCAAGCCCCTGATTGCATGACCCACCCTGCATTCACTCGATGGTGCCTTTACTGGGTGAGCCCCCCTGTACTTGTATGCATCTGTTCCAATACTATTGCTGGATGGGAGAGCCCGAATGCAAATGACAATGAAGATTATTTTTCTGCAGTTTGGAGAGAGATGGGTTCACAGGTAAAAGGACAGAATTCGACTGGAGCTTAGGCATCACACAGCTCAACATGCATGCACAGACACAACCAGCAGAGCCCCTGATCTGCTTCCTCAGCAACCAAGCAACAAGATGCAAAAACTGAAACCCATAGCAACAAGGCAGGTAGGAGGAGCTTGGGAGCAGAAGCATTCCAGGTTCTGACAATCTTACCCACCCCTACCCCTACTCCAACCCTAACCCTAATCTTAAGCCCAACACCAACCCTAACCCCCCAGATCCTGAAAACCAAGCAGTAAACTAGATCCTGAAACAGTAAACTAGATCCTGAAACCAAGCAGGAAGCTAGATCTTGAAACAGTAAACTAGATCCTGAAATGAAGCAGGAAACTAGATCCTGAAAACCCAGGCAGTAAACTAGATCCTGATCCCACTCAATAACTTCAGCTGTCCACTCCAAGGTTAATTTGTACTTCTCAAGATACAACCACAAACGTAAGACTGACATATACACAAGTAACGCCCACTAAACCCTCGTCCCAAGCATTTTTACACCCCTGTGGACAACAACATCCACTCATTTATTAAAAAAATAACCACAATAAAACATACCCTTTTTATTAATCTTGCTTTTCAACAGCAGTCTTCCTTGTCACCTAAATTAGTCGTAAGGTAAAATTAATCTTACTATAAATAAAATTTATTTTTGTTATGTTTTTTTTGTGACTAATTCTGGTGGTGGTAAAAACTTCGAAACTTTGAGAATTATATTAATATAGAAATATATCTAGCTATTTATATATATAATATATATATAATAAAAATTTTTATATAAATTAATTTAATTTGAAGTGGCTAGGTGTTCTGTGTGTAGGAGTCAGTGTAGGGTTCTCATCACACAGAATTCTCCAGTGGTGTTGAAACAATAAACAGAGAGGCAAAGGCTAGAGTAGCAGGACTTAACCAAGTCATTGAAATCAATACAAAAAAAAGAAATGAAAAGACTCAAGTGGACAATACCTTACAGCAAAATCTAAATTCTTTTTCCTTTAAAAGAAAGCAAAAAAAAATAACAAAAAAACAGAAAAACAGACATGTTAAAAACAGACATGTTAAATTACACCTAACAGGACACATTGCTCACAGTAGGAGTGATGCAGAGGTTCAGGAGGGATCTGCAATCAATTACATGGTACCTGGACAGACAGACAAATCAGCAGCAATACGATGTGTATAGGAAGGAGCTGCACATTGACATTTTCTTAGCTGTACTTATTTATATGTCCCCTTACCTTTCCATATCAAATGTAATCCATTGTGTGCAGGGTGTCTCATTATATATTATCATCTTGTTTAGTCTGGGTACTGGCTGCTAAAACTGTGAGGATGCTCTTATAAGACATAACTACATCAATGTATAAACTTATTAAATCATGATGATTTCTTATAAGACTTTGAGACAAAGATCGAATGATTCTTGGTGTTAGATCTCCCTCCCGACCTGTGAGGGCGCTATGTAAAAGGAACAGAATACCCTGGACTAAATGGCATGACAGTTTATTCCCAGAGTTAGGTGGAAGTCAGCCATCTAGAAAGGGGGCAGAGCTACGGTACACAAAACAAACGACTCAGTCGGGAAACGGCGTGGTATCCACAGATTGGAGGAGCGGATGTGCTTGTTGACCAAGGGGTCATGGGTGATGTTATAAAAAGGGGAGGTAGTGATATGATCTGTTCATTTGTGAATGGTTTCATTAAACGACCAGAAGGAGAACCCATGCTGTGATTTGTTTGTTTTTGTTTGTCGTTAATAGTACTGTTTGTAATTATTTGGACAGCTAACACGATCCAGAGCTATCGCCGAAGGCCAGCACTAAACCCGGATCAGCAGCACTGCACTTTTGTTTTCACTAAAGAACTGTATTCACCACGAGCACTACAGCACGCAAATAGAAACAAGCAATGTAGGCTAGATTATCCAAGAGGCTTTCTATTAGTGAACATCAGCACCATCTAGTGCACGGCAGTGCATTGCCAGCAAAGCTAAAAGATGCAAACTGCCTGATCACTTATGGCACTAGCCACACAAGTGTTTAAATAGACACTTCCTTTAGGTTAATATGCCTGGCCAAGGGGCTTCATAGTCATTGTATCTATTAATTAGGGATTCACCTTTAAGAAGGGTGAACTCCCATGATCCTTGGCTTTTGTTAAACAGGAGGAGGGGGAAAGGAAAGGAAGAGGTGTTCTGTGTTCCTCCCTTGTATGTATGGCGGTGTGGGTTGTGTGCAGGTACTGAATGGGTTCCAGTTTGCGTTCAGGATTTTATTTACAAGAAAATGACTTTAAATAATGGCTATACTACCTTGAAGCAATAAGCGTCAACAAACAAACAGTCAGGTAAGATCATTCTGGGTCTTTCCCTTCTTTTTTCCTGTTGGACTTTGTATTTCTTGCATTTTGGATTTATTTATTTTTTGCTTTGTTGGATTACTTGAATTATTTTATTTTTGGACTTGATTTGTTCGGGACATTTCTTTGCATGAGTGATATGTGTGTGTGATGGTTAGTGTGTGTGTGTGTGTGTGTGTGTGTGTGTTATTTATATATATATATATATATATATATATATATATATATATATATATATATATATATATATATATATATATTGTAAGATAGCAGGGAGGGGGTTGGGATTCCTCCCTGCTAAAACATGTGAGAATGCACTGTGGGTGAATGGGCTAAGGGTTTTTCTAATGGGTTAATTGTTTTTATTGTTTAGATAATCCCCTGCACCTGGTGCTAATTGTAAATTGGAGCCAGGTGCAGGGTATTTAAGAGAGGCAGCCAGACTGCTAAGGGCTGCTGAGTGGCGAGCCTGACTGTGTGTGTGCGAGCAGTCGTTTGCAAGGTGAAACATGAGTTAGAGTTTTCGTGACAGGTAAACGGCTTAGCCGTCCTGTGGATTAGTTAGGGACCAGTTGGTGTTAGTCAGAGCTCCGAGAGAGAGCTAGGTGTTTATTTCTGTTTGTTTAATTTTGTCTATGTTTATTAAAAAGTGCATGCAAACGCCGTGAAAAACTCCATTCCAGTGTCTTGGGTCAGTTCTTAAAGGGGCAATGAACTACATGAGTGGCAGGATCGCTTATATATATATATATATATATATATATATATATATATAGTGACACACCGGGGTAAGTCTGCCACTTGCAGGACCGTTTCTACTGTCTTCTTTGGTGTAAGATAGAATCACAGGACCACAGAAATTAAATAATAGTACGGTGTCTGTATTTATTTGTACCAAACAAAACAAACCTAAACAATATCTATCTCCGTTAGGAGATCTGACTTCACTCCCCCCACCCCGTATCTATCTTGCACTGGGTAGCTAAGCTACTTACCAGTTTTAAACCTTCCTACGTATTTCTTTTTGTCTTTTCCCTAACTTCTCCTTTCTCCACAAAGTCTAACCGCAACCACCATAAGCCCCCCCCAGCTCGACCCTGAACAAAGGAGATAATTTCCTTTTATTGTCAACCAGTCCAGCCACTTACAAAACTAACACCTCTTAGACACCTGCAGCTGTGCTGGTTTACATTTCAATTAAACCCTATGTACTCCTTGCCCTTGTAGTTTCTTTGGTGGCTGCCATTTTTGTAGGCCCTATTAACTACAACTCCCGCATTGTCTCTTGGGAGATGTAGTCTTTCCCTGCTCAATCCGACACTTTCCAGTGCCCCGGTCCTGTATACCATAATATGCTAGGACCCACATATTTACCATTCGTGACCAGCCCACGTCTATGATCACATATATATATATATATATATATATATATATATATATATATATAGATATATTATCTTCATATATATAAGTAGCTTGTGCACTTATAGGTTTTCTTACCATATCAGCAATTAGCTATTCCAGATCTCTGCTTCACTCCCTAACTTTAAAATTGTTTGTTACCTTTCCCTCCACTATTTGTGTGCTTTCCTTAAATTATTTGTGATTCGCTTGTACATAGTTTACTGGTGTGTGTGGTATTAAATTTGTTAATTGAGAACCCTCGTTTTTTTTTGTTTTATTTGATGTCGGATGAAGTCCTTTGTTTCAGTCCGTTACACACTGGATGGAAGCCCTTACTGACCTTGCCTCGGTTCCACATGTCTACAGCAGGAAACTAGAGCAGCTCCTGAACTCAGATGAAATGTCTGAACACAGACTTCTTAAAGAATAATAACACATTGTTGGAGTGATCGCAATGTGAACCCCTCAGAAAACACCATGAAGAGGTAAGGGAGCAGTCAAAATAAGTACAGAAATAAAGCTGGAATCTAAGGACTGTTTAAAATCCGAGACCCCCAGAACAGACATGTCTTAAACTACAGGGTAGAAATATCAGTTCGAGGGTTCTACTGCAAAGGAAGCAGCCACATTCACACATGGAACACTCTGCATCTTCAACCTACTGCTTTTGCAACTCATATAAAATGCATATAAAACAACCCTAGTAATACAATATGCAGAACTTGATTTAATTCAAAATAATAAAGATCAGGCAGATCCTTGGCACTGCTATAGGAGTGTCTATAGTGTGTGTTAGACAGTAATTACTAAAATTTACAAGAAATGCGAATAACAGAGTAACATACAGTATGTTAAACATTCATCTATACAGCTAGGGGTTCTGGTTTTTAGGTTAAACTACATAAAGCCTGCTTTCTATCCCCGAAATTGAGTTTTTAAAACCAGATTTTACCTAAAAATAATAATAAAAAAAAAAACTTTAGTTATTCACATGATAGTTCTCTTCACTGAAATTGATCATTATCCATTTTGTAAAAAAACAAGTTTTTTTTTTTTTTTTTTTAAGGTGGATGTTTCGTGAAGTTGGATTAAAAATAACCTGATTTCCCTAACTTAGTATGTGTGGAACTAAAATTGAACCTGCATTTTTTAACCTGCAAAAAGCAACAAATAAACCAGAAAATCAATACCCTGTATATTTCTATGAAATTTCTGCCCTGACTGACACACATACATAATAATATACATACATACATACATAATAATATACATACATACATACATAGATATATCATACATACATAATAATATACATACATACATACATAATAATATACATATATATATATATATATATATATATATATATATATATATATATATATATATATATATTATATATATATATAATATATATATATTGTATGTCAAGGATCTACATAACAAATGAATCAAGTGAGAGATATTTCCACATTGCAGATATGGATAGTCTTCTGTCTAACTCAAACTAATTCTGTTCTATGTTTTTGATTGTATCTCCTGTGACTGTTGGCACTGGCCTGTGAGTTCCATGTTGCAAAACTGCAGCTCACCTCTTCTGCTTGTAGGTCAGCATGGCCTCTGCAATGGGAAGCTGGTGCGCTCCATTCGCTCGCACCATATACTGTGTGATCCTAGAAACCAGGTCAGGGCACTCAGGAACTGCAGAGACAAACACAGCCGGAGCACTCAATCTGGGTGCACCGTGCCCAGTTCACCACAGGGGGGGTGATAGAGAGCCACAAGGCCTAAACCAAAAAAGTTTGTTTATTCATTATTTACATAACTGTACACTCAATCATAATGTATGCAGCATTTTTTTTTTTTTTTTAAAGGAACTGCTTAAAGATGTTTTTTATTTTTCTTTCTCCATTTATATATATTCCCAGTACAGAAATCCCCATTTGTAATTGTTTAAATGCCCCTCACCTAAGACAGGCGCCTCCTGTTTATGGAACAAGTCTCTCCAGGCTGTGTCCTGGAACAGGTTGCTGTAGTGATAGTCGATGGTACCCAGGTACTTGGAGAGGGGGTGAGAGCCTGAAACACAGTGAGGAACCCCATCACACACCAATCAAGCAGATCTTTAAACAAGTGACAACCAACGTTTAATTTCCAAACCTCTTAGGATGACGAGGAATCTCATGTAGCCCAGCCAGTTAGAGGTCTTGTAATCAGAGTGGACTCTTACCCAGTGGAATGACGAGGAACCTCATATAGCCCAGCCAGTTAGGGGTCTTGTGAGACAGGTGATCCACAAAGAGGCGCAGGACAGCGCTCAGGTAACTCTGAGCCCCGGCCACAGCGATCTTAATGGGTATCGGCGTCTGAGAGTTACAGTTACAGCTGGGGAAAGAGAGAGACAGGGGAATAAAGAAAAGATAATAAAGAATATTTTTTTACACTTTTGAAGACATGGTTTATATAAGTTACTATGTCTGGTTGACCCTGTCTCTCATATCAGTTTATCTGTCCAGTTGACCCAGTCTCTTAAGCTATCAGAGCGTCTCCTTGCATGCACTTGGGGTGGGCAAAAGGATCCATCACCCCCAGTGCTCATGAGATGGCACTGATACCATAAGATACAGGGTCAACTGGACATATTAAACTCTTACAAATCATGTTTTTAGTAGGAAATAAATTCCATCACATTAGAATTTGTGTTCATAGTCAACCGTGCACGATACAACACTTAGACACAAAATAAGATGTGCTGGGATGTTCTGAAACCTGCTGTTCTGATAGAGTGGCTTTGTGATTTATAAATTAAAAGTTATTTCAGACTCCATTCTATCTCACCAGCCTGCACACACTCAGACACGGGCACTACCCCCCCTCTTCGCGGGACTCACAATCTCTGGATGCGTGAAACGATGGTGTTGAACGCAGCCTGGATGTCTGCGTTGGAGCAGGTGCAAACCATGGGCAGCTGGTGATTCTGCAAAACCTCCGATAGGTACTGGAGAGGAGGGGAGAGAGCCAGAGACGAGCGTCAAAATGCAGCCCCTCACCTGCTACCTTCCTTTCCATTACCACCCCCTGAGAACGGCACCTTCTCAGCTTTCTACTCAAATCTTTGTTTAAAGAGAAAGGAGCTTTACATTTCAATGAATTATGGGTTTGTTTTGTCCCCTACTGTATGATGTTTGCATCTCTTAGTTGTCCTTTCAACTCCCTCAACATTTCACCACATAATAATTCAGTCATTTCAACATTTCAGTTTTTTTATGACAGTAAGGTGCTGCTCTTTTGTTCTAGTTGCCATAGACACAGCATATGTAACAAAGGCTACAGCAGCCAGTAACAGCCATTGGTTATTTTATAAAGGAGAACTATGAACTTATGGCAAAATGTATTAGCAGAGATGGAAATAAGACACCTACTGCATAGCAGTTTCACACGTTCCAGGTTTTAATACATGCTTGATTAGCCACAGTGTATAAGTGACAAGCTGAAGTATCTTATTAAACTCATAGCAAAACCAGGAACGGATCAAACTGCTTTGCAAAGGAAGTCTTACTTCCATCCCTGTATTAGGTAAGATTGAAGACGTCCCTCAAGAGCTTCAAGATAGAGCTGAAGTCTTGGAAAAGTCTCGCTCTAGAGCATCTACCTGGCGTAACCTCATAAGGAATGACGTAACCATCGCAGAAGACAAAAGGGTCAGCAATGCCATATTGAAGAGACAGCAGTGCAAGGCAAAAACCTACAACACCTCCTCTGGGAGCACTCCTACCAACATATCCTGTCTAGTGTGCCACAGAGTGTTCTGGGCTCAGATTGGCCTCATCAGCCATCTGTGCACTCACTGTACTCCTGAGACATCTTAATGTAAATGTGTTATGGTCTTCATTGACTTATGATGGACGAACCGAGAGAGGTAAGAATATTTTGTTTCATCTATGTACTTGTAACGGTCAATGACAGTTTCCACAAAAGCTTTAAATGCTGGATGTGCTGATCTATTGAAGGAGGTCTCTGCGCTGCCCGGACTCACCTGCCCCTGCCAGTCGGAGGTGTTGATCAGGAGGATGCTCTCAGGGAGCTGGTCGTCTGAGATGAGGATGTGGTTAAGCTGGTCGTACACAGTTTTCCTTGGGATCTGAGGGGAGAGAGTGGGGTTAATGCAGACTCCTGAAACTTACCCGAGCACAAGGAGACAGGCTGGCAACACGGCAGATTTCAGTCTGAAGACACACTGCTCAGCTCAAAGCTACATTAGAGTGAGTACAGACTGTTTCAATCTACCTGAAGAGCATCTTTTCTATGCATCAGGGATGTATGCATGTGCAGGTGGCCCCACTATACACCAATATCAGGGGATAATGACAACTCTAACACTGTAAAAGCAATAACAATCCCAACTCATGGCTCCCACCTGCATGTGACACCTGGTCTCGGGGGAGCGCTCGTTGTCCAGGCTGTTTGCTCTTTCATTCTGCTGTCTGACTGGCTGCCTCTCCTTGAGGGAGGTGCTCCTGCCTCGCCGGCCCGTCAGCTTCGAATCCGGTCTGGTGAGCAGAGAGACAGGAAGAGGGTTCATTGGTCTAGCACAGCGCTCTCTGACTAAAGGTTAAAGCACTTCACTTCTTCCCTCTCACTAGCATGACATTTTGGTTTTGCTGTTGATCTTTACTTCACTTTATATTGGTGTCGTTGACAGTATTGGTATATACAGTGCCTTCCAAAAGTATTGGGACAGTGAAGTCTAAACTGGGATTTTCACTAATAATAATAATTTCTCCTGAAAAAAAGAACATAACTGATAAGTACAACACTTAAGTGTTTTATTTTTAATAACGTCAATTCAGTTCTACCCTTTTGGGTCAATTAAAAAAATTGATAGTATTGAACCTCTTTATTTTGAAAGAGCAAAATTATTGGGACAACTGGCTGACAGGTGTCTCTTGTTGGTCAGGTGTTTGTTGTTTTATTGGGCGGTGCTTCACCATGCAGCATGACAAAACATAAGACCAATGCAACCATCAGGAGAAAAAAGTGGAAAATCTTAGACTGGCCAAGTCAATCTACAGATTTGAATCCAATTAAGCATGCATTTTCCATGGTGAAGAAAAAATTGAAGTCAGAACACCCCAAGAATAGACAAGAACTCAAAATGGCTGCAGCAAAGGCTTGGCAAAACATCTCAAATGATTACACAAAGAGTTTGGTGAGCAAAGTGGGTCGCAGACTTCATGCAGTTATTGCCTCAAAGGGACATGTAACCAAATACTGACTTTTACACCCTGAAAGTTACTTAAAGTGAATGTGTCCCAATACTTATGGTCACTTGAAATAAGTGGGTTGAACACAAACTATGTTTTTGTTCTAATATGATCAAATGTATCCATGGAATTACCCAATAATAAAAAATATATCACTGTACTTATTATTCATATTAATCTCATGATCACAAATACAAATATATATATATATATATATATATATATATATATATATATATATATATATATATATATATATATATGTACACACACACACACACACAGTGGCTCTACAAAGTATTCACCCCCCTTGGACTTGTACACATTTTATTGTGTTACAACATGGAATCAAAATGGATTTAATTAGTTTTTTCCACTGATCAACACAAAAAAGTCCATAATGTCAAAGTGAAAAATAAATTCTACAAATTGTTCTAAATTAATTACAAATATAAAACAGAAATAATTGACTGCATAAGTATTCACCCCCTTTGCTATGACACACCTAAATAACAACCAGTTGTCTTTAGAAGTCACATAAATAGTTGAATGGAGTACACCTGTGTGCAATTAAGGTGTTTAACATGATTTCAGGTTAAATACACCTGTGTCTGGGTGGTCCCACAGTTGGTTAGTACATTCCCTAACTACATCATGAAGACAAAGGAAAATTCAAAGCAAATCCAGAATAAGGTTCTTCAAAAGCACCAATCAGGGGTAGGATATAAGAACATTTCCAAGGCATTGAATATCCCCCCGAGCACAGTAAAATCCGTTATTAAGAAATGGAGAGAATATGGCACAACTGTGGATCTGTCCAGAACAGGCCGTCCTCAAAAACTAAGTATCCGGGCGAGAAGGGCATTAGTCAGAGAGGCCACCAAGAGGCCTATGGCAACTCCTAAAGGAGTTACAGTCTTCCATAGCTAAGCTGGGAGACACTGTGCATACAGCAACAATAGCCCGGGCGCTTCACAAAGCTGGCCTTTATGGGAGAGTGGCAAAAAGAAAGCCATTGTTGAAAAAAAACTCATATCAAATCTTGGCTAGAGTTTGCCACAAGACATGTGAGAGACTCTGAGACCAAGTGGAAGAAGATCTAGATGAAAAATCAAAATCGTAGATGAAGAAAAAAAAATAGCAAACATTAAATGATTACTTTTCACAAGTTTTTACAAAGGAAGATATGGACAACATGCCCCACATGTCATCCAGTTCCTGTCCAGTTTTAAATAACTGAGGTAGAGGTGTTAAAGGGACTAGGAGCTCTTAAAATAAGCAAATCCCCTGGGCCGGATGAGATCCTCCCAGTAGTACTCAAAGAAATGAAAGAAGTAATTTACAAACCGCTAACCAAGATCATGCAGCAGTCTCTTGACACAGGGGTGGTACCGACAGACTGGAAAATTGCAAACGTAATACCGATCCACAAAAAGGGAAACAAAACTGAACCAGGTAACTACAGACCAGTAAGCCTGACTTCTATTATATGCAAACTTATGGAAACTATAATAAGATCCAAAATGGAAAATTACCTTTATGGTAACAGGGTCCTGGGAGACAGTCAACATGGCTTTAGGAAAGGGAGATCATGTCTAACTAACTTGCTTGATTTTTTTGAGGATGCAACATCGATAATGGATAATTGCAAAGCATATGACATGGTTTATTTAGATTTCCAGAAAGCTTTTGACAAAGTCCCACACAAAAGATTAATTCTCAAACTGAACACAGTTGGGATTCAAGGAAACACATGTACATGGATTAGGGAGTGGTTAACATGTAGAAAACAGAAAGTACTGATTAGAGGAAAAACCTCAGAATGGAGTGTGGTAACCAGTGGTGTACCACAGGGATCAGTATTAGGTCCTCTGCTATTCCTAATCTACATTAATGATTTAGATTCTGGTATAGTAAGCAAACTTGTTAAATTTGCAGACGACACAAAAGTAGGCCTATTTAAATGCCTAAAAGGCAAACGTCACCTCCAGCGTCATTTACGACGGCTGGAGAAAAAAATACAAATTAGCATCCTCTTAATAGAGGATGCTAAATAGGCATTTAACTAAATCAATGAAAACCGGTCAAAAAGTCTGCAAATTAAATGTTCAAAACAAAAGGGGAGGTGGTACAGAGCACGCCCCCTAGGGTCCACTGGTCGACAAATGATGCCATGTCGCCAGCAGACTCCGCGTGGGCGTGCTCTAAATTAATCCGGGAACGGAGGAGGGCCCTGAACATGGCCCCGCAGTCAAAGAGACCTTCCCCGCTCATCTTCCGCTTCCTGGTCTTGTAAATGGCCAGTTTAGCAAGAGCCAGGAGCAGATTGACGAGGAGGTCTCTCTTTTTGCTGGAGCCACGAACAGGGTGCCCGAAAATGAGGAGGGTGGGTGAAAAGTGCAGCCAGAACTGCAGCAAGAGGTTCTTCAGCAGCAGGAAGAACGGCTGCAGCCTGGCGCATAAAAAATAAATATGAGCCACCGACTCGGACTGACCGCAGAAAGGGCATGCGGCGTCCGAGTCGGTAAAGTGACGCAGGATCTCTCCTGACGCGAGCGCTCCGTGCAGGACCCTCCAGCCCAGGTCCCCAGCTCCCCTGGAGACCAGCGGGGAGTAAAGGGCCTCCCACTGGGGACCGACGCCCTCCGGCGGTCGGAGGGTCTCCCGCCAAGCGGTGTCTCGGCGGGAGACGAGGGCGGGGAAATGGAGGGTGTGGAGCGTCATCGCGTACAGGGTCCTCCTCGACGCCGATGGCAAGGGGGTCGAGGAGAACTGCGAGATCCTGCTCAGGTTGTTCTCGAGGGGGGTCCGAGGGGGGGCTCGGGCCTTGGGTTCGATCAGCAGGACCGGAGAGCCGGGGGTCGGGGGGGTGGGGGTAGATGGCTCGCCGGTCCTGAGAACTCCCTCGAGATACCTGACAGAGTCTGGGTGCAACGCTGCTTTGCACTCCCGGATCGCTCGGCCGGCCGTCCGGACGGACACCCGAGCCGCCCTGGCGACGAGCGCCTCGGGCGTCAGCCACGCCGAGCGTTCGCGATCCAGGAGATCCCAGACTCTGGTCACCTTGGCCGAGATCAGCGCGCGCCGCACCGAGGGGGACTCCAACGCCTGCGCACCTAGGTGGGGGTTGTGCAGCAGGGGCTCCAGCAGGAGTCCTTGGCCCTCGGTCGGCACGGCGTCTCGGCCGACGGAAAACATGCTCCGGGTCCTGAGCAGGTCCTGGTAGAAGACCGGCAGCTCGGGGAGACGGATTCCCCGCAGGTCGATCCAGAAGAGCTGCCGGTCGTAGCCCAGGTCGTGCAGCTGGCGCAAAAGGAGGGACGCCAGCGTGCACCACTGCGGGGCCGGGTCTGCGTACAGGTATCTCTGCAGGGTCTGGAGGCGGAAGGTGTGCACCTGGCTCCTGATGCACACCAACCCTTGCCCCCCCTCGGCGAGAGGGAGGCTCAGAACCGCCGCAGAGACCCAGTGCTTTCCGGCCCAGAAGAAGTCCGTCAGCTTCCTCTGGACCCTGGCCACAAACTCAGGGGGCGGGCTCAGGACGGTGAGTCGATGCCAAAGCATCGACGCCACCAGTTGGTTAATGACCAGAGCCCTTCCCCTGAAGGAAAGCAGTTTGAGCAGACCCGACCACGACCTCAGTCGCGCAGCCACCTTGTCCTCCAACTCCGTCCAGTTGGCGGCGACCGAGGCCTCCGCGGGGCTCAGGTGGACTCCCAGGTATTTGAAGCTGTCCGCGCTCCACTGGAACTGCTGGAGCGCGGCAGGGAGGGAGTCCGCCCGCCAGGGACCCACCAGTAACCCGGAGCATTTGGTCCAGTTGATCCTGGCAGAGGACGCGGCAGAGTAGACGCTCTGGCAGCTCCGCATCCTCTCCAGATCAGCCGGATCCGAGGCCACCAGGAGCACGTCGTCGGCGTAAGCCGACAGGACCACCCTCGTGTCCGGCGCGCCGAGCGCCAACCCCGTGAGCCTCCCGCGAAGGAGGCAGAGGAAGGGCTCGATGCACAGCGCGTACAGTTGTCCGGACAGAGGGCAGCCCTGACGTACTCCTCTCCTGAAAGCGAGGGGCGCGGTCAGGGACCAGTTGACTTTGATCAAGCACTCGGCAGAGGCGTACAGCATCCGGAACAGGCCCACGAAGCGCGGCCCGAATCCGAATGCTCGCAGGGTTCCGAAGAGATATTCGTGATCCACCCGGTCGAACGCCTTCTCCTGATCCAGGGAGAGGAAGGCGACCGACCGACCGGTCCTCCTGCAGTAGTGCAGGAGGTCCCGAACCAGGAAGATGTTGTCGAAAATCGTCCGGTTCGGGACCGTGTAGGACTGGTCGGGGTGGATCACGTCTGCCAGCACGGACTTGAGCCTCAGGGAGGCGGCCTTGGCCACGATTTTGTAGTCCGTGCATAGCAGCGAGACCGGGCGCCAGTTCTTGAGGCTGCGCAGATCCCCTTTCTTGGGCAGGAGCGTGATAACAGCCCGCCTCATCGAAAGGGGCATCTCCCCGGTCTCGTAGGCTTCCGCCAGGACCCGCGCAAAGGCGGGCCCCAGCAAGTCCCAAAACTTCTTGTAGAACTCCACGGTCAGCCCGTCGATGCCCGGCGATTTGTTGTAGGGCATCTGACTGAGGGCGTCGGTGAGCTCGGCCAGGGTCAGGTGGCCCTCGAACTCGTCCCGCACGCCCCCGCTGACCGTGGGAAGCCCGTCCCACAGAACCCTGCACGCGTCGGAGTCGACGGGATCCGGAGAGAAGAGGGCAGAGTAGAAGGCCCTGGCCCTCTCGTTCACGCTCTCCGGATCCGTCAGAAGGGAGCCGTCCTCCGCCAGGAGGCAGGTGATGTTTTTACGGTCTCCCTTCTTTTTCTCCAACGCGTAGAAGAAGTGTGTGCTGCGGTCCATCTCCCGAAGGAACTGGACCCGCGAGCGCACAAACGCCCCCCGGGACCGCTGGAGCCGCAGGTCCCGCAGGGTGCTCTTCTTCTCCTGCGTCCATCTCCCGAAGGTACTGGACCTGCGAGCGCACAGACGCCCCCCGGGACCGCTGGAGCTGCAGTTCCCGCAGGGTGCTCTTCTTCTCCTCGTACGCGCTCTGCTCGAGTTGGTCCCCGCGAGCCAGGCGGCTCTCCAGACCGAGCAGCTCCCTTTCCAGCCGCTCGATCCGCGAGTCCCTCCGCCTGCTCGCGCCCCTCGTGTACTCCTGACAGAGGATCTTGATCTGCGCTTTCCCCACGTCCCACCACTGACGCCACGTGGGGAAGCGAGATCGCCTGCCGTGCCAGACCGTCCAAAAGTCCCGGAAAGACCGCTCAAAGCGCTCGTCCTCCAACAGGCTGTTGTTGAAGTGCCAGTAGGCAGCGGCGTGCCTAGCTGGCGCCACGGCCACCGTCACGACCACCAGGTTGTGGTCCGTGAACGGCGCCGGCCTGATGTCGGAGGAGCGAACGCAGTGAGCGTGGTTCCGCGAGACGTAGAACCTGTCGATCCGGGACTGGGACACCCGCCCCTCCCTCACCCGGGTGTAGGTGAAGGCCGAGGCGTCCGGGTGTTGCCACCGCCAGATGTCCACCAGAGAGAGCCGAGCGATCAGCTCTCTCAGGGCCGCCGACGAGAGCGGGTAGGGTTCCCGCCCCACCCGGTCCGCGGCCTCGAGGGTGCAGTTGAAGTCCCCCCCGAGGACCACGAGCTCGTCGGCGCCGATGGTGTTCAGGTGGGCGGACATCTGGCGGAAGAAGTGAACCCTCGCCGGACCCGTGGACGGAGCGTACACGTTCAAGAGGTGAACGGTAGCGTCCCCGTCCCGGATCCGGTGGTGTAAGAGACGGCCCGGCACGACGTTGACCACATCGAGTACCGTCGGAACGAAGGACCCGGAGAAGAGCGTCGCCACCCCACAAGATGACTCGGTGAGGTGGCTAAACGACACTCTCCCCCCCCACTCTAGCAGCCAGTTGGCCTCGGCCTGCGGTGTCAAGTGGGTTTCCTGCAGGAAGCACACAGAGTAACCTCCCTTTTTCAGGTAGGAGATTACCTGGGCCCTGCGGAAATGGTCCTTGCACCCGTTAACATTGACGGTACTGATGGCATACATGGTCCTCTGTCAGGAGCGGCTGGCGACACTCACGGGAGACCCTGAGATCTCCCGAAGTTCACCAGCTGGTCGTGCAGCTTTCGGGCACGAATGTGCACGCACGTGCCCGAAGTCTTGCTGGCGTGGCCGGCCCTGAGGAAGGATCTCACAGAGTTTAGGACTCTCTCGAAATCCCCCCATTTGTCCAGGGCCAGCTGAACCTTATCCCTGCGGTGGGTGGTGGCCTCCAAGAAGTCCAGGAGCTCCGCCGCAGGGATGTTCGGAGAAGAGGCGGACAGAGCCTCCGAGCCCGCGCCGCACGCGGACTTCGACTCCTCCTCCCTCTCCTCCGGTTCTCCACCGCCCCCCTCGCGGTGAAGAAGCACAACGCACTCACGTTGGTGAGTGAGCGCGTTGCGTCTTATTTTGATTTTCACCGAGTCTCCCGGCGTCCCACCCCCGGGGGACGGCGCGGGAGACATCGGCGGAGGGACCCTCGCGGGCGTCGTCTGCACCCTGGATTTAGGGGGCGCAGACGGGCGCTCGACACGCGCCGCCGAACCCGACGGCTTGGGTCCCTCTTTCGGGGGCCGAGGCACGGTCTCAGGCCCGTCCCCGACCCTCGGAGGGAGGGGATCTACCCTCTCGGGTTCTTCCCCGCCCTCGGCCGCGGCCACCGGCTCTTTCGGGGGCTCCTCCTGCGCCCCCTCGGTGACCGCGACGGAGACCGGCCCCTCGGCGGTGGGTCGGGGACCGGTCTCGCGGCTCCTTTGCGCTTCCGGGAGGGGATCTACCTCGAGGGCGGCGTCTTCTGCCCTCTCCGGTTCTTCCCCTCCTTTCCGCGCTCCGGCAGCCGACACGAGCGCGGGCTCAACGCCCCCCTCGGAGCTCTCGTCCCTGCAAGAGAGGGACGCCCGAGGCAGTTTTAGTTTTTTCTTTGAGAGGGGAGACTCTTTTCCCCCCTCCGGCCCCTCGGCGGGGGTCTCTTTCGCGTGCTCCCCGGAGCACGTTTCCGCCTCGGGGCCAGAGTCCATCTCCTCGCCGGAGTCGGCAGGAGGAGGCGGGTCTTTTTCCGGGAGGGGCGTTTCCTCGCCCCCCTCCTGCCCCTCGGCGGGGGTCTCCCGGATGGGCTCCTCAGGAGCCGGCTCGGCCACGGGGGCCGAGACCGCCTCCCCGCCAGAGAGAGGGACCCGGGGCGGATCTTTCTCCGGGAGGGGTGGTTCTTCACCCCCCTCCGGCTCCTCGTCTGGTTTCTCCCGCATTTCCGCGGAGCCTGTTACTGCCTCGGGGGTTGGTTCGGCCGCCCCCTCTTCGGCAACACCGGGTTCTGGGCCCGTGTCGCGGTCGGAGGGGAGGCGACCGAGGAGCCGCCAACCCTCCTTCGCCCCCTCGGAGACCGCGGCCGGCCCCTTGTCGATGGAGTCGGGGCCGACGTCCACAGTCTCTTGCGGCGCGGGGAGGGGAACCGCCTCGAGGGCTTCTTCCGGTCTCTCGGCGGTGGCTTCCTCCATGGGCTCTGCTTCTTCGGCGGAGCCCCGGACCGCCTCGGCAGGTGGATGTTTCTCCCCCTCTTTGACATGACGAGGGCCGAGGCCCCCGTTGCCGGTGGAGGGGGGACGCCGAGGCGGGCGTTTGGGTTTCGGGGGGCTTTCTTTCGTCCCCCCGGGGACCCTCGCCAAGAGACCGGTTTTAGTGCACTTATGTGCACAGGTGGGGAAGAGGGCTTGTGCTTTCCTCTTCCCCCTTATGCCGCCAGAGAAGGTCCCCCGCCCCGTCGCGGCAGCGGGGAGCTCGCCTTCGGTGGCGTTTCTCTCCACCCGCTCGGGGAGGAGATGTTTTATTTTATGGGCGGCTTTGCCGCCCTGCCTCGCAGGGGGTTCCGGCGAGGGAGTCTCCTTTTCGGGAGCGCCCCCTGACCCGCCGCCAGACGACGACGGTTTCGTCTCCCCCCGCTTGGCCTCCCCGGCGGACCCGGCCGCCGCCGCCTTCTTTTTGCTGCGGCCGGCGACCACGGTCCACCCGGCGGCTTTCTCCCCCGGCGCGCTTACGGTAGGCGCGGAGGGTCCGGCCGCCTCGGGGGCCTCCTCCCCCTTCCCCCCCTTTGATGTTACCGGGAGGGGGGCGGGTGTTGTCTTGCCCCCCTCCGCGGGCCTCTTTGAGGGCCCCGGGGGCGAGGTGGACTCGGAGGGGCGCGGTGCGGGCGCGGGTGGCTTTGCGCCCTGCTGGAGCTTGGGGCACCTCTTCTTCTGGTGCCCCAGCTCCTTGCAGTGGTAGCACCGCACCTCCTCCGATGAGTAAAAGATGACATAATTGGTCCCCTCGAAGGGGACCACGAAGCTGCCCTCCGCCACGTCCTGACCCGCCAGTTGAATGGTCACCTGGCGGCGGAATGATAAAATGTGGCGGAGGTGCTGGTCTTTGCAGCCTAGGGGGAGGGGGTGGATTGATGTCTTTATCTCCCCCAAGGCTTGCAAATGGGGCCTGAGCAGGTCGTCCCTCAAGAAAGGTGGCACGTTTGAAAGGACGACCCTAGTGCCCAGGCCCGCGAGCGGTTCGACGGGGATAAAAATCCCCGCCACCGCGAGACCCCTCTCGATTGCCGTGTTCGCGGCGGCCTCCGATTTTAAGAAAAATGCTTTCCCGTACATTTTAGAGGCCGCCACGATCGCCGATGGCCCCACCACCTTGGCCATGGCCTTGACAAAGCCCTCAATCGAGAGGGAGTCCTTCAGGAGGCACCGGACTCCGTGCCTCCTGGTGATGTTTTTAAAAGGGGCTGCAGCTTCCGCTGCAGCCACCTTTGCCCACTTTATCGGGGCTTCCTGAGCTTGCCCGCTCATTTTTAAATTTTTTATTTTTATTTATTTATTTAAACAAAAACAAAACGAAACAGACAGACTCACCCCTGCACTCCAATAGTGCAGGGGTGCGCAAAACAAAATAGGAAAAAAAGGAACTAAAGTTTTTTATTTATTATTTTAAACAAAAAATGATTTTTTTTTTTTTTTTTTTTTTTTTTTAATGAAAAATCTCTTATCCTGTTTTATTCCCCCCCAAAGGAAATAAAACGGGATAAAATGAAAACAATAATAATAATCAAAATAAATAAATCTAGTTAAAGGTTTTCTTTTAAAAATAAAAACCTTCAACTAAAAAATATAATAAAAATAAGAAACAGGGCAGACAAAAGTGCCTGCCCTTCCCCTACTTTGCCCAAGGCAAGAGCAGGGGATTTTTAAAACAAAACGATTTTTAAAACAAAGTCAAAAACAGTTTTTTAAAACAAAAATAATTTTAAAATAAACTAGATAATGTGCTCTTAATTATAAAATCAAAAAACACCTAAAATAAAAGTGAGAAACCAAAGTTAAAATTCAAAGAAGGAAAAATAAAAATCAATCAAAAGGAAAAAAAATCCAAAATGGCCGCCCCCCCTGCACTTACAATGCAAGTGCAGGGAGACAAACAAACCAAAACAAACAAAGACTTATTTTAAAGAAAAGAACCATTCAAAAACTAAAATTCTTTAACTAAAAGGTGCACCACTACTTTAAATAAATGAAAAGATCCAAAAAAATTTCAAAATAAAACTTGAAACACCTGTTTTTCAATCTTTTTCCAAAGGAGAAGCAGGAGCTCCACTCATGCATGACCTGCTCCAAACGACACAAAAGTAGGAGGAGTGGCAAACACTGTTGCAGCAGCAAAGGTCATTCAAAATGATCTAGACAAGATTCAGAACTGGGCAGACACATGGCAAATGACATTTAATAGAGAAAAGTGTAAGGTACTGCACGCAGGAAATAAAAATGTACATTATAAATATCATATGGGAGATACTGAAATTGGAATCTATGAAAAAGACCTAGGAGTTTTTGTTGACTCAGAAATGTCTTCATCTAGACAATGTGGGGAAAAAAGGCTAACAAGATGCTCAGATACATTGTGAAAAGTGTTGAATTTAAATCAAGGGAAGTAATGTTAAAACTGTACAATGCACTACTAAGACCTCATCTTGAATATTATGTTCGCTATAAAAAAGATATTGCTGCTCTAGAAAGAGTGCAAAGAAGAGCGAGAATTATTCCGGGCTTAAAAGGCCAGAATTATTCCGGGCTTAAAAGGCATGTCATATGCAGACAGGCTAAAAGAATTGAATCTGTTCAGTCTTGAACAAGGAAGACTACGTGGCAACCTAATTCAAGCATTCAAAATTCTAAAAGGTATTGACAGTGTCGACCCAAGGGACTTTTTCAGCCTGAAAAAAGAAACAAGGACCAGGACTCACAAATGGAGATTAAACAAAGGGGCATTCAGAACAGAAAATAGGAGGCACTTTTTTACACAGAGAATTGTGAGGGTCTGGAATCAACTCCCCAGTAATGTTGTTGAAGCTGACACCCTGGGATCCTTCAAGAAGCTGCTTGATGAGATTCTGGGATCAATAAGCTACTAACAACCAAACGAGCAAGATGGGCCGAATGGCCTCCTCTCGTTTGTAAACTTTCTTATGTTCTTATGTTCTAAGATTATATAGTCTCATGAGACCAAAATAGAGCTTTTTGGCCTCAACGCTAAGTGCTATGTTTGACGCAAGCCTAACACCGCACATCATCCTGAGAACACCATCCCTACCGTGAAGCATGGTGGTGGCAGCATCATGCTATGGGAATGCTTCTCTGCATCAGGGCCTGGAAAGCTTGTGAAGATAGAAGGAAAAATGGATGCAGCAAAGTACAGAGAAATCCTGGAGGAAAAAGTGCTGAAGTCTGCAAGAGACCTGGGACTTGGAGGAAGATTCACCTTCCAGCAGGATAATGACTCCAAACACACAGCCAAAGCCACACTGGAGTAGCTTAAAAACAAAAAGGTCAATGTCCTGTAGTGGCCCAGTCAAAGCCCGGACCTCAATCCAATTGAGAATATGTGGAAAGAGTTGAAAATTGCTGTTCACCAAAGGTCCCCATCCAACTTGACAGAGCTTGAGCAATTTCGCAAAGAAGAATGGGCAAAAATTGTAGTGTCCAGATGTGCAAAGCTGGTAGAGACTTATCCAAATAGACTCATGGCTGTAATTGCTGCCAAAGGTGCTTCTACCAAATATTGACTCAATCGGGTGAATACTTATGCAATCAATTATTTTCTGTTTTGGATTTGTAATTTAGAACAATTTGTATATTTTATTTTCCACTTTGACATTATAGACTTTTTTTTGTGTTGATCAGTGGCAAAAACTAATTAAATCCATATATATATATACATATATATATATGTTTTCAAAAAATGTACACAAAAACTTTCAGGAAGTTTCGGGCAAAAGTCCTTCTTCAGCTTCCTAGTTACTTCTCAGCAGATTTACATTTATGATGTTTACTCGTAGTAAGACATCCCATTTATGAAATACAGCATAGTGCTTTATTTGTAGATCCTGTGTACAGTGATCTACATTAAATGCTTGTATCAAAACAATATCAGGGTGCACTGTATTTTATTTATATGCTTTATATATAGAATATATTAAACAGAATAACACACAACAATGTGGTTCCACTTGTTCACACAATTATTAAGTATCAATCAGTACCAAGCTGACTCAGAAGATATGAGTGTCTGCACACCCCTAATACAATGTATTCTCCAGGTACAGCTAGTATACAGCTATTAAGTGTTTTGATCTCTACGGCAGGCATGTCCTTGCCACTCCAGGTTTGACGTCCCTGTATACTGAAAGTGCACAGAGTCCTGTATATTACAGTGCCTGTATATCAGTGTCCTGTATATTACAGTGCCTGTAGATCCGTGTCCTGTATATTACAGTGCCTGTACATCAGTGTCCTGTATATCAGTGTCAAGATTGCTAATGAGAGTCAATGGCATGTACCTTGCAATATGTTCAGGTACCTGTTGGAGGGGATGATGAAGGACTCTGTCTTGGTGATTTTCCCACTGGGAGGCAGTTTCTCAAGGAAGGTATCCATGTTGTTTCGCTCCAGCTCTGTCGTGGGTGTAATGGCCTCGGGCTGCTCCTACAGACACACAGACAGACAGACAGATAGACAGATGCACAGGCAGGCAAACAGACACACATACACACACACAGGCAAACAGAGACACACAGACAGGCAAAAAGACACACACAGGCAAACAGACAGACAGACACACACACACAGACAGACAGACGCACAGGCAGGCAAACATACAGGCAAACAGAAACACATACACAGACAGGCAAACAGACACACATACACAGGCAAACAGACACACAGGCAGACAAACAGATGCACACACACAGACATACAGACAGGGATCAGTGACAATCAGGCAACAGTAATTTAATTAGTCTCACAGTTGTATGTAATTCAGTATCAGAAACCGCTACTGTACAGTGGAACCACCATGGGTTGAGACTGTATGCCTCAGTGTGGCAGAGCAAAGCTCTGCCCTTTAAATTGGCAGGGATGGGGTTAACTTCCCCTACCTGCCTGGGTTTATTATGTTCAGGTGGCTGGGGTTGATTAGTTGATTAGGTTGATTAACGATCAATCAGCGCCCAGCCACCTGATATAAAAGGAGGCCTCTGCTTCTCATTTGGGGAGAGGGAGCTGAGGAAGCAGGTTGGGTTTTTTTTGGTTGCTTGGAAAGTTTGAATCCAGTGAAGGCATTGCCCAGCCTGGAAATTGTTATTTTTGTAAGTTTTGCTTTTTGTCTTTCTTTGTGTTGAAATTGCTTTGTTTTGGCCCTTGTGCCCTTTCATTTTTGTGTTTATTTATAATAAAATAGTTATTTTTTTTGAACTGCAGTCTGTCTCTGGGCCTCTATCCACTCGCCAGCCTGCCACATTTGGTGTCAGAGTGGGATAGCGCCACCTAGAGGCTCAGAGCAGTATTTTTGTTTTGTTTTGTGGAATTTTTGGGATAATTTTTTTTTTTTTTTTTTTTTTGAAAAAAAAAAAAAAAAAATGGGAAAGAAGAGCAGACAGCGGCAAAGGCAGGAAAAGCAGCAGCAGCTGAAGAAATGTAAGCTGCTGCAGCCACCGCTGGAGGACCCGGCCAGCCTCTTCCCCTGGTGTTCCTGGTGTGGGAAGGAGGACCATCGTTGGCGGTCCTGCCCAGACGTGCCACCGGCAAACTGGTGTGGCCGGTGTGAGGAGGACGGCCACAACTGGGCAGGATGCCCCTACAACCAGGCCCAGGAAGAGGTGCCGTGTTCACCCCGGGCATCAGGGGCCACCCCACTACCTCCAGCACCACCACCTTCACCACCGTCCCAGGAGATCTGGGACTGGTTGATGCACCCTGAGGCAGACCTCGTCCACGATCTCCCCATAGTTATCAACACGCTGTGGCGTCGAGATGGGGAGAGGTGGGAACAGTGGGAGGAACAACACCACCCGGCGTCCTTCCCAGAGGTTGCCCTCATGGTGGTTAATTACCTGGCGGTAGACATGGGAGATGCCCCGGTCACTCCAATAAAGAGGGTGAGCCGCCTTCCCCAGAGCCAGAGAGGGGTCCCGTCGTCCCAGAGCCAGAGAGGGGTGAGGAGCCGCCGTCCCCAGAGCCAGAGAGCTGCCGTCGCTCCCAGAGCCAGAGAGGGGTGAGGAGCCGAGCTCCCAGAGCCGTGAGGAACCGCCGCTCCCAGAGCCAGAGAGGGGTGAGGAGCCGCCGTCGCTCCCAGAGCCAGAGAGGGGTGAGGAGCCGCCGTCGCTCCCAGAGCCAGAGAGGGGTGAGGAGCTGCCGTCGCTCCCAGAGCCAGAGAGGGAGTGAGGAGCTGCCGTCGCTCCCAGAGCCAGAGAGGGAGGAGGATCTGCCGTCGCTCCCAGAGCCAGAGAGGGAGGAGGAGCCTGCCGTCGCTCCCAGAGCCAGAGAGGGGTGAGGATCTGCCGTCCTCCCAGAGCCAGAGAGGGAGGAGGATCTGCCGTCGCTCCCAGAGCCAGAGAGGGGGAGGAGCCGCCTTCCCGAGAGCCAGAGAGGGGTGAGCCGCCTTCCCGAGAGCCAGAGAGGGGTGAGCCGCCTTCCCGAGAGCCAGAGAGGGAGGAGGAGCTGCCGTCGCTCCCAGAGCCAGAGAGGGAGGAGGATCTGCCGTCGCTCCCAGAGCCAGAGAGAGGGGGAGGCTGCCGTCCTTCCCGAGAGCCAGAGAGGGGTGAGCCGCCTTCCCGAGAGCCAGAGAGGGGTGAGGAGCTGCCGTCGCTCCCAGAGCCAGAGGGGTGAGGAGCCGCCGTCGCTCCCAGAGCCAGAGAGGGAGGAGGATCTGCCGTCGCTCCCAGAGCCAGAGATGGGAGGAGGAGCCTCTGTCGCTCCCAGAGCCAGAGAGGGGGTGAGGAGCCGCCGCCGCTCCCAGAGCCAGAGAGGGAGTGAGCCGCCACTCCCAGAGCCAGAGAGGAGGAGAGCCGCCGTCGCTCCCAGAGCCAGAGAGGGGTGAGCCGCCTTCCCGAGAGCCAGAGAGAGCCTCCGTCGCTCCCAGAGCCAGAGGGGGAGGAGCTGCCGTCGCTCCCAGAGCCAGAGAGGGAGAGGAGCCGCGCTCCCAGAGCCAGAGAGGGAGGAGATCTGCCGTCACTCCCAGAGCCAGAGAGGGAGGAGGAGCCTCCGTCGCTCAGAGCCAGAGAGTGAGCCGCCTTCCCCAGAGGAGAGGGGAGGATCTGCCGTCGCTCCCAGAGCCAGAGAGGGAGGAGGATCTGCCGTCGCTCCCAGAGCCAGAGTCGCTCCCAGAGCCAGAGGAGGATCTGCCGTCGCTCCCAGAGCCAGAGAGGGGTGAGGAGCCTCCGTCGCTCCCCCAGAGCCGCCTTCCCCAGAGCCAGAGAGAGCCTCCTTCCCCAGAGCCAGAGAGGGAGGAGGATCTGCCGTCGCTCCCAGAGCCAGAGAGGGAGGAGGATCTGCCGTCGCTCCCAGAGCCAGAGAGGGAGGAGGATCTGCCGTCGCTCCCAGAGCCAGAGAGGGAGGAGGATCTGCCGTCGCTCCCAGAGCCAGAGAGGGAGGAGGATCTGCCGTCACTCCCAGAGCCAGAGAGGGTGAGGAGCCTCCGTCGCTCCCAGAGCCAGAGAGGGGTGAGGAGCCTCCGTCGCTCCCAGAGCCAGAGAGGGAGGAGGATCTGCCGTCGCTCCCAGAGCCAGAGAGGGAGGAGGATCGCCGTCGTTCCCAGAGCCAGAGAGGGAGGAGGAGCCGCCGTCGCTCCCAGAGCCAGAGAGGGAGGAGGAGCCTCCGCCGCTGAGGAGCAGCCGTCGCTCCCAGAGACAGAGAGGGAGGAGGATCCGCTGCCGCTCCCAGAGCCGCCTCCGCTCCCAGAGCCAGAGAGGGAGGAGGCCTGCCGCCGCTCACCAGAGGGAGCCGGATCCGCAGTCGCCGCCTCCGCCAGAGAGGGAGGGAGCCGTCGGCCGCCAGAGAGGTCGCCGCCTCCGCCACCAGAGGGAGCCGGGTCGCCGTCGCCGCCTCCGCCACCAGAGGGAGCCGGGAGCAGCCGCCGCCAGAGCCAGCCGACCAGAGGGAGCCGCCGCCGCAGTCGCCGCTGCCTCCGCCACCAGAGGGAGCCGGGCCGCCGTCGCCGTGCTACCTTGGAGATTCGGGGCCCCCTCAACCAAAGAAGGCTTGGGGGCTCCGACATCAACCCCGCCCACCACCACCCACCATAACAGCCCACCCAAGGGACATAATTGGACTCTTGGGGGGAGGAGGGTGGGGAGGGTGGGGGGAAGGGGGGAGTTGGCCGATTGCGGCCGGTGTACGTTGTACATGGGGGGAGGTGTGTGGCAGAGCAAAGCTCTGCCCTTTAAATTGGCAGGGATGGGGTTAACTTCCCCTACCTGCCTGGGTTTATTATGTTCAGGTGGCTGGGGTTGATTAGTTGATTAACGATCAATCAGCGCCCAGCCACCTGATATAAAAGGAGGCCTCTGCTTCTCATTTGGGGAGAGGGAGCTGAGGAAGCAGGTTGGGTTTTTTTTGGTTGCTTGGAAAGTTTGAATCCAGTGAAGGCATTGCCCAGCCTGGAAATTTGTTATTTTTGTAAGTTTTGCTTTTTGTCTTTCTTTGTGTTGAAATTGCTTTGTTTTGGCCCTTGTGCCCTTTCATTTTTGTGTTTATTTATAATAAAATAGTTATTTTTTTTGAACTGCAGTCTGTCTCTGGGCCTCTTTCCACTCGCCAGCCTGCCACACTCAGTTTAACACCTATTATTTACAGGCTGGTTTATGACAGCAATGCTGGTGAACAGTCCACAGTCATCATCTGATAGAACACACACAGGCAGATGCAGTTTCCACATTGTTCCAACTTGTGGATTGGGGTTTAATGAAAGCGCAATTCACAGGTCTCTTATCTTTAAAAGTCTATTTCTCTTAGTGTTTAACCTGTTAAAGCTTGGTTTCTGTACTGTGAATTGAATTGTTTTAATGAGAGTTCAGCACGATTTCATTAATGTTATGTAGCTCTTAGAAATCGTAAACAAGAAGGATTATTTTAAATGTGTGTTAGTGGGTTAAATCAAAGTATATTAAAATGTTAAACTTGATGCACTAGGACCGCCTGGCCCTGCTCTGAGTGTAGAATTAAGCTGAAGCAGAACCATAAAAACATAACATGTAAAACATTACCCCTACAAACAGGTAAACTACTTGAGGGAATAAATAAATAATAAGAAGAGTACATTTAAAAAAAATTATATATATACACACACACACACACACACACTTTCATATTTATTGAATTGAGCCCAATGGACATTAATTCCTAAAACAATACTTGATAAATATTGAAGGAGGACATGCTTTTATTCACATCAGTAACAATGCAAAGGGACACCAAGAAGGGTGAAAAATGGATATAGTCATCCGTGACTTCAAAACTTTCCCTCTACATACATGGTAAAACTCAGTCAAGTAGACAAAGAGTTTGGCTGCACACTGATGAAGGCACTAGACAGTGAGCAGGTGGTGGATACGTACGAAGGAGACTGTGTCAGATACATCGTCCACTTGGAACTTGCTTCCTGAGCTTTTCAACTTGTCGGGCGATTCCATCTGTGAACAGAACAGAGACACTGGAGATAGTATCTCATAGCAACAGGTTTCTATGGTTACCCCTGTGAGCTGGATGCAGGTGTGAAGAGCAAGTCCACAAATCAGTAAACTAAGTCGTACCACATTAACTGTCTAATTTCAAACAGAATCTTTTTAATAATATTAATAACCAGGCTTCCCTTGTTATTTGAAAAGAGCCTGACTGGACTGAAAGAGCCGTGTCGGTGGGGTGCTTGTGAGCTGGTAGATCCATGCTCGTGTGGCCCTGGGGCCCTGGGGCCCCGTGCTCCGCACTCACCGGGCTAGGGGGCTCGCGTTGGCTCCGGATGCTGTAGATGCTGCCGACCTCAGTCTGGGAGCTGGAGTGGGACATACCCTCGAAATAAGGCCTGGAAAATAAGGCTGGCTCTTTAAATAATTTACACCCGATAATCCCACAAATTGAACTAAAGTGTAGCCATTCACCTGTCCCCTGCAACAATCAGCACATACTGTAGGGAATCTAAAATAAACACATTTCTTCCATGTTACTTTTCTTACTGATTTATTTCTTACATCCACTAAGGGCAGTGTTGCAGGGGACAGGATAGCGGTTACACGCTGGTGTTCCATTTGAACTTTGACAGAAGACATGTCTGGGAGCTCAGAGGACACAGAGGTGCTTTATAAAGTCACCAGAAAACGATACAAAGTGATTCTAAACAAGAAGAATGCATTGGTTAAGATAGCTGTGACACTGCACACCCATACCACGCTGCTCTTTAAGCACACTGCTTGTTGTATTCTTGTTTTTTTTTATTATTTATAAATGACAATAAATTAACACTTGTTACCTCGGTCCTTGATGAACCTCTGTGTGTGTGTGTGTGTGTGTGTGTGTGTGTGTGTGTGTGTGTGTGTGTGTCTGTGCGATGTTGCTCACTTGAGTTTGGGTTTGGGCGTGCTCAGCACACTGTCGTCATCGTCCAGCTCCGGTCCGCTGTCGCTCGGGTTCTCGATGTCCAGACTGTCCAGGTCCAGGTCCTCCTCCACCTCCGGGACCTGCTCTGCTGGGTCCTGCTCCGAGTCCAGCACCTACATGAACACACATATGAGACTCTCCCTAGAGAACGGTACACTCTCCTCTTCTCTCATCTCTCTCAGAGGAGTGTGTGTGCACTCTCTCTAGCTCTCTCTCTCTCTCCCATGTGAGTGTGGTACTCTCTCCCGTTCCTCTCTAATAGAGAGTGAATACACACACACACCTTCCTCTCGAGAGCCTCTCTATTTGGTGTACATTGTAAGTGTTGAAGAGAGGATACACACACACGAGAGAGAGAGAGCGAGAGGGTACACTCACACAATGTGAGGTGTGAGTGAGTGTGTCTCTCATCCGATGTGTGTTGAGCTCTCTACTCTCCTCTCTCTCTGAGATGAGTGTAGGATCTACACACCACAGCAGAGGTAGAGAGCTACTCTAGGTAGAGAGGAGAGAGTGGTGTGTCTCTCTCTCACTGTGTGAGCGAGAGGGTACACTCACACACAAGAGAGAGGATACACACACACACGAGAGAGAGACAGAGAGATACACACACACACACACAAGAGAGAGAGAGAGAGATACACACACACACACACACACACACACACAAGAGAGAGAGATACACACGAGAGACACAAAGAGAGAGATACACACACAAGAGAGAGAGAGAGAATACACACACAGACGAGAGATAGACAGAGAGAGAGAGAGAGAGAGAGAGAGAGGATACACACACACGAGAGAGAGAGGATACACACACGAGAGGGAGAGCGAGAGAGAGAGGACACACACACGAGAGAGAGAGAAATACACACACGAGAGAGAGAATGCACACACAGATGAGAGAGAGACAGACAGAGAGAAGACACACACACAAGAGAGTGAGAGAAGACACACACACAAGAGAGTGAGAGGATACACGTACACACGAGAGAGAGAATATACACATGCACACACACGAGAGAGAGAGGATAAACACAGAGAGAGAGAGAAAGAGAGACACACAGACACAGATAGAGAGAGAGAGAGAGAGACAGACACACAGATGCACACACACAAAAATATTTAGTTAGCCTAGGGGTCTTAGGGGAGTACAAATGGGAAATACATGCCCTACCACAATCATTGTGTATTAACCCATGGGGTTGTATTAGATTTATAGTACAAACAAACTTAATAAACATCCCGATCCTCACTCAGGGGATTGAATAGAAGAGCCAGTAAATACCTCTTCTGAAACTCGGAACCTCTTCAGCAAGGCCACAACCTTCTGCTTGAAGTTTTGTTGCTAAAAACAAATAAATAAAGTTAGTGATATTTCTAACCTTTTCCTATTAAGTCATGTACAGTATGTGTGGAACTGGATCAGCACTGTCTCTCATCTCCTATACACTGGACTCAGTGGACTGCTAGGGTTATTTCAGACAAAGGTGAATAAATAAGTAACTTTGAAAAGTTAGTATAACAGTGATAATGGTACTGCTGTGTTGCTGTGCCAATGCCTCGTTATTGACTTAGGCGTTCCATTATTACCCTGAAACACGCCACAGCAATGCCACTATCTCTCAATAACAGCTACATCATGCGTGTTCCATACAATAATGTAAACACTTCATACAGTGTACAGCAGCGGTTTTCAAACTGGGGTACGTGTACCCCTGGGGGTACTCGAGCGCCCCTCATGGGGTACGCGAGAAAAATCCTGTAATGGCGGACAGCAGATTTTAATTTATATTTATTTATTTACCACATTATAGTACTTTGCAACTTAGCAATCGAATTAGCAACGTTGAATCTCCTCTCAAATAAAACTACAACCGTACTGGTGTACGTTTCCTTTCTGTTGGGCGAGGTTAACTATAAACACCCAAGCGGCTGCTGACAGTGAGTGAGTGTTGAGCGCACACGTGGCTAAATTACATATTTAAATAGCATGGCGGTGGCCTGCAGTCTGTAGGCTAAAAAGAAAAAAAATAATAATTGCATGATGTTGCTTATTTTAAAAATGTGTAGTATTTACTAGGTATGTTTGCTTTCTGGACTTTAAATGTTCAGTGTTTGTAGTTTTGTTTAATCAGTTCAGTGAGTTTTACCTAAATTTATCTTTTTAAATAACAGTATTACTGAGTTTAGCAGGTAGCTGTGCCGCCCCTGCTTGGTGAAATCACTGCGCTGGAGCTGGAGCGTACCTGACTGTGTTATCTTTACTTGCAGTGCTTTGTGTTTTGTGACTAATTCGTTGAAGAACTCCTTGGTTGAGTAATTGCATTAGTCTACGCTTGTACGCCGCTAATTATTAGGCTAATAAAAGCAAAAAGCACGGTATTATTATTATTACAAAAATGGAATCGCGGATTTAAAAAAGTAAATAATAATCAATCTCTAACTCCTGGATTGGGAAGTGTCCGGAATATCATATAGTGAGTGCCCAACAACAAGCTCTCTGGCAGCTGATTGACATGAACAGATGAACCTTAACCCCTTAATATATAGTAGTGCCACACTAACTCTGGGCAGTTGTTGTTCGGAGCGACAACGACTGCACTAAACTTGTACATGTACGCGATTTGTGCTATTTGTCATTTTTGATTCGCTGAAACATTTTCAGTAAAACTTTCTACTTTAATCAAATTTACAGTGGAAAGATGGAAATTAGTTCAAATCAAAAACAATGTTATAAGTGTAGTTTGTTACACGAATAAGACCGACCTAAATTATGACGTGTTCTGTTGTGTATCATAAAATTTACAGGCTTCGAGTCCACAATTTGTTGGTAAGTTCAATTTTCAATAGTATATATATATATATTATATATGTATATATATAATTATATATATATATATATTTGTGTGTAAATTACACAATAAGTTATAAGTGTGTCAAGACGTACGATGGTCTAAAAAAAAAATTTTCTAACGGACATAAACATTTAAAATTTTTATGCAAAATGCCCCGTCTGTTTTCTCTCTACACTTCTGCATTTGTTGGACAAATGCACACTTTTATTTTAAATGCTTCCAATTTTGCTTTAAATTAGAAACCTGTTTTTGGACATAGTTTTGCCACTTAATGTGCTTATTCTGGCTGGATTCGATACTGCGGGGGTGTGGCAGAGCAAAGCTCTGCCCTTTTAAATTGGCAGGGATGGGGTTAACTTCCCCTGCCTGCCTGGGTTTATTATGTTCAGGTGGCTGGGGTTGATTAGTTGATTAGGTTAATTAACGATCAATCAGCGCCCAGCCACCTGATATAAAAGGAGGCCTCAGCTTCTCATTTGGGAGGAGGGAGCTGAGGAAGCAGGTTGGTGTTTGTGTTTGTGGTTTTTGAATTTTCTAAATCCAGTGAAGGCATTGCCCAGCCTGGAAACTTTATTTTTGTGAGTTTTGTTTTTGCTTTATTTGTGTTTGAGTATCTGTTATTTTGCCCTTGTGCACTTTATTTTTGTTTATTTATAATAAAAAGATGAACCAGTATTCTCTGGGCCTCTAGGTGGCGCTATCCCACTTCTGACACCAAATGTGGCAGGCTGGCGAGTGGATAGAGGCCCAGAGACAGACTGCAGTTCAAAAAAATAACTGTTTTATTATAAATAAACAAAAATAAAGTGCACAAGGGCAAAATAACAGATACTCAAACACAAATAAAGCAAAAAACAAAACTCACAAAAATAAAGTTTCCAGGCTGGGCAATGCCTTCACTGGATTTAGCTTTCAAAAAACCACAAAACAAACACCAACCTGCTTCCTCAGCTCCCTCCTCCCAAATGAGAAGGAGGCCTCCTTTTATGTCAGGTGGCTGGGCGCTGATTGATCGTTTCAACCTTATCAACTAATCAACCCCAGCCACCTGAACATAATAAACCCAGGCAGGCAGGGGAAGTTAACCCCATCCCTGCCAATTTATAAAGGGCAGAGCTTTGCTCTGCCACAGCGCCGGTTTTCCATTATTGGCTGAACTTAATAACCGACTCTGAGTTTAGCTAATCGATTTGGTTATAATTAACTTGAAGAATAGCAAGTAAGTTTTATTTCTTACCATATAATACCCATAAAAACCATATATTCATATAATAAGATAAAGTATATATATATATTATTAATACGGTATGGATACACATCAGTAAGTACTTAAGCCTAGTAATTAGAAAATACTTTTTTTTTCTGTTTTCACAGGTATATTATATTTTGTATATTATGGGTATATTATGGCCCTATCTCAGATGGGGGTACATGGTAGACCCTTTATTACTGCAACCCTGTTTCTTATTTAATCAGAACAGGTGTAAGAGTGTCCCAGTGCAGGAAGCGACTTGTGTTGCCATGGATATGGACTGACTGATATGGAGTCAGTACACTGAGGGAGGAGTCAGTCCCAGCACACTGAGGGAGGAGTTAGCACACTGAATGAGGAGTCAGTACACTGAGGGAGGAATCAGTCCCAGTACACTGAGTGAGGAGTCAGTACACTGAGGGAGCAGTCAGTACACTGAGGGAGCAGTCAGTACACTGAGGGAGCAGTCAGTACACTGAGGGAGCAGTCAGTACTCTGAGGGAGGAGTTAGCACACTGAATGAGGAGTCAGTACACTGAGGGAGGAGTCAGTACAGTGAGTGAGCAGTCAGTACACTGAGGGAGCAGTCAGTCCCAGTACACTGAGTGAGGAGTTAGCACACTGAATGAGGAGTCAGTACACTGAGGGAGGAGTCAGTATAGTGAGTGAGCAGTCAGTACACTGAGGGAGCAGTCAGTACACTGAGGGAGGAGTCAGTCCCAGTACAGTGAGGGAGGAGTCAGTACACTGAGTGAGGAGTGAGTACACTGAGTGAGGAATCAGTACACTGAGGGAGGAGTCAGTCCCAGTACACTGAGGAAGGAGTCAGTACACTGAGGCAGCAGTCAGTCCCAGTACAGTGAGGGAGGAGTCAGTACACTGAGTGAGGAGTCAGTCCCAGTACACTGGGGGAGGAGTGAGTCCCAGTACACTGAGGAAGGAGTCAGTACACTGAGGGAGGAGTCAGTCCCAGTACACTGAGGGAGGAGTCAGTACACTGAGGGAGAAGTCAGCTCACTCCACTCCTCAGTTCGGTCATGTGCTCTTACTCCTCACTGAGAGTGAGGAGTCTTCCCAACACTGAGGAGGATCAGTCCCCCATACACTGAATGAGGAGTCACGGCTCACTGAGCATTGAGTCAGTCCACGAGGAAGAGTCCAGTACCCGTCCAGTCATCCCCAGTACTCTGAGGGAGGAGTTCAGCTCACCAGGACAGGTGAGGAGTCAGTACACTGAGGGAGGAGTCAGTCCCAGTACACGGAGGGAGGAGTCAGTACACTGAGTGAGGAGGAGTCAGTACACTACAGGGAGGAGGAGTCCCAGTACACTGAGGGAGGAGTCAGTACACTGAGGCAGGAGTCAGTCAGTACAGTGAGGGAGGAGTCAGTACACTGAGTGAGGAGTCAGTCCCAGTACAGTGAGGGAGGAGTCAGTACACTGAGTGAGGAGTGAGCTACACTGAGTGAGGAATCAGTACACTGAGGAAGGAGTCAGTCCCAGTACACTGAGGAAGGAGTCAGTACACTGAGGCAGCAGTCAGTCCCAGTACAGTGAGGGAGGAGTCAGTACACTGAGTGAGGAGTCAGTCCCAGTAC
The DNA here is from genome assembly GCF_017654505.1 of Polyodon spathula. Classification (NCBI taxonomy): domain Eukaryota; kingdom Metazoa; phylum Chordata; class Actinopteri; order Acipenseriformes; family Polyodontidae; genus Polyodon; species Polyodon spathula. Next base: position 18,209,511 of record NC_054550.1, read on the forward strand.
ACTGAGGGAGGAGTCAGTCCCAGTACACTGAGGAAGGAGTCAGTACACACCCCCAACAGTCAGTCCCAGTACACTGAGGGAGGAGTCAGTACACTGAGGGAGGAGTCAGTCCCAGTACACTGAGGGAGGAGTCAGTACACTGAGGGAGAAGTCAACTCACTGAGTGAGGAGTCAGCTCACTGAGGGTGGAGTCAGCAGAAAGCTTTTGACAAAGTCCCGCACAAAAGATTAATTCTCAAACTGAACGCAGTTGGGATTCAAGGAAACACATGTACATGGATTAGGGAGTGGTTAACATGTAGAAAACAGAAAGTACTGATTAGAGGAAAAACCTCAGAATGGAGTGTGGTAACCAGCGGTGTACCACAGGGATCAGTATTAGGTCCTCTGCTATTCCTAATCTACATTAATGATTTAGATTCTGGTATAGTAAGCAAACTTGTTAAATTTGCAGACGACACAAAAGTAGGAGGAGTGGCAAACACTGTTGCAGCAGCAAAGGTCATTCAAAATGATCTAGACAAGATTCAGAACTGGGCAGACACATGGCAAATGACATTTAATAGAGAAAAGTGTAAGGTACTGCACGCAGGAAATAAAAATGTACATTATAAATATCATATGGGAGATATTGAAATTGGAGAAGGAATCTATGAAAAAGACCTAGGAGTTTTTGTTGACTCAGAAATGTCTTCATCTAGACAATGTGGGGAAGCTATAAAAAAGGCTAACAAGATGCTCGGATACATTGTGAAAAGTGTTGAATTTAAATCAAGGGAAGTAATGTTAAAACTGTACAATGCACTTGTAAGACCTCATCTTGAATATTGTGTGCAGTTCTGGTCACCTCGCTATAAAAAAAGATATTGCTGCTCTAGAAAGAGTGCAAAGAAGAGCGACCAGAATTATTCCGGGCTTAAAAGGCATGTCATAATGCAGACAGGCTAAAAGAATTGAATCTGTTCAGTCTTGAACAAAGAAGACTACGTGGCGACCTAATTCAAGCATTCAAAATTCTAAAAGGTATTGACAGTGTCGACCCAAGGGACTTTTTCAGCCTGAAAAAAGAAACAAGGACCAGGGGTCACAAATGGAGTTTAGACAAAGGGGCATTCAGAACAGAAATAGGAGACACTTTTTTACACAGAGAATTGTGAGGGTCTGGAATCAACTCCCCAGTAATGTTGTTGAAGCTGACACCCTGGGATCCTTCAAGAAGCTGCTTGATGAGATTTTGGGATCAATAAGCTACTAACAACCAAAACGAGCAAGATGGGCAGAATGGCCTCCTCTCGTTTGTAACCTTTCTTATGTTCTTATGTTCTTATGTTCTTAACACACCCCCAACACAAACCAGCACGATACTAACACACCCCCAACACAAACCAGCACGATACTAACACACCCCCAACACAAACCAGCACGATACTAACACACCAACACAAACCAGCACGATACTAACATACCTCCAACACAAACCAGCACGATACTAACACACCCCCAACACAAACCAGCACAATACTAACACACACCAACACAAACCAGCACGATACTAACACACACCAACACAAACCAGCACGATACTAACACACACCAACACAAACCAGCACGATACTAACATACCTACACAAACCAGCACGATACTAACACACCCAACACAAACCAGCACGATACTAACACACACACCTACACAAACCAGCACGATACTACACACACACCAACACAAACCAGCACGATACTACACACACCAACACAAACCAGCACGATTCTTACACACACCAACACAAACCAGCATGATTCTTACACACACCAACACAAACCAGCATGATTCTTATATACCTACACAAACCAGCACAATTTTTACACACACACCAACACAAACCAGCACCATTCTAACACACCAACACAAACAGATCCCCACTTGGAACCACTGCTCACATCTGAACTATTGCAATTTCCCTTAGAAAATGTTACTCTGGCATAGCAGGGTAAAAGCATACCAAAGTAAAACACAGTGAAATCCCAGTAAAAGCAAGGTAAAGCACATGGTAAAGCACTGTGAAAACCATGGTTAACCATGGTAATAATACAGATAAGAAACAGACATGAGAAAAAACAATTGTCATAAATACCTTATAAAAAGAATGTTGAATATTATACACATCACCTACAGTGGCTTGCGAAAGTATTGACCCTCTTGGCATTTTTCCTATTTTGTTTCCTTACAACCTGGAATTAAAATTGATTTTTTGGGGGTTTGTATCATTTGATTTACACAACATGCCTACCACCCTGAAGATGCAGAATATTTTTTATTGTGAAACAAACAAGAAATAAGACAAAAAAACTGAAAACTTGAGCGTGCATAAGTATTCACCCTCCCAAAGTCAATACTTTGTAGAGCCACCTTTTGCAGCAATTACAGCTGCAAGTCTCTTGGGGTATGTATCTATAAGCTTGACACATCTAGCCACTGGGATTTTTGCCCATTCTTCAAGGCAAAACTGCTCCAGCTCCTTCAAGTTAGATGGGTTCCGCTGGTGTACAGCAATCTTTAAGTCATACCACAGATTCTCAATTGGATTGAGGTCTGGGCTTTGACTAGGTCATTCCAAGACATTTAAATGTTTCCCCTTAAACCACTCGAGTGTTGCTTTAGCAGTATGCTTAGGGTCATTGTCCTGCTGAAAGGTGAATCTCCATCCCAGTCTCAAATCTCAGGAAGACTGAAATAGGTTTCCCTCAAGAATTTCCCTGTATTTAGCGCCATCCATCATTCCTTCAATTCTGACTAGTTTCCCAGTCCCTGCCGATGAAAAACATCCCCACAGCATGATGCTGCCACCACCATGCTTCACTGTGGGGATGGTGTTCTCGGGGTGATGAGAGGTGTTGGGTTTGCGCCAGACATAGCGTTTTCCTTGATGGCCAAAAAGCTCAATTTTAGTCTCATCTGACCAGAGTACCTTCTTCCATATGTTTGGGGAGTCTCCCACATGCCTTTTGGCGAACACCAAACACTTATTTTTTTCTTTAAGCACTTTCTTTACTCTCCACTGTGGAGCTTTGCAGCTCCTTCAGGGTTATCTTTGGTCTCTTTGTTGCCTCTCTGATTAATGCCCTCCTTGCCTGGTCCGTGAGTTTTGGTGGGCGACCCTTTCTTGCCAGGTTTATTGTGGTGCCATATTCTTTCCATTTTTAATAATGGCTTTAATGGTGCTCCGTGGGATGTTCAAAGTTTCTAATATTTTTTTATAACCCAACCCTGAGCTGTACTTCTCCACAACTTTGTCCCTGACCTGTTTGGAGAGCTCCTTGGTCTTCATGGTGCCGCTTGCTTGGTGGTGTCCCTTGCTTAGTGGTGTTGCAGACTCTGGGGCCTTTCAGAACAGGTGTATATATACTGAGATCATGTGACAGATCATGTGACCCTTAGATTGCATACAGGTGGACTTTATTTAACTAATTATGTGACTTCTGAAGGTAATTGGTTGCACCAGATCTTATTTAGAGGCTTAATAGCAAAGGGGGTGAATACATATGCACACACCACTTTTCTGTTATTTATTTTTTAGAATTTTTTTTAAACAAGTTATTTTTTTCATTTCACTTCACCAATTTGGACTATTTTGTGTACGTCCATTACATGAAATCCAAATAAAAATCAATTTTAATTCCAGGTTGTAAGGCAACAAAATAGGAAAAATGCCAAGGGGGGGGTCAATACTTTCGCAAGCCACTGTATCTCAGCAGTAAACATGGAACTAATAATGAAGGTGATAAATCTACTCTAAAAACAAAGATAGATCATTTCACAAACTACTGCTGTTACTGCATCCTGAATAAAACATGCTGAAGGTTCCGTGCCCCCATAGGACTTAGAAAATAATTTTGAGAGATGTAAGGTTTCGACTTCACAAGCCTACATGGACAATATTACTATAGTAGTGTTTCTTGTAAAATTGTTATTGGCATACAAAAACAAGAAACAAAACACCCACCTTTTGTTTGGCTTCCCTGAGCTAAAACAGAGCTTACATTTGGCCAGGAGTGTGACTGTTTAGTTCAGCAGTCAGAAAGCTTGTGTGCCTGCAGTTAAAAGTATGTTCATAAACTGGAAAGATGGTGCACACAGAATGTTAAACCGTGAAAGAATGTAGAAAATATTCACTCAGGAATTACACTTTTAAGAGTAAAACTGAACAAATCAGGGCATTCACTTAAGATCAGAGGAGGCCTAATATCCAGCCCCGGTGTGAGTTTCCTCTTACCTGACCCTGGGCCGCGTCATCACTGGCTTCCTGCTCCGAGGAGAAGCTCTCGTACTCCTCTTCAGAGTAATTATCTGGAAACAATGAGAAACACACAGCCGCTCAGCAAAGGGATCCAGGTGTTTGGAAACCAGCATGTCCCTTTGTTCTGAGAAGGGTCAGAGTGGAGTTATTGTCCAATAACAGGACTTTAAGTGCTATCATGCAGTCTTGCTGTTAGTGCGGTCTTGAAAAAATGCTGAGCTTCCTCAAAAATCAGCCAGCAGATACATTTTCAGAGGGCAGTATATTGATTTTGGCTGAGAGTTGTGGTAAAAAAAAGTCTAAAGGATTTATTTTCTTTAGTGAGTTTGTTAAGCTGGACTGTAGAGATGTCTCATTTATAAAGGAGTTTATATTTCATATTTGTTTAGTGCATCAGTGTATGTGAGTGAGTGTACAGCTTTGACCACCAAAAGCAGATCTGAAACAGATGTAGAGCCCAATTCAACTTTTAACTTGGAAATGACTTTATGGGAAACATTTTTTATTCAACATGACACCACGATACGGCATCACTATAGAAATGCCTCCATGCCCACTTTATTAAAAGCCAAGTTCACTGATTTGGACCCAAAGGAAATTTTCCAGTAGAGCACTGGTTTGGCATCACAGGAATCACACTTATGTGGCTGTGAGAGTCTGGCCCTAAGTGTCTGCAAGATGAAACCCTCCTCTCTGCGCTGCAGCCCTGCCCGGCCGCGTTCCCTTACCTGTGGACTTGGCTTTCTGCTCCCCCTGGATGGCCCCATCCTCGTGATCGATGGGCTGGCTGGACAGGGAGAAGATCCAGATCTCAGCCACCTTGGTGGCCGTGTCCTTCATGTTGTTGCAGAGTGAGAGGACCTGGCCCCCCTCAGTGGGGTGCTGTAGCACCTGGGGAGATGGGAGGGGAGGGGACAGGGGTCACTGCAGCCCCTCTGCTGTGCATCACCTGAGCAAAGTGACAAGAACCACAATGACCCACACCTGGGTGTGCCACAGGAACAAAGATATGAGCAATTGGCACTTGGGAATGAGGAAATGTCAGGTATTTACTTCAATTGATTGTTTTTTGTATTGTTTTTCTTGTGGTGTGTTGGACTGTATTTTCTATGTGTTGAATTGTTGAATAAATTGTTTCTAAATGTTTATTTGACATGCATAGGCTTGGCAATGATTAGCGGTCAGCTGCAGTGCTTACACAGAGCAAGGTCTTTTCCATATACACATCCATGTTACATTAAAGTACCGGTTGGAAATAAGCTGATCATGCAAACGCAGCAATGCAAAAGTAGGCAAAAAGTAAGGTGGGGCAACAGTTTGATTGAAGGGGAGGTTCACTGCATGGCTTTTTATTTTTATCTGACCATTTTATTTGCAAGACTGTATGTTGGTGTGTGTTCGTTTTCACATGAAAATGTGTGAGCGAGAAATCTGCTTTCCACAACATTTCAATTAACATTTCAGTATCTTGCTGTACTAATATAACAAACTAGGAGTTATTACTTTATATGAATTATCATGTTATGCACTAATGTATGAGGAGGATATTACTGCAAGCCCTCTGACAATAACCACCATTACAATTTTCAATGGATGCTTGAAAACTTTTTAATGCTAAACTCAGATAAAACACAAGTGATGATTCTGGGATCTCAGAAGCAACAAAGTCATATGTATGATTTACTCCTTGGGGGCTTCTCTTATGAACTTGCAGACAAAATGAGAAATTTGCTGCGGGGGAAGGTGGTCTCCTGACCTCTCCCCCCTTAATAGCTGGCAGCTCCCTGGTGGGGCTCCAGCCACACTGACCCCTGCGGCCAAGCAGAGCTGACGGTGACCCCTGGCGCAGCAGTTCTGGCGACCCCAGGCGAAGCAGAGCCGGCAGCCCCAGGCAAAGCGGAGCAGCAGGCAACCCCAGGCGATGTGGAGCAGCAGGCAATCCCAGGCGATGTGGAGCAGCAGGCAATCCCAGGCGATGTGGAGCAGCAGGCAACCCCAGGCGATGTGGAGCAGCAGGCAATCCCAGGCGATGTGGAGCAGCAGGCAACCCCAGGCGATGTGGAGCAGCAGGCAACCCCAGGCGATGTGGAGCAGCAGGCAACCCCAGGCGATGTGGAGCAGCAGGCAACCCCAGGCGATGTGGAGCAGCAGGCAACCCCAGGCGATGTGGAGCAGCAGGCAACCCCAGGCGATGTGGAGCAGCAGGCAATCCCAGGCGATGCCAGGCAAAGTGAGACAGGCATCCTTGGGCGAAGTGAGGCAGGCATCCTCGAGCGATGATTTTTTCAGGGAGTCAGGACACGCTGGGGTGCGGATTTTAGCCCTCTTCTTGGCCAGTGCAGCCGGGCGGTTCTTCCCCGTTCTTCCTTCAGCAGCCTATGCAAGGGCTGCTGAGGACCGCCAGCATCCAGTCCTGGTCCTTCTTGGTGAAAGGAAAGGCAGCTCCTGCTCCTCTCCCCCTGACGGTGATGAAGTCAGAGACAGCTCCAGCTTCTCTCCCTGTGATGGTGGGGGAAGTGATACCAGCAGGCATTCATCCTCTGCTGGTGGAAAGGGACCCAGCAGACATTCACCCTCTGCTGGAGGAAAGGGACCCAGCAGGCATTCGCCCTCTGCTGGTGGTGATGGCGGAGGCAGCTCCTGCTGCTCTGCTCCTGGCGGTGGTGATGGTGGAGGCAGCTCCTGCTGCTGTGCTCCTGGCGGTGGAGGCGTGCAGTCTCCTGGTGACGGAGGTGGGCGTGTAGTCTCCTGGCGACAGAGATGGGAGCTGCGTGTAGTCTCCTGGCGACAGAGGTGGGAGCGGCATGTAGTCTACCCTTGTTACAGGCGACTGGTGTGGCTCTCCCTCACTTGCAGGGGACTGGTGCAGCTCTCCCTCATTTGTAAGGGACTGGTGCGGCTGTCCCTCTCCCTCTGGAGGCGAAACCAGCAGGCATTCTTCCTCTGCTGGTGGAGATGGGGACAGCAGGCATTCTTCCTCTGCTGGTGGAGATGGGGACAGCAGGCATTCTTCATCTGCTGGTGGAGATGGGGACAGCAGGCATTCTTCATCTGCTGGTGGAGATGGGGACAGCAGGCATTTTCATCTGCTGGTGGAGATGGGGACAGCAGGCATTCTTCATCTGCTGGTGGAGATGGGGACAGCAGGCATTCTCCTTCTGCTGGTGGAGGTGGGAAGCCACCCCCAGATGATCCATCAATCGGACTCCAGACCGGCCCATGACTTCTCTCTGTAGACCCTGCTACCTGAGCTGCAGTTCCCTTTATCATTGCCTCCAGGTAGCAGAGGACCAACTCCTCACCTTCCTCCAGGGAGTTTGGGGTGTGTTCCCTCTCATAGGCCTCCCATCGCTCCCTGTCCATCAGCCACAGGACCCGGATGGCTATGGGCATGGACTGTTCCTCCAGTCCCGCATTCTCTTGGATCCACTCCTACAGCCTGACAGTGTCTTCTGCCATTTTTTAATTTTTTTTTTTTAAATAAAAACTGCAGTTCCTGCTCTGGTCTGAGTCTAGGAGGCGCTGGTAATCCCACGATGACACCAGATGTCACAAAGACGGCTGTAGTGGGTGACATCAGACCAGAAACAGGAACCAACACAAAATAAACAGAGAGAGGTGGAGTTTGGTGAAGGTGAGCACTTTGTTACGCACAGCATTTCATAGGAAAACAGACAGAAAATAAAAAGGTTGTACCAAAACACTGACACCAAAATGGGATACGGCACTTGCGGCAAAAATAACTAGACAAACAAAACGAGTAGACACTAACAAAACATGGTGGACGAACGCTACACAAAACAAGTACGGTGCTGGTCCTTCCAGCACTCGTAGCAATTGATCTTGTCATTTCCATTTCTCCTCTCTCTCTCCTGTTCTCCACTCCCAAACAGACAACCTCGAGTGAGTGAAAACATGCCGCTTTTATGCTGCTGTACTGAGACTCGATTGCTAATCAATCATTCAATTGGAGTCTCGGTACAACTGCACATGAATTAATAAAGTGCAATTCCCCATGCTCACATATTAATTTTAACTGCATGTGAAGTGTTGTGCAATCCTCGTGCCTAAATACAAATATACAATTTAAATAACTTGTGTTTATAAACCCGTTTTTATCCTGTGTACCAATGACTAAACACCAACATTAACACACCACACACAACATACAACACAGAAATACACAGGGGCGGGGCAACATTGCCACAGCGCTATTCTCTGGTACTCATAGCCACGTTATATCTTGACTGCAACTTATACAAAATACTGCAGCTAGAATTGTAACCAGGACTAAGAGATGAGATCACGTTACTCCTGTGCTAGCATCTCGGTGTTGCTTTTAACTTTGCCTTGCCTTGCACCATTGTATTAAATGATCTTTTATGCCATATATTCCTAGATGCCACTCAGATCACAGAATGCCATGTTGCTTACTATCCCACAAATGAACACAAAAAACACAGGTGGTATCGCATTCAGTCATAGGGCCCCAAAACTGTGGAATGACCTGCCTAGCTCTTAAGGGAAACACCAAGTGTTAAAACAAGATTAAAAACACACTTTATAATATAGTGTTTTTATGCTAAAATGACGTTCCTTTTATTCTCTGCATTGTTTTACTGTTCTGTGTGTTTCTTTTGTTTTTCTTGCTTTCCTTGCATTTTTTTTTATTAATATTTGTCAATGATTTTATTCATGTGAAGTGCTTTCGGGAAGTTTTTATTGTGAAAGGCTATATTAAAAAAAAAAAGATTACCATTATTACATTATTACCCCTCCTGGGTGTGCCCTGGTAAAAAAGATTGTGAAACAAAGGAAGGGCATTACTGCAGTACAGTCAAACACATTGGGAATGGAGCTTGTTAAGACTGAAATGCATGCAACTCTGATACCTCTATTATCTTCAGTTAATGTATGTACTGAATTAATAAAACACTATTATTATTTATTTGTTTATTTAGCAGATGACTTTATCCAAGGCCACTTACAGAGACTAAGGTGTGTGAACTATGCATCAGCTGCAGAGTCACTTACAACAACGCCTCACCCGAAAGACGGAGCACAAGGAGGTTCAGTGACTTGCTCAGGGTCACACAGTGCGCCAGTGGCTGAGCTGGGATTTGAACCCCAGAGACCTCCTGGTTACAAGCCATTTTCTTTAACCACTGGACCCCACAGCCTCTACATAACAACAGGAAGAAGCAGCAGAAGCCAGCAGAGCCGTGTTCAACTGGTTAGGTTCCGCTAGTCTGATCTTCATGTGTTTCACGGTAGCCAGGAGCCCTGTGTCTGCTTGAGGATATACTGTACAGCACAGTCTACACAATTCACTGTCAACATAAGAACATAAGAACATAAGAAAGTTTACAAACGAGAGGAGGCCATTCGGCCCATCTTGATCGTTTCGTTGTTAGTAGCTTATTGATCCCAAAATCTCATCAAGCAGCTTCTTGAAGGATCCCAGGGTGTCAGCTTCAACAACATTACTGGGGAGTTGATTCCAGACCTTCACAATTCTCTGTGTAAAAAAGTGTCTCCAATTTTCTGTTCTGAATGCCCCTTTGTCTAAACTCCATTTGTGACCCCTGGTCCTTGTTTCTTTTTTCAGGTCGAAAAAGTCCCTTGGGTCGACACTGTCAATACCTTTTAGAATTTTGAATGCTTGAATTAGGTCGCCACGTAGTCTTCTTTGTTCAAGACTGAACAGATTCAATTCTTTTAGCCTGTCTGCATATGACATGCCTTTTAAGCCCGGAATAATTCTGGTCGCTCTTCTTTGCACTCTTTCTAGAGCAGCAATATCTTTTTTATAGCGAGGTGACCAGAACTGAACACAATATTCAAGATGAGGTCTTACTAGTGCATTGTACAGTTTTAACATTACTTCCCTTGATTTAAATTCAACACTTTTCACAATGTATCCGAGCATCTTGTTAGCCTTTTTTATAGCTTCCCCACATTGTCTAGATGAAGACATTTCTGAGTCAACAAAAACTCCTAGGTCTTTTTCATAGATTCCTTCTCCAATTTCAATATCTCCCATATGATATTTATAATGTACATTTTTATTTCCTGCGTGCAGTACCTTACACTTTTCTCTATTAAATGTCATTTGCCATGTGTCTGCCCAGTTCTGAATCTTGTCTAGATCATTTTGAATGACCTTTGCTGCTGCAACAGTGTTTGCCACTCCTCCTATTTTTGTGTCGTCTGCAAATTTAACAAGTTTGCTTACTATACCAGAATCTAAATCATTAATGTAGATTAGGAATAGCAGAGGACCTAATACTGATCCCTGTGGTACACCGCTGGTTACCACACTCCATTCTGAGGTTTTTCCTCTAATCAGTACTTTCTGTTTTCTACATGTTAACCACTCCCTAATCCATGTACATGTGTTTCCTTGAATCCCAACTGCGTTCAGTTTGAGAATTAATCTTTTGTGCGGGACTTTGTCAAAAGCTTTCTGGAAATCTAAATAAACCATGTCATATGCTTTGCAATTATCCATTATCGATGTTGCATCCTCAAAAAAATCAAGCAAGTTAGTTAGGCACGATCTCCCTTTCCTAAAACCATGTTGACTGTCTCCCAGTACCCTGTTACCATATAGGTAATTTTCCATTTTGGATCTTATTATAGTTTCCAATAGAAGTCAGGCTTACTGGTCTGTAGTTACCTGGTTCAGTTTTGTTTCCCTTTTTGTGGATCGGTATTACGTTTGCAATTTTCAGTCTGTCGGTTACCCCTGTGTCAAGAGACTGCTGCATGATCTTGGTTATTCGGCCCATCTTGCTCGTTTGGTTGTTAGTAGTTATTTATCCCAGAATCTCATCAAGCAGCTTCTTGAAGGATCCCAGGGTGTCAGCTTCAACAACATTACTGGGGAGTTGGTTCCAGACCCTCACAATTCTCTGTGTAAAAAAGTGTCTCCTATTTTCTGTCGGCCCCTTTTTCTAAACCCCATTTGTGACCCCTGGTCCTTGTTTCTTTTTTCAGGCTGAAAAAGTCCCTTGCGTCCACACTGTCAAACAGTATTCCATGGGGAAAACCCTATTTATTAATAAGCTACTAACAACCAAACGAGCAAGATGGGCCGAATGGCCTCCTCTCGTTTGTAAACTTTCTTATGTTCTTATGATCTTGGTTAGCGGTTTGTAAATTACTTCTTTCATTTCTTTGAGTACTACTGGGAGGATCTCATCCGGCCCAGGGGATTTGTTTATTTTAAGAGCTCCTAGTCCCTTTAACACTTCTGCCTCAGTTATGCTAAAGTTATTTAAAACTGGATAGGAACTGGATGACATGTGGGGCATGTTGTCAGTATCTTCCTTTGTAAAAACTTGTGAAAAGTAATCATTTAACATATTTGCTATTTTTTTTTCTTCCTCTACGATTTTGCCATTTGTATCTCTTAAACATTTAATCTCCTCTTTGAATGTTCTCTTGCTGTTGTAATATTGGAAAAACATTTTGGAATTGGTTTTAGCTCCCTTAGCAATGTTCATTTCTATTTCTCTCTTGGCCTTTCTAACTTCCTTTTTGACTTGCGTTTGCAGTTCTGTGTACTCTTTCTGCGTACTTTCTTTTTGGTCCTTTTTTAATGCTCTGTAAAGTGCCTTTTTTCGCTGAATATTTTTTTTAATTGATCTATTAAACCATTTTGGCAATTTAGTTTTACATTTAGATTTGTCTACTTTAGGGATATAATTGTTTTGCGCCTCTAGTACTACATTTTTGAAGAACAACCATCCTTCTTCTGTGGGTGTTTTCTCTATTTTACTCCAATCTACTTCTGTTAGTCTCTGTTTCATACCTTCATAGTTTGCTTTTCTAAAATTGTAAACCTTAGCTTTAGTCATTACTTTTGGGGATTTAAAAAACACTTCAAATGAGACCATGTTGTGGTCTGAGTTTGCCAGTGGTTCTCTGACCTCTGTTTTAGTTATTCTATCTTCGTTATTTGAAAAGACTAAATCAAGGCATGCCTCCCCTCTAGTGGGTGCCTTCACAAATTGTGTTAGGAAGCAGTCATTTGTCATTTCCACCATTTCTATTTCATCCTTCGCACTACCCACCGGGTTTTCCCATTTTATTTGGGGGAAGTTGAAATCCCCCATTATTATGGCTTCTCCTTTGCTACACACATTTCTAATGTCATTGTATAACAGATTATTGTGCTCACCGTCTGAATCTGGCGGTCTATAGCATGCTCCTATTATTATGCCTTTTGAATTTTTGTCTGTTATTCTGACCCATATTGATTCGGTTTTATTTTCTTTGACCAGGTTTAACACCTGGACAAAGGTTTAACATGAACTAACCCTCAGTTGCCCGGATCTGTGTATTAATCATGAACTCTGCAAACATTGTTTCTCGTTTTCTACTGAAGCATTAAAATCAGGAATGGCTTCAAATAAAGACTACAGCAGAGATCTGTGTAATCAACACAGTGTAGGTTCTGGAGCCCAGCCAGTTACTAGGCATGTGGGGTTATATATGTAATATATTAACTCAAATAAACAAAACCCACAGCACTGTACAGAAGAGCACATTGAAGATATTAAGAAAGACATAGAAGTGTAGAATTATTTTAGAATCACTAAATATATACTGTACATTACATGGGCAAGGACACATTTTCCCACGACCAATATATGAAATATTCATTTGAACTGTTCTAAACATATGCATGTTTCCTCAAGTCGAGATACCATTTTGGGAAGAGATCATCCAGGGTTTGGAAGCATACTGTATTTAAAACAATCAGTAATGTTCTGGGCCTTCTTATTTTTCAATTCTAGAGCAAGAGAAGGGTTCTTGCTGCTCTGTTGTTGTGCATGCATTTTAGAAAAAAAACAATTCTGGTGCCAAATACACTATCCTGCTGACAAGACGTGCTGCACTCCATGCTTGCATGAGAAACTAATAGGGCACATGCGACTCAACCGTTATACAATGAAAGAATATTTCAACAGGAGACACCAAGGTTTGTCCCTGCACCAAGAAACACTAGAGGATCGTTTATACTGGAGAGAAGCGTTCTGTTTAAGGATAAGTGTCCCTGAAGTGGAGCACTAAGACCTTAATCTCTTCTCTCTCTATCTCTCTATCTCTCTTTCTCTCTCTCTCTCTCTCTCTCTGTTTCCTATGAGTGTGGCTGTGTCTGTGCAGCCCTGTGTAATGTGAGCTGACAGGGAGAGAGTGGCAGGCAGTCCTGGGAGATGGGGGCAGGAGACGACCTTCATTCTGAAGTGTAGCTGCTGACAGTCAGAGCAGCTTGGGGATGGGGGCGGCTGTGTCACTGGTAGCACAGGAGCAAAGGCAGACAGGGCAGGGAGCATGCGCACTGTGAAGGGTTCGAGTCCTTGAAGGTGCCTCGGTAAATGGTGGACTTGTACAGTGTAGCATTACAATACTATTCCTCTGAGTAGCAGACCATTTATTTTTAAAAGATGATTCTTGTTTTAGATACACAGATATAGTGAGCTTGACTAGATCAGTGCTTAATGATGGGCTGCAGTGTGGAAGGTAGTTGGTTTGAGTAGCTCAGTGCTTAGTGCTGGGCTACAGTGTGGAAGGTAGTGGGTTTGAGTAGCTCAGTGGTTAGTGCTGTGCTGCAGTGTGGAAGGTAGTGGGTTTGAGTAGCTCAGTGCTTAGTGCTGGATGCAGTGTGGAAGGTAGTAGGTTTGATTCGCAGATAGTACTTCATGATAAAAAAATTAATTTTGCAGCTAAAAAAAAAAAAAAAAAAAAATCAACCATTCCCTTGCCCCAAGAAATTACTCATTAAATCTCCAGCATACAGAGAAGAAAAAATAAATTGTCATCCATCTAGAGATGAAATAGTTGATTCAAAGCAGGACATTAGAAAGTAGCAGAGGTTCTGAGTGGTTCTGTTCATAGCACTCAGTACAATGGCAGTCGTGGTGTCTTTGCCACGCACACAATCAGTGACAGCATTGTGAAAGTGTAAAATACACAAACAATAAGTCATTGTGCTGGACAGACAGCTAATGTTTTCCAACTGAAGGTCAAGGTTTAAATTGAATGTTGCAGAAGTCCATCTGCCAGCGCTTGTGAAATCCTAATAAAATAGCGACCCTTCAGAAAGACTGCTTGCTGTTCATATTGTGCAGAGCATAACAATAACAGCTGCAGTACGGCTTTCAAGATGAACAGATATCCAAAGCATCTTAACTTTTGCCAGCATTGGGAAACACAGATACAACACTGTCGGACACTCAAGGATAAGCAACTCATACAGCAATGATGGGTTATTCGCTATCCTCATTGTGTAGTGCTCTATGAATACTCACAGTGTCCCCTCATTGTGCAGTGCTCTATGAACACTCACTGTGTCTCCTCATTCTGAGGTGCTCTATGAACACTCAGTGTCTCCTCATTGTGCAGTGCTCTATGAACACTCACTGTGTCTCCTCATTCTGAGGTGCTCTATGAACACTCAGTGTCTCCTCATTGTGCAGTGCTCTATGAACACTCACTGTGTCTCCTCATTCTGAGGTGCTCTATGAACACTCAGTGTCTCCTCATTGTGCAATGTTCTATGAATACTCACAGTGTCCCCTCATTGTGCAGTGCTCTATGAATACTCAGTGTCCCCTCATTGTGCAGTGCTCTATGAACACTCACAGTGTCCCTTCATTCTGAGATGCTCTATGAACACTCAGTGTCTCCTCATTGTGCAGTGCTCTATGAACACTCATGTATACCCAACAGTGCCCTGCAGTAAACCTGATTGGTTGATTTACATATTACTATCTTTTATTGTTTAAATTTTTTATGGGTGAATAAACATTCATACCTGTAAAGAATTAACATGTTTCAAGTTCTCATGAGGCAGCCATAAGAAACCAACGTGTTTTACAGCCATCACACTAGTAAAAAAGCAATGAAGCTTTTTAATTTAAATTAAACAGTCGTTGGGCTTCATAAATTATGTTGTCTATCAGGAAATGGCCTTGCTATTTGCAAGTTAATAAACTTGGCAAGGTCTATAACTGGGGATATTAATATGGGAGGGTCAGTAAATAAATCAACCAAGGGATTCGGACAGAGTTGAGGGAGGGCTGTTTAAATCTCTAGAGTGGTCCTCATTGTGTCAGAGGAGCTCACAGTACCTCAGCCATGTTGATGGAGCCCACAGCCAGCGTCTTGTACCCCAGGATGGTCCTGTTCTTGTATCTCTTCCTCCTCTGCAGCATGATCTGAAGCTTATTGCCTTCCCTCTTCAGGAAGTGAGGGTACTGTAGTGCAATCACACACAACACAGTACGGGTTAGCATGGGAAAACTAGGCTTGTAGCAACCTTGTCGTTCAATATTCCAGTACTACAACCTTGTCGTTCAATATTCCAGTACTACAATGTTAAATAGAAGTCTCATAAGAACATAAGAACATAAGAAAGTTTACAAACGAGAGGAGGCCATTCGGCCCATCTTGCTCGTTTGGTTGTTAGTAGCTTATTGATCCCAAAATCTCATCAAGCAGCTTCTTGAAGGATCCCAGGGTGTCAGCTTCAACAACATTATTGGGGAGTTGATTCCAGACCCTCACAATTCTCTGTGTAAAAAAGTGTCTCCTATTTTCTGTTCTGAATGCCCCTTTTTCTAAACTCCATTTGTGACCCCTGGTCCTTGTTTCTTTTTTCAGGCTGAAAAAGTCCCTTGCGTCGACACTGTCAATACCTTTTAGAATTTTGAATGCTTGAATTAGGTCGCCACGTAGTCTTCTTTGTTCAAGACTGAACAGATTCAATTCTTTTAGCCTGTCTGCATATGACATGCCTTTTAAGCCCGGAATAATTCTGGTCGCTCTTCTTTGCACTCTTTCTAGAGCAGCAATATCTTTTTTATAGCGAGGTGACCAGAACTGCACACAATATTCAAGATGAGGTCTTACAAGTGCATTGTACAGTTTTAACATTACTTCCCTTGATTTAAATTCAACACTTTTCACAATGTATCCGAGTATCTTGTTAGCCTTTTTTATAGCTTCCCCACATTGCCTAGATGAAGACATTTCTGAGTCAACAAAAACTCCTAGGTCTTTTTCATAGATTCCTTCTCCAATTTCAATATCTCCCATATGATATTTATAATGTACATTTTTATTTCCTGCGTGCAGTACCTTACACTTTTCTCTATTAAATGTCATTTGCCATGTATCTGCCCAGTTCTGAATCTTGTCTAGATCATTTTGAATGACCTTTGCTGCTGCAACAGTGTTTGCCACTCCTCCTACTTTTGTGTCGTCTGCAAATTTAACAAGTTTGCTTACTATACCAGAATCTAAATCATTAATGTAGATTAGGAATAGCAGAGGACCTAATACTGATCCCTGTGGTACACCGCTGGTTACCACACTCCATTCTGAGGTTTTTCCTCTAATCAGTACTTTCTGTTTTCTACATGTTAACCACTCCCTAATCCATGTACATGTGTTTCCTTGAATCCCAACTGCGTTCAGTTTGAGAATTAATCTTTTGTGCGGGACTTTGTCAAAAGCTTTCTGGAAATCTAAATAAACCATGTCATATGCTTTGCAATTATCCATTATCGATGTTGCATCCTCAAAAAAATCAAGCAAGTTAGTTAGACACGATCTCCCTTTCCTAAAACCATGTTGACTGTCTCCCAGTACCCTGTTACCATATAGGTAATTTTCCATTTTGGCTCTTATTATAGTTTCCATAAGTTTGCATATAATAGAAGTCAGGCTTATTGGTCTGTAGTTACCTGGTTCAGTTTTGTTTCCCTTTTTGTGGATCGGTATTACGTTTGCAATTTTCCAGTCTGTCGGTACCACCCCTGTGTCAAGAGACTGCTGCATGATCTTGGTTAGCGGTTTGTAAATTACTTCTTTCATTTCTTTGAGTACTACTGGGAGGATCTCATCCGGCCCAGGGGATTTGTTTATTTTAAGAGCTCCTAGTCCCTTTAACACTTCTGCCTCAGTTATGCTAAAGTTATTTAAAACTGGATAGGAACTGGATGACATGTGGGGCATGTTGTCAGTATCTTCCTTTGTAAAAACTTGTGAAAAGTAATCATTTAACATATTTGCTATTTTTTTTTCTTCCTCTACGATTTTGCCATTTGTATCTCTTAAACATTTAATCTCCTCTTTGAATGTTCTCTTGCTGTTGTAATATTGGAAAAACATTTTGGAATTGGTTTTAGCTCCCTTAGCAATGTTCATTTCTATTTCTCTCTTGGCCTTTCTAACTTCCTTTTTGACTTGCATTTGCAGATCTGTGTACTCTTTCTGTGTACTTTCTTTTTGGTCCTTTTTTAATGCTCTGTAAAGTGCCTTTTTTCGCTGAATATTTTTTTTAATTGATCTATTAAACCATTTTGGCAATTTAGTTTTACATTTAGATTTGTCTACTTTAGGGATATAATTGTTTTGCGCCTCTAGTACTACGTTTTTGAAGAACAACCATCCTTCTTCTGTGGGTGTTTTCTCTATTTTACTCCAATCTACTTCTGTTAGTCTCTGTTTCATGCCTTCATAGTTTGCTTTTCTAAAATTGTAAACCTTAGCTTTAGTCTTTACTTTTGAGGATTTAAAAAACACTTCAAATGAGACCATGTTGTGGTCTGAGTTTGCCAGTGGTTCTCTGACCTCTGTTTTAGTTATTCTATCTTCGTTATTTGAAAAGACTAAATCAAGGTATGCCTCCCCTCTAGTGGGTGCCTTCACAAATTGTGTTTAAATAGAAGTCTCCATTGGAACCTGGCAGCAGCAACTACACTTTCACTGAGAGTGTAGATCTGGCATTCAGAATATCAATGGCAAAGCATTTGAAATGTTTAAACCACAAACAAGGTCTATAAAAACAGATTAAGTATTTTATAACAGGTTTAACATGTTCAATGGCTACCTCTAATCAAGTTAAGAGTGTACTTTCTCTTGCACTCCTTGTATGACAGACACAGCGAGGAGAAATACACTCATCTTGATTAGAGGCAGCCATCAAACACTTCCATTATATTCCAAATGTCTGATGTTTCTATTCTACAGTGAATTGTAGCCTCTCACTTGCAAGTAAAAACAAAACCCTGTAAATCGCTCTTTTAAAATTTTCAGAAAGGCAATATTAGCTTCTAGTAATGAACTGTAATGAAAAAGACACTTAGTTTCTTCCAAGTTAATTCAAAATGTGCAAATATTTCACATTCAATACAGACAAAAGTGCTCATAAGCCATACCCATAAACATCTTCAACTTTAAGAGTAAGTAACTTTTTATTTTTTACTGATGTGTTTCCAAGTGGCTCTCATTGAAATTACTCAAATGCTGAGTTTTATTTATTATTAATTAGTCATTTAGCAGACGTTTTCATCCAAAACGACTTACAGAGACGAGGGGTGAACTATGCATCAACAACTACTACAGAGTCACTTACAATATGAACTCGGTTTTACGTCTCATCCAAAGGATGGAACACAAGGAGGTTAGTGTCTTGCTCAGGGTCACACAGAGTAAGTCAGTTGCTGAGACAGGATTTGAACAGGGAACCTCCTGGTATCAAGCCCTTTAGCCACTGGACCACCAAGCCCCAAATTCAAGAGCTGCTCCTCAGTTCCAGTTGCTTGTCACAGACACTTGTAACATAGGCAGCCATGGTGTGTCTATAAAAGAAAGAGCCGGCACCGTCTTGTCATCTGCCACTTTGGCGCCATCTTGTCATCTGTCGTTTTGTTTTCTAGCAGGACACTGCTTGTGCACTAGTGCTAACTATTACAAAGACACTTCAGCTGCTGTAGCAAACAAATGTCTATGGAAAGCAACTGTAACTGAACAGTAGCTTCTAAACTCATAGTTAAAGCGCCTTAACAAAGACTAAAGGCACTTTGAAATATTTCACACCTACAGCAACACGTCAGAGAGAAGGAACCAGAATGACTGCAAACAACATAAAAATGGAAGGGGCAGGTAAAGGTGTGCTTGTTTCTGCACTGGTTTGTGAGAATATGAAAATGTTGTGGTACCATTCTGTCAACGGCTGCCTCTTTCCACTATAGCTGCCCCAGTGCTACCGTTGCTTGTCAGCACAGAACCCATTGCTTATCCACCAGTGCTGCATTGCCATTGAAATTGCAAGTGAGGTTCTACCTGCAGTGAAAACGTGAGAGCCAGGTCTGTCTCCACCAGTCCACTAGGGGGCAGCACGATCTCATGAGACCTCAGGATCCTCTTGGAGCCCTGAGGAACAGGATGAAAACTTCAGTTATTCTCTTAGAGTTATCTCTATGTTTTAACAATGTCCGGGTGCAGCAGCAATAATCCTCCCCATACATTAAAGTTTCGCAGCGCTCTGTGGCGACCTCCAGTCTCTGACTGTGAGGCTTCTCGTGCGCTCTTAATTGTGTTAGGCCCATCAGCGAAGCACATCTCCCTTGGCAACAAGCTCAAAAAGAGGAATCAAAGTGAAATTTATCAATAAACACTATGGGCTAGAAACCTCGCATAACAGACTAGAATATATTGTAGTTTAAGCTGTGAAAACTTGAAAATGGTTGTTACTAAACACCTTAATTCAACAGCTCTGGTGACTACTCTTAACATGAATCAAGGTATGTCGAATGAATTATTTAGTATGCCCAATTACGCACCATATCAACCCCCCACACAGCTCAGGAGAAATGAATGCCACTAGGCATCCTCTGATTACATGACCATGTCAATCACCTCTTTACACCCATGGGCTAGATAGTGCAGCTACCGCCCCCTGGAGGAGAGTCCTGCAAGTGTCTGCTTTAAGCTCATGGGCCACCTGGCCAGTAGGGTCCGCTGTAGCGCTATATAAACAAATACATTTTTATTAATCATATATAAATGGACAGTTTCAAGAAAAAAAAGGAAAAAACTTGAGAGATTTTGATTTATTTCTTAACAAGACAGAAAGTTATTTTTGTCAGAGATAAATATCGAATCAAAAGGACAGTATCCGGCTATTGTAATGATTTGGAATCTCAGCCCATTGAATTGAATGGAAAGGCAAGGGCTGGACATAAACCTCAAACTAAAGAGCAAGAGCTGCTGTCGAGAGGTAAGTCTCTTGTGCTGATGTCAATGTTATTAGCTCCACAAGGACGAGATGCATTACATTATGATTAGGTAAGAATCTGTGGTGGTAAACCTGTTTTTAATTATAATATTATTATCTCTACATTATTTAGCACTGTCTGTGTCTGTTTTATCACAATAATGAAGACAGGCCTTTTGCAATTACAAGGCAGTGCGTCAGATTCAGGCAGTGCCGGCTGGAGGCTGAGCTGTGCCGACGGGTTTGGAAAGCGTAAGCTTTAATGACTTTAATGAGGTTAATCACTGCAAACTGAATCTGTGTCGTAGGACACTTGGAATAAACTTTTCATAGTGTGGAGAATTGAAGTCTTGCTATTTGAGACAGGGGGCAGTGTATAGCCAGGGCTGTATTGATCTCTCTGGGAAGCCAGTTGACATCTTGCTATTTGAGGCAGGGGGCAGTGTAGTCAGGGCTGTACTGACCTCTCTGGGAAGTCATTGATGACACTGGGGTTAGCTCTCCTGCTCTTCCAAACATGTCAATGAGATCTCTAAAGACAGAGCTGCTTCAAATGACATTTTCTTAATTCAGTTTTACTGCACCTCACCTAATGGTGTTTATAGTCATTACGAGTGCTTCTTATTGCAATTGCTCAAATAAATACTGTGTGTTTCACTTTGTGATAAAGAGTTCAGAAGCTGCTCTTTGGCTCTGGCCCTGTGTAACACAGGCTAGATCAGCCTTTAAGTACCTTTACAGAAGTAAGAGCCAGCACTAGTGATCAGCTACTTTGGATCAAGTTTATTTTTGTGCACTAGATGGCGATGGTGCTTACTAATTAGGCTAATCTAATCTATGTAATATATGTCTGTGGCTAGCAATCTGAACAGAAGAGGAGCAGCTTCTGAACTCACAGTCTAAGCAGCTGAACGCAGACAAAAAAACTAAACCGATTGTAATTGTTATAAGAACCATTGATAATGGTTGCAGATATCATACTGTCAGTAGACAGGGGCTAGGATTAACACCTGAGTAAAGGATGGCACCTCCTGCACAGTACCTCCTATACAATACTGGGCCGCCAACACCACTTTCTGAAGCACCACCATTTCCATGGAGGCCTCCATCCAAGTAGTAAGCATGTCAGCCTTGTGTAGTTTCATGCAGGTAGTTGACAGCTCAGAGTCCAAGGTGCTTGGAGCTGAAGACATTGTAGACTTCTTGAAATGTTTGTTAAAGAATTTCAATCAGAGGGGCATTCCAGGTTAAGTAGACCAAGGGAGGTGGCTCAATTCCTTATGTCATTGTCCTTTTGTTGGAAAGACCTTAAAATTAGATTTAAAGTGATACTAGTGTAGTGTTTAGTGTAGGACATGCCCAACACGATGAAATGAGGTCAGTGGTCATCGAAATGGACATCTTTCTACCTTCAGACACTTTCTCACAATGTGTTCCACAGCTCATCCTCTGCATGTGTGCATTACCTACCCTGGACTGCTCATCTCAAACTCATGAGGGTTATGAATCTTCAAACCACAAGCAGGAAACTCCTCCCCAGAGAAGGTCCACTTGACCCTGAATTTCTTTCTATCACGTGTACATTTGTGACACTTTCTATTTTAATCTCTACCTGGATTTTGACAGCGATGACCACTGAGATGAGCTCCTTATCCAGCTCCTTCATTACCACAAGCTTCTTCAGCGTCAGACTGCAGAGCCTGGGGAGGAGAGAGCAGAGTTACACCCGGGGACAGGCTGCAGAGCCTGGGGAGGAGAGAGCAGAGTTACACCCAGGGACAGGCTACAGAGCCTGGGGAGGAGAGAGCAGAGTTACACCCAGGGACAGGCTGCAGAGCCTGGGGAGGAGAGAGCAGAGTTACACCCAGGGACAGGCTGCAGAGCCTGGGGAGGAGAGAGCAGAGTTACACCCAGGGACAGGCTGCAGAGCCTGGGGAGGAGAGAGCAGAGTTACACCCAGGGACAGGCTGCAGAGCCTGGGGAGGAGAGTGCAGAGTTACACCCAGGGACAGGCTGCAGAGCCTGGGGAGGAGAGAGCTGTACTACTCCAGTAATTGCTTCTTTCTTAGTTTAAAGAACAACATCAAAAATAGATTTTTAACAGCAGACTTGAAAAAAAAATGTGACGATAGCCCAGTCACAATAGTAAACATTTAGAAACCCGAAATGGTGAAAACCTGAAAGCACCTTTTCAAAAGTCGAAGTTTGATCAACAAGCAGCGTCTTTGACTGATCAAGTCTGTTATGTACAGTACGTCTGTGACACCAACCAGAACGGTAGAGCAGCTCCTTAACTCAGTCAAAGCACCTCAATGCAGATTTATCCAGATCGTGTAAAAAAAAAAAAAAAAAAAAAAAAAAAAAAAAAAAAAAAACAGCAACATTGAGTAATTGCAATAAGGACCTTTTATAAGAGTAAGGGTACAGTGCAAAAAACTGAATACAAATAAGAATATTTAACCAATGTGTCTGTGCTCCCACCTATACCTTAGCCCTGTGAGAATCAACTGATTGAATTAAAACTATGCGAGTAAACTGCAGCATACTGTACAGGGATCATCTCAACTCCAACAGTGAACATGACAAGCTGGAACACCAGCTTTGAAAGAAACACTCTCAAACACACAGCCTCTTCCCAACTGGAACAACGAAGCAGCCCCATGACAATGGGCTTCTGTTGTGTTAGTCTCTCAACAATACCCATCTGATCCATTATTTATGAGCTTTGATCAGATCCTAGCACAAGCCAGCCTTCAAAGGGCTCCTTTGATGAGCGTGTCGAAACATCAGCGCTATAATAAGGGATATTGCCTGGGCTGGCATTCCAGGCTACAGGACTCGCTGGTACTGCAGAGTGCACAGCAATGTGAGCACAATGGCTTGGCTCACTCTTATTCCATAATGAGGAAGAATGGGGACTCAAGGAAATCTACAGGGCTTTGAAATCACTGTTGGTGGTACACAGGGGAATCAGAGCTGCATGATGTTGAGATTCAGAGTCTTGCACTCCTCAAGGTAGACTGCCAGTAATACGTTGTGTGCAGGGAGAGGACCTCGAAGAGAAGCGGAGCTGGCTGGTCAAACTCTGCAAAATGTCTCTTAACAATAAAAGATACCCTACAGACAATGTATTAATTACTATAAAACCACACAAATGAAGACTGTACTCAGGAATAAATTTAAAATGAAAAACTGTTTTTATTTTTGTAAAAATAATTTTAATCCCCTCGCCTCTCCCACTTGTGAAATGGTTCAGTCAAGAATCAACTGCCACAGTCCCTGAATAATGTGTGAGGTCTTTGCCATGGCGAGACTGTTGATTAAAAACAAAAGAGCAGCCAGAGAAACTAGTGTCAAATTCATCAAAACTTAAAGAAAGACTGCAGTGAATAGGATGTTCCATGTTACACAAGGTACCAGGTATGTGTGGTTCTGGTTTCTTTAACACTGGAATTAGGTGTGGTGTTCTATGACAAATACTTCGCTGTGATTGGTTGATGTCTGAGATGTGCTTTATAAAATCTAGCAGGAGCTATGGGACTTGTAAGGGAAAATTATTTTATAAAAAAGAAAAATAAATGATGCTTGTATGATGTTTGCAGTCATTCTGTGTGTTTCTTAATGCAATTACTTAAATAGTGACTTACTTAATCAGTATGGGGTAAGGTGCTTTCCTCCGAGATCAGGAGCTGTTCTTCAGTTCTAGTTGCTGCCATGGACAAATGTAATGTAGGCTGGATGATCCAAAGGGTCTGTGTATTGGTAAGAACTAGCACCATCTAGAGCGCATCAGTGTACATCCAGCAAACTTGATTCAAAGTTGCTGTTCGCTAGATGGCGCTTGTCTTTTAAGACACCTGATCTAGTCTGTGTTACATATGTCTTTGGCAGGCAACTAGAACTGAATAGCAGCTCGTAAACACATGTGGATACACCTTAACACAAAGTTATCAAAACTGTTAAACACAATATTTGAGTAACTGCAATAAGAACCACTCAATGAATTGCAAACATCATAAGAAGGTAAAAACAAACAAAAGAAAAACTTCACTGGTGTACGAAGTGCAGGACAACCTGAAGGCTCTTTAACACAGATTTCTTTTACCTAGCAGGATAACAGATGCTACAGCATGTGTTTCTTTCAAAATGCACATGTGAGACTGTGGGAGGGTAGTGGGTGGAGCTTTTGGGAAGGACCAGAAATGACAGCACACAGGAGCCGGAAATGGAGATTAGTCCTTAGAGCCCTGTATCATCAATGGTATCAGGGCAGGGTTTTATTTTACAAAAACAATAAAAATAGAACAGTCCAGTATTGCAAAAAATAAACAAGAAAACCACCTGGAATACCAGCAATGGTAAACTCAGGTTTGAAATAAAAAGAGTAAACAAAAATGTCACGGTTACAAAATAACAACAAAGGAAGCACTGGGTTTCGTTGTGGTACTGCGGTGGGTTTCCTCTCACCGCTTCTTAGCTCCCTTTCACAGATTAATGGCCAGTCCTCGGTTCCTCACTCCAGTAATCCAACAGTGTCCAAGATTTTCAAGCTTCTGTGAATAACAGCAGTGAATGAAAGCAACAAAGCAAGCACAGCATGTGTTTTCAGTTCAGCCCAGACAGCGCGAATGGCAAAACCATACTGCTTAAATACTGCCAAGTCCCACCCCTGCAATCAGCACGCTGCCCCACGTCAGCCAATCAACGAGAACAGCACAGCTGATTGCAATGATGGGACCCGACGGCCGCATGGTTCTACCTTGGGCCAAGATGGCTGCCTGACCCGGAACTTCCTGCATGGTCAGAGTTCAGCCTCCTGATCCAATCACGGTCAACCCTACACAGCGCTGCCGGTGGTCGGGAGGGCAAATTACGACAGGGACTCCTTCCAGTCCTGTCACAGAGACCCATAAAGCAAATGGAAGTGCACAACAGGGCAGGTTTGTGTAATGCATTTCATTATCAGCTAGACCCTCTTTAAACTTGTTTCATATATCTGGACTGTTTGCATAGATTGCAACAAAATTAAATTTGCAAGAATAGGTACAACATGTACGAGTATTTGGGAAATAATGATTGAACATATAAATGAAATATCTTTACACTTCACCCTGACTACTGTATAGACACTAACACCTGTGTTTCACAATGGTTACATCTTTAGCACTTGGACATTATAAACACCTCTGTTGTGATATCCACAAACAAACACACATAGGGGGGCTCCCCTATATCCCAGCCTCTCTATAGGTCCCCCAGCAGTGGCAGGAGATCTGGGGATGGGATTATGGATTGAAGTGTTAGCACTTAATCACAGCTGCCTGATCCTCTGCAGAGTGGAATATCCAGTCCAGCAGTATCTGGCACGCTGTCCTGTGCATCTCAACCCTGCCCAGAGCAGAGCTGGCTGTGCTGGAGGGAGCAGCTTCCAAGCTGCAGGAACATCTTTGTAAACATGGAGAGTGACAATCAATAGCAGGGAGAACGACTGTTTCTGAGATTATCCAGGGACTGCATTTCATTGCCAGACTGTGCAAGCTCAGGGCTCAGCTGTGGATGCCAGCATGTAATTGCTTGATAGCAGATCTGTGAAACAGGACAAGCAGCGAAGTGTTGAGTTAGGTTTGTATTCAGACATTGACAAACTTGGAGGGTCTGGCACGATTCTGCATAGTTGCATCTGTTAAGAGCCGTAACTAAGCATTTTAGCACCCAGGGGAGGCAATCATATTTGATAATGCAGAGGCGCATGTGATCTTCAGACTGTGCTAGGGGGTGCTGACAGCTGACAAGAGAAAACATTGAGAACCGCAAAATAAAATGATTACTCGAGAGGCAATGCATTTGTCATTTTTCTGTCCCTCTCAGCTTTGTACCCGGGCGGCTGCCCCTGCTCGCCCAAACCTGGGTACAGCTCTGCATCGGTTTACAATGCATGTCACTTATTATTTATCAGTTAATGTTTTTATAACATATTCATATTGATAGATATATACAAAAGGAGGGTATCTGTTAGGGGTCTAACGATACCCTAATGTCACAATATGACACATATGGCGATTCACAGGTCACAATACAATACAGATCACCAGATAAGGCAGAATAATATCAAATGATCATTTAATGACGGACCATTTTGTTAAAAAGACAAAAACTAAATCAATAAAGAGAGAGTATGTATTCATACAACCAAATCTTCATTGCAGAGCCCTTCGGTGAATTACAATGTGCTACTGTATGCTGTGCTTGTATCATGATACACACCTCTATCGTGATAGAATATATCACAATGAATCATTACAGTACACCCCTAGTATCTGTGGGAATGAGACTGGGGGGGGGGGGGGGGGGGGGTCAGTACACCTAAATGTTTGTTTTAAACACTTCCTTGAGCTAATATTCACAGCAATTCACTGAACATCAAAACACAGGAAGAAAAAAGGCATGGAAATACAATTAAAAAACAAGCCAAATTCACTCAGAATCACCTTTAATCTCAAAGAATGTAAACCGTGGTTTTAATTGTTTTGTTAAATCAGTTAGGTCCCATATATCCAGTTTCATTTTTTTATACAACTTGGGCAATGATATTAAATGCCTGTCCAATATCCAATAACAGCAAAGTTATTATACCCAATATAATACAGCAATCTCTACAAAGGATAAATACCATACGCAATTAGGCAAATAAAATGGTTCACAAGTAGCCTGTATTTTCATAGGAAAATCCAAACAAACTATGAAGGCATGTGTTGTTGAGCCTGTGAGCAGGGAGCTTCTACTGGGCAATGAATAATGCAGACAATCTCCTGTGTCTCGTCCAGTATGGGAGCACTGCACAGCTGTAATCAGTGCTGTTTCAAACCTGCTGAGGGATCACTGTAGCACCGGGACTGACACTTGGAAAACGCATGACAGAAACTGACATTTTATTGAACCAGGAAAGTCATCTGTCTGTGGTTCAGTGTTTATTTCTATTCACTGAATTAACCGAATTGAACAAATAAGAATATAAAAAACATCAGTAAATAAACTGGCAGCCAGTTTAGTTGAACACACAGCACAGAGCTGCACAATTTCTTGGACAACTAGACAAATACTTATGCAGATACACGCAAAACTAAAGTGTGAGTTACATACGTCTGCCTCCACTATAATAAGCCGCAGGGTCATCATAGCCTGGGCGTGGACAGGCTGCAGATTGCTATACAGAATGGATGGGAAATAGGGTACACCGCATCACTGGAAGGGGTCATAAAACCGAATCTCTCTCTTGTTAAAGTGACCCTGTATCAGTCCTGAATTAAATGACCCTATCATAGAAACTGTAAAGCTCATCTTCTGATCTTTATGGAGATCGTGTGAAATCTCTTCTGATACGAAACCCACCCAACTGTATCCTTCCACACACCCCTTTAAATGTGTCATCTGACAGCTCTCAGCACTGAAAATGAACCTCTGCTAAGTGGTCATCTAGTTTAATTAGTGCCCCTGTGTCAATCCTGAGTCCCCAGCAGCTACTGCTTTCACCAAGAAGTGATAGAAAAGCTGTGCACTACAGTAGCTGGTGCTGCTGTTCACCAATATAAGACAATAGCCTGCACTACATATGTCTATGGTAGCAACTAGAACTGAGGAACTCCTAGTCAAAGACAAAAGATTAAGAATACATAGTAATCATCACCTCTTTGCTTAAGCCAATTCAAAACCAACTACTTTATTGAATCAACATAAACCTCTTAATTTACAGCCTCTAATCTAAATCAAAGGATCTTAACACATTTATGCAAACAGAGAAACTACTTCTGAAACAAGTTATGAAACTATACCCTCCAGGAGGTTCACTCAAAGGTGAAACAACTTCCACAGTAAATATTTCAGTTCCCTTTCAATTCAAAGATGGTCACCAAAAACACTGTTTATGGGATATACGCCTGCCTATTGGTAGGTATCACTGAGCTCTTTCTATCAAAGCTGCCAATAGGCCCCCTTCCCTCGGTGACCTCCTCGTTCCCGCCTACCGAGGGTTTATAATCGTCATGCAGGGAAGGATCGCTCTCTTTTCGCTTCTGAAGATTTGTACGGTAAGACCTCTCTGTGTTGCACTGAGCCTTTTTATTACTTAAAGCGCTGCGTTGAGTTGCTGCTAGTTCCACTGCACTTTGTGCTGAAAGCTGGCATCGCCGCTTTCGCGGAATCAGTAGCTCCGAATTCGTAGCCTTTTTTCTATTTCTCTCCATATTCAGCACCTGCTCGCTGCGCGTGTCAGGCTGCTTCTCTCCAGTCTGTCGTCTGTGTAGTCAACTGCTGGTAAGCAGTATTATTAAGAATGAATGTGTTTTTCACCCCCTTTCTTACTTGGGAGAGCAAGGGAGGGCTGGGACTGCCTTGTCCCCGTTGTCAAGTTAGTCCACCAGCTGCTGCAGGCCGCGGTCGGGCCTTGTTGTTTCGATTGTGCTGCGCATCCCCGTGCTTGCGCAGAGGACTAGCTGCAGCACGGTTGCTTACAGTCGGACCAGCTGTGTACTCCTCACTGAGGCTTGCCCCGTTATTGAGTTGAGATATACTCAGGCTGCATTGGCCTATCAACACATGTGTTGGGCCTTACAATTGACCACCTGTACTGCTGTATTATTATTATTGTATTGTATTTACAGTAGTGCTAAAAGTCAATTGCCCGCCGCGGCTTCGGCCCTGTCCCCCTGTTGTACGCTACGAGCTGCTCAGGTGTGTGAACACAGGGTCAGGGTAGGCACCATGCATAGCTGCCCCTGGTGTTTTCTAAATACCGTGGAGCATGCTTGGCCCGTGCTACTTCGGTAGCACAGTGCTTGTTGACTCACAGTACCCGATACTGGCGGTGCCCCGCACTGCACGGTACTCTGTGCAAGCGGTACGCACTGTCCTCGGTGCACAAGGTACCTGGTGCACTCAATGCGCACTATACCCGGTGCTGCATGGCACTTGGTGCACGTGGTGCACATGGTACGTACGGCACGGTGCTCGGTACACACGGTATCTAGTGCTGCACGGTACTCCGTGCATGTAGTGCTCTCGGTACACGTTGCACACAGTGCGTTAGTACCACAGTAGCCGGTGCAAGTCTGCACACGCTCTCTGTCAGGTACTCCGCTGTAGGCACCCATGCTGTACAACCCAGCTATGATGGGCAGGGCTGGGTTTCATGTCTGTGAGGCCGTTGGGACTAACATCTCACAGGAGGATAGGCACTCCGTGTGTGCTAGGTGCTTAAGCCCCGAACACTCCTCCTCAGCCCTACAAGGCTCTTGCGGCATCTGCGCGGCCTTTTAGCCCCGAGTGCTTGCCAGTATAACGTCTCACGGTCTTCAACCAGGTTGTCTGCCCCCATTCACTGGTCTCCTTTCGCACAACAGACCCAGCAGCAATAAATCACAGACACCAGGTTTGTTTGTGCTCTAACCGGTGGAAACATATAAAAGTGACTG
This sequence comes from Polyodon spathula, assembly GCF_017654505.1. Lineage (NCBI taxonomy): Eukaryota > Metazoa > Chordata > Actinopteri > Acipenseriformes > Polyodontidae > Polyodon > Polyodon spathula. The sequence goes on from NC_054550.1 coordinate 18,239,348, forward strand.
GACATGAAGGCACACACAACTACCGGGGTGGGAGAGTGAACAAAAAAAATAATCAAATCAATAAATAATAATATGCCACTACACGATTCAAAATCCCACTTATTTAAAACAGTATATTTTATAAGTGCTGTTTCATTAGTCAGACATTCTAAAAACAGTTAACAGATTATTTACATCAAGTACTTTGTTCAGAAACTAACCCTTTTTAATAGGTTGGTACATTCCAGTCAGTCACATATGTAATATACATATTCCATCAGCAGGTATCTCTAAACCCAAAGTCTCTTGGAAAGCTACAGATTTGCAGCAGAATTTAACAATACACAATATACTTAAATACAAACATTTTACCTCCGTTACACTAGTCACCTGGAGAGAGACGCACAGGGGCGTTCTTCGTCATAGACCCCCCTCCGGGGGATCCCTTGTGCGCAGGCGTCCCTGTCCACCTGCAGCCGCTCCCCGTCGCCTACGGTGAAATAGGTGAAGAAGTCCCAGCAGGCATGGGACATTATGGACATGAAAGCCGAGATCAGCCATATCATGGAGGTTTTGAAGAGGCAGCAGGCCCTACCGGCTCTGGCCGTGGCACCCCGTGTGGCCCTCACCCCCAGTACCACTCAGAGTCGCTGTACAGCCACCTGATCTCCCTGTGTGAGAGCAGGGCGAGTGGGAAGATCAGGCACTATGTTCTGATGAGGACGCACTCTCCATCGCGGGAGTCCGCTTTCTCAGTGGAGATGGAGGTCGAGGCGGAACCTGCGTTCCCAGCCGAAGTGGTCCCTAGTTCTGAGGTCTGTGTGTCTTTTCATTCACATAAAGTCAGAAAAAAACAACATATGAATCCAAATTAACATGCATTTATACTAAAGTAATACAAAAATGACTACAAAAGATTTAGAAGTGAGTAGTTTTTTTTGAGATTTACGATTATACTGTAAATACAGTATAATCGTAAATCTCGAAAAACTACTCACTAAATCTTTTGTAGTCATTTTTGTATTACTTTAGTATAAATGCATGTTAATTTGGATTCATATGTTGTTTTTTTCTGACTTTATGTGAACAAAAAGACACACATTTGCCAGTTTTCCCATTGGAAATAGTGATATTTTGAAATATCACTGTCCTGGTCACAAAAGCAAAGTTTGTGGGGAATAATGACCATTTTCTATACTTTTGAGGCAAAAGCAATTAAGAAATAACACTTACTACCCAGGAACAAAAAAATGTTACACTGTATTATTATTACACACGTTGCTCCAGATCTCTGGCCTGCAGGGGCAGGTCATGGGCCGGTGCCTGGCTGGCCTAGTGGTGGCGCACAGACAGCTGTGGCTGTCGCAGGCGCGGGTGCGCTCTTGGACGTGCCTATATCGCCAGGCCACACTTTTAGTACAGCAGTGGAGGAGATCCTGCAGTGGTCTCTTCGAGAACCCGAGACGCCTAGGCAGGTAGGCTCGTGGCTCCCTACCCCCACTCCGGCGAGGGATAGGTCGAGTCGCTGCCACACACCCCTGACAAAGACATTCACCAGGACGGCGCCAGTCCCCACAGCCCCGCTGGGTGACCTTAGGTGTCGCCTACAGGCCTTACCTCAGGCAAGGAACAGGATTCCCCCACAACGCGGAGGATGGCCAGTCCACGGAACAGCACTTAGAAGGTGGTTCCAGGGCACTTGCCCTAGGCAACTGCCTCAGCCAGTCCCGCCTCATTCTCAGCTGCCCCAACAGGGCCCCTGAATGCTTGTGGCCTCAGGCTCAGTTCACGGCACAACAGATGCACTATTGGAGTGCTTGCACCTCCGATGCGTGGGTGCTCGCAATCGTACAATAGGGTTACGCGCTTGAGTTTTGCTTGGGACCCCCTCCTTTTCACGGCGTCATGACTACGTTCATGACGGATCCGCTTCAGGCCTCGGTGCTCCAGACCAAAGTGGCAGCCTTGCTGGACAAGCGCGCTATTCATCTTATTGACCCCACCTCTCACGGGGAGATACTTCTACTTGAGATACTTTCTGGTGCCGAAGAAGGACGGTGGCTTTCGCCCCATCCTGGACCTGCAGTTCCTCGAACCGGTTTCTGAAACAGAGGAGGTTCCAAATGCTGACTCATCACCACATACTCCAGTCTGTCCAGTCGGGCGACTGGTTTAACACGGTGGACTTGTGGGATGTGTATTTTCACGTCTCCATTCATCCACAGCACAGGAAATATCTCTGCTTTGCCTTTCAGTGTATGAGTTTTCTGTGCTGCCATTCGACCTCTCCCTGGCTCCCCGTACGTTCTCAAAGTTTGTAGATGCTATCCTCGCCCCCTTGCGGCTGCAAGGAGTCCGAGTGATGAATTACCTTGACTACTGGTTGATCTGTTCCCAGTCGCGGGAGGGAGTAGTGGCCCACACGGCGCTGGTGACTGAGCATCTAGTGAGGCTGGGCCTCACCATCAACGATACCAAGAGTCGGCTGACGCCGGTGCAGTGCACAACATATGTGAGGCTCTGTCTGGACTCCACTACGATGAGGCTCTGTCTGGACTCCACTACGATGAGCACATAGTAGGTCTCCAGCACCACCTCTCCTTGTTTTTACAGGGATCGCGGGTGCCCTTGTTTTGTGCCAGAAGTTACTGGGTCTGATGGCTGCAGCGATATCAGTCATCGAGCTGGGCTTACTGTGCATGCGCCTGCCGCAGGTGTGGCTCAATGCGTTTCATTTACATCCCAAGCACGACAGGCACCGTTGGCTGACAGTGTTTCTTGCATGCGCGGCAGCCTTGCTCTGTTGGAGGATTCCCTCTCACCTGTGCCAAGGAGTCCGAATGGGAGTGGTTTCCAACTGCAGGGTGGTGACGACAGATGCCTCCAACTCAGGATGTGGCGCGGTCTGCGAAGGCAGAGGAGTCAGTGGGCCCTGGTCGGGCAGCTGGACATCCCTGGATATCAACATGCTGGAGCTGAGCTGCAGGCGGTGTTTCTTGCCCTCCAACGCTTCCTACCCATAATGCGAAACAGGTATGTGTTGATCCACACAGACAAGACATGAGTGGTGACATATGTCAACCACCAAGGTGGCCTTTGGTCCCTGGGGTTACATCGCCTTGCCTTCAGGTTTCTGACTTGGGCCCAATGGAACCTGCTTGTCCCTTCGGACGACGCATATCCCTGGCATGACAATCCTCTCGAGGGACGGTCCGCATCCGTTGGAGTGGCAGCTCCATCAGCAGGTGGTGGAGCGCATTTGGGAACGGTTCAGGAAGGCGCAGGTCGATCGCTTTGTTTCGGCGAAGACGACTCATTGCCCCATATAGCCAAGAGCACTCCTTTATGCGTTCCCGCCTCTATCATTACTCCCGGCCTTTCTCGAAAAAGGTCCAGTCAGAGACAACGTCAGTTCTCCTAACGGTTGAATGGCACGCTTTCATTTTCCCATAAATGATGTTTTTGGTGGCCATCTTCGAATTGAAAGGGAATGCTAGTTTATCTACTGTAAACCTGGTTCCCTGAAAGAGAAGATGGCCACTAACCGCGAGGTCACGAAGGTCGTCATCACGGTTTTGTCGCGAAAAGAGAGAACTTCCTGACAATTGTATATACGCCTGTGTGACGATTATATACCCTCGGTAGGCGGGATCGAGGAGGTCACCGAGGGAAGGGGGCCTATCGGCAGCTTTGATAGAAAGAGTTCAGTGACACCTACGAATAGGCAGGCATATATCATGCCTATTGGTGTTTTTTGGTGGCCATCTTCTCTTTCAGGGAACCAGGTTTACAGTAGGTAAACTAACGTTTTCATGTCACTTGCAGGCAGAATCCCCCTCTTTTTGGACGCTTGTCCTAGTCCTCACTACAATTAGCAAGCGGGTTGGTCACGATCCCTCAGAACAACAGAAACCTCTTGCTATGTAGACTGCTCACAGAAGGACTACACTTCATTGACAGTGTTATGGTGGGTGTTCCTAATATTGTGTCCATTTCAATAGCGGTTGTTCTGTGCCGACAGTGCACTCTGGCTCAGTCCCTAGCATGAGTAACACTTCTCTCATAAGCAGACCAAATTATTTCTCAGTGAGACATTATCATGTCGTTGCAGCCTCTGTCTGCACCTCTTCACTCAAGTATCCAGCCACTGGAATTAGCTGCATTGTTAAAGAGTAAGTACCTTTCAAAGTCATTGTGATTGCTTTGTTGTTTTCTCATTTCCCTTACTATTCACAGCAGGGTGTTTGCAATCTCTCAGAGTGGTTGTGGGTTCTGCTGCTCCCATATTATCTATCTGCAATCCCTGGCTTGGAGTTTGTCTGGAGAATCCTAAGTGCCGGGACTTCAATTCTGCTAACCTGATCTACTTAAGAAAATACTTAAAACAGTAAGTATAACACAAACCAAACATCTTTCTTACAATGTCATTACTATGCACAGATGTGTAAGAGATTAGGGTTGGACAGTGAAACTGACAACAAAGCCATAAACTCCCCAGTTCCTATAGAATTCCCATCCGAAGCTATCTTTATAATATATCACCAATTTGATTTTGTGTGTTTGTAAATCTTGAGTAGAACAATGTAAGACACACATATTTACCGTGGTACAGTCGGAACTGAAACATTCTATTTGCATGGCAGTTAAAAGGTTCATTTTAGCCCCAACACTAGCTTCTCTCTGGCTGATGTTAACACCCCCCCCCCCCCCTCCGGTAGTTGGTATCTCCCGATGGAGCTGGCACTGGGCCTTGTACCCCTAGCCCGACAGTAGTTGGTATCTCCCAATGGAGCTGGCACTGGGCCTCGTACCCCCAGCCCAACAGTCCCAGGCAGGTGTGCAGTTCTGAAGCACGCCTTCCCTGGCACAGTGCCGAGATGGTCTGGTTTACATGTTTACCTCTATTTATACCCCGCCCCCAAGGAATTAACCATGCCTTATTACGAATATTCAAGGGGTGGCGCACACACACACGAGCCTCCTTAGAGAGACAGTATATTGGGCATTTCTGTTCACGTTTTTTCTCCAGCAATTGGTATCCTTTCAATTTTGAAAGCAGTCGTCTCCCAGTTGTTAATTCTATCAGTAAAACACCCAGAACTAGAAGTCAATGTTTAAAAGTAAATGGATGATACTGTTTAATCCAATTTTGTTTTATAAAAGTTATGTCAATAAACATTGGTTTATGTGTTACTTTAGACAGATATTTGGTCATACTTTTTATCCCCATTTGGTAGTATAATTTTCAATGTAAACAAAATGATTTGTTGTTGAAAATGGTATAGAATCTCACAGCATTACACAGTTTATTCAGTGGTGCAAATAGTTTTCCTACCCGTATCAAGCCCCCCTCTCTTCAATTAGTTTAGTGTTCTGTGGATGAGTGTGGGTGGGTCATGTGAGTAATCCAGACCCAATGAGAAACTATCAGCATCCATGGTTGCTAAGGAAATAAAATAAATCAAATTAAAACATGCCTACTTGCCCCAGGATTTTATGTTGCTGCCATTATATAACCTGGTGCTAGAATCTAGCACCATAGCACCAAAACTGCACCCGTTATTTGGATAATGTCATTACAAATCTGAACCAATATTTCAGGTTTGGGCTTACCCTTTTAAAAATGATGCTTTCCTAACTGCTCTGAAAAAATCCCTTTATAAAATCAAACACATGTTAACCAGAATAGAATGCAATTGTTGTAAGAAACGTTGAGACCTGTAAAGTGATGGCAAGATAAAGTGGAATTATTTTATTAGATCCAAGTACTTTAATTGGAAGGTGATTCAGTGCTTGAGAGAGGCACAGGATTGAAAGCAGGAATAGGTACTGTCCCAGCCAGTATTATTGCACTGCAGGAGCGATGCTGTTAAAGGCATACTGGCTGATATTAAACAGGGTTCATTGCTGTGTGTTTCAGGAGCCTCATTATCATGCTGCCCACGCTAGACCGGCTGCAATCTAACCTTGCCAAGTCAGCAGGGCTGCAGAGGGAAATTCCAGCCATGCCAAGCCTGCCGGCCCTCTCCCACTCCATGAACTCGGCTTGCTTCTCTCTCTCTCTCTCTCTTTCTCTCTCTCTCTCTCTCACACACACACACACACACAGGCGCAGACACATGGCTCGCTAGTCCACCTGCCTGTGCTTTTGAAATCCTGCTTCAAGGTGTTTACAAACTGCTGTGGTGGATAAATGGAAAGATCAGTCTCTGATAGAATGCGAAAGGTACAGTTTCTATATACTGTCACTATGGCGGAGCCGTTTTCCCCTTGTTCAGAGATTACAACCCATATGCTGTTCAATGTAATTTCAATTTGATTCAATTAGAGCCCCCATTCCTGGCAGGATGCTGGAAATGGCTGCCAAGGCATTGCCTTTGTTGGCATATTAAAATCTGTATGATACTTGGTTATTCTTCCAAGGTCAGTATGGTGTCTGCGCCAGAAATGACTACCGCGTTAGTGCACCAAGGGTGATAACTGAATTGTGGAAGTTATTTCCATAAGCTCAGTGCAGTACAACTGCAAGGTCTGACACTAACCTCTGTGCATCATTTATATAGTAGTAGTAGCAGTACCAGTAGTAGTATTTTATTAGCATAAGTATTATTTCACAATGTGGTGGTTTAAACATTTAGAATGGTGTTTGTTCTTAATGTTTAAATGGTTATGAAACGTAATGGAATCTACATGTTCATTATAGTTCATGAGCACTGCACCCATTCCCTGCGTCACTTACACCTGCCATAGGGCTGTGTGGCAAAGTGCCTGCCCCTGTGTGTATTTTCTGTTATATGTTGTGTGTTAATGTTGGTGTATAGTCACTGGTACATGGGATATAAATGGGTCTGTGTAACACGAGTGTTTAAAATGTATAGTTTTATTTAGGCAAGAGGATTGCACAGCACATCACATGCAAGTAAAAAGTAATAATATGTGAGAATGGGGAATTGCAATATTGCAATTTATTAATTCGCGTGCAGTTGTACCACGACTCCAACTGAATGACTGATTAGTAGTCGAGTCTCAGTACAGCTGCATAAAAGAAGCATGTTTTCACATACTCGGGGTTGTGTGTTCGGTGAGTGGAGAACGGAATTGGAGACGGAGGTAAAGAGAATAAAACTAATAACGTAAAGTTAAAGAAGCTCACCGTGTTTCGTCTGTATAGTCCGTTTTGTTTGTCTTTTTGTTTTGGCGACGCGTGCTGTGTCCTGTGTTTTTGTTTGTTACAACCTTTTTATTTTCTGTTCTGTTAGTTTACTAAATGTTGAGCGAAACCATTCACTCAGCTCCACCAAACTCCACCTCTCGTTGTTTAATTCCTGACTGGTCTGACGCCACCCACTCCGACCGTCTTTGTGACAGGCTGTTAGAAAACAGAGGAGCACTCTGCTTCCTTGATATGGGGGAACGCAGCCTCCAAGAGGACAATAAATACTATCAGAATCCCTCCAACACAAGGTAAAACAAACATACACTGTACGAGAATCCCTCTCCAACATGGTTAAAACACATGCTGTACGAGAATCCCTCTCGAACCCGAGGCAAAACAAACACATGCTGTATGAGAATCCCTCTCCAACACGGGTAAAACACTCGCTGTACGAGAATCCCTCTCCAACACGAGGTAAAACAAACACATGCGCTGTATGAGAATCCCTCTCAAACACGATGTTAAACAAATACACACTATATGAGAATCCCTCTGAAACACGAGGTAAAACATGCTGTACGAGAATCCCTCTCCTACACAAGGTAAAACACGCGCTGTACAAGAATCCCTCTCCAATACAAGGTAAAACACGGTGTACAAGAATCCATCTTCAACACGAGGTAAAACAAAAACGGTGTACGAGAATCCTTCTCAAACACGAGGTAAAACACGCGCTGTATAAGAATCCCTCTCCAACACGAGGTAAAACACGCACTGTACGAGAATCCCTCCTACACGAGGTAAAACACACGCTGTATGAGAATCCCTCTCAAACACGAGGTAAAACACACACGCGCACTGTACGAGAATCCCCCTCCAACATGAGGTAAAACACACACGCGCTGTACGAGAATCCCTCCTACACAAGGTAAACACACACGCTGTACGAGAATCCCTCTCCAACACAAGGTAAAAAACACACGCTGTACGAGAATCCCCCTCCAACACGGGTAAAACACTCGCTGTACGAGAATCCTTCTCCAACACGAGGTAAAACAAACACACGCTATATGAGAATCCCTCTGAAACACGAGGTAAAACATGCTGTACGAGAATCCCTCTCAAACACGAGGTAAAATACTCTGTAAGAGAATCCCCCTCCAACATGGGGTAAAACACTCACTGTACAAGTATCCCTCTCCAACACGAGGTAAAACACACGCTGTACGAGAATCCCTCCTACACGAGGTAAAACACACGCTGTACGAGAATCCTTCCTACACGAGGTAAAACACACGCTGTACGAGAATCCTTCCTACACGAGGTAAAACACACGCTGTACGAGAATCCTTCCTACACGAGGTAAAACACAAGCTGTACGAGAAACCCTCCAACACGAGGTAAAACAAGCACACACTGTACAAGAATTCCTTTCCAACACGAGGTAAAACACGCTGTACTACAATCCCCCTCCAACACAAGGTAAAACACACGCTGTATGAGAATCACTCTCCAACACAAGGTAAAATAAGCACACGTGCTTTTAACTAATAAGATCAGCCAGTTCGAGTATTATCCTTCCCCCCCGTACACATTCCACAGGCCCGCTGCACACCCAGTGGAGGGTGTCAGGTAACCTGCAGAATCCAGACAAGAGTAACCAGTCTAATCCCAGTGCTTAAAGAACTGAGCTACGAAGACAGGCTAACAGAGCTAAACCTACTGATCTTGGAACAAAGAAGAATTAGGTTGGAAGACATGACTAAATTCTTTAAAATCTTAAGAGTTCACAGTTAACAAGAACCAATACTGTTAGCCTACCACAGAAACCAGGACCACAGGGCAGAGCTGGAAATTAAGTGGAGAGAGACTTGGGACAGAGGGAAGGAGACACTTCTTCACACAGAGTGGTGAGGGTATGGAATGGGCTACCTAATCATGTTGTTGAGGCAGAATCACTGGGATCCCTTATTTTCTAAATACAGATTAGACAATATATGTGTTCCTCTTAAGGGCCAGCTCTGACCTGTGAAGAGCAACATGACTCTGCAGTGTAAGGGTTAAGAAGAATGGAACACGATATAAACAATTTTCAATGAGGTTCAGAGAGATGGCTATTTTAAACTGTCCCTCCCCTCCTCCAGCTGTAGCAACCACACTTTCATTATAATCATTGCTTTACATACCGTAAATTCACATGAATAAACAAATCTCCCAGTGAAGATAAACACATAACATGCCTGTTGCATTTCCCTACACTAAACCGTGAGGAAGCTACAGATCCACTCAATTACGTGAACCATGACATCTGATAGCCGCCCCACCCACAAATCTGTATACAGACCTTGCATTAAAGAGTAGGTAGCAACTAATTACATTGTCTTATTCTTTACTTTGTATTCTGGGGGGTTCTTATTACAGTGACTCAGATATTGTGTGTTTGTTTTAAGCTGCCTTCACCTGAGTTCTGGAGTTGCTCTTCAGTTCCAGTTGGCCTGCCAGAGACACATGCAACCCAGTTTAGACCAGCCTCATCTCTAAAGAAGCAATAGTCAGCAGAGCCATCTAGTGAACAGATACTTTGGATCCACTCAGTGTGAAAAAGTGTCTCCTAAGTCTATCTCCACTTCATTTCCTCAGGCCCTGGTGTCCGTACTGCTCTAAAGTGCTGGTTTGGATTAACTACATTGGCTTCTTTTAACACAATTTCAATCAAGCCCTCCTGATTCTTTTGTTCTAGGCTAAATAGACTCAGTTCTTCAGCCTGTGGAAAACGCTTCATCTCAGGAGTCTGTAATCGTCTGGCCGATTGTCACTTTGCAGCTGTTGAGTCTTTCATAAATAAACAAAACCTGTAAAACGTTGCTAATCGGCCACCTTACAATTAAGGCACATTTTTTTTTTTTTCATGCAGGTAGGTATATAAAGGATATAAATGACACATCTTTTAGTATCCCAAAGTCCAGATTGAATCTACTTTGAAAAGGACTGTATGCTCGTGACACAAATCAAGGGATCTCTCCATCTTGCAGTGTCCCATATTCAGCATATCGAGTTTCCATCAGCTCCTACTGCTGCCAGAGACTACTCTCAGGTCCAGGGAGGATATACAGTTACAAATGTGCCTTTGCTTGGGACACTTTGTACAGAATGGTGTGTTGGGTGAACAGCATTTCCACTCACTAAGCCTCTTAGAAGAGTTTACTGTGATTTTCAGAACGCTTTACCTTACCTCTGTGATTTTACCATGCATCCAGACAGAGGAATAGGAGTTTCTAGGAATAGGGCTGATCTCAAACTACCACAAGTAAAATCATCATGGTTCTCCAAAGAGAAAACAAACACGTAATGTGAGGGGAATGGCATCTTTGATCCATTGGTTTGTAAACATGAAGTAATACAGCAAGTGTATATGTGAAAGATCTGCAATACTGACATGGCTAGAGGTAAAACAATGTGGCATTGAAGCAGTTCCTTATATTAGATAGCACCAATGTGGAATGTTATTGAAAGAATCATAGAATACAGCTGCATACCATTCGCAAAGACACTCTAAAAGTGTGTGATCTGTATCATTGATGTGGTCAGGGGGTAAAAGAATGAGGCTGTGAAAACAGGTCAACACGGGTAATTAAATAAGAAATTCCTGGAATACAGCTGGAAGCTGCGTACACAGAAGATACCAGTGGAAAGGAGTGTCTGCTTGGCTTAGTTTTTTATATTACTATAAAATTCTGAAGTGTTTTTAAGTTATGGAAAAATAATTCTTTACCCAAACTCTTTTATTCCTTTTTCTGAAGACTGCAGCATTTAGCAACGTTACAGACAACATATTTGGCTAAATAAAAAGCAGTCAGTCCAGAGCCATGGTCCATCTGAATACTGACAGCTGCGGAGGAGCTGGGATTATAAACAGTCTCATGCAACTGAAAGCAGGGCGTCTATTTGCACTATTAAAGTAAATCCCCACTCTCTCGTCTGTTCAAAACAGACTACTGCATTTTGTTTTTAATCCCTATGCTTGGAGGTCGAGTGAGTTGGGATTTGAAGCCATTTGATTTCAACCTCACCAGGACGATCATGTCTATGTGGCGCCTGCTTGATGGTTCGGTGGTTAAATCAAGATCTAGTTTGTTCTATTTATTGTATTACACCGTGGAACAATTTTTTTTTTTTTTTTTTTGTTCCTGGGTAGTAAGTGTTATTTCCTAATTGCTTACGCCTCAAAAGTATAGAAAATGGCTATTATTCACCACAAACTTTGCTTTTGTGACTCAGGACAGTGATATTTCAAAATATCACTATTTCCAATGGGAAAACGGGCAAATGTGTGTCTTCGTTCACATAGTCAGAAAAAAACAACATATGAATCCAAATTGACATGTATTTATACTAAAGTAATACAAAAATGACTACAAAAGATTTAGAAGTGAGTATTACTGTAAATACAGTATAATCGTAAATCTCGAAAAACTACTCACTTCTAAATCTTTTGTAGTCATTTTTGTATTACTTTAGTATAAATACATGTCAATTTGGATTCATATGTTGTTTTTTTCTGACTTTATGTGAACGAAGACACACATTTGCCCGTTTTCCCATTGGAAATAGTGATATTTTGAAATATCACTGTCCTGGTCACAAAAGCAAAGTTTGTGGTGAGCCATTTTCTATACTTTTGAGGCATAAGCAATTAGGAAATAACACTTACTACCCAGGAACAAAAACTGTGTTACATAGTGTTATTAGCCCTCAAAAGAAGATGGTTTTAAAATAATGAGTTAATATACATTTAGCTGAACAGAAAGAGGCCATGGGGGTGGCAGTGATAATGTTCCCTCTGCAGTAGTGCTGCTAACACCTCTTTTACAGATCTGTAACAAAAAAATTATAACCCAACATTATTATTTAAGAGACCATTAAAGTTGAAGAAAGATTTGTATTACCAAATTTTTACCTGGAAATGTTAAAGCAACAAATTGAATTTTGTAAGGTTAACTTTACAGGAGTGTTGGAGGCAAACAGAATGGAAAATGAGTCTGAGAAGGAGCCTGCGATACAGAGTGCCCAACTCCTATCATACAGTACACAATACTATCACACAGTACATTACAATTAGCCCTTTCCAGTCTGATGTTGGACCCTATCCGACACCATCAAAAAGACGTAAAGCATAGGTCTCTAGTCGCTAAGAAAAAAAAACGAAAAAAAAACAAAACAAAAAAGGGCGTATCTCATAGCCCCATGCATTACAGAGATAACACTGTGTCACAAAGATGGCCGGAGTGGGTGGCGTCAGACCAGAGCCAGGAAATAAACAACGAGAAAGGTGGAGTTTGGTGGAGCTGAGCGAATGCTTTCACTCAGCATTTAATAATTTATACAAGCAGAAAATAAAAGGTTGCAAAAGACAAACAAGACACAGGACATGGCACATTCGCCACAACAAAAAGACAAACAAAACTGACTATACAGACAAAACACGGTGAGCTTCTATTTAATGATTATTATTATTATTCTTCTCAGTCTCCAATCCCATTCTCCACTCACCAAACACACAACCCCAAGTGGGTGAAAACATGCAGCTTTTATGCAGCTGTAACGAGACTCTATTGCTAATCAATCATTCAATTAGAGTCGCGGTACAACTGCACGTGAATTAAAGTGCAATTCCCCGTGCTCACATATTATTACGTTTTACTTGCACGTGAAGTGCTGTGCAATCCTTGTGCCTAAATACAAATATACATTTTAAACACTCATGTTACACAGACCCGTTTATATCCCGAGTACCAATGACTATACACCAACATTTAACACACCACACGCAACATATAACAGAAAATACACACAGGGGCGGGCACTTCATCATGCACGGACATAACAAATGAGATAGCTGCTTCTGCACCAGCGCTCAAAGAATATTATGGACATTTGCAGCGCTTTTTTGAGATATTATAGTAACAAAATAATGACTTGGCTTGCATTATTGAGGAGTTTGATGATAAACAACCTCCTAGACCCCTCCATGGAGATCAAGGTTGTCCCCCAGCTGGGGTAGAGGTGCTGCCCCCATTCTGCTGCCTTACCAGCAGCGGGACAAGTATCTAACCCCTGTGCCCTCTTTTCCCCCTACCTGTTTTAGGTGCCACGAGTAATCAGGTCAAGTCATGCCCATCTGCGATGGAGTGTGACGTGGCCGCATGCAGTCTGGCATCAGAAGTGGGTAAGCGAGGGGAAAATGGTTGGGAGGGGTCTTATATTGTTAATGTGCTTTTGGGAAATGTGAAAACATTAGTGGACAAGGGGTGTAGTTAGACCTTAATTAGAATGTCTCTCTTGGGTGGTGTGTTGTGGCAGTCACAAGGTCAGGTGGCTATCTCCTATATCCATGGAGACACAGCAACATACCCCACAGTCAAAGTGTACTTATCGGTCAGTCCGATAAAACGTCACCTGTAGTTGGGGTGGCGGAATGGCTACCACACCCAGTAATTCTGGGTTGAGACTGGACAAACTATAAAGAATTGGTGAAATTAATGGCAGTCCCGACAGCACACGTCAAAGGGGGTTGGAATGCAGTGTGACCGAGAGGGCGAGGTTACTGGGCCATCGAGGGCAGATGTTACTCCCACCCCTCTCAGTAGACCGGACCTGTGGCACTCAAGCGCGGACATAGTGTGGGGCAACCCCTCACTAGTGCATACTTGGGGGCAGGTCAGGCCTATTGAAGGTAAGGATGTTGAAGTCACTGGGGTGCTAGTATTTCCACATTTCATTATCAAGGGGCAATTACTGTATAGGGTAAATCTACGCGGGTACAGTTCAGCCTGTAACAGAATTATTGGTTCCTCCATCTTGTTGGCTGGAGGTCATGAGGCTGGCGCATGATATCCCTTTTACAGGGCACCTTGGAGCTGACAATACAAGGGAGCAAATATTGGCTCGATTTTATTGGGTAGGACTTCATAAAGATGTCTCGAAATATGTAGCCACTTGCCCAGACTGCCTGCGAGTAGCACCGGGTCGAGTGTGCCACCGTCCCTTTGGTCCCACTGTCGATTATTTCCACCCCCTTTGAACGCACTGCAATGGACATAGTCTGCCCTTTGCAACCTTCTGACTCCAGGTAGATGCACATATTAGTGGCGGTAGATTACTCAACACAATACATGAAGGCAGTTCCATTGAGGTCCAATAGTGCTGCTGTGATAGCCAAAGAACTAATGCAGATTATGGTTAGAGATCCCCAAGGATCTTGACTGATCATGGAACTAATTTCATGTCTAACATGTTACAGAAAGTATACAAAATACAAAAAATACATCCCATCAGGACGTCCGTTTATCATCCAATGACGGGTGGTTTGGTGGAACGCTTTAATCAGACCCTGAAGGTGATGCTGAGACGATTTATAAATCAAGAGCAAAAAAATGGGCATAGTTTCTTCCCTAACTCCTTTTTGCAGTGAAAGAGGTGCCGCAGAGTTCGACAGGGTTATCTCCCTTCAAGCTCTTGTACGGCCCTTGCGGCATTCTCGATCTGTTGAGAAAGGGGTGGGAGGAGCACAATGGCTCCTCCAAAAATGTAGTGCAGCATGTGCTCTTACTTAGAGATCACCTAGATTTGGTCGGTCGTTTGGCTGAAGACAATCTCAAATCGTCTCAGCACTGACAACAGCAGCATTACAATCAAAATACATTAATTCAAACCTTTCGACCTGGCGACAAAGTAATGCTGCTGCCTCCCTCATTGGAATCAAAACTATGTGTTAAATGGCAGGGGCCATATGAAGTGATTCGGGCTATAGGAAAGGTGACACGGCAATCCCCAAAACCAAGGCCATGGTGAGGTCTCTATTGGGGTTAGCCGATTATCGCTGCTTTATCCCCGAGTATGCCACAGTGGTTAATCCCTTAGTTGACCTTACCAGAAAGAGCTTTGCC
Source organism: Polyodon spathula (assembly GCF_017654505.1). Lineage (NCBI taxonomy): Eukaryota > Metazoa > Chordata > Actinopteri > Acipenseriformes > Polyodontidae > Polyodon > Polyodon spathula. Next base: position 18,254,429 of record NC_054550.1, read on the forward strand.
AGGCCCCTGCTCTCATCACCTCAGACTTCACCAAGAGATTCATCCTCCACACCGATGCCTTGGATGTCAGTTTGGGTGCAGTCCTATCGCAAATGGTAAACGGAGTAGAACATCCCATTCTGTTGTAACAGTCACCCTACACAGTTGATAGGCAACTGTACTGTCCTCCCTTAGGAGATACTACTGGCCAAATAATTAAAACTAAATAAGTCAGTAAGGGTGACTGACAGTAAAACAGGGTCGTCACAATACGTCAATTTCAATAAATAAACACTGGTTTATTCCAAGGAACACAAAGCTTGACCAAAAGAATAAGACTAAACAATAACAGTAGAAAACAACTCAATTAGGGACAGAGTGACAAGGAAGAGAATATAGTGTAAACAAACCCAGGAAAACAGATTATAAATGAAGATACACAGCACAGCTTGAGAATATAACCACAACCATTTAACAATTACTGACACAGAGGAAGATTAATATACAGAATGAATAAACAATGCAACACAAAATATAAATCAACAAAATAGTAATGAAGTCCCAACAATTAACAAAAGAAAAAAACAACAACGATCAAAAAGTCCACGGAAAAAGCTCACCAAACCGGTATGAAAGTTCAGATAATTACTTGGGATTAATGTGAACGATGATGTAGAGGTCTTCAAAAGATGAAAAACATTGAGAGCGATGAAATGGATGTTTGATGAATACTGAGGTTGCAAACAGTCCAGAACAGATGCACAAAAACATACAACCACACACTCCAGCAAAAAACACAAAAGAAACTACCCACCTAATTAAGCAAAAAATGCTAAGTAGACAATAAACTAAAGCAGTAGACAAAAAGAAAACAAAGGCTAAAGAATAATATCTAGCTAACAGTACAGAGATTAGGTTTCAAAAGGTAGACAGACTCTCTCACAAAGGTGCTAGCTACAGGGAAAAAAACACACTCCCAACCCCCCACAATCAGAAATAAGAGACAGGTAAAGACTGACTGTGCGAAATTTTGAATGGACCAATGGGGGGGGGTAAGAAAGAAAGAAATGGATACTGGGAAATGTAGTTTTTATAGGTTGGCATGGCCAGGCTACTGCATTTACTTAAAGAGACAGGTGAGTGAAAATTACACCCACATATGTAGCAACAGTGCTACACTGTACCTAAGTAAAAAAATGCTCCCTCGGGAGTGCAACTACTCCGTTGTCGAAAAAGAGTGGATTACTCACTCTTTGAGATACTACCTGAGGGACAAACATTTGATCTCGTCATTGACCACGCCCCACTCAGGTGGTTAAGCTACAGAGCTGTAGCGAAAGCCAGCAAAAACCCGGACATCACCTCTGCATTTTCACGGAGAGCTGAAATAGACCTGTGGCAGGGCCCTGTCTGTAAATATTGTTGTGTGGTGATTTGGTGGTGGTTGGCAGGGATGGGGTTAATTTCCTATCCATGCTAAAATACATGTGAGAATGTGGCTGGAGCTAATTGAGTAGTTGATAATTAGGCTCCAGCCACATGCTATAAAAAAGGGGGAAATACCTTGTGGAGGTGTTTTGGGGTGAGTGTTTCTATGTGGCTAAATTAGTTGTGTTACAAAGTTCAGTGAAGGTGCTGCCTAGCCTGAACAGTTTTTGTTTGACCTTTTATTTTTGGCTCTGTGAGCAGTGTTTTGTTTGACTTTTTGATTTATTTTTGTTGATTAAAACAGCGCAGTGGCACTTTAACTGCAGTTTTACTGTCTCCGAGTCTCTGTCCTCCCAGCTATCCTGTCACAAGACCACAAGCACTTTTTCACTAAGAACTGGGTGTTTTGTGTTTAGTGTTGGTGTGTTAAACTGGACTTTTGGTTGTGGGGTCAGACCCGTGGGATTTTTACAAACAAAGTGATACATGCCGCTGTACTCACTTCCATCATTTACTATTTACAGGTGTTTGCCAAAAGGCTCTGGACATTGATGTAATTTCAATAAACATCCTTGCACCTGTTAATTATTGTCTGTCTGATTAATCCGCTCTGCACTGCACTCACCTGTATTCACGCATCATGTTAGTAAGGAGGTCTCATATTTTCCAACATGATCTTAAACAGATATTTCGCTTTTAAAATGGTATGTTTTTTTGTATCTGTCAGTGAACAAAACAAATGGCTGAACACCCTTTGCACTCTTTTCCATGCTGCACACTGAAAACACAGAGAGCTGCTTCAGGGGCTTCTCAGATTCACTTTTAGCATGAAGGTCTAGTGGGAACAGACTGCCCATACCCAGTCTTATACATCATTAGTCCAGCAGTTATACTGCAATCGGGAGCACTGAATGAATCTGCGCAATTAAAATGACATACAACTTATCTTCATATTCATAACAGAATTGATAAATGAGTAAATCAAAAAGATATACTGCAATGCAAATTAATACATAACTTATGTCAACTAAAATTACATAGAATTTATTTAACACCTCAGATAAATTGATACATTCAAGACCAGTGTAGTGTGGTAAACAGGAAGACGGGAACAAAGCTTGTCAGAAGCAATGGTGCTTACCCTTTTAGATTCAGATGCCAGTGATAAATATTAGTTCAGGGACAAATACAATAGATGTATTCCGTGGATAAAATGACTATGAAAAGGAAACTGAAATAAAAATAACATGCTCTACTGTACAGAAGAGATTCTCTCCTTTCTTGAATAGGTGATTTGATTGGATACCAGGTTTATTTTACTGTAATATGGTATGAATTACACTTTTGTTTTCCAGCCAATTCAAAAACCCATGCTCGTTCCAACACTGGTAAATAACAGTTTGTCCAAACAAGAACTAACATGAAAAATTAAACACATTGTGATATATTCTATTATTGTTTCAACTTTACCATCACATGTATGGTGTTGAAACACATGTGCGGTTCATGAAAAGCATGTGTTCTGTCAGTAATGTCTTGGTGATTACTCACTGTGGGTTTGGTTTTCTTTGAGTGCTGGGATGTGTGCTGCCTCATGGTCTCTTCATTCTTTTGTGTTCTTGTTTATTTGTAAGATCTGTTTCTCAAAGAAATGAAGCAGCTGTTTCGATGCGACACTCCAATACAGAGATCTCTTTCAAGTCAGGTGACAATGCAGCTGCCACACAAAGACACAGCGATGCAATGGAAAGGCTGCTTCCATAATCACCCCCATTCCTCAGCAGAGCTGAATTCAATCAAACCCACAGCTCATCAGTGGGTCTTAAACCCCCCTTTGAAAATATAAGTGTCGAATTCTGTTTCGTTTCACAGACCCAGATTAGCACGAACCCTGGACTAAGACTTTCCCTGGGTAAGGCAGTCTGAGACTCTAGTGACCGAGATGCTAGTGCTACTCACACTGCTATTAAAGACACCTGGGCTGAACTAGACTGTGTTACACATGAACTCATACTCATGATACCTCACAATGACTGCAAACATCAAACTAGTCAAGGAGGACAGCAATTCAACTCAGAAAATGAAATGTGAAGCTACTATCTTCAGGAATATATACCAGGAAGCTTTTCACTTTCTTTCGAGGAGGGATCTTGTAATTTTACTGGATTTAATAATTTGCCAATGACAAAGGGTCTCCTCAAACCGGGTCTAAACGAGAATAAAACATCATCCTAACCAATAAGACTATGTTATTGGTCGCTGATCTGACAAGACCACGAGAACGGACAGTAAATACAAGACAGTATAACGGTTTGTTATAAGAACTATAATTTATGTCTCAGTATTATTACCTGTATTACAGTTGCAGAAGCGCTACTTTCAAAAAACAACACTGAGCAGCTGGTTCACATTTTAAATGAAAAGTTTCCTGCAAACTGAAGGCAGACAAACTGCAGGTTCACAATAGTTCAAAGTGCAGTACAGGCTAGACAATAAAAATAATTACAACTCAATATTTAAATCAACAACTTCAAGCATCATGCAAAGGGAATGGCGAATCAAATGGCTCGTAAACAGGAAGTAAAATGGATAGCAGTGTGGTTCCAATGTGAGATTCACAGGCAGTGTTAACAGTGTGGTTCCAATGTGAGATTCACAGGCAGTGATAACAGTGTGGTTCCAATGTTAGTAGTAAATGGATTTTATATCTGTGGGTAACACTCCTTTAATGAGGTTGTTGATGTATGCATTTAACTGAACATGTTTAGCATTTTCCTTATTAGAAATCCTCCTCAACCATCATGTGGTAATTGCAAGACTTAGTCCATAATTATACATTTAGGGTACTAATTAGGTTTTAGTTTTTGATTATTCATGAACTATTTGGGAATATTCAAAGATTGTTTTTTTTTCAAATAACTTACATATATTTAAATAATATACATTTATTCAAAATTTATATATATAACAAGTTTTTGCCAATATATATATATATATATATATATATATATATATATATATATATATATATATATATATATATAGTGATGAATCCTTGCTTCTGGTTGCTCTCTATGACTGTATAGTTTAGTTTTCCACACACTATCAGGTGTGTTTGAATAACAAACACTGACAGCAGTAGTCCAGTTACCCTCCGTGGGTTGTGTTTATTTTAGAAAAACAAAATCAAATAAACAAACAAAACCTAACCCTTTCTTGGGTCCTAAACTAAACACTTTTTTTTCCCCTCCAAACTAAACAGGGACAGGCTAATTCTGCTTAACCTGAAACAAACTATCCATTAAAGTTCTTTGTTACCTCAGCTTTTGGTCTCTTCTCTTTTTTTCTCCCTTCCCCCACCATCTCAACTTTACCAGCTTTAACTGCTAGACAATTAGTTAATTAAACAATTAAGATAAATTGATGATAACTCCTCACAAAGGTATGCTCCCCAAGGTCTTAAAGCCTTCATATATCCTTTCTAACATAATATCTTATTTTCAACAAAATATAACATAAACCCAAGTCTGTGATTTAACCTAACAGAAACTGTGGGAACCCATTTACATTAATTTATTAACTGTAATTTTACTTTTAAACACATTACATTATTTCAGTTTGTTTACTACCCAGTTGGTTTATGTTGTCTTCACATTTTATTATTTTAGTTTTCTTTGAAACCATCACCACAACCGTTACCGAGATGGAGTGTGCATTCATTACAGGCCCCACTGCTGACCAGTTTTGCTCCGGAATGTACACTCCATCACAATATTATATATATGACACACACACAGTGCCGTGAAAAAAGGATTTGACCTGTCTAATTTTCTGCATTTTTGCATATTTTTCACATTGAATTTGGTCAGATCTTTTTGTGGGTTATAGTAGTATATAGCGGGAGTCTGAGAGAAAAAATGACACCAAAGTTTGGTGCTTCTTTCATTTGTTTGGTGTGCAAGGTAATCAAACATGCAATCTTCAGGTGTGAAAGTTATTGACCCCCCCCCAGTTAACTCAACCCATTAAAGAGATAATTAGGGTCAGCTGCTTGAATACTTTGGTTAACAATCAGGCCTGATTTGGGCCTGCCCTGCCCCACATAAATCTGACTAATTTTGGCCCTTACCATCAGTGAAGTTGTCAGCACACAGGTTCTAGAGGCACATCATGCCACGATTAAAAGAAATTCCTGAAGACCACCGGGGAAAAAAAAAAAATGTTGATGCCTATCAGTCTGGAAAGGGTTAGCAAAGAGATTTCTAAGGCTCTGGGGCTCCACCAAACCAGTCAGAGCCATACTGTCCAAATGGAGAAAGTTTGATTGCTAGCGGTGGGCCGAGGATACAGATAGCAATTGGGCACACTAAACTGGGGAGAAAACCAGGGTGAAAAAAAAATTGGATACGGCTAAATTTATAAGAAAAAAAAAAACAATAATTAAAAAAAAACTAAATAGACACTGTGCAAAAATGGGATTCATCACAGAGTAGCAAAGTGGAAACCACCGCTTACTAAGAAGAACATGAATGCTTGTCTCAAGTTTGCCAAAAAGCACCTGGATGATCCTCAAGAGTTCTGGAACAATGTCTATGGACAGAAGTGAGTCAAAAGTGGAACTTTTTTGCCAATGTGGGCCCCGTTATGTCTGGTGAAAACCAAACACTGCATTCCACAGTAAGAATCTCATACCAATGGTCAAGCACGGTGGTGGTAGGGTCATGATTTGGGGATGCTTTGCTTCATCAGGACCTGGATGACTTGCCATCATTGAAGGTATCAGAGAATTCTACAGGAGAATGCCAGGCCATCCGTCTGTGAGCTGAAGCTGAAGCGCAGCTGGGTCATGCAGAAAGACAATGATCCAAAACAAACAAGCAAGTTTACATCAGAATGGTTGAAGAACAAGAAATTTTGGAATGGCCTAGTCAAAGTACAGACCTAAACCCCATTGAGATTTTGTGGCAGGACCTGAAATGAGCAGTTTATGCTTGAAAACCCACAAATGTCATGGAGTTGAAGCAGTTCTGCATGAAGGAGTGGGCCAAAACTCCTCCACGGCGCTGTGAGAGACTGATCAATAACTACAGGAAGCGTTTGGTTGCAGTTATTGCTGCTAAAGGTGGCGTAACCAGTTACTGAGTCTAAGGGGGCGATTGCTTTTTCACACGGGGCATTGGGTATTGCATAACTTTCTTTAATAGAAATAAGCATCAAAATTTTGTGCTATTTGTTCACTCTGGGTCCCTTTTATCTAATATTAGATTTTGGTTGAAGATCTAATAACATTCAGTGTCAGTAATATGCAAAAATGCAGAAAATCAGACAGGGGGCAAATACTTTTTCACTGCACTGTATTTTCCAATAATATTTGACATTGTGCAATTAAAATTTGAATATTTAAAAAAAAAAAAAACATGGATTTATTCTAGCATATATATTTATATATTTCAAATACAAGTATATTTGTCCCAGGTCTGGTTGATAGGTCACATGGTTATAGAACAGGAATGAGGAAGGCTCTTCAGTGTTCAAAGCAGCTCAGCCAGGCAGAGGCAGATTTACAATGAGAATACCGGAGAAACACAACCCAGAACTTCAGAAAGGATTACTGTTGAAAGATGCTAAAATAGCAAAGAAATACAAATGTTTCAATACCATTTGCAGCTAATTACTAAGCCCCCATCATCGGAGAACAGAACCCATTCACATATAGGTCACAATGACCTGGATTGTAATATTGCAATATGAGGAATGCCAAACAACTCTTAGAAACATTTAACATAGTGTAGCATAACCAAAGTGTAATACAGCACAGTGAAAGCACGGTAAAGCATAGGCAAGTATTGTAAAACACAGGGAGATGTATTGTAAAGGACATTTAAAGCCGTAACTGCATAGTGCTAAAAGCATGGGAAAATGCAAAATTACCATGCAACTGGAACGTGCTAAACTTTTAAAAGGCCACAATTTCACACAACTTGCTCTGCAGTTTGCTGACACGGCTCTGCAGCATAATTAGACTGTGCTTGAAGTTCGTCTCCTCAGGACTGGAGTATCAGAGTGTCACTCAGACAGGAATTGTTAAATCAGCAGCTGTGCTGTATGCTTCCGCTCATCTCCACACAGATCAATGGGGTGACTGATGCACACTGCAGCTGAAGCTGCCTGATCACTCATCAAGTTGCCTCTTTTTGCACCTTCTGTCCAAAGATCACAGGCCAGCTGTTCTGCTTTTATCAGCTGGCCAGTGACACTACCTTTAACTAGCATTTGCAGGTGTCATTACACCTCTCCACCACTAGATGGACTGAACCCCACATGAACCTGGACTGCAATGATGACGTAATTGACTGTTAAGACAAACCCAGTACGAAGTATCTGACTAACAACAGACAAGCTAGAATAAAATGGATCGGCCATATAAAGGCATCATTTAAATTACCGCAAGATCCTTCAATATTCCTGTAGCAAACTGTTCCTCCATCACAAAAAGGAACAACATCCAGGACCCTATTGACAGTGGTGACCAGACAGCAAAAAGAAGGGAGGTCATGATTGTTGGGGACTCCATATTGAGAAACACAGCAAGTTCAATTCGCAGTTTGGACCCCCTTACTACAACAGTGTGCTGCCTTCCGGGAGCCTCGGTCAAGCACATCACTGAAAACGTGGACAGGCTCCTAGAACGAACAAGAGACGACCCGGTAGTAGTCGTCCACATCGGTACAAACAACATTGGAAGAGACAGACCAAAATCCCTGCAAAACAAATTCAGAGAGCTAGGAAGGAAATTAAAAGAGAAAACCAAAACTGTGGTATTTTCTGGTATACTACCCGCACCTTGCAAAGGACCATATGGACAGCTGGAAATAATTAATCAAAACGAATGGCTGAAGACGTGGTGCACACGGGAAGGCTTCACCTATCTTGATCATTGGACCACATTCTACAACGAGGACTATCTGTATAGACGGGATGGACTGCATTTAAATAACAAGGGAACCAGTCTACTCGGAGAAAAGATCCTCGAGCAGGTTCGGAAGCATTTAAACTAGAAAGGAAGGGGGGAGAAATCAACAAAAAAACAGAAGGGAGACCGCATCAAAACAAGAACAACAACTCAGGTAAGACAACCATTAAATGTATTTATCTAAATGCTAGAAGTATCAGAAACAAAATTCTAGAACTTGAAGCTACTGCACTAACAGGTAACTATGATGTGATAGGTGTTACAGAAACGTGGTTATCTGAGAGTGATGGGGACGAATATAATATTTGTGGGTATACACTGTATAGGAAAGACAGGCAGGACAGAAGAGGAGGAGGGGTAGCGCTATACATAAGAAACAGTCTTGAAGCCCAGGTGTTAAACCTGGACAAAGAAAATAAAACCGAATCAATATGGGTCAGAATAACAGACAAAAATTCAAAAGGCATAATAATAGGAGCATGCTATAGACCGCCAGATTCAGACGGTGAGCACAATAATCTGTTATACAATGACATTAGAAATGTGTGTAGCAAAGGAGAAGCCATACTAATGGGGGATTTCAACTTCCCCCAAATAAAATGGGAAAACCCGGTGGGTAGCGCGAAGGATGAAATAGAAATGGTGGAAATGACAAATGACTGCTTCCTAACACAATTTGTGAAGGCACCCACTAGAGGGGAGGCATGCCTTGATTTAGTCTTTTCAAATAACAAAGATAGAATAACTAAAACAGAGGTCAGAGAACCACTGGCAAACTCAGACCACAACATGGTCTCATTTGAAGTGTTTTTTAAATCCCCAAAAGAAATGACTAAAGCTAAGGTTTACAATTTTAGAAAAGCAAACTATGAAGGTATGAAACAGAGACTAACAGAAGTAGATTGGAGTAAAATAGAGAAAACACCCACAGAAGAAGGATGGTTGTTCTTCAAAAATGTAGTACTAGAGGCGCAAAACAATTATATCCCTAAAGTAGACAAATCTAAATGTAAAACTAAATTGCCAAAATGGTTTAATAGATCAATTAAAAAAAATATTCAGCGAAAAAAGGCACTTTACAGAGCATTAAAAAAGGACCAAAAAGAAAGTACGCAGAAAGAGTACACGGAACTGCAAACGCAAGTCAAAAAGGAAGTTAGAAAGGCCAAGAGAGAAATAGAAATAAACATTGCTAAGGGAGCTAAAACCAATTCCAAAATGTTTTTTCCAATATTACAACAGCAAGAGAACATTCAAAGAGGAGATTAAATGTTTAAGAGATACAAATGGCAAAATCGTAGAGGAAGAAAAAAAAATAGCAAATATGTTAAATGATTACTTTTCACAAGTTTTTACAAAGGAAGATACTGACAACATGCCCCACATGTCATCCAGTTCCTATCCAGTTTTAAATAACTTTAGCATAACTGAGGCAGAAGTGTTAAAGGGACTAGGAGCTCTTAAAATAAACAAATCCCCTGGGCCGGATGAGATCCTCCCAGTAGTACTCAAAGAAATGAAAGAAGTAATTTACAAACCGCTAACCAAGATCATGCAGCAGTCTCTTGACACAGGGGTGGTACCGACAGACTGGAAAATTGCAAACGTAATACCGATCCACAAAAAGGGAAACAAAACTGAACCAGGTAACTACAGACCAGTAAGCCTGACTTCTATTATATGCAAACTTATGGAAACTATAATAAGATCCAAAATGGAAAATTACCTATATGGTAACAGGGTACTGGGAGACAGTCAACATGGTTTTAGGAAAGGGAGATCGTGTCTAACTAACTTGCTTGATTTTTTTGAGGATGCAACATCCATAATGGATAATTGCAAAGCATATGACATGGTTTATTTAGATTTCCAGAAAGCTTTTGACAAAGTCCCGCACAAAAGATTAATTCTCAAACTGAACGCAGTTGGGATTCAAGGAAACACATGTACATGGATTAGGGAGTGGTTAACATGTAGAAAACAGAAAGTACTGATTAGAGGAAAAACCTCAGAATGGAGTGTGGTAACCAGCGGTGTACCACAGGGATCAGTATTAGGTCCTCTGCTATTCCTAATCTACATTAATGATTTAGATTCTGGTATAGTAAGCAAACTTGTTAAATTTGCAGACGACACAAAAGTAGGAGGAGTGGCAAACACTGTTGCAGCAGCAAAGGTCATTCAAAATGATCTAGACAAGATTCAGAACTGGGCAGACACATGGCAAATGACATTTAATAGAGAAAAGTGTAAGGTACTGCACGCAGGAAATAAAAATGTACATTATAAATATCATATGGGAGATATTGAAATTGGAGAAGGAATCTATGAAAAAGACCTAGGAGTTTTTGTTGACTCAGAAATGTCTTCATCTAGACAATGTGGGGAAGCTATAAAAAAGGCTAACAAGATGCTCGGATACATTGTGAAAAGTGTTGAATTTAAATCAAGGGAAGTAATGTTAAAACTGTACAATGCACTAGTAAGACCTCATCTTGAATATTGTGTGCAGTTCTGGTCACCTCGCTATAAAAAAGATATTGCTGCTCTAGAAAGAGTGCAAAGAAGAGCGACCAGAATTATTCCGGGCTTAAAAGGCATGTCATATGCAGACAGGCTAAAAAAATTGAATCTGTTCAGTCTTGAACAAAGAAGACTACGTGGCAACCTAATTCAAGCATTCAAAATTCTAAAAGGTATTGACAGTGTCGACCCAAGGGACTTTTTCAGCCTGAAAAAAGAAACAAGGACCAGGGGTCACAAATGGAGTTTAGAAAAAGGGGCATTCAGAACAGAAAATAGGAGACACTTTTTTACACAGAGAATTGTGAGGGTCTGGAATCAACTCCCCAGTAATGTTGTTGAAGCTGACACCCTGGGATCCTTCAAGAAACTGCTTGATGAGATTTTGGGATCAATAAGCTACTAACAACCAAACGAGCAAGATGGGCCGAATGGCCTCCTCTCGTTTGTAAACTTTCTTATGTTCTTATGTTCTTTCCCTGCAACTCCAGATTAACCTTGCTTCATTACAATGAGATGTAATCAAAACAAGAACAAATGCTCTCTCCTGCACAAACGTTCGCTGTACCAAATTAAAAACGCACAGTGAAAACCACAGTAAATTAAAACAGTGCATGCAAAACAGGACATACCAGACAAGAAGTTTCCCCCACAGTGCCGAGCTTGGTGCCTTCCATTCATACAGGGAGTCTCAGTACTGCTGGGCATTTGTTTGAGTTATCAAAAACACATTCTTAAATACAGTTAGACAGTTCCAATGAGAGCTGATCAAACTGAAATATTGCTGCATTGCTTGGAATGAGTCCAGGAATAGAGCAGTCAGATATTTCTTCAGATTTTCACATGGGGGTTTCTTATTGACTCTTTCAATTGACTGAAGTTCACGGTGCCGTTTCCTTTTTGCTTCTCTTGTAGTTTCAATAACAGCTAGGAATCAGATTTCTACAGTGAACAGATAATTCTGCTTTCATAATCCATTGCCCTACGGGCTCTGACCTTCAGCATAGTCTTGAAGCAGGGAGATGCACCTTTCCTACAGTGTGTTAGAGACATTAGGAAGGTACAGTTATAAAAACTGTAATCTAATTCTTCACGTCTCAATATTACTCAAATAAACCTATATTAAATTGCAGAGGCTCCAAGACTGAGGGGCTCAATCAAGTTTGGAATGAAAAGTTCCCAGCAAACTGAAGGGAGGCTTCAAACAGTTATGTCTCCTGCACCGCTCACCAGAACTCCAAGGCAAACTGCAGGTTCCAGCACCAGCTCAGTGCACTACAGGCTATACAAAAAAATCAATACAGCTCAATATTTAATCAAGCTCTCTGAACCATTGCAAGCATTATAAAAATGTAAGGGAACAAAAACAAAGCATCCTTCGGGGGCATCGTGTAAATGCAATAATAAATCAAACAGGATGTAAAATGAATGTCTGAAAAAAACAATTGCATCATTGTCCGGAGGTTAAAACAGCGTGCCTGTGAAACGACTCCCATAACTGAAGTTAATCTTGGACACCCTGCGATTTCAGATGTGCATGTTTTACGACCGTACAACGAGCGCTGAGGGTTCTGAATTCTTGGATGGGATTTATAAAACACACGCAATGGCATAAACACGCAATTAAGACATGATTGGTGGGGGCAGTGTCTCTGCGCTTTAGCCCTTGATGCACATGTAATTCTGGGGCGTTTCTGAATGAAACTGCTAAAATTGGGAGAGGATTTTGCAAATGAGATTGTGGCAGGAAATGGCGTTGTGGTGACCAAGACCAGAAGAAAGCACAACAAAAACAAAGGTACAGTTCAGTGGCGCGTGTGTCGTTTATTAAAGAAAAAAATTAACAAAATGTTTAAACAAAAAAAAAAACACCTGCTCATAGAGCAAAATAAAAGGTTTGAAATAAAACAAATCTCGAACACAAATAATGAATTAAGGTCCGGCTGGGCAGTAGCCTTCACGGATCCTTATACTCTTTTAAATTAACTTTCTCCTCTCTCACTCCTCGCTCGCTCTCGTTCCTCCTCTGAACACCCACCCCGAGTGCAGAGAGCTGCAGGTATTTATACAGGTGACCATCTCCCGATTAGCAACAAATTAGTCACTTAACTAATTCGGGAGATGGCCACCTTCTGCACGAGTTTCATAATGTGGATGGGGCTTCCCATCCGCGCTGCAAAACAGTAACAAAACTAAAGTACAGCTACGCTGTCATACAAAATAATAAACAAACAAAACACACGGCGGTTCGCTGTCATCTATAAAACACAAAAATAAAAACAAATACAAAATAACAACACGGGCGGAGGGGGGGACCCCGTTCTAAAAATAAACAAACAATACGAATAAACAGCAGGGCTTTCCTACAGCCTGCTAGAGATCTATTCAATATTCCGCCTAATTTATTAAAGCTGCCGGTAATTGCAGGCCTCGTATTTGCGTGATTATTTTAAAAACTCTGAAAAGCAGGCGTTAATTTGCAGCAGTCAGACAGTAGGCTATATAAAAGGCAAGGTAATGTAGGAGACTTGTCTGCAGCAAGGACACGTTGTTTTCAAGGACTGTGGCAAAGTGGTGAGTAAATACAGGTGAGTGCAGTGCAGAGCAGACTAATCACGGAGACAATTGCTTTCAGGTGCAAGGGTGTTTTATTTAATGAATGATAATGTCCACAGCCGATGACAAACACCAGTAAATAATAAATGTTGGAGTGATACAGCAGCATGTATCACTCGTAACTGATATTATGTGCTAGTGGTGCAATTTTCAGTTCTCTGTGAAATGCTGGGGTGAAAGTGATGTCCAGGTTGATGCTGGCTTGCGCTACAGCTCCTGATCGTGTTACTGGTAGTCTAACACAAAACAAACACGGTTTTTAGTATACACGGTATTCCTTCAAGGTCAAATCCAACCATTTGCAAATTTTATTTTATACCCTCCCTCATGACTCCTTGGTTAACGAGCGCATCCACCTCCAATCCGCAGATGCCACGTTGTTTCCTGTCCAGGACACTGGGTTCGGGTTTTCAACAAAGCACCTGAGTGATCCTGCAAAAATGTGGCAAAAAGGTGTTGTGGTCAGACGAGACCAAATTGGAACTTTCTGGTCTAAACGCCAAGCGTTATGTTTGGTGCAGACCCAACACAGCACATCTCCCAGTCAAAACCATCCCTAAAGTCAAGCATGGTGGTGGCAGCATCATGGTATGGGGATGCTTCTCCTCAGCAGAGACTGGAAAGCTTGTTAGGATTGAAGGAAAAATGGAGAGTACAGGCAAATACTATAGAAAAACCTGTTTCAGTCTACTCAATACTTAAAACTGGGGCGAAAATTCACCTTTCAGCAGGACAATGATCCAAAGCACAAGGCCAAAGCTACACTGGAGTGCCTTAAGAATAAGAAAGTGATTGTCCATGAGTGGCACAGTCAAAGTCCTGACTTGAATCCTATTGAGAATCTTTAAATACTTCCCCAAGCAACTTGAGAGAGCCTGAGCAAATCCGCCAAGAAGAATGGGCACAAATTGCACCAAGCCGATGTGCAAAGTTGGTAGAGACTTACCCAAAAAGAACTGCAGCTGTAATTGCCTCCAAATATTTAGTTGACAAGTCTGAATACTTATCCAATCAACAAATTTTAGTTTTTTTTCTCTTTAGTTTTTGCTGGCATTTACTGTAACTTCTTACCCTTAGAAGTCTTCAGTTTTAGCACTGAAGTATTGAATAAAATATTAAGTTTAAATTTTTTTTTTTTTTGAAATTTCACAAAATGGGACACCATAGGAAGGGTCTGAATACTTTTGCAAGGCATTGTAAGTTGTAGTTAAACTGAAGATTGTTTGTATGAAGCTGTATGGAGTTATTGTTGTTGAACATATTGCTGTACAATGGAAGGATTTTCCACCTGTTTGACTGCATGGATGTAAGTAAATAAAACTTATTGTTTCTGAAGTTTGAAAAGTCTATATGCCTGGAATTATTCTATAAGAAATAAGAGGTTGAACTAATATGCAAAGTACAGTAACTGGATGATGTGTTGTAATGTATAAGCAACCTACTACAAACTTTGAAGTGGTATATTTGTTTATTAAGAAGCCACCACACATTCCATATGTTATTCCTTTGTCTTGGTGATGTATTTTGAGCTTGTAACACATCTTCATGTATTACAAGTACAGCTTGTATCAAAATCTCCAACTCTGTATTGGTAAATTTCAGTTTTTGCTTCCGAGCATCCTCATCACCAGCGCAAGCACCAGGCTGAGGTCTTTGTGTGCCATTCATTTTCTTTTGGAATGTGTAGCCTACACATGCAAGGTTGACCCAAACCTGCTATTTATTGTGAGAGGTGTGTAATTCTCCACCACTAATTGTGGTGAGGTGTATTTAAATTGTTTGATTGCAGAATCACCCGCATCACCTAATTAGTGTTATAAAATAGGTTGTTGTTTTGACACGGAGTGCGGCCGTACTGAACACGCACATTACGTGGCTTTTTGCGGGTGGTTTTTCCCCTCAGTCGTTCAGCTGTCTGAATGTATTGGATTGAGCTGGATCCAGAACTGATAATCTAATGATCAAGAACCATGGTGACTCCACCCCAGTCATTGCCCCGTTTTGTCAATCTGAACGCCACCCCACCATTGCAACTCACCAGCTCACGAGCACTGAAGACCAACAGACAGCCTCTGTCCTGCTATCAACCAGTCTCATATGGTCACTCAGCGTGTCTAAGCAATGGGTGTTACTGAGCTTCTGAACACTGGAGACGAGTCCCCCTGGCCTGACCAGCAGAGGTCCTTGCATCCCAGTGAGGCAAAACAACCCCAACCAATGTTGATCCCCTACCCTGAGACCAATGACGACAGCTAAGATCATCAACATGAACAAGAATCGAAGCACGTTGCACGACTCCTCCTGCACTCCCTGCTGTGCTGTCTTTACTAGGGGAGAGATAAAGAGGACCCATCCCTTGCACAGTGCTGATTCAGGCTACATGGTGAGCCTTACTATGTTTAAATGACTTTGTTGCATTAATGTTTAGATGTTTCTATGAAAGCTTGCGACTCAACTTGTTGGATTGATTTGAAAATGTATTTGAGCCTTTCCAATGATGGGGAAAGCAAACAAGGGCAATTCCAGATGATCACAAAAGCATTGCTGCTTCCCCACTATTAGTAGATTTAGGAGCACATTGGCGTGGTTTGCCATGCTAACCCTTCTACAAAAATTTACTGCGAGCAAAAAGCCCACAAATAGACAGATCAGAACTAACATTATTCACACATGCAAGACCGACATCCCTTTTGGAATTAATACAGAACGTTTACATTTGTTACAGAAAATTTTTAATAAGTCAGGTAAGCATTTCAACCAGTGCCTTCCTGTGTGTAATGCTCATGGTCTGGCACATGGCTGATGAATTAAAAACTCTTGATCAAGAGCCTCAATGTGCTGAATCAGTGAATAAATAGACTGATCAGTAACCTCAGACCTGCTAGTATCCGGTCACAGTGAAATCTCTGCTGCAAGGCTTTGAGACTTTTCTGTATATATTTCTATGCAGTATCACTGGGATAGTTATATATTAAAAAAAAAAAAAACAAAAAAAAAAAAAACACATGCAACATGGAGCAATTGGTTTAGAAAAAAAAATAAAAGTAGATCACCATAATGTAAAACATAAGCCTGGCACACTACGAACATTTTAAACATTTTAACCATTTGTACAAACGGCTATTTACTGTTAACTAAAATGCACACATTTGTATTAACAGTATTTATATTTTACAGTGACTTTCATACACATCTCTCAATCACAGTGGTTTGTAATGCATCAAGATACTATAAATTAAGAAACTTTTTGTACAAATGGGACTATCAATTCAAGATCCTCCGTTTAGGATTTGTATTCTTGTGAATGTTTTAAACTTCCCACTTATTCACATGTATGTGATTGTTTTGCCTGTATAACCAGCACAGAAGCAGAGCCAATGCAATGAGCTCGAGCCAAGGCAATGCTCTCTGTGGAATTCCTGCTGAAAACCAGCAACTTGGCACAGCCAGGACTCAAACCTGCACTCCCCTGACTGTGTGACCCACCCTGTACACCCCCAGGCAGTGCCTTCCCTCTGTGAAAAAGATTTAACTCCCCACAAATCCACATTGCACACGGGACAAGAGACTCAGCCGGTCCAAACAGTGCTGCCCTGGGTGCCCAACACAAGTTTATTTTTATATACAAGTCTGTCTCCAGCTGAAATTAGTTTCACTGTGCCAGGAAGCAGAAATAAAAATAGAAAGTGATAAAACCCTTTTTTCAAAATTGTGAAACCAGCTGTGATGCTTACAGAAATAAACTGACCATTCCATCACACTAATCCAATTGCAAACCAATAGACATGAGCACATGTGCAAAAACTAATGAAATAACAGGGAGAGAGAGAGAGAAAATAAGAGCTTGTGAGAATGTGCCTGGATTATTTTCATTTAACCCTTGAACAGGATATTTGACCCCATCTACATGTTTTTAATATTGACTCCCTCACCTGTTTCTTATCTACATGTTTTTAATATTGACTCTCTCACCTGTTTAATATCCTGTTGCGTGTATTTTCAGCTTTCGGTTACTGTAGCTCAACTGAACCAAATGCTGAGGAGGAGTTTCCTGGATGTGGTGTTGATGATATTTAAAGCACATGTGCTTGAGAAATAGCTGCCAGAGTTATGGGCAGGTGTTGTGTGCATGCAAAAGGCATGGTGGGACTGTGTGGTAAAACTGATCAACAGAAACGTTCTACTGAGATCCTTTTACCAGGTTATTAATGAAATAACCATGAGGGGGGTGCAACTGCATTTTCTGTCCCCTCTGCAACTTTGAGTTTGTAAAAGGAAAATCTCTATAAAAAACAAACAATCACAGTTCCAGAGGGGACAGAATCTACAGCTGCACACACCTCGTTTTCCAAACTCCATCACTTCAGAAATATAGCTTTTAGGAGTCTTTTCAGAAGCAGGACAGAGAGAGTAGTTAGAAAACCTGGTAAATAATGCTCTGAGCACAAACAGCACTAGAGAATAACAGGGAATACACGATATCTTAATACAGGGAAGAACTGAAATATTGCAGTTCAACAGACAGCACTGTTGAGGTTCAGATGAGGTAACCAAAGAGTAGTGCTCATCTGGGTCTGTGAAACTAACTAAATAGTGTCTTTTTAAAATCATATTCTGTAAAAAAAAAAAATCAAACAGCATTTTTCCACTTTGTTAATAGGTCATATCACAATCAACACAGCTGCCCTGTAATTTCCATGTTCTCTGCATCGCTTTGTCCTTTTCCACTTCTTTATTCAAAAGCATTCCGGTTTAAGATTTGAATTGGGTTCAGAATTTCATCACCTCGCCATGACGATCATATGATCATATACACCTGTCTCTGGGTGGTCCCACAGTTGGTTAGTACAATTCCTAACAAAAACTACATCATGAAGACGAAGGAACATTCAAAGCAAATCTGGAATAAGGTTCTTTAAAATCAGGGGTATGATATAAGAACATTTCCAAGGCATTGAATAACCCCTGGAGCACAGTAAAGTCCATTATTAAGAAATGGAGAGAATATGGCACAACTGTGAATCTGTCTAGAACAGGCCGTCCTCAAAAACTGAGTATCTGGGCGAGAAGGGCACTAGTCAGGGAGGCCACCAAGAGGCCTATGGCAACTCTAAAGGAGTTACAGACTTCCACTGCTGAGCTGGGAGACACTGTGCATACTATGCAGAGTGGCAAAAAGAAAGCCATTATTGAAAAAAACTCATATCAAATCTCAGCTACAGTTTACCAGAAGGCATGTGGGAGAGAGACCAAGTGGAAGAAGATTCTATGGTCTGATGAGACCAAAATAGAGCTTTTTGGCCTGTAGACTAAGCTCTATGTTTGGCGCAAGCCTAACACCGCACGTCATCCTGAGAACACCATCCCTACCGTGAAGCATGGTGGTGGCAGCATCATGCTATGGGGATGCTTCTCTGCATCAGAGCCTGGAAAGCTCGTGAAAGAGGGCAAAATGGATGCAGCAAAGTACAGAGAAATCCTGAAGGAAAACCTGCTGAAGTCTGCAAGAGACCTAGGAATTGGGAGAAATTCATTTTCCAGTAGGACAATGACCCCAAACATACAGCCAAAGCCACACTGGAGAGCTTACAAACAAAAAGGTCAATGTCCTGGAGTGGCCCAGTCAAAGCCCAGACCTCAATCCAATTGAGAATATGTGGAATGAATTAAAAATTGCTGTTCACCAAAGGTCCCCATCCAACTTGACGGAGCTTGAGCAATTTTGGAAAGAAGAATGGGCAAAAATTGCAGTGTCCAGATGTGCAAAGCTTATAGAGACTTATCCAAGTAGACTCATGGCTGTAATTGCTGCCAAAGGTGTCTCTACCAAATATTAACTCAAGGGGGTGAATACTTATGCAATCAATTATTTTCTGTTTTGTATTTGTAATAAATTTAGAACAATTTGTATATTTTATTTTTCACTTCATCTGTGGATGATAATCAGACATCCTGATGGGACGTATTTTTAATATTTTATTAAGTTGGTTCCATGACCAGTCAAGATCTCCTTGGGAATCCCAACTCTAGCCATAATCTGTACTAACTCTATGGCTATTGCTGCAGCACTAGTGGATCTCAATGGAACTGCCTTCGGGTATCACGTTGCATAATCTACCACTACTAATATATGCATATACCCGGAGTCAGAAGGTAGCAAAGGGCCCACTATATCCATTGCAATGTGTTCAAAAAGAGTGGAAATAATCGGCAGTGGAACCAAAGGGGCGGGGCGCACAGACACACCAGTATGAAGACCTACCCAGTATAATCGAGCCAATATCTGTTCCCTCTTTCTTGTCAGCACCGAGGTGCCCCGCAAAAGGGATATAATGCGCCTCATCACCTCAGTCTGACAAGACGGAGGTACCAATAATTGTGTCACAGGCTGTCCTGTGCCTGCGGCTAGACTTATACAGTAATTGTCCCTTGATACTGAAGTGTGGATATACTAGCACCATCAACATCCTTACCTTCAATAGACCGGACCTGCCCCCAAGCGTGCACTAGTGACGGGTCACTGTTGACCCCACACTATGTACGCACTTGAGCACCACATGTCCGGTATATTGAGAGGGGCTGGAGCATCATCTGTCCTGGATGGCCCAGTAACCTCACCCTCTCATTTACACTGCGTTCGGACTCCCTTTGACTGGTGTTTATTACCAAAGATGCGCCCTCCCATTTTGCAGTCCTTCTCTCCTTATTCATTTTTCTAGGACAGAAAAAATGAGATAAGATTTCAGCTTGAAAGGAAACACATCACCAATTCGTTCCCTTTTCTTTTTTTATGCCACGTTTACGTGTACGGCTGAGACTGCCTATTTGCATTAATTCTTTGAACATTGGCCAGTCTCGGCCCAGAATAACTGGGTGTGGCAAACTTTCCACCACCTCTACTACCAGGTGACGTTTTATCGATTTGACCGATATATACTTTTAGGATGGGGTATGCCGCCCTGTCTCCATGGATACGGGAGATGGCCATCTGACCTCGTGGCCGCCCAAGAGAGCTATTCTAATCAAGGTTTGCTCACATCCCCTGTCCACTAATGAGTGGGTTTTCACATTTCCTAAAACCACATCAATCATACAAGGCCCCTCCCGACCATTCCCCACCTATCTCATGTGTCTGATTACACATGGCCACATCACACTCCATGGCAGCAGGAAATGACCTGGCCAGGATGTCCTGGTTGGTTACACCTAAAACAAGTTGAGGGAACAGAAGGAGCAATGGGTAGACATCTGTCCCATTGCTGGCATCGCAATGGGGCAGAGGCAGCAGCTCTACCCCAGCTGTGTGCCAACCATTGTCTCCATGTAGGGCAGGCAAGGGGGCCCATTGGGGTCGGCGGTCTCGGAGGTCTGGGTCCCAGGACTGATGGTGGTGGTTGTGGAGGAGAGAGAGGTAGGGGTCGGCTGTTCCGAAGGGTGGGAACCGACAGTATCCCAGTCCAGGCAGAGATGAAGGAGTCCTCAAAGTCCTCTGCTAGTTTCATGGAGTCTTTCAGGGTGTCGGGGTTGTGGCGCCGTATCCAGCCCTGGGGCGTGTCTCTACTGATCTTCGCTACTCCCTGAACCATACCTAGTGGGTCTCTGCCATTATGTTGAGGTGGCAGAGAATGGCCGGCTTGACCAGGTCATGGCTGGCTGCGTTGAGGTCGCTCATAGCCTGGTAGACTGTCTGAGCTTCCCTGATCAGGCAGGGTCCCAACAAGCTTGCCCAGAACTCCCGCGGTCATGCCGCAGTGGTAGCCAGCCGCTCAAGCGCTACCATGTATGCCTCTGGATCATCCTCCACCAACATCTTCACTGTCCAAGCGTTCAGTGACGATATTGTGGTAGGGATTGGCACTGCGGAAAATGCCAGCCCTACCCATTCAATAAGCGCAGTGTAGCACTCCTCTCCTCTGTGTCCCGTCTGCTATCCAGCGCCTCCAGCAGCTCCGCTGATTGTGAACAGGTGCAGAGGTGATCCAGTGCAGGAATAATCACAGACAGAACTGTAATCCGGTTTGGGAAAAGGATGTTTACTTTGTAAATCCAGGTCTGACAACCAAATAATAAGCTCCGGCTATACACAGCAGTGTGTAAAACATGGAGAACAGAAACAGGGATTGCCGCCCAAATAATAAACACACATTATCTGCTCCACAATAATACTTGCCACGGTCACCAGTCTGGATGCCTTCAGTAGTGCTTGTGGTGAATGATAACAGTTTATTTTATAGTCACTGTGGTGCAGTGTTGATCCAGTTTCGTGCTGGCCCAAGGCGACAGCTCCGGATGCATGTTAGTCGTCTGGTGGTTTACAAACACAGACAGTACTAACAGACACAAACAAACAATACACTCACAAATACATTTTAAACACAGGTTTCTCTGGGTCTCTCACAGTCCTTTTAGTCTCTAACACAAAACCAAGCAAAAGAGTAGATTGAGATTCTCCGGCCCCTTTTATGCCATCACGCATGATAAAAAAGTGCAGCTGTCTCTACAATCTGCAGCTGCTACTTCGTTTCCCTTCCAGGTCAATATGTTCTTGCAACGGAGTCTCGCCGCCTTCCAGACTGACCAACTTCCCGACCCTGGAAATGAACCGTCAAGCCACCCTGTCCAAAGGACCCAACTTTCGCTGCTTAGCACCCTCACAGGTCGGGAGGGAGATTTACAACCGAGACTCATTATTCTGCATAGCAATCAACATTCATTTTTCAAGATTCTTATGAATTAATGCTATGAATCCATTTTAAAAGCAAGTATGTAAGAGACAAGATTTTCTTTGTTGCTTGAAACGACCACAGATAAACTGCAACTTTTAACAAACTGTACCCACAACTACTGAACCTAAACATCTTAGTTTTAAACAAAAAACAACAATTTAAACCACTGTATTCAAAGATGAACGAAAATCTCAGCTGTTATCATAGAGCAGCGGTTCTCAAACTTCCTCCTCTGTGACCCCCTAGTTCCAACAATAAAAATATTTTTTTTACAGCCAACAGTAAAAAAAAAAAAAAAAAAAAAAAAAAAGAAATGAAATCACAAATGCTTCTAGGCTGCCAGGGTTTACATGATCGTACCACAAGGACAACTTCTTGATCCAGCTTTCGATTTTGTCAGCGAGAGAAAAGACAAATATATCTCGTCCTTGGAGTATGTGTTAAGAATATTTAAAGTGATCAAAAATATCTGCCAGTAAACCATGCAAAGGAAGCCATATTTCATGGTTACATTAGGGGTGGGGCAGGGGTGTAATATGAAATAGATGAATGCAACAGACACAAGTATAATTCAATCAATCAGTCATAGCTGCCCTACCCAATATACACACACACACACACACACACACAGAGGCAGTGCCAGCATGAACAAGGTTAAACAGACTCTGCATTAGGGGCTGTGAAAACAAAGTGCCTCCTTCCTACTCCACACTCTCTCAGCACAAACTCTCCCCGCAGCCAAACAAAGGACGACTGTCCCCCAGGATAAATGTGACATTCAGCACTTCAACCACCACCAACAGGCACAAATATGACAACCTACTGGAAGCAGCTGCATCGAAAAATATTAAAAAACAAAGAAGCCAGGTCAACCTAATATGTGTTTGTCTGCGTCTGCATCTGCCTGTGTGTGTCTGTGCATCTGCGTCTGCCTGTGTGTGTGTGTCTGTGCGTCTGCATGTGTGTGTCTGAGTCTGCCTGTGTGTGTGTCTGTGCATCTGCGTCTGCCTGTGTGTGTGTGTGTGTGTCTGTGCATCTGTGTCTGTCTGTGTGAGTGTGTCTTTGCATCTGTGTCTGTCTGTATGTGTGTCTGTGTCTGTCTGTGTACAGACAGACATAACACACAGACACAGACAGACACACAGGTGCACCACGAGGGTTTCCACGTGGTGACAGTAACAGGTGTCTGTATGTGAGCCCCCTGTCACTGTCACTCCGGCTCGATGATACTAAAACTGCCTCAGTTGACAAACGGTTTACTTGACTAACTCCAAACTTCACAAGCATCATCCTTGACATTGTAGCAATACAACAGAATTTTAAGAAACTGGTGTTAAACCAAAATGCCTGTATGACGCATTTTTCTTGAAACCTCACAAAATCATCTTCTTTGGAACCGTTGAAGTGATTGATTGTCACCATCCAAACCTGCTTGCAAAGCAGAAGTTGCTGTGATACAATTCAATAGTAAAATGGCTGCCACAAATTTCACCGAAATGCACCCTTAAGAGCAGACTGCTTTTATTTGAAAACCATCTAACCAACAGACTCCAAACTTGGTGGGCATCGTTCCAGTGACAGCGGAATACAAATATGTTAAAATGGTTTTGTTTTGTGAAATAATGTGGCTGCCACTCCTACATGTTCTTCTTATATTCAAAACTGCTTCAGTTTAAAAACGGTTCAATTGATTAACTCCAAACTTGAAAACCATTGTGCTTGTGTTGGTAAAATTTACATTTTTAAAAATGGTATTTGTGTGTCAAACAAGATGGCTGTCTGACGCATTTTTGAAAAAAAACTTTCAAAATCTTCTTCTGTGGAACTGTTGAAGTTGCTGATTTTAACCTTAGCACATTGAGAACTAAACATGCTTAGACGGGAACTGATACTGGAGCTTGGGAGCCGTAAAACTCCCTGGCAGTTGTAGTTTTGTTTTGTTTTTTAAGTAATAAATCTCACTGGAACGTCAAGAAAATACTGTTTATTTAATGCACTTAACTTTTTTCTTGTTCATCAGTTAAATAAAGATGTATACAATTGCTATATGGGAAGGCTAGTGGGTGGTGTATTGGGAGATTGTTTTTCTGCCTCTCTCAATATGGCTTTCCTGCTGAGAGGTAGATCTTTCTCTCTAAAAGAAATTTCGAAAAAAAAGTTTGTCATCTGATCACTCGACGTGACAGTACATATATTTTTTTGTATCCATATAATAAAGTATTTGCTGTGTATAAGAAAAACAATGAACATGTAAATTAGAGAATTTAGCTTTATTAATTTATTTTTGGCAAAATGTGCTCTACCGTTTTGTTTTATATAGAGCCGGTTCAATGTGGATTGCAATTTATCTGTAATCAAATTTAACAAAGGTAAAAAAAAGAAAAAAGGAAGGAAAGTTAAGTGGGAGAATGTTTTTGTTATGATTAATTATTATTCTAATGCTGCTGTTCTGTTTGGTTTTGTTGGTTTTGTTTGGTTTTGTTTGGTTTTGTTGGTTTTGTTTGGTTCTGTCTGGTTTTGTTTGGTTTTGTTTGGTTTTGTTGGTTTTGTTTGGTTTTGTTTGGTTTTGTCGGTTTTGGTTGGTTTTGGTTGGTTTTGTTGGTTTCTCCACACGAATGCAGAGTGGAGAGTACTTACTGTGCAGCGGGCTTTATTTTATTTTCTTTTCTTTATTTTATTTCTCTCAGAATAAAACTGCAAGACTTGAGTTTGTGTTTGGTGGTCCTTTAATATCATGAGGAAAATTACACAAAGCATCGTACAGCAAGAGATCTGTTACATTGGTGAATTAACCGATCGCCAAGGGAACTGCACACTTTCTATGAACCAGCCAGTCAGGTACTCAGCTGCAAGTTGAGAAGGAGGGACTGAACCTTTTTTTTCCTCCTTTCACTGGGAACAACTGTTTTATAAATCAAGCTACAATATTGTGGAATATAGATTGTGTAAGAGAGAACAAGGATACATTACAGTGTACACAACTGAATTATCTATTTCTGTACTATCTATGTGAATATTGTTATTTTGTTTTTAATATTGCTCTGACATACTCTTTTACTAATCTGAAAATGGCTACTAATTGGAATGGGAAGGAGTATGTTACAGTAGACATCACTCCATCTTATGAGGACTCCCATTTGTCCAGTGGAATAGGAAGGGAGGTCCCAAAATTAGATTTAGACATCCCACAGGACATAGTGTACATGGCTCAGCGAGAGGATCAGGTTATCTAGTACTCCAGTTTGTGCTCCACCACATCTTGATACAGTGCCTGAAAATTCGGGGGACAACACAATTCAGCAGTTAACAGATCTATTTAGACAGCTGGGACAACAGATCAGTAACTCCATAGTAACTCAGTTGTCAGCAAGTGGAGTAGGAACTTCTAACAATACACCTCGCCCAACCAGTGATAATGCCGCAACCAACTCACTGGGTTCCCAGTTGTCAGGATCTGACCTCTCTAAACTGAGCCTTGTCGTAAAGCCTGATGTTAGAGAACCGCCCATCTTTAAAGGACATGGGACAGAAAAATGTACTGTATGAGAATGGGAAGAACTTATAGGTGTTTTTCTTAAGAAAAGGACTATAATGTATGCAATTATGCAAAGGAGATCATGAATATACTTCTGGGGAGGGCAAGAGATGTAGTGAAGGTGGGCTTGCGTAGCAGTGAAAAAAAAAACCCAGAAATAATTTATAACATTTTCAGACAGCATTTTGGGAGTGTCACATATTCAAGCATGCCACTGGCAGATTTCTATTCGACCTTACCTTTACTGAATGAAAGTGTTGTTGATTATTGGATTAGACTGAATAAAGCATTGGATGTGGTGAGAAATGCTTAGAAAGACAGGGAAAGAAACTTGAAAATTCAAGTCATGAAGTAGCCATGATGTTTGTTCGTCATTGTTCAGACATAGATGTAGCACAGACATTCAAGTCCAAAGCTCTAGAGAAGTGGACCATGAATGAAGTTCAGGAGAGCATTGATGAAAACTAGCATGAACAAAGAAGGAAGGCAAATTGCCTTGCATCTGTTGAACAAATTAGAAAGCAAGAACTGTGCTCTGGTAGGGAGTTGGGAGGAGCATTTAGTGCGAGTGTCGCTCAGGACAATCCTAGGTTATGTCCCAAATTTGTAATCTCAACAGTACAAGTTACTAGTACAAGCGAATCAGCTACATTAGAAAGAATGACTGGTATGCTGGAGCACGTGTTAGAGAACAGTACACTAGGTTCCAGTAGACCCACCCAGTCGTGGCAGAACCAAAAGCGTCCTAATAGGGGATGTCTGATCTGTAGTGATCAGAATCATACTACTCACCAGCACTGTATATGGCATAGGCTGTGTTTTAGATGTTATGGGAGTGGTCATCGTAAAGAACGTTGCCTTCAAGTAGCGTCGTCCTAGTTAACCCCACAAGATGTTACAGGAAACACTGGTGACCTTCTTGGAAACTAGGTAGCCTGTGTGGAGGGGGTGATCACAAAGGCAGAACTCAAAACCCATTCAATGAAAAAAAGAGTAATTTATCTAGAGTAATTTATTCTAACTGTTGTGAGAGTTTGTCTGATTCATACAAAGTTGCCTTTCAGAATACAGAGAGATTACCGGATAGCTTGTACTATGTGCCGGTGAAGGTTAATGCACTTACTGAACTATGT
This sequence comes from Polyodon spathula, assembly GCF_017654505.1. Classification (NCBI taxonomy): domain Eukaryota; kingdom Metazoa; phylum Chordata; class Actinopteri; order Acipenseriformes; family Polyodontidae; genus Polyodon; species Polyodon spathula. Next base: position 18,281,342 of record NC_054550.1, read on the forward strand.
GCTATGATGGACAATGGGTCGATGGCCTGCACTCTATGTGACGTAGCAGAGGGGCAACTGATAGCGGTGGGAGTTTTGCAAGAAGGATCACACAAACCTACTGACATAATCTTAGTTGACTGCGATGGCAAGCAGACACTGCCAAAGGGGGTTTATGTGTTGAAAATTGAATTATTTGGTTTTGAACTTGAAGCCCACACCAGTTGTTTGTGGCCAGAAAGATGAGCTGATTTTAGGAACCAATGTCATTAGGCGTATTGTGAAACTGTTCAGGCAGAGCAATGCATACTGGAAACTGATGTCTATTCCAGATCCACTGCTTTCAGAGGATAACCAGTTCTTACAGATGCTCGCTAGTTTAGATAGATTGCGTGGAAATGCCATTCCTGACAAAGTGGCGACTGTAAAGATAAAGTGCCATTACCCTCTCACCAGAAAGTGAACATTTAGTTTGGGGAAAGATACCTGCATCTGCTCCTCTATCCACTGGCAGCAGAGTACTGGTGGAGCCCTCTATTTCGCATGTTACACCTAGAAACATTTTAGTAAGGTGGTTACTGACTCCTTTGTGGGGGGATAGGTGGGTTCCAATAAAGATTGTAAATCCCTCACCCAAGCCCATAACATTAAGAAATGCAAAAATTGCAGCTGTTTACCCACGTCTCACTCTTGAAGATTTTGAGAATTTTGCACCACCTGATCTTTTCAAACGCAAGACCAGTGGTTGACTGATAAAGATAACAGTGCATTAGAAAAGTCCTCATTTAGTAGTGATGTCTCCCACCGTTGTGCTACTGCCTCTGGCACACCAAATGAACCTCAGTTAACCCACAGGTTACGGGAGTTGGGGCTACAAGAACTCAATATATCGTCCTCAGAAGTGTCTCCATATTGGAAAAACAGGTTGGTTGACCTGATTGAACAATATGAGGAAGTCTTCTCCAAGCATATACTAGACTGTGGGAAAGCTACCAATTTTGTGCATGGTATTCATTTGATTGACAATCATCCTTTTAGACTCCCATACAGAAGAATGTCACCTGGACATTATCAGAAATTGAAACAGGTTTTGGATAACATGGAGGAGCAAGACATAATATGAAAGTCATGCAGTGAGTTTGCCTCTATGCTAGTTTTAGTGTTGAAAAAGTCTGGAGAATTGAGGGTGTACTGATTTCCGATGGTTGAACGCCCATACGGTAAAAGATGCATACCCCCTTCCTCACCAATCTGACATTTTAGCTGCCCTTGGGGGTAATGCTTTATTCTGTACAATGGATTTAACTTCTGGCTTTTACAACATTCCTCTTCATAAAGACGATCGAAAATATATTGCATTTACAACGCCACTAGGACTGTACGAGTATAATAGATTACCTCAAGGCTTATGCAACAGTCCAGCGGCTTTTATGCATATGATGCTCAATATATTTGGAGACCAGAACTTCAGTAGTCTTCTGTGCTACTTGGACGATCTTTTGGTATTTGCTCCAAATGAAGAAGTGGCTTTAGGTAGATATTTCGTAGGATGCATGAGAATAACCTTAAGCTTGCTCCGAAAAAGTGCTATTTGTTGCATAGGTCTGTGAAGTTTCTTGGGCATGTTGTCAGTCAGGAGGGTGTGTCCACTGACCCTGAAAAAGTCAAAGCAGTAGCTGCTGTTAAGAAGCAAGATTTAATGGAAGCAGATGGACAAACACCTTGCCAAAAGAAGATCAGGTCTTTCTTAGGAATGGCAATATACTACCAACATTTCATATAGGGATGCTCAGCAATTTCTAAACCAGTTGACTGTGGGCTCAAAGAAGAGGGAGGTGACAGACAGGAATAGGAGAGCTCTAAATAGAGGCATCAGAACGTTAACTCCAACTGATTTGGATTTTTGACTTATAGAAGCCTTACAGCTACTTCAAGTTGCTTTGCTAGAGCAAGTTGAATTGGCACATCTAGACTTGAATCACCCATTTATACTAGCAGTAGATGCTTCTTTTGATGGAATTGGTGCTGGCCTATCGCAGGTTCCTCAGGAGGAGGACAGAGCACGCCCAATAGCTTTTGCCAGTCTGTCACTAAATCAAGTGCAGCCTAAATATCCAGTCCACCGGTTGTAGTTTTTAGCTCTGAAGTGGGCTGTATGTGAGAAATTTAGCCACTGACTTAAGGGACACCATTTTTCAGCCTGGACAGACAATAATCCACTTACCTACAGTGCGGAGAATAAGTTCGTGAACCCCAATGATAATTACTGAAATTCCATAGTTTGCCATGACAGCAGCCTCGAATCAAAACCAGTCTTTTCTGGTTTTTTAAGTCCAAGTCTTTTCTTAAATATCCAATAGGGTTTATATTAACCAATTCCATGTCTTTAGAAACAAAATGATGTATGAATTAGACAAACAATTAACAATTAATCAAATAATTAAGATTCATGGTATGTGAAAAAGTAAGTGAACACCTGGTTTTATCAGCTCAATTAAGGGGATAATTAGAATCAGGTGTTTAAATAATTACGTAGATCTTCAGTGGTGAATTTGAGAGGCCCCACCCTATATAAAGATCAGAAACTTTGTGAGTTTGGTCTTCACCATACAGGTGTGTGGAAACACGTCATGCCACGATCAAAAGAAATCTCTGAGGACCTCAGAAAAACAGTTATTGATGCTCATCAGTCTAGAAAGGGTTACAAAACCATTTCTAAGGATTTGGGGCTCCACCAATCCACTATCAGACAGATAGTCTACAAATGGAGAAAGTTCAAGACCACAGTCACTCTACCCAGGAGCGGTCGGCCTACCAAAATCTCTCCAAGAACAAACCGGAAAATCATCAAGGAAGTCACAAAGAACCCCAGAGTAACATCCAAGGATCTGCAGGCCACTCTCACCTTGGCTAATGCGAGTGTTCATGACTCAACTATCAGAAAAAGACTGAACAAGAATGGTGTTCAGGAGGAAACCACTGCTCTCTAAAAAGAACATTGCTGCCCGTCTGAAGTTCTCCACAGAGCACATAGATGATCCACAAGACTTCTAGAACAACGCATCGTAAAGCAAGAGATCTATTACACATCGTTGCCTTGATAATTCCAGCAATTGAAGAACCCGAGACAGGTGAATCCCTGTATGACAGCCCTCCTGCAATGAGTCTGATCAGAGCAGGCTCAGATTGAGGTCAGGGATGGAAATAAGACTCCTATTGCACAGCAGTTTCACCATTCCATGTTTTTAATATGTGCTTGAGTTCATATGTGACAAGCTCAAGTGTGTCTTATTATGGTCAACTCACAGTAAAAACAAGAATGGATCAAACTGCTGTGCAATGGGCACCTTATTTCCATCCCTGCATTAGTAACACATTTCAAGTAGCTGGTTATAAAACAGTGTGAGTGGACTGACTAATCTGCTCAAATGATTTGGTGCCAACAATAAGAGCAATCAGACTCCTGTTCATTTTCAGACTAATACCGTAATCCACACTACCAAGACACTGCACAACCACCACCCACTGATATACCTGGACTGTCTTTCACAATCATGTTTTCAAACTGTGACGATTGTGCATTATTTAGGTAGTGTCAATATGGTATTGTAGAATAGTACTGTACTGCAACACTCTGCCCCTAGTGGATGTAGGAAATACAGCATTAGCATTTCTTTCATCTGCCTGGGGCAGGCTCATGGTTCCACTGGGGTGCCAGCTGGACGTGGACAGCAGATCACAGGGGTGCGTCTAACTTCTGAGTTTTAAAAAGTTCCCAAGATGTAGTGAATGAAACAGAAAAGTTGAATCATGCTGAATCTAAAAAAGATGACGAATACATTTGTGATGATTCCTCTGGTATTTCATACCCATCCAAAGACCCTCTATAAGGCACTGCTTGCAGGACTTGAAATACTGATTTTTGCGCAGCATTGTATTTTGATGTTTGACTATAATGTCTGCAGCTTTCCTTATGAACAGCGAACTGAACTGTCAAAAATACTATTTATTAAATAGACCTATTCATTTTTCTTGTACAGTACCTACGATGGAACCCGAATGAGAGAATCACACAATACAGCTGTGTAGTGAGTATGAAGCAAAGATCTCAAAATGTTAGGTCTTTATGATGAAATGCTTTTTCAGATATTAGTAGGGGCAGGGGCACCTTAAGGCATAATTTCTTGTGACATATGCAACAGTTTTTTCAAAGTTGCCAGAACTTGTCCTTCCTCATTCCAATACTGCTATCCCCTCAGTGACGTCACTCTGAAAATCAACAGCAGTCTGATTCTGTCATTGCTTCACGTATCTTATCTGGTACAATGCAGAGTGGACAGTAAATTAGTTTGATTCAATAAAACCTGCCATCAAAATTGCAGAGGCTCCATTTTTAAAAAAAAACAGTGAGGGGTCAATCTAGGGGAAGAGCAAGTGAAATTCCAGCACCTTTGATAAAAAGCTGGCCTGTTCGAAACACTTCAAAAGCACTTTCCCAGGTCACATATAAAAACAGAAAACTCAGTAACAGAGACATGGCACTCAGATTTACTCAGAATGGCTCAATGCAAGCACCACTGGAAGTGTAGTCTTTGAAAGGGATCTCACTGTACAAATTGCACTTCGGAAGTAGGGCTAACCGGGTTGTCAAAACATGTAATCAAAAAGAAGAAAATGACTGAACAGAAGCGGTCTGCTAATTCTTTTACCAGAGAACACCTCTCACTACGAGCCTCCTGTACTGTACATACCTCACAGCATTCCCAAGCACTCCACAGGATGTAGTGAAGTTACACAAAACAACCCCCTGAGCACAAGTACAGCACTGTAACAAGACACAATGCACTCTCTACTATGAGTCTAGGACACTGGTGGAAGATCTTAACACAGCCGTCCGTCCATACCAAAATAAACCCAAGGATTATGTCAGGATCAAGACCATAACATGCAAGGACTGTGTAAGTATGACACAAGGATAAGGAATTACGTCATGCATACCTATCACAGAATATGCTCACTCCTTGAAGCCATTTCTTTCTAAATTTAAATCTGTCAAATTCCTTGTGCATCATCTAAGCATGCATTTTTGTGCATGACATCCTTCCTGATCCTTGCATAGCCTAAATTTGCCTTTAATGTCTTGCTTGATCTTTGCATGGCCCTTGTGTTTATCTTAATGTTTAGCAATATATTTATGACGAGTCCTAACAGATAATGTGAATTTCAAACATAGACAACAGATATAGTTCATAGGGTCAAAATGAAAAAAAATGTGTAAAAACTGTGCACTGCGACTTTCTCTGTTTTAGTGTAAAGTCCACATCATATAAAACACAACATCGGCTGAAACTACAATCAAGTAAATTGCATCTTAGTGACATTTCATTAATAAATTTTGCTTATGTGTCTTATCATGTCACAGAACCCCTTGATATAATTCATTTTCAACACAAAGACCACCTTTTAATAGTACAACAGCTGAAAGCAAAACCATTGTTGGGCTGGGATAACACTATTCTGCTCCAAACTAGAGACAGAATTGCTCCATAGGCAAATAAATGTTAAGAAACGCGTTCCCCTGTGGTTCGTAGTAGCTCCGGTGTGTGTACGTGCATACAAGAGAGTTTGTGTACCATTTCAATTTGAATGTCGCTGAAGTCACTTTGACCCAATTTGCCCAGGCACATGGAGCCAGTCTGTTAGAGAAAACGGGACCACTTTACTGCATAATACATTCAGACTCCCAGGGGAAATCACGGAGGTACCCCACTGTAAACCAGACAGGAGGCTGCTGCACTCTGAAGCACGCATGGAGGACTCTGCAAGGGCCTCACCACCCCCGTGTGCAATGCTGTCAGACGCCACTTCTTAATGTCCTTCCCCACATCCAACAGCACCACTGGGCATAAGGAACAGCTGTGTGCAGAGCACAGGTTTTCTGGGGCACTAGGTGAAATACCAACGTGAGAGCCCTCATCTCTTTAATTGTGCTTCTTTAGCCTACTAAAGCTGTGCATTGTGAGGGAAGTGCATAAACAAACCAGGGGTGCATCTGAGACAGTGATGGAGCCTCAAGTGTGAAGAGGACAGCAACCCTATATCAGAACTGAAGGGGGGTGGGAGTGTGCAGCACACTGGTACTACTGTAGGGTCGCAAAATGAAGTGCAGAGATGATCAGAGACAATCGATCACACCGATCGTTGCATCAAAGGTTTATTTGCAGTGGTCATCAAAATACAGAGCGCTCCGGAGAATAACAGTCACTTCATCAGTAACTAGTGTATTCTACTGGGGTAAAGCACATACATGGGTTATATAATTTCCACATAACATCCCCTGCTCCTATCAGGATTTGGCACGCAGCAGGCAATTCATCCATCCCTACCCCCTAAACTCATATACTAGAGGAAAGCTAGTGGGGCATGATTGCCCCCCCCCCCCCCCCCCCCCTTACGGTTGTTATGTTCACTTTAACCTGGAATTTATGACCTAGCAAGTAAGCAGGCATTGCCCTTCTTCTACCATCCCCCCACTGCCCCTGGACATCTGACCCAACCTAATGGTGTACTGAAACATTCCACCCTTCCCCCCTCCTTTCACAAATTCCTTACTAAACATTGTAAAACCGCACCCAAATGATCGTCGTGATGACAGCACCAACTATGACGATAGGACAAGCCAAGGAAGTGATGTCTACAGAGTGGGGGGGGGGGGGGGTGCAGCACATTGGACTACAGAATGGGGGGGTACCCCCCCACGTACGTGTGTACCAGATGTGGGGGGGGACAGCACTGTCGTGTACCATGATGTGGGGAGGGGGGGGGTGCAGCACACTCGTACTACAGAGTGGGGGGGTGCAGCACACTCGTACTACAGAGTGGGGGGGTGCAGCACACTCGTACTACAGGAAAGGTTTCAGCATTTTGGGGGTTTATTTATTTCCTTTTCAGTGTTTATTTGTCAGAATTTTCTGACTCAAAATGAGTGTTTAGCAGGGCTTTTATTTTACATACCACAGTGAACTGTCCGATTCTTTCTGGAATGAAGAATTATTTTGGAGTTACAACACTTCTATCCAGGGCTGAGACGTCCCAATGGAAATCAGTTTGATCTCAATCTGCTGCTGATGAAAATAAACAAGTCTGATTTCAAAGTGCTTTCGAGTCAGTGCCAGTGGCAGGTGGAAACGGGCCACAGTAAGCGTACCATTTTCAACAAGTGGCCTCTAATCTTGGGTACAGTTCCACTCGAAATCAGGAACAAAGCAATGCATGAGCGCAGGCAAACAAAATCAAACAAAGAAATACTAAATATGTTAAGAAAAGGCTTGCAAAGGTCCTTTTTTTTTGCTAAGTTTTGATAAGTGTTGTTGCCGCAAGACATCAAACTTTGAAATTCACAACAGACTCCCCCATAGAAAGAACAGGTCAGAACTTTCATTGACCACCAGAAGGTCTTGTTAATTAAGACTATCAGAGTCCTGACATGCAATATATCCCCTTTGGTCACTGTGTATATTATACTATGTTAAGTTTCCTCTATATACTTTACTTTATAATGCAAGTAAGTGTTGGCAAGGCAACATCTCATACATCTTTAAATTCACAAACAGTTTAAATGTATTTTTATTAAATTAAAAAATGGGACAGAAGGGAATATTATTGTTTATTATCCTTTAAATCAGTTTAAAAAAAATTATGAATGCATTTAATAAATCACAACTCTCTTTATGCAGGGATTTAAAGGCTCATTTTTTATGTAAATTACCTTTGTTTCTGCTTTACTACAGTTCCAGATGATTTAAAAAGAGATGTTAATAATGAATTATTCAATTGTTCTTATGCTTTGAATATGAATAATTCAATATTAAATACTGGCAGCGTAATCAATGAAATTAGACAGACTGCTCCATTCAGCAGCGCTTCTCTATTTTAGAGAAGACATTATTAAGAATTAGGCAGATTATTACTATTTTAAAGCAGTCGTTATTCCTGTTGATGGCTGCAGGCAGCTGATGAGATCCGAAGCTGATAAAGTCATTGTCCAGATAATCCTCCACAGCCGCTCCAGATAGTCAGTCAAGCATGCAGAAACCACATCTTCACTTTGACTTACAGTAGTTTACATTGTACAGCAGAGGAATTCCATTGGGCTGTGCTTCCTACATTAACCTGTGTTTTAATGTTTATTTCAAATATGATTTATAAACTGCTACATCACAGGATTTCAGGTGACATGACTTCAGACCACTGGAGCTAGTTTGAACTACAACACGACCAGAAGCAGCAAATCTTCACCTACATTATGCAGGGATGGAAATAAGACTCATTGCATAGCAGTTTCACCCATTCCCGATTTCAATATGTATTGGATTCATTTCTGTTGTACATTAGAAACAATTGCTGTTAACCTTGGGAATCACAGAAGTCAGCTGCGTACCGAATATGAAGCCACTATCTCAAAGCGTTAGGCCCTTATCAGGACACAAAGTTCCCATGACCCCAATATGGCAGCCATTTTTGGTTCTGGGTCAGAATGAAAGGTAGCATTAGATGCTGTATATAGAGTTTCCACAACACGGAAAACTTGCCAGCGTCAATTGTTTGTGAAATATTAGCAGCAGTACGTGCATTGGTTTGCAATCTCATACATGTTTTCGGGAATGCAAAAGTATCATGCAAATTCAGAGGGTACAAAGCATTTCTTGACAATGTTTTCATCAAAAGGGAACTTAATGATTCATGTATTCATATCAGCTTGATGTTCAAAAATTTAAATGGTGGCTCGTGGTTTACTGCACTTCAAAGCAGTCAATATAAGAATCAGCAGTAACCCGTCACTGAGCTGCTGACCCTAAACAAGCACTCTCTCTCCAGCGTGGGTATTTTATAATCTCTTTAATCTGGCACATGATTTTTACCCCCCTTTGTGCTAGTCTATATAAAGCCTTGAGTTGCCTTGGCAGTCACCATTGTGAAAACACATTTTTTGCATTGGTAGCAAATTAGTACCATCTGGGACTGCAGCACATCTTCTGGAACATCAATATGTATTAATATACTTAAAAGATGAACCAGCTTGTGTCCAGGGTAGAAAACCAGGATTGGGGTCAATTCCTGACTTTCAATTCCAATTCCAATTCTTTCAATTCCTTTTTAAATTCAATTCTAATTCCGGGGGCTCCCGAGAGGCATATCCAGTAAAGGCGCTCTGTGTGAGTGCAGGATGCACCCTATAGCCTGGACTTCGCCTGTTCGAGTCTGGGCTATTCCACAGCCGACCGTGGATGGGAGTTCCCAGGATCCGGAAAAGTCCAAAGGGGGTGAGTATTTTTGAGATCCACTGTAACTAACAATGAAACTGTTTCAGTAATGCATTGCCACTGTGACAAGCTAATTTTAACAGAATGCGGCTAATTGCAATGTTGATGAATGACGTGCTGGAATTGAATAAAAGGGTACGGGCACTGGAAATGGAATTGGAAATTGATTTTAAAGGATTTTTAAGGAATTGGAAAAGAAAAACAGGAATGGACCCCGACCCTGGATATGAACTGGCTAAAACAATGATCACTTAGGGATAGCAACATATTTAGCAAGAGGGGAGAACAGACACCCCTAAAACACCAGAGAGAGAGAGAGAGAGAAATTAGAAGCTATATGATCATCCTCAATGCAATACAGTGGAAGTGCTGAGGGTCCAACCCGTCTCAAGGTTCTACTGTCCTGAAAGAGCTGCATTATTGCACATGCTCATGAGGTAATGTGTGTGCACTTACCGGTGATTAGATTGTTTAACAAACAACTCCACTGAAAATTGTAATGCGAGTGACTCCTGATTGGGTATGTGATTGCTGGAATGCCTGTCACAACCAACAGCCTGCAGCCTAGAATTTCCTTCATTGGAAAGCTTATAGACTATTGGCCTGCATTATGGAGCTGGCATGCATGGAGGACTCTTCACATTATATTTGAGTGTCATTATATAGGATGATGATGTTGTTGCTGCTGCAGGTCGCAGCACATGTATTGATCTTTTGTTAAGTGGTCATATATTCCAGTTCTGCTGGTTTGCAAGCTCACTAAACTGCTTTATATCCCTCAGTTTTCATGCAAAATATGTTTTTTTGTCAAATACATGCAATAGACTTGCAATGTGCTGTCACCACTGCACATTTGGGAGTACATTTAAGATTTAAGATCCTTTAAGAGTTTTTTTGTTTGTTTGTTTGGTTTTTTTTTTTAAATAAACATCTGCATAAAAATAATGTTTAAGACTAAAATCCAAGCAATCTGCATGTTGAATTGGGGATTTGGCATAATAATCCTGATATGCAAAGGGACCTGTTGTAACTATTTAAATGGCAGTGTTATATCTGTGACTGGGACCAAAGGGACAGAGCCAAGGTTTGTAGAGGATGCAGCAAGGGTCACACATGGGGAGTTTGTAAGTAAATACAGAGCCCTCAGTGTACATACAGCATAAAGCTTATATACTGAGCATCAAAAGAAATGTATCACTTATATTTGAGCATCTATTTGGATAAAATTCACTAGATGTGATCAAAAAATGACAAAGTTTTAGAGCAGGTGCAGTGACTTTTTATTGTGCTGATTAACAATTGACATCATGAAGATGCTGCAAAATTATCTGTCGATCTTGGGCAGGTGTTGCGACTCTTGGTCTCCCAGTTCGTGGCCTGTAACTGAGAGTGTGTCTGGTTATACCGTCTCGCCAGGTTTGAAATTGCTGGCTGTGAGCACCCAAGATGGTGAGCCACAGTACGCTGCCCTAGTCCAGCCTCCAACATGCTGATTGCACGAGGCGCTGCTCTCTTGACAGATGTGGCATATTGTTTTTTAGGTTTTTTGGGGGATTTTCTTTACTGCTTTTATTCAAGCTTGCAATTCAACAGCTGAAATCACTTTATACCCAGTGTCCAATCAACTCTCACTAATTAGGTGATTAAGTGCATATGCTTCAGTCATATGGATGAATGAACAAGGGATTAAAAAGAAACTAAAAACATTTTGTCAATGTCTATCATTTATATACCTTTTTATCTAAAATAAATGTGTTATAATAGTGATAAGTTTCTTTTGATGCACTGTATAGTTACTGACACCTGTGAAGATAGTCATCTGCTTTAGCCAGCCCATACAGATCAGGGATGGAAACAGAACTCCCACTAAATTGCTGTTTGATCCATTCCTTATTTCAGTGTGAGCCGAGTAAGACACCCCTGAGCTTGTTACCTATACACTGTGGATAATCAAGCTGGTAGCAAAACCTGGAAACTGCTGTTCAATAGCAGTCTTATTTCTATCCTTGTAGTTAAGCTCTTAATACAGTAAGCATAAAAGCGACTTGAAACTCTGAACAGTGTCACTATAGCCTCAAGTTTATAAATAAAACGGTGCACGGGGATTTGTCTCGCTCTGAAATGTCCAAGCTTTGCCTTGCTTCCATTCTCCAGTGCGTGCAATTGCTGTTTTATCACTACAAATTCCAGTACAAGTCACCATTTACAAGTTAGCTCCAGACTTTAAACCACAAGAGGCGACGGTGGGTAGGTTTACAGCATTACACGATTTCACAAAACACAACTTAATCATTCAGGACTGGCAGCACATATACACCCAGACCTGAGATTTAAAAATAAACTCAAAAGCAAATTTAAAATCCATCCTCGTGTTTACCCCTATATAATATATATATATATATATATATATATATATATATATATATATATATATATATTTGCCAAGTTTAATTTTGCAGTGCCAAGCTTTATTGTATGCAAAACACAACATACTCTTCCGAAAGCAAAACATAAATTAATGATGACAACTGTACTGCTAGAACCCCAGAATTTACTGTAATGTGCACGTGCTAAGATATCAAACAATGCAACCCGGTTACTGCATTTGAATAACCGCTCTGCTCTGAGCAAACCCCACGCTGTTCCTAGGAAACCATGTTTTAACAGTACCTGGATTCATTGTTGTCAGTGCAATTTCGAAGCGGGTGTAAAGTTATTGCTTTTCACTGTACAGCTGTATCCAAACCGCCGCAGTTTGCTGGCGGAGAACACTTGTATACGTTTTCACATCATACTGAAAAAAGAATCGACCCCAGTTTTTTTTGTTTTTTTTTCCTCCGTACACCCACATTCCAATGCCTTCTGCTCTCCCGCTACCAACTGGAAGGCACCCGCTTGAGCGAATTCGCTATGCTGTCTGTACAAAATATTTGCAACTCTAGCAAATGCAAATATATAAAGAAAAATGCACTACGCACGTCGAAACGCGGCAGACACTTCTGCCAGTGTAATCCGAGCAAGACTCACCTGGGTATGCAGCTTGGAGACGAGCCGTCGATTTCCCAGGTAGCGAACAGGTTCATCGGGACAGGTCTGTTCAGTGCACCGCTCCCGGGGAAGCTGAGCCGGCTGGTCTTCTCTGCCATGGTCAGTCAGTCAGTAAGACTCACAAACGTTAATAGCTAAATTATAGATCTGCTTTAATATATAAATATATGCGTTGTAAATAAATGTCACCAGTTTGTATCTGTGCTCTCAGTGCAATGTTACTGTGCGGTTTATTTCCACGGATTCACGTTGCTGTACCCATGTTTATTTCCTCTGTTTATCTGAACTCCAGTGTACATTAAAGCCAGGGTCTGCAGTACCTTCACCGCCACCCCCAGGAAACAACGTCACTACATCTGCCCAGCGAGTCGCTTCACACAGTGCTGCTTTTTGTGGGCATGATGAATCTGCAAGGCTATTGTTAAATGCTAAGAATGAAGCCGTTGTGAGTACATTGTTTTTGTATTTTGTATTTTTCATCTGTATTTTGAAAGTCGTTTTCTTTACAGTTTCAGTAGGTACAGTTTTGCAAACCCGAATGCAATTCCATTAGCTATGCTTCTCTGTTCTTTATCAGCAAACCACAAGGAAGGGGAGTTTCATAGTACTGCAGCGGGACATGTGTAAATTATCAACAGCTTCATATAAGGAACTGTTTTCAGATTGTCCCCTGCTTTGTCTTTATTTCATGGTAGTATACTGGGCAATTGGAAGTGTGTTCACCCTACCCTGGTTTGACTGGCAACTCTGGTATAGAAGGGTTAAATTAGGAATTTCAGAGAGTATTTTTCTATCATTACCAATCAAGTACCTGCAATAAACATGCTTGTCAGAATTGCTAATCATTGTGTACTGTGTACAGAGCACATGTCCACGTGTATAGAACATCTGAGCAACATTATACAGTTAAAACATCATCTTTAAAATTTAAAAGTTGAAAATAGTATTGAAAGTTGTACGGCTGGTTTCACAGACCCCCAATTAACACTAATCTTGGACAACTGACAAGTGAGTAGTTTTTCGAGATTTACGATTATACTGTAAATTTACAGTATAATCGTAAATCTCGAAAAACTACTCACTTCTAAATCTTTTGTAGTCATTTTTGTATTACTTTAGTATAAATACATGTTAATTTGGATTCATATGTTGTTTTTTTCTGACTTTATGTGAACGAAAAGACACACATTTGCCCGTTTTCCCATTGTAAATAGTGATATTTTGAAATATCACTGTCCTGGTCACAAAAGCAAAGTTTGTGGGGAATAATAGCCATTTTCTATACTTTTGAGGCATAAGCAATTAGGAAATAACACTTACTACCCAGGAACAAAAATTGTGTTACATAGTGTTATGGCTTCGGGTAGACTTTTGCAAAATCATTGCGTAGTTTCTTTGATTACATGATGTTAAATAAAATATCTCCATTATGTTTAATATAGTTGCTGTTGAGTGTTTTTGTTGATAAACTTGCATATCCTGGAATAAAAAATAAATAACATTCAACAGAAGAAATAGGAGGTGATAATGCTGCTATTGCTAGTAAGTGGTAAGAAATCGTGAAAGCATGGTTATCACCCCTTTAACTTAGAATTTCAGACAATAGCATTCCAATCAAAGAAAGGTTTACTTAATTAATTTCAGGTTTTGACACACATGATAAATAACACTTAAAAAACAATAGAACGGACGCCACCAAGCACAGCGGTAGCTTTCAAACCAACTGCATCCTGTCCAGGGTGTAGTCCCGCCTTGCGCCCTGTGTCTGCCGGGTTAGGCTCCGGCTCACCGCGACCCTGTAAAAAGGATTAAGTGGTTAATGATAATGGATGGAATGTCTTCCCTGCTGGATACATTAAGCACTGAAACTGCTTTGTACATAAACACAGTGGGGGCATGTGTACAGAGACTGCCACCTACTGGAATATTTAAGTACAACACAAGTATGAAGTAGTTAGACCTCACTGCTGTGATCTGCTAATGGTCGGACTAAATATTTCCAGTCGTTAACTCTAGAAGTGATTTTATAATAATAATAATTTTAAAATGTTCGTCCACATTTACATACACATAAACAAGAGAAACATGTATCCCATTGTGCAGAAACTTCTGCAGCTATCGTTATATATTGGCAGAGCCCATCCTCTTGCATTGAATACATATGGTAAATGTGGGTCACTAGCTCTGTCTCTTTCATGTCACAGATTGATCTCATCTTTTATTTACAGCCTAAGTAGAAACAGCAGAGATCCAGGGCTCTGTTCCTCGTAGCTGGTTTAACTAATTCAGATTCAATTAACCCGTTGAAGAGGGACGTCCTCACAGTGGCAGATCACCATTTTTTTTCGTAAACAGAGGTCAGCTGGGGACACGACCTCAAAGGGTAATGGTTGTCATTCTCTTTTCAGGGAACAAGGGTTATGGTAATAGCTTAACGTTCACTTTCAATTCGAATGACAACCATTACCAAATGGGAAAACTGTACCAAAGCTGTCGTGGCTCCAGATTACCGACGGCTAAGGGCATGCTGCCTGCAATACTCTAGAGCCCAGAGAAAGTCTTGTTCGGTTTGTCACATCAAGGCGGTAAAAACTTACAAATCTCTGACTACCTGTCCATGCAGCAGCATTGCATAACTCATCTAAGGAGGCCTGACCTCTAGAGCGGGACCCTTAGCAGACAAACAGCTGGTTGGACTGTCTCCAGGACGCCGTCCTATCCGAATAACAGAGCAGAGCCTGAACTGGGCAGAGCATATGTTATCTACAGTCCTCCTCTGACTCGTACGGGGGAGGTCTGAAAGTTTCCAGAACCACTGATTGGTTAATATGGAATAGGGATACCACCTTTGGCAAAAAGGATAGATTTGTTCTTAATGTTAACCGCAAGTCACTTCCAGTGAAAGCCATACATGTATCATTAATGGACAGCGCACGAAGCTCGCTTACTCGTCTGGCAGACGTTGGCTATTAAAAATGCCACTTTTAATGAAACAGGGTGCAGTTCTGCTGACGCCATGGGCTCAAATGGGGGACCCATAAGGGCCCACAGTACCAGTTCTAGATCCCACTTGGGGACCATACTTTTAATGGGAGGACAAAACCTCCTAGCTCCTTTAAGAAATTGCACTGCCAGGAAATGTGCCCCAGGGGACACCGAGTCAATTTTGTCATGGCACACTGATATTGCTGCCGGGTATACCTTCAAAGTGGACACTGATTTTCCTGTATCAAACAAGTATTGTAAGAAGGTTAATATCGTCTCAATCGGGCAAGTCACCAGATCATGACCTTTGGCAAGGCACCAGTCTTGCAAAACTTTTCATTTATATGAGTACTGGGCTCTAGTGCTCGGCGTTCTAGCAGACTGTAGTGTTTCTACTACTGCATCTGGCAAACCTCATCTGAATAAACGGCTCTGTTCAGAGGCTAGACCCAAAGTTGGAGCTGGGCTGGGTTCAGGTGCCATAATAGCCCCTCTACTTGACTCAGGAGGTCCTTGCGCAGCAGGAGCAGCCATAGCTGATCTGACAACATGTCGGAGAGGAGAGCAAACCAGGGGCGTCTCGGCCATCTAGGTGCAACCAGCAAACCTGTGCTCTCTCCACCCTGATCCTTTCTAATGTCAGCGGTAGTAATGGTAGTGGAGGGGATACATACAATAGTCCCTGTGGCCAGGAGTGAGCTAGCGCATCTACTCCCAGGGGGCCCTCAGCTGTGGCAAAGAGGTCTACTCGTGCCGGTCGAAACCTCTCCCAAATCTATTTCACCACTCCGAGCTGTCTGGAGCTCTTCTGGATAGGAGGTCTGCTGCCTTGTTGTTCACACTGGGGAGGTGAACTGCCCTGATGGAATGCAAGGTTTTGTGTGTCCAGGACAGGAGTCTGTGCGCTGCGTGGTGAAGGCCCGGTGAGCGCAAGCCGCCTTGGTGATTTATGTAGGCTACCACTGATGTTGTCCGTCCGTGTTTGTCCGCTAATTGCTGGCGAAAATGGGATAACGCCAGGCTTGCTGCTTGCAGCTCTTGCGCACTTACGTGAGCTTGCTGCCAATTTCCCTTCCACTGACCTTTTATTCCTCTCCCATTCCAGACCGCTCAGGCTAGAGGTGTCTGTAGTGATCACTTCCCTTCTGTGAGGGGAGGCGAGGGGAGATCCGAGGCGCAGATTGCTGGGACGGAGCCACCACTCCAGTGTCTTCCGGCATTGTCTGGACACTCACACCAGCCAGTACCGATCTCAGACCGGGTGCACCTTGAACGTATTCACCCAGTCTTGAGCGGGAGCATTCTCAGCAGCCCTAGTGGAAGGATTCTCAAGGTGGCTGCCATCAGCCCCAACAACCTTTGGATATACTTTGACCTGTAGGAGAGCGTTCTCTCTGAATAGGGAGAGTGTGGTCTCCAACGACCGAATCCTGTCTTCCAACAGTGAGGCAAGCATGCTCACAGAGTTCAGTTTGATCCCCAGGAACACTGTGGACTGAGACAGTATGAAGTTGCTCTTCTATTGATGTATTGAGAGCCCTAACTTCACCACTTGATCTATGACCTGTTTTGTGTGCGCCTCTATGTGGGCTTTTGACTGTGAGCAAACCAACCAATTGTCCAGATAGTTTAGGATCCGAATACCCCGCAGCCTGAGTGGAGCCAGTGCTGCATCCATGGCAGCACACAGAATTCGTACGTGTTATCTTGAAAGACGAAGCGCAGATATTTTCTGTGCGCGGGACGGATCGGGACATGAAAATAGGCGTCTTGCAGGTCGATCCATGTGAACCAGTCACCCAGTTGGACGGACTGGAGGATACACTGTGCTGTCAACATGTTGAACTTCCTCTGTTTGAGGAACAAATTGAGGACCCTGAGGTCCAGAATTGGTCTGAAAGCTCCGTTCCTTTTGGGCACCAGGAAGTACCTGGAGTAAAAGCCGCTAAGGGCATCGCTTGGGCTTACCAAGCGTACAGCATTCTTCCTTCAAAGATTGGCGATCTCCTGTTGAAGGAGTATCGCCCTCGCTGGTTCGACGGTGGCGGACCTATGCGGAATTGTAGAGCGTATCCGTGTCTCATAGTTGATAGCACCCAGGAGTCCTGGGTGCAGCCTTGTTATGGGTCATTGCCGTTGGTCAGTCAGGTTGTGGGGGGGGGGGTTGGTGGCAGCCAGGGCCCATCAGGGGTGGTCTCCCTTGGGCTTGGGAGGGCATGGGTCTTTTTTAGGCCCTGGCCTCGGTCTCCAGTCCGTTGTCCTGCAAGGTCCTTATCCCCTTGGTGAAGATGGAACCTTGCACCAACACCGTGACCGTGTCCCCGATGGTGGGGAATGCGCCTAGGCCTGCTTCTTGGGCTCCTGCAGTCGAAAGCAGAGCCTCTCTGAGGGTGCAGATGCTGGGTTGCCCCAGGAGGAGCACACCAAATCCAGGAAGTCCTGGCATAAGGGGAGAGAGTGCTGTGGGTGCCCTCTCTGCTGGAGGAAGCGGTTCACCTTTCCCTCCTGTTCCGCCGGCCAGGGGACATCCATGGCTGCAGCTGTACGCTGCATTATCGCCCTGAACTCATCCCTTTGTGACACGTGTGGCAAGGACGGCAGGGTGCTCCCCACTGTGCCTGCCCGACGGAGGTGGCTGGGTCCGATACATCCGACCTGGACGCCGTGAAGGACAGCTCATCTGGGCTAGGGGATCTAGGCAGAGGGGATGGGGAACGAGACTGTGGGGGCCGGGGCTGCCTGGTTTACACCAGGGCCTAGTCAGTCAGGACCTGGTAGGCGCTGTTTTTTCAACCTCGCGATCGGCGGGAAAAACCGCAGTCGATGCCAGGGTATGCAGCCGATTCAATCAGCGTGGTCGCCAAGGGCAAGCTCAGCTGCGCTAGGAAAGCCTGAAGATTGAGAGGGGCGCTAAGCCCGAGCTGTTTTTTTCTTTTCCATTGGTTTCCGCTGCGTCGGGTTGTATGGGCAATGTACGGCTCAAGTAGATTTATTAGGTAAATAATACCTTGCTGACCGAATCTATAGTGCTCAAATACAAAATATTTGAATGATGCAAAGGATTTTGGTGATCTCTCAATACTCTTTCCCTACAAAAAGCTAATCTAATTAAAATTGCTCCTTGATCTATGGAACTCTAAGGAAGGGCGTTGCCATTTTAGAGGGGTGTGTCAAGTGCTTTCATTGGGTAGAAGTACAAGTTTTTATACACAGATCCGGCTAACTTTAAATTAGCCTTTGCTGGAGCACGTTTAAGATTAAGCATGGATTGCTATGGTAACTTAGTCGGCTAGACTTTAAACTTACCAGACTTCTATCAAGTTATCCTGAGAGTTATCCGGCTAACTCAGTTAGCCAGCTATGAGGAACAGAGCCCAGGTGTGACCTGGGAGTCTGGAGCCACAATACATATAAGGCATAAAAGTCCATACCAATAAAACTCCTTTGTACTGCACTTCCATTGTAATGCAATGGCTTTGTCGCCACAATCAAACTAACTAGCCAGATCTATGTGCCTGCTGCTTGGTTTACAACCAATAAATCCATCTGTTATTGGACAGAGGAATACAGAGTAGAAATAAACAATTTAATCACAAGTCTGTCAGTAACATTCATTTAAATGTAAATGAAGAGTTTAATGGAAATTCTATATGTAGTATTTAAGAACTAGATTGTGAGACAAAAGAGATATTACAATCATGAAAAACTATATTAAAATGACTGATATATACAGTGCCTATAGAAAGTCTACAACCCCTTTCAAAATGTTCACCCTTGTTATAGCCTGGAATTAAAATGCATTTAAATCGTTTTTTTTTTTTTTCATTTATCTATACATCCTACCCCACAACTTCCAAGTGAAAAAAATATATATAGAAATCTGTAGAAAATTAATTAAAAACAAAAACTGAAATAGCTTGGTTGGATAAGTGTCCACCCCCCATGTAATAGCAATCCTAAATTAACTTAGGTGTAACCAATCACCTTCAAAATCACACACCAAGTGGCCTCCACCTGTGTTAAATTGTTGTGATTCACATGATTTCAGGATAAATTCAGCAGTTCCTGTAGGATCCCTCTGCTGGGTAGTGCATTTCAAAGCAAAGACTCAACCATGAGCACCAAGTCACTTTCAAAAGAACTCCAGGACAAAGTTATTGAAAGGCACAGATCAGGGGATGGGTACAAAAAAATACCAAATGCCTTGAATATCCCTTCGAGCACAGTCAAGACAATTATTAAGAAGTGAAGGTGTATGGCACCACCAAGACCCTGGCTAGATCAGGCCGTCCAAACTCGATGACCGAGCAAGGAGCCTTATCAGCGAGACTACCAAAAGGCCAATGGCAACTTTTCAAGAGCTACAGGCTTTTATGGCCAAGACTGGTCAAAGTGTGCATGTGACAACAATATCCCAAGCACTCCACGTATCTGGCCTGTATGGTAGGGTGGCAAGAAGGAAGCCATTACTCAAGAAAGCCCACCTTGAATCCTGTTTGAAGTATGCAAAAAAACACTCAGGAGATTCTGTAGCCATGTGGCAAAAAGTTTTGTGGTCTGACAAAACTAAAATTGAACTTTTTGGCCTAAATGCAAAGCGTTATGTTTGGTGTAAACCCAACACAGCTCATCACCCAAAGAACGCCATCCCTACTGTGAAGCATGGTGGTGGCAGCATCATGTTAGAAGATGTTTCACATCAGCAGGGACTGGGGCACTTCTCAGCATAGAAAGGAAAATGAATGGAGCAAAGTACAGAGAAGTCCTTGAGGAAAACCTCCTGCCCTCTGCAAGAAAGCTGAAACTGGGGTGGAAGTTCACCTTTCAGCATGACAACGACCCAAAGCACACAGCCAAAGCTACACTGGAGTGGCTAAGGAACAAAAAGGTAAATGTCTTTCAGTGTCTCAGTCAGAGCCCCAACCTAAATCCAATTGAAGATTGCTGTCCATTAATGCTCCCCAAGGAACTTGAAAGAGCTTGGACAGTTTTGCAAAGAATGGTCAAATATTGTCAAATCTAGGTGTGCAAAGTTGGTAGAGACCTATCCCAATAGACTCACAGCTGTAATTGCTACCAAAGGTGCTTCCACCAAGTATTAACTCAGGGGACGGAGACTTCTCCAATTATCTTTCAGTTTTGTATTTTTAATATATAACTTTTTTCCCCATTAAGTGTGGAAATGGTGTGTAGATAAGTGGAACAAAATGCTAATTTAAATGCATGAAACTGAGGCACTGACACAACAAAATGTGAAGTGTTTAGACTTTTTATAGGCACTGTAGTATATAGTATAGCATATCAAGAATTTAATTTTCATTAAATTATTAAATAAGGTTAACATCAAACGTCACAACAATTGGATAAACACTTTTCCAGATATAAATACGAAGAATAAGCATGAATGTTGAAATATGTAGTGGTTTACCTGATCACCAACATCAGCTGAGCCAGAACCTGAACCCTTTCAGCAGCATACAATATGCTCGAATCAAGAAATCAGTTAGGCACAAGGTAACATATGCCAGACAAATGCTCAGATTGTCTGAGAACATCAAGTGAGGTACAGTACTTCAATAGTAGCTGCCCTCCTGTGTCTCGGGGTTGTAACTGTGCTCAAAGACTGCCACCTGCTGGAATATATGTATTGTGAAGATCATGCATTAGTTATTGTAGATCTAAATGACTGCTATTTAACTCTAATGAAGTTGATGTTTTCTCAAAGGGTTGATTTATTGAGCCGGTTCACTACATTACTAAATACAGGCACACACAGGGGCTCCTTACCACATAGAAATCACATAAGACCTGAAAGTGTCTACATTTATATAAGAACACAAGTTTCAAATTAGAATCAAATGCAATACAGGCTATAGGAGGCTAGAAGCTTAAAAGATGTGTTCAAAATTATGCAGTTACCTCTTTTACTATGCAATGACAGGCAGACACAACCAGTGCATTTATTCAATGAGGACTCAAAAACAAATAGTGGAATAATCAGGGATATAGATCTCAGGTTAGAGACCAGCTGCTATTTATATCATTAAAATATAATGTTTAATTTAAAATATAGGGATTCATTCAAATGAACCTCCCCAGTAAGTAGCCTACTGTTAAGATCCCTACATTATTTACAATGTTACTACTTTGACAAGAACAATCTGTATGTGATGTTGCTTTAGGTTTCCATTGAGGTCAGTGCAGAAGTAGTTTACACTTTGCATGGACATACAAATTGTAATGCACAGCCATAAGGCACTATGTATTTAACACGTAAGGACTCGTGCTAACAAGTAGCAGGAGAAGGCAAGAAATACCAGCACTTAAAATGTGCTGTACCTTGAAAACTTTCTTTTTCATATAAAAACAAAAAGCTGAACTATTTATAATAAAAAGACACAAGAATTAGCAATTGGTCTATATAAATTTAATTCCCTTCAGCACAAAATTACAAAAGCCAGAGCAATATTTTCTACTACTGTCAGGATTTTGGAGAAGTTATTAAAAAAAAAAAAAAAAAAAAAAAAAAAAAAAAAAAAAAACACCCCCCCCCTTTCCAATCAGTTCCCCAGGTTCCTTAATATTACCATTCTACCCCACATTACTAAAAAAAAATTGTCACTTTGTTGTGCAGAGCCTTGGGTGGGGGGGTTACAAACAAAAAGACAACTATTTAATGCTTATGGGTTACTGTCTCCTTTAAGTGCGATAAAGTAGTTAAGGGCCTTAGTGTCATCCTCAATAAAATCCACAGCGTTGTGTCAATGCCTAGGTTTAGGCTTGTTTTTTGTATTTTTGGTATAGCAAGGAAACCAAAAACACCACCTGGAAATTTATGACCGCTAGTTAGAACACCACTACTCGTCACAAAATAAGTAATAGAAAAAAGAAAAAACATCTTGTGCTTTGCATACAAACAGGTCCACCTGGTGACATCACTTGCCTTAGCAGGCATCCCTGTATGAAATTAAAATTACAGGACAATTAAACTATGAAGGAGTAGAATTTATTATGTTCATTTTTTTTAATTGACTGTTGCCATCTGAGACCGGTTGCCTAGTGCAAGTGTTGGAGGGGGGATCCAAAAATCACAGATGGATAACACTGTATTTTTCAAATTATTAAAATTATACCGAATGTGTAAAAACAGCATTTACTGTGGTTTCCTCTATGCAACCTACAATAAATCACACCATCAGCAGCTGCTTTAACAGAGGACTGCAATTCTAGCCAGATATGATACAGATACAACTGGTGCAGGCAGGGAGACCGCTCTCAGGGCTGGCTCTCAGCTGAGGGGGACCTGGATCTCTTCTGCACTGAAGGGGATCGGGAGTGGGATCGAGACTTGGAGCGAGAGGGGGAGCGGGAGGGGGAGCGCGGGGCTGCCCGGGGAAGGGGCTTCCTTTCTGGGCTGCGACTGAGAGAGCGGGACCTGGTACGGCTGTGCTTCCTGCTTCGGCTCCTGCTCTGGGATTTGGAACGGCTCCTGGATCGTGAACGACTGCGAGACCTGGTGTAGCTCCTGGAGCGAGAGCGGCTTCTGCTATTAAAACAAAAACATTTACGTTAGATCCACACATGAGTATTAATTTTAGTTATAAATATACAACACAACTTGCTTTAAAACAGAGGACCAAAGTAATGTCTGCTGTATTCATAAAGGTAAAAGCTGGAAGTGTGCAACAAAAGACATAAAGTTTGTCTACTTGGAGCATTTAAGTCAGATACTGTAGACAAAAATACATGTTCAGAACTAGTAGGGGGCAAGAGAGTAACAGTAAACTAAGTATAGTACATTTGGCACCGTACTTTTTTTTACAAAACATGTAACAGGGTGAGGAGCACAGTACATGTAATTGTTTATTTTTTGAATGGGGTACCCCTCCGCCCCTGTGCAGTTTATTATTTTGTATTATGATTTATTGTATTAACCCTCTGCAAACCACGTGACGCTTCGGGTCCAATTTATTTTCACACACGCGGTTTAATTTTTTTTCAGAGTAAAACAGGTTTAAAAGGCATTACATGGCAAAACGACAAAGTACTGCATCTTCAGCCAAGCCCCATCCCTTGTTCACTGTATTTTTCACATACCTCTTTATAGACGTGCATACTGATAAAATGCACTCCTGAGCACTCGTTTTATAATCAAACCTCAATAATGTGATCCAAGTCATTATTTAATTACTATAACATATCAAAAAGCTCTGCAAATGTCCGATTTTCTTTGAGCGCTGGATGCGGAAGCAGCTATCTCCTTTGTTTTTGTCCATCTTATCTCTGTGGTGCAGCTGCTAGCCCTATTGCTCACACGCCCCCCTTTTTTCTGGCTTCATTTGGCTCCTATAGGTCTCACCTCGGCCACTGAATGGTTCTCAGCTTTTTCCAGAGAAAAAAAGGAAAAGACTAGAGATCTGTGCTTTACGTCTTTTTGATGATGTCAGACAGGATCCGACATCAGACTGGAAAGGGAAAACTAATCTCGGACCTGGTCCAACTCAGGACCGCAAAGAGTCAATTTATTTTTAAATGACGATGAAAGCTGTCCGTTTTGTTAGTGTTATATTTGTATATATGACAACGAGAAGCCATAGCTTTGTTTGGTAGTGTGGATGGGAAGCCCCATCCACTATTAAAAATGTGCAGAAGGTGGCTATCTCCCTATTAATTAGTTGTTTAATTTATTGCCAACTGGGAGATGGTCACCTGCATAAAAGCCTGCAGCTCTCTGCACTCTGTGTGGGTGTTTGAAAGGAGGAATGAGAGCGAGCGAGTGAATTAAAAAATGAAACAAATATAAATAGGAACAGTGACAGCAACTGCCCAGCCTGACCTATTGTTTGTGTTTAGTGTTAGTGATTATTTTGTTTAAAAATATTTTGCTTTAGGAGTCTGTGTGGTCCAGTGGTTAAAGAAACGGGCTTGTAACCAGTAGGTACCCAGTTCAAAACCCAGCTCAGCCACTGACTTATTGTGCGGTCCAGAGCAAGTCACTTAACCTCCTTGTGCTCTGTCTTACGGGTAAGACGTTCTTGTAAGTGGCTGTGCAGCTGATGCATAGTTCACACACCCTAGTCTCATATCTTGTAAAGCACTTTGTGATGGTGGACCACTACGAGGCGCTATATAAAAAGATTATTATTAATTATTAAATTAAAACAGCGCACGCCGCATCTTTTGCCCTGCAGTACTGCATTTGTTTTTGTTCCTGCTTTCTGGCCTGACGTCACCACATCAGCTACCCTGTCGCATGTATATACTTACTCCCTCTTGCGTTCTTCAGTCAGTTTGAGTTTGCGTCCGTTAAGCTCAGTCCCATCTAGTTTATCAATGGCGTTCTTCATATCGCTGTGTGAAGCAAATTCCACCACTCTGGAAAACAAACACAAACACACAGAGAGGGATTACAGGGAGCCTCCGCAGCAGAACTCCTTCATTCCCTATTTCCATTACCGCCATTTACAGAGGAAATAAAGTTGAAGGCACAGGGCCAACTGGACTATAATGTGTATTAAATCTGTTCAGTAATCCTCTGAAATAAGTGTCAAGCCCAAATGATGATTAAATAGCAAATAAAGGTCAAACACAGGCAATAAACTTAGTACTACTGAATGGTTAAGATGGAGAAGCAAATGATCAGTTAAAATCTTTGTTAATGACTGCAAAGTAGTCTGCTTCACCAGTAATCATTGCAGCACTAGCTGAAACCAGTTCTGGTATGCAATACATTGTGGCCTGGTTTGGACAGGAACTTACCCCTCATTCTTGTTGGATCTGTGTGCATCCACAAATGTCACTTCACCAACCTTCCTCATCATATCCTTCAGATCCTGTGTTGTAAATAAGAAAACAAGATGTTACAAAAACACACATCAGCAAGAGAAATCTCTTATTTGAAGGTTACAATTTCAGAATGTACATTGGAGCTCTTAAACACATTAACAAGACAATGACAACACAAGGTGTGTCGGAGGCTATTTATTTATAAATAAGAGCTGTCCTGCATAACATCAGCATGACCAGCTTAAGAGCAATTTGCTCCAAAACCAAAAACACTTGCACAGGCAAGCAAGGAGCCACAATTCTTGGAGGTCTCCCCCCCCAAAAATGTAAGGGACAATGAAGATTTAGGGAAAACTTCCACCTCCTCCACAGCCTGTGCTGCATTAATGGACACCAACAGCAGAGTCAAAGACTAGCCACAGACTGAATGCCCAGTTGTGTTATTTGGAAACCACAAAGGGGGGGGGGGGGGGGGGGGGGGGGGAACGGACGACTTTGTACCCCACCCTAACAGGTAAGAGGCTAGATCCAAACCCATGGCCATCTGATAAATATTTCTGAGCTTTCTGCAAGTAGCTAACTTTAGTCTAGAATAAAAACTGCTAAAAACGCCAATGAGGTCTCCAATGGGATGCAAAGCAGAGACGTGGTCCCTAAATCAAGGGTACAATATACCACACTACAAGTGTCAATACCATAGCTTAGGCACCGTGGACTAACATACAATAGCATTATCAAAACAAAAGTGGCTCCCGAGATTAAAGGTGTCCGTATTTGTGAATAAGTCAACACACTGTACGACTAGTGTGTTTTGGGGTATCACAACTCAGCCATCAACTGAGGATAATCTAGGCATGTAGCATGAACAGGACTACCTTTAGGTCTAAAGCATGTCTGAAACAAAATGTATTGCGATTGCCCACCATTGTGCCTTATCAACTGCACTGTCCATGTAGCTGAACAGCCAATCATAATGGGAAACAACTGCTTAAGAGGACTACTAAACAGAATCGAGCTCTACAGCGCAAACTGTTTAAGCAGTGGATGCCAGAAATCCTGACAAAACACTGCAGCCAAATACCCATCCACCCAAATTCAAGTGTATTCAACTTATCTACTCAGAGAAAGCCCTCCTCCCACCCCAATCACATTAGCTATTGCGCTACTTACCATTCAGAACCCAGGGCGGACCTTAAGCAAAGAGCCACTTGTCCAAATAGCAATCGGACCAAGCCTTGTATAGCCTTTGAGAAAGGGATGTGGCTTTGGGTTTCGGAATCCAACTTCCACAAGAAAGGAACCACCAGATTAAGGAGGCTCCAACCGTTAACACCCCCTTCCGCCAGCACAGAAAAAAAACCAAATGGGGGGGGGAGGGAGAACTGCAGGCAGGGAAGCCAGACCACAGACCCTCAGGATTGCAGCTATGGACCTCCTAAGGCTGACCTGCGCTAGACCACTTTCACCCACTAGGGGGCCCCAGCCAAGATATAGACCACGGCAACTGTGTGTAGGGAGAGGCACCAAATGGACACTATTCAGGAAAACAGCAGAGGGTGCTAATCACAATAGACCCCCCCTCCCCCTTGTCCCATAAGGGAGGGGGGGGAATGCAACACCGCTCAGGAGACCAGATAAGAGCAGCTGTTAAAAAAAGAAGGTTTAACACGTACTTGGTTAGAAGCTTAGAAATAAAATGGATTATTTAGATCTATAAAACTGCTTAAAAAAAGCTGTAGTAAAAAAATAAAGTATTGCATAGTATACTGAAGCTTCACTCATCATTCAACCAGCATCCCAGGTATAAAACTTTGAGGTAAGGGGAGGAGGATAGAGAGTACAAACTGACAAGTGGATTTAATTGTTTGACAAAGATCTGAGCAAATCTGATTAAGTCTGGGTAATAAATCCAGGAAACAACACCAACAAGGAGCACTAGATACCCCTTCATGGCTTGGCTGGGTGAGGGTGTGCCTGCATATTGCTGGTTCCAACAGGGTTTACAGAATTTTGTTAGTTTTATTTCTCAAGGAGGTGTTCTCTTTTTAAACCTGTGTTTTATCAATGGGATAGTGGTTTCAGGCCAAAAAAAAAAAAAAATCAGCAACAGGACTAGTTCAGCTGAAAATTAAATTAAACTTAGATCAGTGCTCTAACCTGCCAACTTATCCTGGACGAGAGGTTCTCAACAATGATTCTGTGCTCTGTGCGCACAGGAGGACCATACCTGCAAGACAAAGTACACAATTAAGGCTGCTACAAAAGCATGCATATTTATTTGGCAAAGTGCATTTCAATGTTTGTTAAGATAAATAAGACATTATGCATTTTTGACCAGCTTTGCTTCAGTTACAATTTTACAGAAAAGCCATGTACATTTAAGTATAATATCTTACATTGAACCGCGAGACTGACGATAGCTGCTGAAACGCGGAGAGAACCTTCCACCACCACCTCCTCCTGCTCCTCCACCTCCTCGTCCTCTGGGAGAGCGGGCATGCTCTATTGTAACCCTGCAAAGAAACCAAAACAAGAGTTAGTCTCATCATACTCTATCACAGCCAATACATTGAAGCTATTAGCGTAACATAGGGGTATCGTCAAAGTAATGTTGAGTAAATCTCTGCTATTAAATGAAAACAAAATAAATATAAAAGCAAAAACTACACATTGAGGTAAATGGCAGTACATTTACTCAATTCACCAACAACTTAAATTATTCCCTTAGTACTCGCTGGGCTCTACGTTTATATTTTTAACTACTGGCCCCTTGGGCCACTGAGCTAGTGTTTTATCTGGCCCAATATAATTACATATTTTCAAGATGGTTTTTATTTTCACTATGTTTCTAACTGTGTAGGGTAACCGAAAACAGGCCAATTCTCTCAAAAGAAAGTGACCAAGTGAAGCCTTTCAATATATGTTACTTCACCATTTAACAAGCACACATTTGTGTGCTGATCAGAAAATACTATTAAGATATGAAACTGTGTACAAACGACACTCATTTTCTCATAAGCAAACCTGCAACCAAGCTGTTACCATACGGTCACAGCAATGGTAAAACTGAATTATAATAATCTTTAACAAATAATCTTTAACAAATCTATGTATTACCTTTCACTACACAGTTCTTTCCCATTCAGTTCATAGACTGCATCATCAGCATCTCTGTGGTCATCAAACTCCTGTATGACAAGCAGTCAGGCACCATTTACACAATGGAAATTTAGGGGAAAAAAGTTGCTAGGCACGTGGTGTACATAGGTTTCCAGCATCTCTATGGATAGCTTTCAATGACCAAAGTGTGCTCCAGGGGCCAGTTTTTGAAAATGTTTCATCTGGATCAAAGTGATTTGGATTTTCTTAAGATTACGTTTACCTGGATTATTTTGATTGTTTTTTTTTTGTCACTGCTGGATTACATTTATCCAGATAAATAATCACGATTACAAAATCCAGTTTCTGAATAAGCGAACAGTTTAACAGTTTTTTTTTTTTTTTTTTTTAAGGCCTTCTTTATGATAACCTAATTTAACAAAAATAAGATTGTGGTAATGATTAACACAACTTTATTTTAACAAAATCTAAATCACTTACTGTTAGTGCCCATATAAAGCATGCAAATAACTTAGCAGAAATTAAATAACTAAACCAAAATTGAATAAACACAAAACTTGAAAAAAAGATGCATTCAGTCATCTTCATGGACGGGAGTCCAGCATCTCTGAGAAGTGCTTTAACCCTTTGCTGCCAACGCGCTGTAATTTCGTAATAGCATTGAAAAAAGTGCTACTGTTGTTTAGTAAGACGCCAATTAGCACCCAGTGTCGGTCGATCATCCCGGTTACATACTATGCGTGGGTCCAGGGCAAAGCCCGATCACTACCGTGGCGATTCATAAAACACAATGTTCCCTGGCTCGGGTGATCTAAGCACATCAAGATAGAGGCCAAAAGGGTTAGCAGTTGTCACTATTAGATGTATGGTAGATTTACCGTTCATGAATGCGATTAAAATTAGCTATATATATATATATATATATATATATATATATATATATATATATATATATATATATATATATATATTTTATATTATATCAAAAAAAAAGTTGAAGTAATAGGTTTTTTTGTGTTGTACATCTGCAGGGCTAACTTATGACTGTAGGCTACTGTACCAACATCACATTAAAAAAAACCCTCAGTTTCATATATATATTTTTTACTTTAGATTTGTGTTTCCATTTTTTGAACTCAGGAGTGAAGGCAAAACTAAATAGGTCTATTGCATTTGATGCCAAAAGTTATGTTTCTGTACATCTGTACTAAAGCTCATTTTTGTTTACCTTTTCTAGTAGATTCATTATTTATCTGTAGTCATTTAAATATGCATTTATTATTTTTTTATTCAATGTGTTTTATTATTGGTTTAGTTTATATGTAACCTATGTAAACAAACATTTAGCTGTAGTTATTTAGCCATTGGTTTTATTATTAGTTTACTCAGTGTGTGTAGAGACATTTAGCTATAGCCATTATTTAACCATGTATTATTATGTTTACTGTGTATGTAAATAACAGAGACATTATTTAACTGTAGTCGTTTAGCCATGTATTTTAGTATTAGTTTACTATGTATGTGTAAATAAGAGGCATTTAGCCATGTATTTTATTATTAGTTTACTGTGTATGTGTAAACAGAGACATTATTTAGCCATGTACTGTATTTTATTACTTTGTGTGTAAACAGTCATTATTAGTTTACTTTTTTCTGTTTGTGAAAAAGGATGGATAATCTTTATTATTATTATTATTATTAATTTTAATGTTTTATGTGGGTGTGTGCAAGCCAGGAAATGGATGGAGACCATCAGTTCTAGCATCAGGTTCAGTCACTGAAGAGGAGGAGGGTCCTGACTGAGGAGGAGATTGAGGGCATGAACACCATGGAGGACCACCCTGATGAAGAGCAGGAGGATGAAGAGGAGAATGATCTGGAGGAGCCCCAGCCCAGCAATTCAAATGCAGGGTAGTTTTGAAAATAATTACAACAGAGAAGTTTGTTTTTTTTGTCTCCCTCCCAAATACAATTAATATCAAAGTTGTACTTGTAATACACTTTTCGAATAAAAAAAAAGATAACTTGTGTGTTTATTAATTTTTATACTTAAATATAATGTCAAACATGGCAGTAATGTTTACAATCTCACTTTGTGGCAAGTCTTACTCCTGGTCTGCCTTTGCCATTTCGGAGGTTGATTTTTGCAAAATACTATGCATTGTAAAACCTTATCTAGCACAGCAACTGTACAAGATATTTCAATTCTGATATCCGATTTGAAATCTGTTTCAATTGTGAAGCTACAATATGCTCTAACGAGATTCAATTATATATATATATATATATATATATATATATATATATATATATATATACACACACACACACACACACACATACATACATACACACACATACACACACACACACACACTACTTGGAAGAAGGTTCAAATTGGCAATTTTAAAATATATTTTATTTCATATTTAGATAATATTTTGGGAGGTGTAGCTCAAAGGAAATTAATCCCACAACAAAACTTAATTACATCACTGGAAATATCTACCTAATGCCTTTCTATGGGTGTGTTGGTTTTCATTTATTACTTAAGGTTCCAAAACTACAAGCGCTTAAAATACAACGTGTTCATATTTGTGTTCATTCCCCGTAGGCAGCATAGGGTTAAAATTCTGAAAAACCCAACTGCAACATTTAATCCTGATTAAAAATAAAATCGGCATTACCAAAACTTAACACGGATCACAGTAAACTCGATTATATTTCGATGCTTTGAAAAACACAATTGCACAATATAATCCAGACCAAACGTGGAAATTCCATTACCAACATTTTGAAAAAACTGGCCTCGGGTGTTTTGGAGCATGGGAAAGCTTAGCAGCAAACACATCAAGCTCAAATTTTGGGGGTTACAAAAGCCACTGCTAAGATTGCACGCAGCTAAACATACAGCAAACGCAGCTGATTGAACACGTTCTCTAGTGTAAAATGTGTCTATGAAGTTCTAAAGTTTGATAGCAATGCACAGACTAAGGCAGAGACACTTACCACAAAGCCAAAGCCGTTTTTTAGATTGATCTCACGAATGTGTCCAAATCCTTTGAAAAACTTCTCCACGTCCCTCTCTCTGGCGTGGGGGCTCAGCCGACCGATAAACACTCGACATCCGCTCATTTTCAAATGCTTCACTGTGGAAAACACAAGCAGGAATCTAGAAATCGGTGTCTTAATTCCGAGAACCTCCTTATAGTGGTTGAAATTCGACAGCACTAAGGTCTGACTATAGACAAAAGCACGGTGTCCGCTAACAACTATTAGATCAAGAACACGGATGAACGCCCTTTTTATCCAGCCAACCCCACTTACATAATGGTGCTAACACCCCTCCCCTCGATTAACTTCACCCATTAAACAAATAATTACATTTACCAAGTAACAATACCAGACAAGTTAGCCACGCACTGCACCCACACCGTGCAGGAGTTAATGTATTTCGGTACTACTGGCAGCTGTCTTTTGGGGTTTCTTCTTACCAGTACAAATTCTACTGCCAGTACTACTAGGTAGCCCCATAAAGACTGCTACTAATTATTAAGTATGTTGTGCTTAACTCGCTGCTATCTCTATCTATCTCTCTTATATATATATATATATATATATATATATATATATATATATATATATATATATATATATATATATATATATCTATATATATATGTGTGTGTTATGACACACAACCACACACACACACACTATAATATATAATATATATATCTATATATCTATATATATTTAACTGCGTACTTACGAGCCGCACATATTTATTCAGATTCAAAGTAAACTGAGTAAATAATGTATTTCCCAGTCCTCTTTAATTCTCACGTTTTGTTAAAATGTTTACCTCTGTTAAACACAAGCAAACTGTCCGAATATTTCGAGTGAAAAGCCTCTGCGTTTTAAAGGCTTCCCCTCAACACTCACCTCCTTTCTCTCACACGACCGAAACAAAATGGCGACCGGAAAAGAACCCAGAAGGCAGTAAGGTAGAGTGATTCCAGAATGCATCACGCGACCAGAAAAGTCGACACTGCAGGCACGGAGGTGACAAGGCATCGAACACGAGCACCTTGTGACTCGTCATCGGATATGCTGTAAACCCCAAACGACTACTAGTACTGGCAGTCTAAGGAAGTGCTTTAGTGCTTGTCCCATTGCACTAAATCTGCTACCAGGCACTGGGCAGCTGCCACATGGACCAGCCTTTATATTTATAGTACTGGACGAGGGCAAAATAAGCTATGGTAAATTTTTTAAAACATATAATAATACATTACCTGCTTAAAGATAATGCATCCTTGATTAGTATTTCAGGTGAATGTTTAGTAATTAAGCACAAAAAACACAATTCCAAAAAAAGTACAATTGCAAATAGGGTAGCTGCTATTTGTTCAACAATGGTGACTGTAAAAACAGGTAACTGTGACGTCACAACTTCGATCTTTTGAGCTGGTTTTTGTAAAAGTAGTTTGTGTGAGCTTGCGCGTCTTCTCCCAGGGGGCCCCCGTCTCTCTACATGGAGAACCATAGGGGGCAATGAGTGGACTCGGCTGTGGCAAAGAGTTCAACTCGTGCTGGTCTAAACCTCTCCCAAATCTGTTTCACCACTTGAGGATGCAGCCTCCATTCCGAGCTGTCTAGAGCTCTTCTGGACAGGAGGTCTGCTGCCTTGTTGGCCACACCGAGGAGGTGAACTGCCCTGATGGAATGCAAGTTTCTGTGCGTCCAGGACAGGAGTCTGTGCTCTGTGTGGTAAAGGCCAGGCGAGCACAGGCCACCTTGGTGGTTTATGTAGGCTTCCACTGTGGTATTGTCCTTCCGGACCAGCATATGTTTGTGCACTAACTGCTGGCGAAAATGAGATAACGCCAGGTTCACTGCTTGCAGCTCTTGGGCATTTAAGAACATAAGAACATAAGAAAGTTTACAAACGAGAGGAGGCCATTCGGCCCATCTTGCTCGTTTGGTTGTTAGTAGCTTATTGATCCCAAAATCTCATCAAGCAGCTTCTTGAAGGATCCCAGGGTGTCAGCTTCAACGACATTACTGGGGAGTTGATTCCAGACCCTCACAATTCTCTGTGTAAAAAAGTGCCTCCTATTTTCTGTTCTGAATGCCCCTTTGTCTAATCTCCATTTGTGACCCCTGGTCCTTGTTTCTTTTTTCAGGCTGAAAAAGTCCCTTGGGTCGACACTGTCAATACCTTTTAGAATTTTGAATGCTTGAATTAGGTCGCCACGTAGTCTTCTTTGTTCAAGACTGAACAGATTCAATTCTTTTAGCCTGTCTGCATATGACATGCCTTTTAAGCCCGGAATAATTCTGGTCACTCTTCTTTGCACTCTTTCTAGAGCAGCAATATCTTTTTTATAGCAAGGTGACCAGAACTGAACACAATATTCAAGATGAGGTCTTACTAGTGCATTGTACAGTTTTAACATTACTTCCCTTGATTTAAATTCAACACTTTTCACAATGTATCCGAGCATCTTGTTGGCCTTTTTTATAGCTTCCCCACATTGTCTAGATGAAGACATTTCTGAGTCAACAAAAACTCCTAGGTCTTTTTCATAGATTCCTTCTCCAATTTCAGTATCTCCCATATGATATTTATAATGTACATTTTTATTTCCTGCGTGCAGTACCTTACACTTTTCTCTATTAAATGTCATTTGCCATGTGTCTGCCCAGTTCTGAATCTTGTCTAGATCATTTTGAATGACCTTTGCTGCTGCAACAGTGTTTGCCACTCCTCCTACTTTTGTGTCGTCTGCAAATTTAACAAGTTTGCTTACTATACCAGAATCTAAATCATTAATGTAGATTAGGAATAGCAGAGGACCTAATACTGATCCCTGTGGTACACCGCTGGTTACCACACTCCATTCTGAGGTTTTTCCTCTAATCAGTACTTTCTGTTTTCTACATGTTAACCACTCCCTAATCCATGTACATGCGTTTCCTTGAATCCCAACTGCGTTCAGTTTGAGAATTAATCTTTTGTGCGGGACTTTGTCAAAAGCTTTCTGGAAATCTAAATAAACCATGTCATATGCTTTGCAATTATCCATTATCGATGTTGCATCCTCAAAAAAATCAAGCAAGTTAGTTAGACACGATCTCCCTTTCCTAAAACCATGTTGACTGTCTCCCAGGACCCTGTTACCATATAGGTAATTTTCCATTTTGGATCTTATTATAGTTTCCATAAGTTTGCATATAATAGAAGTCAGGCTTACTGGTCTGTAGTTACCTGGTTCAGTTTTAAGAACATAAGAACATAAGAAAGTTTACAAACGAGAGGAGGCCATTCGGCCCATCTTGCTCGTTTGGTTGTTAGTAGCTTATTGATCCCAAAATCTCATCAAGCAGCTTCTTGAAGGATCCCAGGGTGTCAGCTTCAACAACATTACTGGGGAGTTGATTCCAGACCCTCACAATTCTCTGTGTAAAAAAGTGTCTCCTATTTTCTGTTCTGAATGCCCCTTTTTCTAAACTCCATTTGTGACCCCTGGTCCTTTTTTCTTTTTTTGTTTCCCTTTTTGTGGATCGGTATTACGTTTGCAATTTTCCAGTCTGTCGGTACCACCCCTGTGTCAAGAGACTGCTGCATGATCTTGGTTAGCGGTTTGTAAATTACTTCTTTCATTTCTTTGAGTACTACTGGGAGGATCTCATCCGGCCCAGGGGATTTGTTTATTTTAAGAGCTCCTAGTCCCTTTAACACTTCTGCCTCAGTTATGCTAAAGTTATTTTAAACTGGATAGGAACTGGATGACATGTGGGGCATGTTGTCAGTATTTTCCTTTGTAAAAACTTGTGAAAAGTAATCATTTAACATATTTGCTATTTTTTTTTCTCCCTCTACGATTTTGCCATTTGTATCTCTTAAACATTTAATCTCCTCTTTGAATGTTTGCTTGCTGTTGTAATATTGGAAAAACATTTTGGAATTGGTTTTAGCTCCCTTAGCAATGTTCATTTCTATTTCTCTCTTGGCCTTTCTAACTTCCTTTTTGACTTGCGTTTGCAGTTCTGTGTACTCTTTCTGCGTACTTTCTTTTTGGTCCTTTTTTAATGCTCTGTAAAGTGCCTTTTTTCGCTGAATATTTTTTTTAATTGATCTATTAAACCATTTTGGCAATTTAGTTTTACATTTAGATTTGTCTACTTTAGGGATATAATTGTTTTGCGCCTCTAGTACTACATTTTTGAAGAACAACCATCCTTCTTCTGTGGGTGTTTTCTCTATTTTACTCCAATCTACTTCTGTTAGTCTCTGTTTCATACCTTCATAGTTTGCTTTTCTAAAATTGTAAACCTTAGCTTTAGTCATTTCTTTTGGGGTTTTAAAAAACACTTCAAATGAGACCATGTTGTGGTCTGAGTTTGCCAGTGGTTCTCTGACCTCTGTTTTAGTTATTCTATCTTCGTTATTTGAAAAGACTAAATCAAGGCATGCCTCCCCTCTAGTCGGTGCCTTAACAAATTGTGTTAGGAAGCAGTCATTTGTCATTTCCACCATTTCTATTTCATCCTTCGTGCTACCCACCGGGTTTTCCCATTTTATTTGGGGGAAGTTGAAATCCCCCATTAATATGGCTTCTCCTGTGCTACACGCATTTCTAATGTCATTGTATAACAGATTATTGTGCTCACCGTCTGAATCTGGCGGTCTATAGCATGCTCCTATTATTATGCCCTTTGAATTTTTGTCCGTTATTCTGACCCATATTGATTCGGTTTTATTTTCTTTGTCCAGGTTTAACACCTGGGCTTCAAGACTGTTTCTTACGTATAGCGCTACCCCTCCTCCTCTTCTGTCCTGCCTGTCTTTCCTATACAGTGTATACCCACAAATATAATATTCGTCCCCATCACTCTCAGACAACCACGTTTCTGTAACACCTATCACATCATAGTTACCTGTTAGTGCAGTAGCTTCAAGTTCTAGAATTTTGTTTCTGATACTTCTAACATTTAGATAAATACATTTAATGGTTGTCTTAGCTGAGTTCTTGTTTTGATGCGGTCTCCCTTCTGTTTTTTTGTTGATTTCTCCCCCCTTCCTTTCTAGTTTAAATGCTTCTGAACCTGCTCGAGGATCTTTTCTCCGAGTAGACTGGTTCCCTCCTTATTTAAATGCAGTCCATCCTGTCTATACAGGATTTATGTGCGCTCGTTGCCAATGTCCCTTCCACTGACCTCTTATTCCTCTCCCATTCCAGACCACTCCCCAGTCTAGGCTGGAGGCGTCTGTGGTGATCACAGTACCTGGAGTAAAAGCCGCTGAGGGCATCGCTTGGGCTTACCAAGCGTACAGCGTTCTTCCTTTGAAGATTGGTGATCTCCTGTTGAAGGAGTATCGTCGTCGCTGGTTCGACAGTGGTGGGGGCACACCCTTGAAGGGTGGTGGACCTGTGAGGAATTGTAAAGCGTATCCGTGTCTCACAGTCGATACCACCCAGGAGTCCTGGGTGCAGCCTTGCCATGGGTCATTGCCGTTGGTCAGTCCAATTGTGGGGGGGTTTGATGGCAGCCGGGGCCCCTCAGGGGTGGTCTCCCTTGGGCTTGGGAGGGGGCGCGTTTTTCTTAGGCCCTGGCCTCG
Source organism: Polyodon spathula (assembly GCF_017654505.1). Classification (NCBI taxonomy): domain Eukaryota; kingdom Metazoa; phylum Chordata; class Actinopteri; order Acipenseriformes; family Polyodontidae; genus Polyodon; species Polyodon spathula. The sequence continues at coordinate 18,318,212 of NC_054550.1, forward strand.
GTCTCCAGCTGGAGAACCGGTTACCCCTGGCCTGCAGTGGTCCCCTGCCACTGGCCCTGTCTCTGCCTGCTTGTCCATTCTGGTGTGGAGGGTAATGTTCAGACCCTTTCACCCCGGCAGGCTGCCCATGCCACCTTGGGCGCTGACGGTAAGCTGGAAGACGCTAAAACTTGGAGGCAACCTCCGTGGCCTTGTGGACCTCTAAAGGCTCACATCAATGGTCACCCCAAAAGTCTGCCCCAGTGTAATGGGGGCGTCTAGTAGTGCCTTCTCAGTCTCCACGACCTTGGCTTGTGTCAGCCACAAATGCCGGCGGGCGGCCACCAGCGCTGCCATCGACTTCCCTGATGCCTGACCTAACTCCCCTATTAGGTTAATGGTAATTAAACTGTTTACTTATTACTCTCCCCACCGTTCTGCCACTGTCAGCCCTGGTTAAAGATCTAAATAATGTACCTGATCCGAAGCAAGTGTAAAACTTGCCTGAATAGTAGTTAAAAATATAAATATTTTAAAACTAGCAAGAAATGACTTGTTGCACTAGCAGCAGATACGTTATTGTTTTATATTATTGTTTTCTAACTCAATGGACCATATTAGAAGCAAGCAGAAAGGCAAAGACTTACTAAGAGCAGTAAGACCATTTTAATGGTATAAAACAAGAAACAACTCTTGACTGGTCCTTCCTGCAAGTTTATACTGATGAAATTATTTTATTCAGCAAAAAAAAAAAAAGTCTTTGCATTTGCTTCAGAGTGAAGTCTTTTTTTATATAGTAAAACAGTGCTTTTGACATGGCAAGTATTTTGAACTGCCTTACTTGGGGAAATTTCAAAATAGGAGGTAAAGCTCCTACTTCCTGGTAAAAAAAATAAATCACTTCATGCTCTGTAGCTCCATATCACTCCAATGGTCTCCCTGCAGTCAGGTCACGTGACCTGCTGCAAAGGAAGTGATCAGATACCAGGAAGAAACAGTTGATTTTCTTTTTTTATCTGCAGCTTTGTACTTTCAAAATCTGCATGTCCCAAATTAAATCATAAAACACAATCAATGAACCAAAAACACAAGAAAACAGGCTCCTGGAACGAACAGGCGACGACCCGGTAGTAGTCGTCCACATTGGTACAAACAACATTGGAAGAGATAGACCAAAATCCCTGCAAAACAAATTCAGAAAGCTAGGAAGGAAATTAAAAGAGAAAACCAAAACTGTGGTATTTTCTGGTATACTACCCGCACCTTGCAAAGGACCATATGGACAGCTGGAAATAATTAATCAAAACGCATGGCTGAAGACGTGGTGCACACGGGAAGGCTTCACCTATCTTGATCATTGGACCACATTCTACAACGAGGACTATCTGTATAGACGGGATGGACTGCATTTAAATAACAAGGGAACTAGTCTACTCGGAGAAAAGATCCTCGAGCAGGTTCGGAAGCATTTAAACTAGAAAGGAAGGGGGGAGAAATCAACAAAAAAACAGAAGGAAGACCACATCAAAACAAGAACAACAACTCAGGTAAGACAACCATTAAATGTACTTATCTAAATGCTAGAAGTATCAGAAACAAAATTCTAGAACTTGAAGCTACTGCACTAACAGGTAACTATGATGTGATAGGTGTTACAGAAACGTGGTTGTCTGAGAGTGATGGGGACGAATTTAATATTTGTGGGTATACACTGTATAGGAAAGACAGGCAGGACAGAAGAGGAGGAGGGGTAGCACTATACATAAGAAACAGTCTTGAAGCCCAGGTGTTAAACCTGGACAAAGAAAATAAAACCGAATCAATATGGGTCAGAATAACAGACAAAAATTCAAAAGGCATAATAATAGGAGCATGCTATAGACCGCCAGATTCAGACGGTGAGCACAATAATCTGTTATACAATGACATTAGAAATGTGTGTAGCAAAGGAGAAGCCATACTAATGGGGGATTTCAACTTCCCCCAAATAAAATGGGAAAACCCGGTGGGTAGCGCGAAGGATGAAATAGAAATGGTGGAAATGACAAATGACTGCTTCCTAACACAATTTGTGAAGGCACCCACTAGAGGGGAGGCATGCCTTGATTTAGTCTTTTCAAATAACGAAGATAGAATAACTAAAACAGAGGTCAGAGAACCACTGGCAAACTCAGACCACAACATGGTCTCATTTGAAGTGTTTTTTAAATCCCCAAAAGAAATGACTAAAGCTAAGGTTTACAATTTTAGAAAAGCAAACTATGAAGGTATGAAACAGAGACTAACAGAAGTAGATTGGAGTAAAATAGAGAAAACACCCACAGAAGAAGGATGGTTGTTCTTCAAAAATGTAGTACTAGAGGCGCAAAACAATTATATCCCTAAAGTAGACAAATCTAAATGTAAAACTAAATTGCCAAAATGGTTTAATAGATCAATTAAAAAAAATATTCAGCGAAAAAAGGCACTTTACAGAGCATTAAAAAAGGACCAAAAAGAAAGTACGCAGAAAGAGTACACAGAACTGCAAACGCAAGTCAAAAAGGAAGTTAGAAAGGCCAAGAGAGAAATAGAAATGAACATTGCTAAGGGAGCTAAAACCAATTCCAAAATGTTTTTCCAATATTACAACAGCAAGAGAACATTCAAAGAGGAGATTAAATGTTTAAGAGATACAAATGGCAAAATCGTAGATGAAGAAAAAAAAAATAGCAAATATGTTAAATGATTACTTTTCACAAGTTTTTACAAAGGAAGATACTGACAACATGCCCCACATGTCATCCAGTTCCTGTCCAGTTTTAAATAACTTTAGCATAACTGAGGCAGAAGTGTTAAAGGGACTAGGAGCTCTTAAAATAAACAAATCCCCTGGGCCGGATGAGATCCTCCCAGTAGTACTCAAAGAAATGAAAGAAGTAATTTACAAACCGCTAACCAAGATCATGCAGCAGTCTCTTGACACAGGGGTGGTACCGACAGACTGGAAAATTGCAAACGTAATACCGATCCACAAAAAGGGAAACAAAACTGAACCAGGTAACTACAGACCAGTAAGCCTGACTTCTATTATATGCAAACTTATGGAAACTATAATAAGATCCAAAATGGAAAATTACCTATATGGTAACAGGGTACTGGGAGACAGTCAACATGGTTTTAGGAAAGGGAGATCGTGCCTAACTAACTTGCTTGATTTTTTTGAGGATGCAACATCGATAATGGATAATTGCAAAGCATATGACATGGTTTATTTAGATTTCCAGAAAGCTTTTGACAAAGTCCCGCACAAAAGATTAATTCTCAAACTGAACGCAGTTGGGATTCAAGGAAACACATGTACATGGATTAGGGAGTGGTTAACATGTAGAAAACAGAAAGTACTGATTAGAGGAAAAACCTCAGAATGGAGTGTGGTAACCAGCGGTGTACCACAGGGATCAGTATTAGGTCCTCTGCTATTCCTAATCTACATTAATGATTTAGATTTTGGTATAGTAAGCAAACTTGTTAAATTTGCAGACGACACAAAAGTAGGAGGAGTGGCAAACACTGTTGCAGCAGCAAAGGTCATTCAAAATGATCTAGATAAGATTCAGAACTGGGCAGACACATGGCAAATGACATTTAATAGAGAAAAGTGTAAGGTACTGCACGCAGGAAATAAAAATGTGCATTATAAATATCATATGGGAGATACTGAAATTGGAGAAGGAATCTATGAAAAAGACCTAGGAGTTTTTGTTGACTCAGAAATGTCTTCATCTAGACAATGTGGGGAAGCTATAAAAAAAAGGCCAACAAGATGCTCGGATACATTGTGAAAAGTGTTGAATTTAAATCAAGGGAAGTAATGTTAAAACTGTACAATGCATTAGTAAGACCTTATCTTGAATACTGTGTTCAGTTCTGGTCACCTTGCTATAAAAAAGATATTGCTGCTCTAAAAAGAGTGCAAAGAAGCGCGACCAGAATTATTCCGGGTTTAAAAGGCATGTCATATGCAGACAGGCTAAAAGAATTGAATCTGTTCAGTCTTGAACAAAGAAGACTACGTGGCGACCTAATTCAAGCATTCAAAATTCTAAAAGGTATTGACAATGTCGACCCAAGGGGCTTTTTCGACCTGAAAAAAGAAACAAGGACCAGGGGTCACAAATGGAAATTAGACAAAGGGGCATTCAGAACAGAAAATAGGACGCACTTTTTTACACAGAGAATCGTGAGGGTCTGGAATCAACTCCCCAGTAATGTTGTTGAAGCTGACACCCTGGGATCCTTCAAGAAGCTGCTTGATGAGATTCTGGGATCAATGAGCTACTAACAACCCAAACGAGCAGGATGGGCAGAATGGCCTCCTCTCATTTGTAAACTTTCTTTTGTTCTTATGTTCTTATGTTCTTAATGCGTAAAGCTGGAGCGCTGAGCGCGGGCATGTTTAGCATCCGCGCGCGCACATAACCAGGGATCAAATAGGCAGGGAACGTGCCCAATGTTAGTGTATAGAAGGGGAATTATTCCAGAGAGATGTTTTGAGGTTTTGGATAACAATCATCTTTTAAAAGGTATGGTGTAAATTGTATACATGTCGATTGGGTTATGCGATGAATCAGGTTAATGTGCTTCATAATTTATTAGATTAATTTTAGATTACTCCAAGGGGAGGAGCCATGGCCAGACCTCTCAGGAGATCATTGTGGAGTGGCTAGTGTAAGAAATTGTCTCCTTGTTGTGAAGGAGGACATTATAGCTGCTGCATTAGTTTTGTTTGAGTAACCGTGTACTAAGAGATCTTTATTATTTTTGCTTAGTATTTTCAATAGTTTTTTTTTATTTATTTCTGTTCCTGTGTAAGGTTTTATATAAATTACAAATATTTCAATGTGACTGGCAGGGTGCCCTGCCACTGTACGTATTTTGTGTTTTGTGTTTTATGTGCCAGACATGTCTCCTCTGAGTCCTCTCTCGTTGTCATTGTCCACAACACAATGGTGCCACACCTATTTCATAGAGTCTGATTACCCTCTGGTCTCAAGCAAGACAGTAGGGATGGGACGGTATAAAATTTGCATGGAATGATAACTGTTTAAAAAATACAGTATCACGGTATACATCATGCAAGTTATAAAATAAAGGCTTAAAAAAAGAAAGACTAGTGTAAATCACTTACAATACTGTAATTTACAAAAATAAAACAAACAAATCACACTTCCTTTCATGGAATGATTTAAACATTTGGTATTTAGTATTTCACTATGCCAAATAACGGCGCGTTTCTTTTTTTATAAAGACAATCAGAAGCTGTACACTCTCAATGTTATACTACAGCGGTATTAAGAGCCACTATTTGCTCAAAATGACGTGGTGCTGTAGTTTGTTAAAACATTTTAACATATCAATTAAATAAATAAATACTTTGTTTAGCTGATGGCAAATAGAATTGGGAAATGATCAGTATTTTGCTTAAAACACATGTACCACGGGTTATTATTTAAGAGCAGAGATGAGTTGTTTATTTTTTCAACTGGATAAATAAAATATGTATACCAAAAAAAATGTATTGTATTTTAATACTAAAACGTGTTATTGGATTTATAGCTACACGTCACGACATTGCACAAGTAAGCTTCCATTGATTATGTTTGTAAAAAAAAAAAGATTTCCTTACCTAAGCAAATTGGAATACTGTTATAACTTGTTTAAACACAACTATGTTGATAACAAGTACGCTATCCTGCAGCAGTCGCGGGTCTGTGCTAATTTTAATTGAGACATTGGTCGTGTTCTTATTGCGCAGATTTCAGCAGTTCTGCACAGAATCGCAGAGATGCACTGTTGACGTCACCCAATGTTACTGCGTGAGCTGGCTGATTTTATTGGCTCTTGCAATGCTGAAAATTGCATATTCCCATATTAGTATTACAAGAGCCAATCAAATCGCGTGAAAGCACAAAGAGGGCAGGCTCATTTGCATACAAACTGACGATTTAGAGGGCAGGTTAAATATTTAGCTAAATGTTAAATCTAGTTAAGAGATTTAAGATTTACTTAAATATTAAATCTTGTAACTAGATGTATAAATTATATCTGAATGTACACATTTAAAAATATTTATTTTCACAACATCAGGGGGGGGGGGGGTGGGGGGGGGGGGGGGGGGGGGGGGGGGGATACAAGATTTAAGATCTTGTAAGATTGATGAGATCCTGAAGGATCCTCCTAAATCCAGTAGGATCCTACAGTATCTTGGAGGATCCTGTCAGAATCACACAGGATCTTGTAAGATCCTGTATAGAATCGATCATTCCAAATATGAGTCTTCTACAATTAATGATCTTGTAGGATGTACCAATAATCCTAAACTGTATGAGCGTATGAATGGAAATGTGTGATCCATGATAAGTGTGTCAGCTAAGTGAAATATTATTGTAACCTTACACAGAATACTATTTTACGAGATGCTATTGAACATCCTGCACATCATACAATATGTCATGAAACGGTATAAAAAGATCTGGAGTATGATCAATCATGTTTAGTTACTACCTCAAAGAAAACAGTTTACAAACAGTTTGACAAATCTGTTTTATTTTCCAGAAAACAAAGAAACAACAAATTTAGCATCCACAAGCACTTGCTTGTATTTAATTTTAGGTGGGTAAGGGATTATTATTATTATTTTTTTTTATCTACTGTAGCTTTTTCCATGCTTTCATTTTGTCTAAGCATTTCTGATTAAGACTGACTCCTATTTGCATCCACGACTTTTCCAGAACCTTTTCCCCAAATTCCACAAATCCTGAAAGCATAAAAAATGTTAATATATAACAAACAAAATGACAGTACAAGTGAATTAATTCAGGCAATTTAACCAATGATTTCTATTGATATAAAAAAAGGGTCATACACAGTTTTGATGACATCTCTTGGTCAAGTGGAGTTTTCTTTGTTGGCCCAGTTGGTTCAACGCAACCATTTCTCATGTCTTAATCACTGAAGAGATCTAATAGGAGTGCTGTGGCATATAAGGAAGGCTTCTTGTATTTGATCCCAATGTCATTTATTAGGTGGGTGCCATTCACCACCTGTGCACAAAAAGGAAGGCATCATTTAACAATGCTAAATGGTTTTTCAACGAACACATTTAATTGATTGGTAATTTGTGTTGCTAGAGTTAATATGTCTAATTTGTAATGCTGGATAGCTGGCAATTAAAACATATACATCATATTTAAAGGCTTTAAAGACAACCATTGGCAATACCCTTTATATGTTGTATTTCCTCCTAATTTTCCTCAAGGTTAGCACTGATTATTTCCTCCAAGAATGTTTGTTTTTTTATGCATGCTTCCTTGTTCCATGTTAGAGTGAATGAAGATATTTCACTTAATATTGATGTCAGATAACTATGCATCTCCAAATTAATTTCAGTTTTTTGCAAAGCTTTATCATTACAATAATAACTGAAATAGTACAAGCCAGTTTCAAAGAAGGGTATAGTGAGAATGAAGCAACATAATATATACACACTTGCCAATAAATACAAGGAACCCAGTCCAATTTAGTTTTCCATCTTTGACAGTGAATGCCATCTTCACGGAAGGACTTTTTTCTGCAATAGTTTTTTGATGAACTACTGAATATTTCATTTCAGTAGCAAATCATATGAGATGATATTCAATGTCCTTTGCTCTACAGTCTGTTATTGCAAATTACAAACAAGTTATAATTACAAAAGTGAGGCTGTTAAACAAGTTTTGCCAGACATCTGGGTTACATGTATGTGCTCAATATGTTCCATGTTGGAATAAAAACAATGTACATACAGTGGAAATTCAAGGAAATACAGTATTGCATAAGACTTTGATTTATAGTAGTTCTAAGGAAATAAAATAAATTACCACGATATATATGAGCTATCATTTTTTTTGAAGCCTCTCACCGCAAGGTATGTTTCTTTGCATTGTGAAAAGCCTTCTGATTCCAACACCAAAAACAAACAATTTCACAAAGTCAAAATAATGATATTTGTTTGAACAGGAGTACCTACTCCTCATCTTGATTAGTGCAGGTGTGTCTACAATGTGGCTACACATTCTTGCTTTCCTTCTCTCATTGGATGGTCAATTAGTCATTTAACTTCCCCAGACCAGCACCACTGTGCTAATCAAGGGCCAGATTAAATCAAAACTTTGACCCATCCGCTAAGCACAAACCTGTACTTAATAGTACTTTGCTTTATGGCAGTGCTTCCCAAACCTGTCTTGGAGTACCCCCTGCCTTGCAAGTTTTGTTCCAATCAAGCTCTTCATTGCTTTATTGAATCCTTAATTGACCTACCAATGCAACTGAAGGTTCAATTAAATAATTAAAAGCTTGATGTCATGACAAAACACAATGGAAATCAAAGACCATCTATGCCCCCCTTAATAAAAAAAAAATACACAAGTGTGCTTGTTAACAGTTGGCCTATAAGGGCACTCTTAAACCACAATAAAATAAGAGGTATTGGAAAAAGTGTACATAGCCATAAAGCAATAATATTGCAGTAAGCAATAGGAATTTTAAAATTTGAAAGATTCCAGTAATGAAGAAGGCTTGGTAGAGGTTGAGACAGACGATCCAGAGAGTGAGGAAGGCCATGTAGTGATTTTGGTATACAATTTGTTTATATATAAATTAGTCTCTAGGCGCACTGTTTAAGAACAGCCAAATGTTAATAACTGAGACATACCATAATAGTTTGGTGATATCATGTAGAACTCAAATTCCCTTCACAACAATTGACACCCACACAACGTATAAGAAATATAAAACAAAAAAGGGGTGCACAACTAATCTAATATTACAGAAAGGAAAGGCTATTGGTTAGAGATATGCGTGAATAGTAATATGCAGTTAATTGATTCCGTAGTCACATGATTACAATGACAATAACATCATTACCATACATGGTTAATGTACTAATATTGAATATGTCTTATCACACATTGCATTAGTATTTTCATACCCATTTCTCATTGTAATCGATCATGTAAATATGCACGAGAATTAATTCAACTTCCCATACAGAAAGGAGTCCAACATTCCAGTACCTAATTCAGCTGCATATTTCAAGTATAACATTTTATAAGTAACTTGAACTGCAACTGTTTAAGAGCTGAAAACAAGTAAAAAGTTCTAATTAAGCAAATTATCAGTTCAATTAAGGGTCTAATTAAGTAATTGAGAGCTTGGTTGGAATGAAAACCAGCAGCCACAGGCGGTCCCCAGGACCAAGTTTGAGAAGCCCTCACTTAGACCTTTTGAAAGGTAAATGCATCAGGTTATATATTTGCATTCCTTAATAAGTGGCATAAAGGATTATTGTTGCATGTCAGTTGTACCCTAAATGAAGGTCCCTGCATCAGCTTGACCTCATGTTTATCTTAAATGCTTTCTGTATTTCAAATTTATTATGTTTGTCACAAAGATTTGGCGTCAATTGATGCTGACATTCATGGTTCATCTGTGCTCTTTAGGGCAGTGGTTCTCAACCCCCAAACTTAGGAGTCATGTATCTATTGATTAAGACCTCTTTTGGAAAAAAAACAGCAGGAAAGGGGTGGGCTCCTGGACTGGTTAGGGATCCACTGTTTTAGGGCACTAAACCTGGTGAAGTTTGGCATTTTGTTAAATATTCTCACTGTGGAAAATTGTGGCTTTTTATTGTTAAGATCATGCTTCATTGCTTAATTGTTTAAAAAACAAATGAGATAAGAATTACACCTTCCTTATTCAATTTTCCATAAAACTAGGTGAAGAGGACCACAGTTGTCCACCAAAAAGGCAAAGGATAGTGGATCATCATCAATTTCAGATGAGTCAGAGGAAAGGGATGGCACAAGTTTTTCTCATGAAAGTTCTGAAGCTGAAGACTACCATTCAGATGTACCATATGAGGGAGAACTATTGTCAGACACAGCCAGTGTTGATGAGCAAGATGAGTCTTCTTTGTATGATGGCACTTCACTGTCAGTCGGAGGGTTCAACAGTATGCACATTGCACTAATACAGCGACATAATCTCTCATCCCTTACTATTGACAGCATGTTGAAGCTATTCAAGCTGGCTCTGCCGAATGGAAACAAATGTAGCTACAAATTTGAAAACAGTTTACATGAGCTGGGATATTCTTATATAAAGCATACAATGTGCCACATGTGCCAGGTTCCCACAAATGAGGTTTTATGCACAAACAATTCAAGCAGGCTATTTGGATAAAATGGGATGAATGAGGAATCTAGCATACCCTATGTAATTGATCTGTCTGAAGAGATAAAGAGACTAATTGAAGGTGATAGTATTGAATTGAACTATAAAACATTACTAATTATAAGAGGAACACTTTGCAGTTTATAAAGAAGCATAAATAATATGAAATGTTTTTTTTTCAGGAAACTGGAAACACATGCAAGACTTCACTGGTAACTTTGAACATCAGCCAGATGTATTCAATGATATTTTAGATGGAGGTGTATACCAAAGTCATAGTGCTGTTGCCAGGCTAGATGGCAGTTTTGCTGTTACTCTTTATTGGCATGTGGATGGTGCTTCTGCATTTAAATCAAAATATGTATCACTGTGGTTCATCCAAAGCTTTATAGTAGAGTTACCGCCTAGCATGAGATATTCTTATAGAAATATCTTGCTGTCAGCACTATGGTATGGAAGAAAGGAGCCAAATATGCAATTATTTCAGGCATACTTTGTAGAAGATGTTAAGGTTCTCCAAGAAGGGATGTTGAGAACATCTAATCTAATCAGAAATTTAAACTTTTTCTAAATGGGCAAGTAGCCGACCTCGTGGCCAAAGGGCCATCTCTCAACTTTAAAATCCACAATGGAAAATGTGGTTGTAGTGTGTGTCTTCACCCAGGAAAAAGGTTAGCATGCCATGGAAATAAAAGGGTATACTTGTATTCTTCTGAAGGCTTCCCTAGAAGGAATCATACAGATAGTATCACAAATAGGGGAAGCTGTATTTGGAGTTATGGAATGTTCACCTGTGCACAGCATTTTAGAAATACTCAATATGTTACCCCTAGATTGTATGCACAAAGTTCTTGAAGGTGAATACAGAAGACGTCTTACTAAATGGCTAAAAGGGGATTGTGCAAGTAAAAAACTCTGCAGTGAAAAACAAAGGCTTGATATGAGACTGAAGGAAATATGTCTTCCCCATGATTTCAAGAGGAAGCTCAGATCCTTTGAAGAGTTTAACAAATGGAAGACCAATGAAAAACAATTACTCTTCCTCCATGTAGGACTGCCCATTTTTAAGGTCCTACTTCCCAGTGAATATTTTTACCATCATGCCCTTCTTGTCACTGGTGTATGGACTTTGTTTAAAGATAACACAACCGACTCTGAGATCTCTTTGGCAGAGTCAATGCTGTAAAGCTATGTTAGACTTCTTCCAGTCCTATTTGGCATTACAGAGGGAACATATAACTCCCACTCCCTGACCCACCTATCTGAGCAAGTGCAAGGACATGGACCTTTAATTCTTCATTCTGGCTTTGTTTTTGAGTCTATGCTGGCACATCTGAAGCGATTGTTCCTTGGCACTCGTGGTAAATCTGAGCAAATTGTGAAGAGACTGGCCATCGCATAACATGTAACTAAGCTCACTGTGGACAATGCTCAAGGCAATGAGGATGCTCACTGTGGACAATGCTCAAGGCAATGAGGATGCTACAAATTTTGTAGAACATCTTTTGAAACCTGAAACAGCAACAAAAGTGATCACTTTGAATGATGGAATCAACTTTTTCCTTCCATTGAAATTTGGAATTCCTCACACAGACAGAATTATTCAGGGTTTCTCTGCTGAAATGGACGCTGTCATTGCTGCCCAAAGTGATGAGAAACGGTGAAGTTTACCATCTATAAAAACAGATAGAGCACTGTAAGTTATTTAGTCCATTTCGAAGAAATTGGCAGTGAGGTCAGTTTTGGTCAGATGGAGTATTTTATCAAAGATGGGAATAATAGTTTTGCAGTTATCTATGTTTATACAAACTTACACATTAAAACCTGAAGATCCAGTGGTAAAATATTTATGACATCAGGGTTTCTTGGATATCAGTTCACTGCTTTGAAGAAAGCCAGGGATTATAAGTTTATAAAATGTTCACAGATACAGAATAGAATTGTCTTGGTATCTAGTGATGATGATGGTGTTGATGGATATGTTTCATCAGTATTAAAAACCTATCAGCATGACTAAAAATAGTTGCTTTGAAGAATCAATATATTGTCCAATACCAAATGTCTGAAAATAGTAATCTTTCCATTAATTTATGCAAAACAAATACTGAATGTACACTTGCATTTATTTTGACAAAAAAAACCAAAACATTATAGTCTATGAAGGGTATAATTCCAGAGGGTACTGTATATACTGTTGTGTGTATACAGTATATATGCTTCACTTATTGTATTTCTTATATTGTATGTATTCCCAAGCCAGAGATGATGGTCTCTAGTTTGAAACTTTCTGAAGATCACGTTTTACAATACTAGGGGCCAAGCTACAGCTCAAAGAAACCATAACTGTTGTGGGAGGGTCTAAATGCTATTTTACAAACAATGCAGTAGTACATTTCTGTTGCTCTGGATAAGGGCTAAGCACATAAATAAAAATATGTCTAATGTGACAGAATTTTGGTTATCCAGACTTTTTGTTTTTAATTCCTTTACCTTGATCCTCATTTTTTTTTTTATTTTGTATTGCTTATTTTGTTCACAAACCTGACAAATTTATTTCTAGTTGACTCCTGATATTTCCTATCATACTCAAATTCCTGATCAAGATCTTTAGCTTTAATGGCAATGAGATCATATTTCCTACAGGATTGTGTCCAGGATCCCGTTCCTGAAAAGGATTTTGCAACAGAATCCCGTTCCTGCACAGGATTTATGCATTAAGCTTTCTTTCAAAACCTGTCAGCGTATTTACTTTGCAGACTTTTAAAAGCTGCGGTAAAACTTTCCTTAAACCTGATCGTTTGTACTTGCCAAAGTAATACCCTGGTGGAAATTTTGACAGGATCCTTTCCGATCCTACAAGATCCTACACCACTATCCTGTAGGTTCCTGTTTCTGGTCTTCGTCTAGGAGGCGCTGGTTAGGGTTAGGGTTAGGTTTAGGGTTAGGGTTAGGGTTAGGGTCCTGGTCCTGGTTCTGACGCCCCGTGTCACAAAGATGTCCGCAGTGGGTGACGATAGACCAGAAACAGGAACTGACTCAGAACACAGGTTTTGGAATGGTGAAGTTGCTGATGCGCAGTTTAATAATTAAACAGACAGAAAATAAAAGGTTTGTAACAAAAACAGCACATGGCACTTGAGGCCAAAATAAATAGACAAACAAAATGAATAGACACTGACAAAACAGGGTGGATGAACGCTACACAAAACAATTGATATTTATAATTACGCTTCCCCCCCCCCCCCCCCCCCCCCCCCCCCCCCCCCCCCCCTGTCCTCCACTCCGGAACACACAACCCAGAGTGGGTGAAACCATGCAGCTGTACCGTGACTCGATTGCTAATCAATCATTCAGTTGGAGTCTCGGTACAACTGCACGTGAATTAATAAAGTGCAATTCCCTGTGCTCGCATATTATTACATTTTACCTGCACGTGAAGTGCTGTGCAATCCTTGTGCCGAAATACAAATATACATTTTAAACACTCGTGTTACACAGACCCATTTATATCCCGTCTACCAATGACTATACACCAACATTAACACACAACATATAACAGAAAATGCACACAGGGGCGGGCACTTTGCCACAGGATCCTACAGGATAGTGGTGTAGGATCTTGTAGGATCCGAAAGGATCCTGTCAAGATTTCTACCAGGGTATTACTTTGGCAAATACAAACGATTAGGTTTAAGGAAAGTTTTACCGCAGCTTTTAAAAGTTTGCAAAGTAAATACGCTGACGGGTTTTGAAAGAAAGCTTAATGCATATGGGAATGTGTTGTGTAGAAATAACGAACCCAAAGATAATGTGCAGAGGATACGAAGGTGTAAATATGTTACAAGTGGATGTACACTCAGATAATAAATGCTTACAAATATAATGGGATTTAACCATGGGTTGTTTAATAAGAAGGTTGCTGTCAACCCCAACCAAAAATAAAACGTAATCGGTGGAGAAACAATCACGAGGCATAAATAAGAATATTGTTTGTCGCTTGAAAAAAGAAAAATAACAAAGGAACCGCACAGACAGTGCTTTAAATAGCATGTTTTATTCTAAACTGTGTAGTGAGACCACTCTACAAGGCACCACATTCTGGAACCAGCAGTTCAGCAGGGTTGGAGGTTTTAAAACTCCATTGGAGGAGCTGCAACCTGAAACAAAGAAAAACACTGGATTACAAATACTAAAAGGGCAGGTTGCATAATTACAGGTTCGAGGACAAGTACCTGCCTGACCTTTTCCCGCTGACCAAAAAGGGGGCAGCACTTGGACATAATCTGGTGCACGGGTCGACCACAGAGGGGCGCCACCGCACTCAAGCTACATCCCTCAGCTCTCCACAAGGGGAGTCTACTTATCTGCCAACAGAGCACCCTCTGCTGGGAGGAATTCCATGGAACCTGGAGAAAAGAAGGAAACCAGTTAATCTACAACAAGGATATAAGCAGTGAAATTAAAAGAACCAAAGGACATTACTTACCTGTATGGTTATCCCAGGGTTTAGCCCAGAGGCATATCTGGGAAGTACAGCCTCAGTTACCACGTGTTGTAATTATTGGATGAAACCTTGCTGGTTTAATTACTGAGACTGTAAGCTGGAAAGCCCAACGTTAGGGCCGGCCATCGTGTACTGTGAACTTTATTTTCGGTTTAATAAATATTCTTTTGTGACGTCTGTGGTCACACTATACTTCTTCGGACATCTTACACTGGGTGAAAACTTACCCTTTCATATATAATATATATATATATATATATATATATATATATATATATATATATATATATATACAGTGCCTTGCAAAAGTATTCAGACCCCTGACCAATTCTCTCATATTACTGAATTACAAATGGTACATTGAAATTTCGTTCTGTTCGATATTTTATTTTAAAACACTTAAACTCAAAATCAATTATTGTAAGGTGACATTGGTTTTATGTTGGGAAATATTTTTAAGAAAAATAAAAAACTGAAATATCTTGCTTGCATAAGTATTCAACCCCCACACATTAATATTTGGTAGAGCCACCTTTCGCTGCAATAACAGCTTTAAGTCTTTTGGGGTAAGTATGTACCAGCTTTGCACACAGTGTCAGAGTGATTTTGGCCCATTCTTCTTGGCAGATTTGCTCCAGGTTGTTCAGGTTGGTTGGACTTGACGCTTGTGGACCGCAATTTTCAAATAGTGCCACAGATTTTCAATGGGATTGAGATCAGGACTTTGACTGGGCCACTGTAGGACATTCACCTTTTTGTTCTTGAGCCACTCCAATGTTGCTTTGGCCTTGTGCTTGGGATCATTGTCCTGCTGAAAGGTGAATTTCCTCCCAAGCTTCAGTTTTTTAGCGGACTGAAGCAGATTCTCTTGCAGTATTTTCCTGTATTTTGCTCCATCCATTCTTCCTTCAATTGTAACAAGATGCCCAGTCCCTGCTGATGAGAAGCATCCCCACAGCATGATTCTGCCACCACCATACTTCACTGTAGGGATGGTGTGTCTTGAGGCATGTGCAGTGTTAGGTTTGCGCCACACATAGCGCTTTGAGTTTTGGCCAAAAAGCTCTATCTTGGTCTCATCTGACCACAAAACCTTTTCCCACATCACAGCTGGGTCACTCTCATGCTTTCTGGCAAACTCCAGACGTGCTTTCAGATGGTACTTTTTGAGTAACGGCTTCTTTCTTGCCACCCTCCCATACAGGCCAGTGTTATGAAGAGCTCTTGATATGGTTGACTGGTGCACCATTACTCCACTCCCAGCCACTGAACTCTGTAGCTCCTTCAAAGTGATTGTTGGCCTCTCTGTGGCTTCTCTCACAAGTCTCCTTCTTGTTTGAGCGCTGAGTTTTGAGGGACGGCCTTTTCTTGGCAGTGCCTGGGTGGTGTGATGCAGCTTCCACTTCCTGATTATTGATCCAACTGTGCTCACTGGGATATCCAAACACTTGGATATTATTTTGTACCCTTTCCCTAATCTATGCATTTGTATTACTTTATCTCTAACTTCTGTAGAATGCTCTTTGGTCTTCATTTTCCTTCAGATTCACAGCCTTACCAATGATCCTTCAACAGTGGGGTTTTTATCCAGAAAATGTGACAGCAACTTTAATGGTTCACAGGTGGAGGCCAATGGTAAGGTAATTGTGTCCTCGTTAGGGCAATTTCTTTCATCGGTGCAAACTGGGAGCTTCCACAGCACAGGGGTTGAATACTTATGCAAGCAAGATATTTCAGTTTTTTATTTTTCTTAAAAATATTTCCCAACATAAAACCAATGTCACCTTACAATAATTGATTCTGAGTTTCAGTGTTTAAAAATATAATATCAAACAGAACGAAATTTCAATGTACCATTTGTAATTCGATAATATGAGAGAATTGGTCAGGGGTCTGAATACTTTTGCAAGGCACTGTGTGTGTGTGTGTGTGTGTGTGTGTGTGTGTGTGTGTGTGTGTATATATATATATATATATATATATATATATATATATATATATAGTGCCAAGAAAAAGTTTGTGATCCCCGATGATAATTATGGAAATTCTATAGTTTTACCATGATAGCCTTTTTGAATCAAAACCAGTTTTTTCTTAAATATCAAAAAGGGTTTATATTAAAAAATTCCATGTCTTTTTTTAAACAAAATTATGTATGAATTAGACAAACAATGAGTAATTAAGATTCAGGATTTGTGAAAAAGTAGGTGAACTCCTGGTTTTATCAGTTCAATTAAGGTGATAATTAGAATCAGGTGTTTAAATAATTCGGTAGATCTTCAGGGTTGAGTTTGGGAGTCCTCTCCAAGAAGAAATCGGAAAATCATCAAGGAAGTCACGAAGAATCCCAAAGTAATATCCAAGGATCTGCACGCCACTCTCGCCTTGGCTAATGTGAGTGTTCATGACTCAACTATCAGAAAAAGACTGAACAAGAATGATGTTCATGGAAGTGTCGTGTATATTTATGTTTTTATGTGTAAGGTCATATCACAACGTGGTTTCCTCACAAATTACTATTAAAGAACTTAGTCACTATAGTTCACCAATTATGCTCCAAACTACAGCAATACATTACTCCAATAGTGATTCACAGTTCTGGCAATTTAATTTTAATTGATTAAATAATGAATGTTTCAAAGTTTCTTTTAAAATCCCACGTAAAAAGTCAATTGCAGTTAATCCTCTCAAAGATATTGTCTTTTGGTTGCCGTTCAATTCAAAGTTTAGTTCCATGGCAGATTGAAGTTCTTAAGTTAAAGAATGTTTTCTCCAACAAGGCATCTTCTTGTAGCTTCCAGATATATAGATGATTCCTCAAAGAATAGGTCCAAAATAGATCTTGAATGGATGGAAAAATCAAGACCCAGAAATCATTGATTTCCAGTCTTTTAAAATTGGCATGAGATGGGTGTTCTGAAACACCAGCCTATCATTTGGCATTGACCCAAAATGTAAACTCATTGGCAGTTGTTCTTAGAAAAAGGTGTGTCCTTGATCTTCAAAGAATTCTTGTCCACGCCTTGGATAAGGCTGTCCATCAAATATCTTTTTAAAAGGTAGCTTAAGAAAAGTCTCTTTTATTAATAACACTGTGCTCCTTCCTGTCTCTATAAAACCTTCATATTCATTTTGCCCAGAAAAAGATAAATAACTCCATACCTTATTACATATGGCTACTCAGATCCTGAGTAACACAAATTATATTTGGTTATGAAGTACTATTTGTTCATTTTAAATTGTAACTTATTCTTTACAGATTTAACCATGTATGTGCCAAATGACATTGTAAGGCACAAAACAAATATTTTCAATCCTTAATATCATACCGACAGTTATCAAAATACAATTTGACAGACAGCAATCATCACGATGTGTATAGTGTTTGGTATTGTTAGTTTAAGAAATTTATGAACAAAATGTTAGTGTCAATCATGTATTTAGAAAGTTTTAGGAAAACTATGTATACTCAGCTAAACATTTTAAAGATTTGCTAACTGTAAAGCTAATTCTAACCCACTTACTCATAAATGTCATTAGACATTTTAACACTTGGACGGCTTGCCATCATTGACACAACCATGAATTCTGCATTGTATCAGAAGATTCTAGAGGAGAATGTCAGGCCATCCGTCAGTGAGCTGAAGTTGAACCGAAAGCGAGTCATGCAGCAAGACAATGATCCTAAACATACAAGAAGATCTACAAAAGAATGGCTGCAGAAGAAGAAATTCCAAGTTTTAGAATGGCCTAGTCAAAGTCCAGACCTAAGCCCCATCGAAATGTTGTGGCAGGACATGAAGCGAGCTGTCCATACAAGGAAGCCCTCATATGTCACAGAGTTGAAGCAGTTCTGTAAAGAAGAATGTGCCAAAATTCCTCAAAACCGATGTTACAGGAAACGTTTAGTTGAAGTCATTGCTGCTCAAGGGAGTGCTAACAGTTATTGAATCTAAAGGTTCACATACTTTTTCACACATGGATAATGAATGATAAATTATTTGTGTATAAATAAATGTTGAAAAAGTATTATGTTTGTGTCATTTGTTTAATCAGGTTATCTTTATCAATTATTAGGACTTAAATTAAGATCTAATAACATTTTAGGTTTGAAATATGTGAAATATGTGTAAATCCTAATTGGTTCACAAACTTTTTCTCAGCACTGTAGGTAAGTGAATTACAGTGCATTAAATAGTTAAATTGTTGATTGTTAAGGTAAAGCAGGCTGTACTTAAAAATACTAATTTAGATTTCCTTTATTTGCTGGGCTGTGTTGAATTGGGAGGCTGATTAGAAAGGTATGTTAAGTATATGGCTCCAGGCCAACAGGGTAGTCTGAGCTGTGGTAGTCAGAGCTAGGACAAGTGGAGCGAGAATCTTTCCCAACTCCCTCCCAATGATTACTAGAGGCCTCATTCCTACCTTGACACCTAATATGTGGATCCCCTGGACAAGGCGGGCTCACTCGTTCTCCACTCACAGAATGAACACTGGTAAGTACCTCCTCCACATGCCCTTACCAACTCCTTCTCCTCCCACACTGCCTGCTACAAGCTTGAAAATCTCATTTTTCAACTGTCACTCTCTGACTAACAAATCTCTGCTTCTCACCGAACTTATAACCGTTACCAATCTCAATCTTCTCTGTCTAGCTGAAACCTGGCACTCTGTAAATAACATGCACTCGCTGCATCTAGCCATCCCTAAGGGCTATTCCATCTTTGACAAACCTCACCTCACTGGCAGAGGTGGGAGTACAGCTGTTATTGCTAATTTGTGCTCACTTTGTCAGTTCTTTCTTTGCCTGCTTTTTCTTCATTTGAGCATCTCGTGATCAAGCTCCCCTCTCCCATGTCCCTCACCCTTGCCCCTCACCCTTGCTGTTATCTACTGTCCACCTAAGAGCAACTCTGCTTTTATTGTAGAGTTTTCAGAATTCCTCTCCCTCATCTGCACTTCTACTGACAAAATCCAACTCCTAGGTGACTTCAACATTCATGTTGACTTGCCTTCCTCCCCCCAGTGACTGACTTCAACATGCTTCTGGACTGTCTCAGACTTTCTCAATCTGTCAACATCGCCACTTACACCCGAGGGCACAGCCTGGATCTGCTCATCACCAGGGGCCTTGATATCTCTAATCTCTCTGTCTTAGATGGCTCTCTCTGACCATTTCTTAATCACTGCTAATATCTAACTGGTACTCTCCTGTCCTCAGTTGATGATGCTGTGACCCTCTGCAATGCCACCATTACCCATATCATTGACACTGTTGCCCAGCTTACAACCAGAAGAGTCAAGAAAGATCAAAACTGCCTATGGTACGCCCTCGAACTTCGACTGTTTAAATCTGCCTGCTGTAAGCTCAAGTGTCCTCCTCTCTTACCTGTCATGATTTCTCCTCTTTCTCGGAACAGAATTGACAACATCTATTCTATGCTCGCCCACAACAAACCCAGTGTACTACCTGACCACCTTGACGCTCCATCAGTTGCTCCTCCTGCCCTCTCCTCCTCCTCCTATCTCCATTGCTGATGTTTCCAGCTTACTGTTGAAATCAACTACTGCCACGTGCCCCCTGGACCCCTGGCCGACTAACCTTATCTGTCTCTGTGCTTCTGATCTTGTTCCCTCCATTATGCACACTCTCAACCTGTCCCTGGACTCTGGCTCAGTTCCTGTTGACCTCAAGCTTGCCAGAGTCAAACCGGTGTCACAGGAAATAAGTTAGCTGAGAAATAAGTTAGCTGAGAAATAAGTTAGCGTTTGCCTTTTTGAGCCTTTCTATGCATGCGCAAATCTTAGGACTTAAAGGCAAGGTTCTCTGTGGAGATTCATCCAAAATGACTCTCCTCATTTTTTTTGGAGAAACGAAAACAGGTATTGTATTGCAGACAATAATTTTTCTTTAAATATGTTGTCATCTTATTTGTCGAAGTGTATTGCAGACAGTAGTTTTTGTTTAAAAATGTAACATTTTATCGTAATGTGTATTTACATATAATTTGTTTTAAATACATTTTATCTTCAGGAAATTGCTTGCTGTATTTTAGGTTTTTTTTTAACATAAAGAAATATTAACGTTATTTTGTCGGTATAATTTATATCTGTGCATAGTTAAAATCACTACTTGCCAAAAGTGTGTTTCCTTTCAAAAATGCTATTTGTGGACATGTCATATACTCTCCAACAAGTGTTTAATAAGTGTATGTAGGCTCACTTTAACAAAGTTATATTATTTTCTTGGTAAATTGCTCAGTGACTTTGAATCTTTTCAATAAATTGAGTGGGAAAGTGGGTACAAACACTTTTGTTCATATAGAGAATAATGTTTTTGACGTTGTAATCAAGTCTACGTGGAGTATCTAACTTGTTAATATAGAAAACGTACACATTTTTAGTGGAAGATGGTATTTTAAGATGTATAATTTGAGAAACAGACAAAACAACTGGCTTCTGTTCTCAATAATTTAAACAACATGGAATCGTCCCTTTGACTGTTACAGTAAACTATTAGTGAGATTTCTTTCATACTTATTAAATATTAGATTTTTCATTATTTTTGAAAATGTATCAAAGTGTATTTCAACGCTCGTTTTATTCCAGTGCAGTTCTAAATCCTTCACAGTGAAGAATTTCACTGCTTGAAACAGGGAAATTATTAACTAAGTTTAGTGTCTGATAGCTTGACCAACATTTCAAAACTGTCTGATAGCTTGACCGCAGTATATAATTGAACATCAAAATAAATTGCAAGACAAATGCATAATGGTTTCTGATACAGTATGTCAGCACATACAAATTATACATGTATTTATATCTCTTTTGCTGTATTATTTGTGCAAAGAAAACCTAATATAAATATTCGCAGTAATTACAAATTTAAAATGACAAATCTGGTGAGAGTTTGTCACATCTTTGTAAACTGGGAATTAAACTTAATACCTATATGTTGTATTACTACATTTTAAACACAAATATAATTGTACATAAAAACAAATCGCACGACAAATGATAAATTATTTCTGCTTATGTCAGAACCCATACACCTTGGCACCGACCGCTCGGCATCGAACCTCTTCGGAGCGGTCTACAGCCCTGCACCAATCGCACTACCCATTAGCACCGATTGACTCGGCACCGACCACACTGGGGAAGTGAGATGGTCACTGCCGAGACGGTACTACTCGAGGGGGCATTCACCAAGGGACAGGTGGTCACAGCGCAGGGGCCGCTCTCCTTCCCCGCAACAGGGCCTGAAGCACTGTTGGTGCCGGGCCGTAGGTGGCGCTGAAGTTGGTTACATTGGTGCCGAGTCAATTGGGACCGGGCAGGTGCTGTTTTTCTCTGCCTCAAGTTAGGCAGGAAAACTGCGGTCGATGCTGGGGTAAGCAGCCGATTTAGTCGGCGTCGTCGCCAAGGGCAAGCGTAGTTGCGCTAGGAGAGTCCGAGGCTTGAGAGGGGAGCTAGGCCCAAGCTGTTTTTTTGTTTTTTTTCGCTGTGGCCAACTAAATCGGCGTAGAGGCCGATGCCACAAGCCCGTGGGGTCTCATTACAGCACCAGAACAGCTCTCCACACTGTATAAGAAAACTACATGAGGCCTCGTGCAGTGAAAGAGAGTAATGTCCGCTTACCAATCTCCAAAGAAGGGTCAAAACCAACTCTAGTCAGTAAACTGATGAGAGAATTAGGTAGGAGCACTCTCAAAAAAGTTCGAAAGCGTGATTCTACCGTGGATTAATTAAATGTGACGTTAAAAAAAAAACGATAAATCAGCCAAATGTCTCATGGAGAGAAAATGGCGATGTGCTACTGTGAGGTCGTCCCTCTTCAGCAGGAGGTGGGAGGGACTTTCCCCTCACAGCAGGGCCCTGATAGGGCAGCTTTTTTATATATGCGCAGTGATTGGCAGTCAGAGAGGGCTCTTCTCATTCGGTAATGGTTGTCATTCAATTGAAAGGGAAAACAGGTTATTAATATTACAACGTGTGGAAAAGTGCCTGCACTGTGCTATTTATTTGTGTTTTATGTTGTATGTAGTGTGTTAATGTTGGTGCATAGTCATTGGTGCACGGGATATAAATGGGTCTGTGAAGCACGAGTGTTTAAAATGTATATTTGTATTTAGGCACGAGGATTGCACAGCACTTCACGTGCAGGTAAAATGTAATAATATGTAAGCACAGGAAATTGCACTTCATTAATTCACATGCAGTTGTACCGAGACTTCAATTGAGTGATTGATTAGCAATCGAGTCTCGGTACAGCTGCATAAACGCAGCATGTTTTCACTCACTCGAGGTTGTGTGTTCAGGGCAAAAGAACGGGAGAGTGAGGAGAGAAAAGTAAAGTAAGCAATTTTTACGTCGTGCTGGAGGACCAGCACAGTACCTGTTTGTTTAGTGTTTGTGCCCTGTTTGTTAGTGTCTGTTCGTTTTGTTTGTCTATTTATTTTGGCTACCAGTGTCGTGTCCTGTGTTTTGTTTGTCTTTCAAACCTTTTATTTTCTGTCTGTTTAATTATTAAATCCTGAGCACAAATAGGCCCTCAGCTTTGCCTTTTCAGATTTTTACCACATATAACGTAGCTTTTAATAAAGATCCTGACAACATTTTAAAGAGACTATTTACTAGACACATTGGAAAGATCACAATAACAGTCTGTTCTGAATTAAATTTCACAGTCAGAAAAACTTGATGGCTTAACCTTGCCTTCAAGTTCTAAGATTTGCGCATACGTAGAAAGGTTCAAAAAGGCAAATGATAACTTATTTCCCAACAAACATCAGTACTCAAAAAACCCTCTCTTGACTTGGCTGACTTAACTAATTTCCATCCCATCTCCAATCTCCCTTTTTTCTTAAAAACTCTCAAAAAGGCTGTAGCCAGTCAGCCGATGAAACATCTCACGGACAACAATCTGCTTGAGTCTCTACAATCTGGTTTCCGGCCGCATCACAGTACTGAAACTGCTCTGCTCCGGATTATGAATGATCTCCTGCTCAATGCTAATGCTGGTGCTCCCTCTGTACTTATCCTTCTTTACCTAACAGCTACTTTTGACACCATAGATCATGGCATTCTTCTTGACCGCCTTCAGAAGTATGTTGGAATCTCTGGAACCTGTCTCTCCTGGATGTCCTCCTACCTATCCAGGCGCATGCAGTCTTTTTTTTTATGCTGGACTCAGTGGTGTTACAAACCCAGTCACTTGTGGTGTCCCCCAAGGATCTGTTCTTGGGCTCCTTCTCTTCAATATCTTCATGCTTCCCTTGGACCACCTCATCTGCCAACACAACCTCATGTTTCACTCCTAAGCTGACAACACCCAGCTCTACTTAAAACTCTACCCTGGTAGCCCCTCTGCCATGGTCTGGCTCTCAGCTTGCATTCAAGACATCGAGGCCTGGATGTCTGCCAATTTTCTTCAGCTGAACACTAACAAATCTGAACTCCTCCTAGCAGGATCTAAAACTCAACTTAAGAATCTCAATATAGCTGCCCTGAACCTCAGAAACTGTCTGCTGCTGCCTTCCCCCACAGTACGAAGCCTTGGTGTACTTCGACAGCAACCTCTCCTTTGATGCCCACATCTCTTCCGTGATCAAATCTTCCTTCTACCATCTTCGAAACATCTCCAAAGTCCGTCCCTAACTTTCCCTCCCAGATGCGGAGATACTTTGTCCTGTATTTGTCTCCTCTCGGCTCCTGCAACTCTCTATATGGTGGTCTCCCGGCACGCACCATAAACCGACTGCAGCTAGTTAAGAATGCTGCTGCCAGGATCCTTACCAGATGTAAAAAACGTTATCACATCACCCCCCGTCTTGCTCAGCTACACTGGCTACCTGTAAAGTTCAGGATTATTTTCAAAACTCTCCTACTCACCTACAATGCTCTTCATCACATAGGTCCCGAGTACCTCCTCAACCTGTTGACTCGCTATGTCCCTGCCCATAATCTGAGGTCCTCCGACTCTGGCCTGCTTGTTATCCCCAAGCAAAAGTTCACCACACTTGGACAACGCTTATTTAGCTTCATGGCTCTGACTCTTTGGAACTCTCTCCAAAGCTTTGGAGCATGATGCTGCCACTGTTGCTCTCTTTAAATCAACTCTCAAAACCCACCTGTTCTCTCTTGCTTCCATGCTCCTTAAGCCTGATATCTGCTATTAGCTTCTGCTACTATTTCACATATTATCTTACTATCATGTATTATGTACTTTCCACTGTATTTAATGTACTATTTTATGTATTATGCACTTTCCATTGTATTTAGTGTACTATTTCATGTATTATGCTACTATCATGTACCTTCCACTGTATTTAATGTATTCTGCATTGTTTTTTTGTTTTTTTTCTGTCTATCATGTATTAGGCATTTCTCTGGATTTGAAGTATTATGGTGTGAAAGGATGGCCTTGCAGGGGTGACGTCAGAACCAGGAACAGAAATCAAAACATGTCTACTGGCGGTGAAAACTGAGCCGTGGCGCTCAGTTTATTCATTAAATAATAATACAAACAAAAGATTTAAACAAAACACACAACACTGAAAATAAACTGCGTGTTGGCCAAACAAACAGGCAGACAAAACGAACATGAATGAACCCAACAAACAAGTACCGTGCTGGCACTTCCAGCACACTGTAGCAATTGTTATTTTAAATCAATCAATCAATCAATCAATCAATAAATCTCTCTTATATTTACTGCATCTTGTAAAGCGCTATGAAAGGCGCTACATAAAATAGATTCTCTGTTTGTAGAGTTTGGGTGCTTTATATTGCTATAACAAGGAGACCAATAAGAAATACAATATTATTGTTTCTTTGTTTGCATTAGTGCAGTATCGCTTTTTAACTTTTAAGAGTGTGTCTTGTGACACAAGAGACTGAAAAAGGAAGCGTCCCAGAACACAGCTATAAAAACTGTACCAGCTTAGTTGGAGAAGACTCGAGGAGCGCAGTAGCTAACTATATCTCAGACTATTAATAATATTATTAGAGGAGGACTAAATGGCTGAGAAAAAGACAGTTTTAATAAAGAAAATCATTTGTACAGTGTTTGTTGAAATAACCACGACTTCAAGGTAATGTTGCGTTTTACTCATCCAAAATACATTTTACTCAACAGCTTAAGTAAAAGCTTTGTGAACAGAGCACCAATGCAGTGCAGAGTAGGAGAGGTTGATCAAGAGATCTGCAAGTACAGCCTAAACAGGGTTTAACCTAATTCGGCTGTTAAACGCATTTAATCCACTAGCCAACATAGCAAAGAAAACAGTAGCCCATCATAGCTTACTCTAATAAACTTAACTGTTGCACAGTGCCAGCGTATGTTTAAAATTGCACTATATACAACATGAATATAGCATTTAGATTTCAAGACCAAGTCACTAACATACTTTGCATAAAATATTTTCAAAACAAAGTTGTTAAGACAGGAGAAAGGCAGACAAAAAAATCAAGCCAATCCTATGGACTTCATGTTCTCAACTTTGTGACCAACAAAAAAATTATATACCGAGAGTGAACGAGTTTACCTGAGCTTGGGAAAATAAACAAATACTGCTGGAGAAGGGCTAAAATAATATAAATACGACTTTCATCAAACACTAACAGAGAAAAAAAGTGGTGGTATCATAATATGAAACTCTGAAAATATATCTCACTTTACTGACGCTATCAGTTTCAGTAAAGTCACTTAACTGACGCTATAAGTGTGCAGTGTCTTCTGGGAATAGTAGTTTATCTGGTACATGCTAAAAGATTTCCAACCTGAGTAACTGCAAAGGAAAACTACAACTCCCATAATCCACACAACAACACCACTCCCTTTGCATTTAACTTTGTTTCAATGGGACTTACGGTCATGATGGATTTCTTTTTTTTCTGCTCAAAATCTCTTTCCACTTTACTCATAATCATGCATACTCTGTAAAGCAGGGGGCGGGAGGGTTGCTCCTCCAATTAAAACCAGGGATCAGACTAAATCATCTGCTAGGACTCTTCTGTGTGTGGTTATAGTGGGGGGCTGGCGCGAGCAGAGCCCTACCCTGTTCTTTAAAATAAATAAAATACATACTATTTGTATTATGAATTGACTTTTACATTTCACCACTACTATTAGAGTTAATGGCAGGTAATAATTGCAGTCCTGACTAGGCCATCCTTTTTAGTTTTTATATAGTGGTGAGAGATTCCCTAGAATGTCTCATTAATTCCCCACAACTATAAAGTCAAACCAGAATAAAGTAGTTCCACAAACACAGGTTATTTTATTTGGAAGAGCAGATGGACACTGACCACACACACAGGAAGGAGTTTACCACACCCAGAGGTTTGTTTTTATTGTTGTCACAGTACCATCATATTTAAAAAGCAAGCCAGTGCTAATGGCCAGTATTTCTCAGTAATTCTATACAAAAAGGCTGATCCTATGAACAGCTCATGGTTAGCAGCATTGACTAATACTTCAGCAGGTATCAACAATTAACAGATATCATTTCAATAGATGTCAATAATCTTTAAATCACATTAAGTAACATTTCAATAGATATCAATAATCATTAATAGCAGTTTCTTGTAAATCAATACATTTAAAAAACATCAATAACCACCCACCCCAATGGCTAGGGTCTTGATATCCTAAGGGGACACACAAGCATTTGTATCTAGCATGGCCCTAGGCTGCCAAGCACAGCACCACCAGTCCCCCCCTTACCTGAATGGCGCCATTTCATTGACTAAGTGTTTGCTTACATGAGCAGCCAATCACCACCAAACCTTCTATTGTACAGAGGATGATACATTGAAAAGCTCCTGCTCCCCTACAGGTAGCAGCACTCAGTACACACCTCAGAACACCAGGAATACAATTTAGCCCAAATAACCTCCCTCCTGAATCAATTAAATACAGAGCACAACCAGGCTGGGACCTTGATCATCTTACCATTTACATACAACATTAATTTAAAAATCAAATCTTAGGACTGGTAAAATAAAACTCAAAAAGGATGTCACAGGTGATGAACCATGGTGTTTGGTTGTTGTAATTTTTGTTTCTCACTGTGGCCTGTTTTGTTGAATCTGCTGCACTGAAACCTTTGCTTTTATTTTTGACTGCACTATCTGTGTTACCCCACTGCACTTTCACTAGAACGGTTGAGTAGGTCCTGCCTTAAGTATACTGCACGACCAGTGATCGGGTGAGCAAGGGGAAGGGGTGGTATAAAGGGGGTGGCTAGAGAAGCAGGAAGGAGAAACACCAGGCAGAGCCTTGGAGGCATGGAAGGATGGAAGGACGGAAGGATGGAAGGATGGAAGGATAGAAGGATGGAAGGACGGATGGAAAGATGGAAGGATGGACGGAAGGATGGAAGGATGGAAGGACGGAAGGATGGAAGGAAGGACAGAAGGATGGAAGGATGGAAGGATGGAAGGACAGACAGAAGGACGGAAGGATGGAAGGATGGAAGGATGGTTCTCTGAGTAAATGGTATTTAGAAGAAGAAGGATCTAAGAGTGGCAGCGTGGAATATGAATGGCAGCTTTGTAACTTTTAGATCATTTTTTGGATACTGGGACTTCATCGGAGCACAGGTAATACAGCCATTTGTTTTTCTTTGTGGTTGGACTGGGACTGTGTTTTGTTTATCTTTGCCACAATTGTTTCTTTTTTTTTGGTTTCTTTTTGGTTATATTACATAAGAACATAAAAAAGTTTACAAACGAGGAGGCCATTTGGCCTATCTTGCTCGTTTGGTTGTTAGTAGCTTATTGATCCCAGAATCTCATCAAGCAGGGTGTCAGCTTCAACAACATTACTGGGGAGTTGATTCCAGACCCTCAAGATTCTCTGTGAAAAAAAGTGTCTCCTATTTTCTATTCTTAATGCCCCTTTGTCTAATCTCTATTTGTGACCCCTGGTCCTTGTTTCTTTTTTCAGGTCAAAAAAGTCCCTTGGATTGACATTGTCAATACTGTAGCGTTCTGCGCAGACAGGCAGGGAAGAAGGGGAGGCAACACTTTGAAATCAGTTCAAAAGGCTTTTCTTTATTTAAGACGATATCTCCAAACACCCTCTCAGAGTCCACTGCCTTCTGACTGCTCTCTGGAACCACCTGCAATATTGGCAGCACAGCACCCTTTTTATAGCATAGCTCCGCCCCTTTAGGGTAATCGGGTATCAGAGTTTACACACATCCCATTGGTCTTCAGCCGCACACAGAAACAAATGAGCACAGACGAACAACAACCAATCACACAGGAGACATAGAAAGCACCATGCACACAGGCTACATTACACACATTAGACAGGCACAGAGACAAAGCTAAACAAGCAATTGCTGGAATACAGAGGGGAAAGGAATACAATATAATGGGGATTACAGTACACAAAACACTGTCACATAAATACACAGATTGCTACATTGCCCCCACCTTAGTCTCTTTTTGTCCCCAAAAACTTCAGCGAGTGCAATGCCCAAGAGTCCAGCTCCACAGTTGGAGCAATGCCGATATTGCTGCGATCCGGCACAGGTTTTCCATGCTGCCGCTGTCAGTCCAAAGCGGTGGCAGCACAGTCAGGGTGCAGCTGGTGAGCGATGTAATGATTTGCACCTCACTATGGGGAAAGTCCCTTGCAGGTCCCTAACTGATGAGGGGGGTCAGTGGCACAGCGAATGAAGCCGGGGCCGTCCTGGTTGCCAGTGATGTGACAACCAGAGAGGCAGGTGCTGAGGAAAGAGGCACAGCTGCCAGCCTCGGTCCATCATAGGGGGTGAGGCAGTCGCAGTGTAGTACCACCTATTGATTCCGGACGGGCAGCTAGACTCGGCAGACCACCTCTTCCACGTGGGCCAGGACTGTACACGGTCCCATCCAAGGTGAGTCCAGCTTCGGAGAGCACCCTTTCTTTCAACAGAGACTACAGACCCAGACCAACTTACCCTGCTGGAAGTGGTGGCCTCTCTCACAATTCGTAGTGCTGCCGTTGTCTGACACCGGCAGCTTGGAGCTGCTCCTGGGAGAAGGAGTGGGTGCTGTCCAGGCGATCCTGCAGACGCTGGGCATACTCCATCCCTGGCGGTTCCTTCACTCTTGGGGGTAGTCCATAGGGAATTTCAGTTGGCATCCGTAGTTCCCATCCCAGCATCAACAGAGCAGAGGTGCAGCTTGTAGACTCCTGTGCTGTGGTGCAAGTGCTGATCCCAGTCCCGCTGGTGTTCGCTTGTGACGATGGCCAGTTGGGTACCGAGCATGCAATTAAAACGCTCAACCACCCCATCACTTTGTGGGTGAAGGAGGGTGGTGCAGATCTTATTGATTCCCAGCTGCTTGCAGGTGTTGCCGAAGACCCTGATCTCGAAGTTATGACCCTGGTCGGAGTGGAGTTCCAGCAGGACCCCAAATAGGGAAAGAACTTGCCGATGAGTGTGTCGGCCACCGTGCCTCTGTGCCTCTTGATTTGGCAGTGCGTAGGCCTCCAGTCACTTGGTGAAGTAATCCACCACTGTCAACACGAAACTGCTCCCGCTATCTGAGGTGGGAAAGAGACCCATCTCCAACCTGGTACTGCTGCAGGGGTGCGTGAAGCTGTTTGCTGGGTCCTTTCTTGGAGGTGCAGTCATCACACCGTCGGCAGTGGGTGTCCACGGCGCGGCGACAGCACCCCTAATAGTATTGGTCACGGAGGCATGCCAGCATCTTGGAAATGCCAAAATATCCTACCCCTGTCGATGGTGGACGGAACTTGCCATCTACGGTGCAGGACGCTCTCCTGGAGTTCCAAGGCAGCCCATTGTGACCACAGCACTTTCTCTGTCTGTTTCACTGAATACTTCAGCCCAGTCAGTTCACCTCCTCTTTCCATTGCAGGATCAGGCTGAGCTCTGGGTCTTGTCTCTGTTTCTCCTACCACTTGGTGGCAGACAAGGGCTGCACCTCTGTCACTGTCACCATGTCCCCTTCCTCTTGCAGTGACTCTCTGTCCCTGGCTTCTTGTTGATCGCATTATCCGCACACCATCTCACTGCACAGTCATCTGGATAGGTCGTCAGCATTCCCATGCTTCATCCCCAGTCGGTGTCGGATGTCTAAGTCATAGGACTCGTAAGCGTCTCAAGCCAGCGGGCTACCTGTCCCTCATGTTCCTGGAATCAGCAAACTGGCGGCCACAGAGGTAGGAGCATTAGTGTTTGATGGCTTTTACTACCACCATGAGCTCCCTCCGGGTCACATAGTAATTGCGCTTAGCTTTACTGAAAGCATGACTGAAGTAGGCTACCACTCTCTCTCCGTCTTCAGGGACACTTTGAGACAGCACCGCGCCGATACCTTCATTGCAGGCATCTGTATCCAGGACAGAGCTGCAAGTACAGGAGTGCTGGTTAGGGCATGCCGCAGTTGGGAGAAGGTGGCCTTGTGTTCAGAAGTCCACTGAAAGTTCAGTTGCTTGTCCAGGAGGCAGTGGAGGGGGCTGGTGATGGTTGCGAATCCTTGTACAAACTTCCTGTAGTAGGACGCCAGCATAGGAAACTGCGGACTTCTCTTGTGTTGGCTGGGGTAGGCCACTGCTGCACAGCAGAGATTTCCCTGAGTTGGAGGCGATGCTCTCTTCGCTGACCTGGTGGCCCAGGAAGGTGGTCTTGCATCTGAACAGGTGGCACTGGTCTGGGTGCAGTCGCAACCTGGTGGCATGGCTCCTCTGCAGTACTTATCACAGATGGAGCAGGGCCACTGAGATGGTCGGTCCGTGTACCAGCAGGTTGTCCAGGTGCACCACACACGCCTATCTGGGGATGCCGTCCAGTACCCTCTCCATCAGCCGTTCGAATGTGGCCAGGGCATTGCACAGTCCGAACGCCATGATGTTGAACTGTCAGAAACCCTGTCCAGTGGAGAATGCGGTCTTTAGTTTGGCATCAGGGGCGAGCTCCACTTGCCAATAGCCGCTCCGCAGGTCTAGGGAGCTAAACTAGGATGACCCGACGATAAGGTCCAGCGACTCATCGATGTGGGGGAGTAGGTAGGATTCCTTTCTGGTGACCGCATTTAGTTTTCATTAGTCGATGCAGAACCGCAGGGTTCTGTCCTTGTTGGTCACTAGTACCACGGGCGCAGCCCAGGGGCTGTTGGATGGCTCCATCACCCCAGCTTGTCGCATCTCCCTGATGACCTCTGCAGCCACTTCACATCGGAACAGGGGCAGCCGACGGGGTGGTTCAGTATTGATGTGGTGCCTGACCATTCCCGTTTGTCCTCCATCCTCCATCCTGACCGCAAAGAGGTACTCAAACTCCTGCATTAAGGCACAGAGTTGATCACTCTTTTGTTCCCAGAGTCCCTTCTTGCTGTGCTGGTGCACCCCCTCTATGGCCTCACTGAGATGGCTTCCTGCTCTAGGTGCACGCCTTTCACGGAAGCTCTCAAAAGAGCTAACACTGGCTGGGATCCCAGGGTTGATGCTTGGAACGGTCACCGCTCTCTCGCTCTGCCCATGTCTGTTACAGCCCTTGAAAGGGCTGGCACTCGCTGGGGTATGGGAGTTGATGCTGGTGCCTGTTGTCTCTCTCTCCCTCTGCTTGCATCTTTTGCAGGAGCCCTTAAAAGGGCTGACGCTCGAAGGAGTCAAGGGGTTAATGCTCAATAAATGCCTTGTTCTTGGCATTCACCATTGGTAACTCTTAAAAGAACTGACAGCTCCCGGGACCTTGGATGGGTAGGAAAGATTGGCTGCGATGGCAATAGCCATCGCTTTGGCTTTCCGCCGGTATTTTAAACCTGGCAGACACCTTTTGCATGAGCCCTTGAAAAGGCTAGCAGGTACCAGGGTTCTCGCAAAGCCTGTTGCGCTGGGTGGGGTGGCTGGTTCCTCTAGAAGGTCACCATCCCTTTTGCCAGATCCAGCCGCCGTCTCGCCTGTTGAAGGAAATGCAGCCACAGGATGCACTGGCCCTGAATGTCAGCGACCCAAACCGCCTGGTCAAAGTCGTTCTCCCTGAGCAGCTGCAGTGTCCCTCTCCCTCGCATCGGGGATAGTTGTCCTGTCACCATCTGCAGTTGCACCACCGTGGTTGCCACTTTAGCCTGGCTGGTCTGGCCAGCCTGCTGAAGAATGTCGGGTCTGACCAGGGTGATGGTGGATCCAGTGTCTATCAGCACAGTACAGGGCACGCCCTCCACCCTGCGGTTCAGAAGGAGATGCACCCTGATACTCTTTCTCCCCACAATGATTGGTGTGCTGGTGTTGGAGACAGGGGCCGAAGCTTCCTCTTCTACTTGGGCCCTCTTCCATTTCCTGCCAGTGACTGGTCAGGTCTTGGCCATGCACTTCCTGAGAGTGGTAGATGCAGATGTGACCAGGCCTGTTGAATGGCCACGATCTCTCACAGGGCTCCTGCCAACAAGGTGATGCTCTGGGCGGCATCGCCTTCCTCTTGTTCGGCCCATTGGGCAGTGGGTTACAGCCGACCACTGCTCTCTTCCCAGGTCACGTCTTCCCATTCTTGGGCGAGTTGCAAGGCAGTCTGTAGCGACTGGGGCTTAGCAAGGCACGGGTACTTCGGAGCTCACCGGTCCCATGGCTTCAGTGAACTGTAACCGGGCTTCCTCCTCTTGCTCTTGGGCTGCAGCGTCTGCGTACACCCGCCGGGCTTCCATCTCCAGATCTGTGGCTAATTGAGCCAGGGATGCCTCTGCCATCCGTGCATGCCTTTGGAACCTGGCCTGCAGCAGCTCTGGTTCCCCTGTGTTGCTGAACCAGCATTGGAGGGTGGTCACCAGGGTGTGGTAGTTGCCCATCTCTTTCTCAGCCAGGTTCAGAGGCACCATCTGGGCGTCCCCTCTCAGCACTGCCATCAGCTTTTGTGCCTTGTATTCTCCGCTCCACTTGCACAGCTTTCCCAGCATGTTTAGCTGTGTGTGGTAGGCCTCCCAGCTTGTGGTGTCATGTGAACAGGATGGCTTTGCAGTGGTGACGTCAGAACAGAAATACAGACTCCAAAAAGTGAGGAATGGCGGTGAACCTGAGACAATACTGCACCCAGTATTTTATTAAATAATAATAACAAACAAAAGATTTAAAGAAAACACACAACTGAAAATAAAGGATGCGTTGGCCAAAGTAAATAGACAGACAAACAAAGTGGACGGACAGAAAACAACTACCGTGCTGGAACTTCCAGCACGAAATAGCAATTGTTGGTAGAATCTCTCCTTCTCTCTCCCATTAGAACATAAGAACATAAGAAAGAACATAAGAACATAAGAACATAAGAACATAAGAAAGAACATAAGAACATAAGAAGAACATAAGAACATAAGAACATAAGAAGAATATAAGAACATAAGAACATAAGAACATAAGAACATAAGAAGAACATAAGAACATAAGAACATAAGAACATAAGAACATAAGAAAGTTTACAAACGAGAGGAGGCCATTCGGCCCATCTTGCTCGTTTGGTTGTTAGTAGCTTATTGATCCCAAAATCTCATCAAGCAGATTCTTGAAGGATCCCAGGGTGTCAGCTTCAACAACATTACTGGGGAGTTGATTCCAGACCCTCACAATTCTCTGTGTAAAAAAGTGTCTCCTATTTTCTGTTCTGAAAATTTCCTCTCCACTCACAAACACACAACCCCAAGTGAGTGAAAATATGCAGCTTTTATGCAGCTGTACCGAGACTCGATTGTTAATCAATCATTCAACTGGAGTCTTAATTAATAAAAGTGCAATTCCCCGTGCATGCTCACTTATTATTTTACCTGTACGTGAAGTGCTGTGCAATCCTCGTGCCTAAATACAAATATACATTTTAAACACTTGTGCTCGTAACCCATATTTATATCCCATGTATTTTATACATAAACACCAACATTAACACACTACATACAACATAAAACACTAATAAACATAAAAACACATATGCCCCCCCTCCCCTTGTGCGCAGGACACCTGGCCTCAATGGCCACCTCTCCCCTCAGTCCCAAAATCCCAGGTTATAGTCCCGGCCCAGGAACAGGGACAGCAATGGGCCAAAGGTGGCGGCCACGGTGGGAGGTCCTCCTCCCACCCCAACAGCTGTAGCAGCGAGCTGTAGCAGCGACTGCCCGGCTGTCTGTAGGGGTGGTCTCCTGACCTTCTCCCTCTTCTCTGTAGCCGGCAGCTCCCCCTTGTTGGGCTCCAGTCACAGTATTTCCTGCAGAAAAGCAGGGCTGACACTAACCCCCTTATTCAAAGCAGTTCCGGCGACCCCAGGTGACGGTAGCAGCAGTGGACCCTCGGGAGGAGGCGGCAGCAGCAGCGGACCCTCGAGAGGCGATGGCAGCAGCAGCGGACCCTCGGGAGGCGATGGCAGCAGCAGCGGACCCTCGGGAGGCGATGGCAGCAGCAGCGGACCCTCGGGAGGCGACAGCAGCAGCACCAGACCCTCGGGAGGAGAACTCGGGAGGGGAGCCCCTGGCCATAGAAGCGGGAGCTCCACTTCTCCCTTGTACCCTGTAACCGGTAGCTCCCCAGGCGATGAGGAGCAGCAGGCAACCCCAGGTGATGTGGAGCAGCAGGCAACCCCAGGCGATGTGGAGCAGCAGGCAACCCCAGGTGATGCGGAGCAACAGGCAGCCCCAGGCGATGCAGACGTGGCATCCTTGGACGGTGAGAGGCAGGCATCCTTGGGCGGAACTTTCATCCTCTGCTGATGGAGGTGGGAGCTGCTGCAATCCTCCCATGGCGGTGGAGATGGAACCAGCAGGAATTCATTTTCTGCTGGTGGAGGTGGGAGCTGCAAGCAGTCCTCCCACGGTGGTGGATGTGGATCTTCCCAGTGCTTCCCTTAGCAGCGTATGCATGGGCTGCTGAGGACCGCCACCATCTAGTCCTGGTCCTTCTGGTGAAGGGAGAGGTGTTCCCGCTCATACGCCTCCCATCGCTCCCTGTCCATCAGCCACAGGATGGCTATGGGCATGGACTGGGCCTCCATCCCAGCATTGTCCTGGATCCAGTCCCTCAGCCTGATGGCGTCTTCTGACATTTTTTTTTGTTTTGTTTTCTGTTTGTTTGGTTTTTTTTAAACAAGAAACTACAATTCTTGTTCTGGTCTCCGAATGGAGGCGTGGGTTCAAATCCCACTACTAACACCACGTGCCACAAAGACAGCTGCAGTGGGTGACGTCAGACCAGAAACCCAGGAACCAGGAAATAAGTAACAGAGGAAGAGTTTGGTGAAACTGAGCAAATGGTCTGGCTCAGCATTTAATAATGAACAGACAGACAGAAAATAAAAGGTTGAAGACAAACAAGACACATGACACGGCACACATAGCCAAAACAAAAAGACAAACAAAAAGGACTATACATACAAAAGACGATGAGCTTCTATAGTACTTCAAAAATGTAGTACTAGAGGCGCAAAACAATTACATCCCTAAAGTAGCCAAATCTAAATGTAAAACTAAATTGCCAAAATGGATTAATACATCAATTAAAAAAAATATTCAGCGAAAAAATGCACTTTACAGAGTGTTAAAAAGGGACCAAAAAGAAAGTACACAGAAAGAGTACACCGAACTGCAAACGCAAGTCAAAAAGGATGTTAGAAAGGCCAAGAGAGAAATAGAAATTAACATTGCTAAGGGGGCTTGTGACGGAAAGATGAGTTCTGGTGATGAATCTTCCTCCCAACCTGTGAGGGCGCTAAAGAACGGGAGGAGAAGCATCTGGAAGGGCTGGCCTGACAGTTCGTTTCCGGGTCAGGGAAGTGGGTCAGCCTGGATGGAAGCGCGACTCTGTTGTAAGACCGTATTGATTTGAGAGATAAACGAGAGGCAGCTGCAAGTAATAAGGCAGCTGCAACCGTTTATCTCGATATCATGCGGGATTACATATAGGGGCCAGGGTAACGCTGGTCTTTTCCTTCGTTTGGGTTAAAATGCTTGGAGAGAGAAGGATCGAGAGAAGAGCTCTCGTTGTAAAGAGGAATTGCGTGTTGTGTTTGTTTTGTAATTGTCTGCGTTTTGTACCACCAGACAGTTAACTCACCTATCCGGAGCTGTCGACCAGGGTCAGCACAATCCGGATCACCACTGCACGGAACCGTCACAAAATACAGT
The DNA here is from genome assembly GCF_017654505.1 of Polyodon spathula. Taxonomy (NCBI): domain Eukaryota; kingdom Metazoa; phylum Chordata; class Actinopteri; order Acipenseriformes; family Polyodontidae; genus Polyodon; species Polyodon spathula. Next base: position 18,355,065 of record NC_054550.1, read on the forward strand.
GTCTTCACCCACCACAAGCACGTCTGCACTCACCCAGGACTGGTGACCGTGTGTTCGTTTTGTTCGGGACTGTGTTCTGTGTTATTGCTATCCCCGTGCTTTACACATTGTTGTGTATAGCCGGGGATTTATTATTTAACGGTCACCAGACCTGGATTATAAATAAAAGCACCTTTTCACTGGAAACTGTTGTCTGCCTGTCACTCCTGCATCGCATCACCGTTATACCTGTTCCCCTCCACTAGCCACTTTGCCACACGTGGTGTCAGAAGTGGGATTATGGACCGCAACGCGCTGGCGGAGTTGCTGCAGGCACTGGAGACCAGACGGGATGCAGAGGAGAGACGGAGGGAGGAGCGCTATACGGCGCTCATTGAACGGGTAGGGCTGATCGTTGCTGCAGGAGCGACCCCTACCGGAACATCATTGATGTCGGCCCCGAAGGCACGGGCCATGAAAATGACGGCGGAGGATGATCCGGAGGCATTTTTGGTGGCGTTCGAGCGGCTGGCAACCGCGGCGGGATGGCCTCGGGAGTTCTGGGCAAGCCAGCTAGGACCTTGCCTGATCGGGGAAGCGCAGGCAGCTTACCAAGCCCTGAGCGACCAGTACGCCACTGACTATGACCTAGTCAAGCAGGCTATCCTCCGTCGTCTCAACATCACCGCGGAGACCCACCGGACGCGGTTCCGCGAGTACCGGAGAGCCCCGGAGACACGCCCCAGGGTGGTGGCACAGCGGTTGTGCGACCACATGGTCCATTGGCTGACCCCAGAGAAGAAGACCGCTCAACAAATGGGGGAAGCCATTGTGGTGGAACAATTCTGCCATGTGGTCGGCGCCGAAACTCAGGCGTGGGTACGGCGCCACAACCCTGACACCCTGGAGGAGGCGGTCAAATTGGCCGAAGATTTTGAGGACTCTTTGACGTCAGCCCGGGTCGGGATCCTGTCAGCCCCTGCCCTGCTCAGGAACCAACCTCTCCCTCCCTCTCCTCCAACACCACCACCATCACCCTCGGTCCCGGCACCCAGACCTCCCAGACCGCCGACCCCGTTGGGCCCCCTTGCCTCCCCCCCATGGAGACCGAGGATGGCCCCCAGCTGGGGTAGAGGTGTTGCCCCTGCCCCGTTGCCCTACCAGCAGCGGGACAGATATTTAACCTATGCCCCCTCTGTCCCTCCACTCTGTTTTAGGTGTAACCAGCCAGGACATAGGGCCAGGTCATGCCCCGCTGCTATGGAGTGTGACGTGGCTGCATGCAACTGGACACCTGGAACGGGTAAGCAGGGGGAAAACGGTTGGGAGGGGCCCTGTCTGATTGACGTGGTTTTAGGGAATGTGAAAACCCACGCGTTAGTGGACACAGGGTGTGAGCAGACCTTGATCAGGACAGCTCTCTTGGGCGGTATGTCGTGGCGGCCACAAGGTCAGGTGGCCATCTCCTGTATCCATGGAGACACGGCGGCATACCCCACCCTAAAAGTATATTTATCGGTAGGACCGATAAAACGTCACCTTGTAGTCGGGGTGGCGGAAAGGTTGCCGCACCCAGTTATTCTGGGCCGAGACTGGCCAAAATTCAAAGAATTGGTGCAAATAATGGCAGTCTCAGCCACACACGTAAACGTGGCAGAAAAAGGGAAAAAGGAACGGATTGGTGATGTGTTTCCTTTTCATCCTGAAATGTTTTCCCCTCTGTTCCGTCCTAGAAAAACAAATAAGGAGAGACGGACCGCGAAATGGGAGGGAGCGTCTTTGAGACAAGGCTGGGGTCTGGTGGGAGAGTGCTGTAATGGTAACAAACGCCAGTCGAAGGGAGTGGGAACGCAGTGCGACCGAGAGAGCGAGGTTACTGGGCCGACTAGGGCAGAGGTTATTCCAGCCCCTCTCAATATACCGGACCCGTGGTACTCAAGCGCGGACCTAGTGTGGGGCCAAAAGAACGACCCGTCACTGGTGCACGCTTGGGGGCAGGTCCGGTCCATTGAAGGTAAGGATGTTGATGGCGCTGGGCCGCTAGTATATCCACATTTCAGTATAAAGGGGCAATTACTATATAGGGTAAACCTAGCCGCGGGCACAGGACAGCCTGTAACACAATTATTGGTTCCCCCGTCTTGTCGGACCGAGGTCATGAGGCTGGCGCATGATATCCCTTTTGCGGGGCACCTCGGAGCCGAGAAGACGAGGGAGCGAATATTGGCTCGATTCTATTGGCTCGGTCTTCATACTGATGTGTCGAAATATGTAGCCACATGCCCAGACTGCCAGCGAGTAGCGCCAGGTCGAGTGCGCCCCGCTCCTTTGGTCCCACTGCCGATTATTTCCACTCCGTTCGAGCGCATTGCAATGGACATAATGGGCCCTTTGCTACCTTCTGACTCTGGGTATACGCATATATTAGTAGTGGTGGATTATGCAACGCGATACCCAGAGGCAGTTCCATTGAGGTCCACTAGTGCAGCTGCAATAGCCACCGAGTTAGCGCAGATTATGGCTAGAGTAGGGATCCCCAAGGAGATTTTGACGGATCACGGAACCAATTTTTTGTCCAATACGTTACAGCAGGTGTACAAAATATTAAAAATACGTCCCATCAGGACGTCCGTTTATCATCCACAATCGGACGGTTTGGTTGAACGTTTTAATCAGACCTTAAAGTCGATGCTGAGGCGATTTGTAACACAGGAGCAGAAACATTGGGCATCGCTTCTTCCCTACCTCCTTTTTGCGGTGAGAGAAGTGCCGCAGAGTTCAACGGGGTTCTCCCCCTTTGAGCTCCTGTACGGCCGGCAGCCTCGCGGCATTCTCGACCTGCTGAGGGAGGGGTGGGAGGAGCACAAAGGCTCGTCTAAAAATGTAGTGAAGTATGTGCTCCTACTACGAGATCGGCTGGATTTGGTCGGTCGTTTGGCCCAAGACAACCTCAGATCGGCTCAGCACCGACAACAGCAGCATTACAACAAAAATGCACGGATTCGAACCTTTCGACCAGGGGACAAGGTAATGCTGCTACTTCCCTCATCTGAATCGAAACTGTGTGCTAAATGGCAGGGGCCGTATGAGGTGATTCGGGCTATAGGGAAAGTAAATTATGAAATTAGACAGCCCGATCGCCGAAATGAACGTGAAATTTATCATGTCAATTTATTAAAGCCCTGGCAGGCAAGGGAGGTCTTATTTATAGCCCCAGGCAATATGGAGGATGATTTAGGTCCCTGTTCAGAGACCCCGAGCACAAGAGCGATTTCTATGGGGGAACAATTGGTTCCGGATCAGCAAAGAGAGCTGCGTAAGCTTATTGAGGAGTTCAGCGATGTTTTTTCTGACGTGCCCGGCAGAACAAACTTAGTTGAATATGACATTATCTCTCCACCAGGTGTCACAGTGCGAGAGAGACCGTACCGGATCCCGGAAAGTCGACGAAGTGGCGTTCGCAAAGAGGTATGGGATATGCTCGAGCTTGGGGTGATTGAGCCTTCCAGGAGCGAGTGGTGCAGTCCGATCGTCATAGTGGCTAAGAAAGACGGCACCAACCGCTTCTGTGTGGATTTCAGAAAGGTGAACGCTATTGCTAAGTTCGATGCATATCCCATGCCTCGGGTCGACGAACTTTTAGACAGACTGGGAAAAGCGAGGTTTATTTCCACTCTGGACCTGACGAAGGGATACTGGCAAATCCCTTTAACCCGCAGCTCCAGAGAGAAAACCGCATTTTCAACACCAGAAGGGCTGTTCCACTTTAAAACCATGCCGTTTGGGCTACATGGTGCGCCCGCTGCCTTTCAGAGACTGATGGACCAGGTTTTACGCCCACATCATGAATATGCAGCAGCGTATATTGATGACGTGGTGATATACAGCTCCACCTGGCGAGAGCATTTGGCTAGGGTTGCAGCCGTTCTTCAGTCTCTAAGGGCAGCCCGGCTGACAGCTAACTTGAGGAAATGTGCGTTTGCCAAAACAGAGACTCAATATTTGGGATTTTTAATGGGGAATGGAAGGGTGAGACCTGTAGTCACCAAAATCCAGGCTTTGGTTGATGCAGCGATCCCCAAAACCAAGACTCAGGTGAGGTCACTACTGGGCTTAGCCGGTTATTACCGCCGCTTCATCCCCGAGTACGCCACAGTGGTTAACCCGTTAGTCGACCTCACCAAAAAGAGTGCTCCAAATTTAATTAAATGGTCAGCTGAGTGTCAGGGAGCGTTTGATACTATTAAGCGTACACTTTGCCAGGCCCCCACTCTTATTACTCCAGATTTCACCAAGAGATTCATCCTCCACACCGACGCATCGAATGTAGGTTTGGGTGCAGTCTTGTCCCAAAAAGTAGCTGGAGTAGAGCACCCGATATTATACCTCAGTAAAAAAATGTTACCTCGGGAACGCAACTACTCCGTAGTCGAAAAAGAGTGTTTGGCCATTAAATGGGCTACTCACTCTTTACGATACTACCTGCTGGGACACTCATTCGATCTGGTCACAGACCACGCCCCACTCAAGTGGTTAAGCACAATGAAGGACAGCAATGCCCGGATAACTCGGTGGTATCTGGCATTGCAGCCCTTCATGTACCACATGGTACACCGTGCGGGGAAAGACCACCAAAATGCGGATTATTTTTCCCGGGAGGGGGGAGTAATGGGGAAGGTAGATTTAGCCGAGTGTTCCTTCGGCTCCACTCTGAGCGGTGGGATATGTGACGGAAAGATGAGTTCTGGTGATGAATCTTCCTCCCAACCTGTGAGGGCGCTAAAGAACGGGAGGAGAAGCATCTGGAAGGGCTGGCCTGACAGTTCGTTTCCGGGTCAGGGAAGTGGGTCAGCCTGGATGGAAGCGCGACTCTGTTGAAGACCGTATTGATTTGAGAGATAAACGAGAGGCAGCTGCAAGTAATAAGGCAGCTGCAACCGTTTATCTCGATATCATGCGGGATTACATATAGGGGCCAGGGTAACGCTGGTCTTTTCCTTCGTTTGGGTTAAATGCTTGGAGAGAGAAGGATCGAGAGAAGAGCTCTCGTTGTAAAGAGGAATTGCGTGTTGTGTTTGTTTTGTAATTGTCTGTGTTTTGTACCACCAGACAGTTAACTCACCTATCCGGAGCTGTCGACCAGGGTCAGCACAATCCGGATCACCACTGCACGGAACCGTCACAAAATATAGTGTCTTCACCCACCACAAGCACGTCTGCACTCACCCAGGACTGGTGACCGTGTGTTCGTTTTGTTCGGGACTGTGCCCTGTTATTGCTATCCCCGTGCTTTACACATTGTTGTGTATAGCCGGGGATTTATTATTTAACGGTCACCAGACCTGGATTATAAATAAAAGCACCTTTTCACTGGAAACTGTTGTCTGCCTGTCACTCCTGCATCGCATCACCGTTATACCTGTTCCCCTCCACTAGCCACTTTGCCACAGGGCTACAACCAATTCCAAAATGTTTTTCCAATATTACAACAGCAAGAGAACATTCAAAGAGGAGGTTAAATGTCTAAGAGGTACAAATGGCAAAATCGTACAAAGGAGGATACGGACAACATGCCCCACATGTCATCCAGTTCCTATCCAGTTTTAAATAACTTTAGCATCACCGAGGCAGAAGTGTTAAAGGGACTAGGAGCTCTTAAAATAAACAAATCCCCTGGGCCAGATGAGATCCTCTCAGTAGTACTCAAACAAATGAAAGAAGTTATTTACAAACCGCTAACCAAGATCATGCAGCAATCTCTTGACACAGGGGTGGTACCGACAGACTGGAAAATTGCAAACGTAATACCGATCCACAAAAAAAGGAAACAAAACTGAACCAGGTAACTACAGACCAGTAAGCCTGACTTCTATTATATGCAAACTTATGGAAACTATAATAAGATCCAAAATGGAAAATTACCTATATGGTAACAGGGTCCTGGGAGACAGTCAACATGGTTTTAGAAAAGGGAGATCGTGTCTAACTAACTTGTTTGATTTTTTTGAGGATGCAACATCAATAATGGATAATTGCAAAGCATATGACATGGTTTATTTAGATTTCTAGAAAGCTTTTGACAAAGTCCCACACAAAAGATTAATTCTCAAACTGAACGCAGTACGGATTCAAGGAAACACATGTACATGGATTAGGGAGTGGTTAACATGTAGAAAACAGAAAGTACTGATTAGAGGAGAAACTTCAGAATGGAGTGTGGTAGCCAGTGGAGTACCACAGGGATCAGTATTAGGTCCTCTGCCATTCCTAATCTACATTAATGATTTAGATTCTGGTATAGTAAGCAAACTTGTTAAATTTGCAGACGACACAAAAATAGGAGGAGTGGCAAACACTGTTGCAGCAGCAAAGGTCATTCAAAATGATCTAGACAAGATTCAGAACTGGGCAGACACATGGCAAATGACATTTAATAAAAAAAAGTGTAAGGTACTGCATGCAGGAAATAAAAATGTGCATTATAAATATCATATGGGAGATACTGAAATTGGAGAAGGAATCTATGAAAAAGACCTAGGAGTTTTTGTTGACTCAGAAATGTCTCCATCTAGACAATGTGGGGAAGCTATAAAAAAGGCTAACAAGATGCTTGGATACATTGTGAAAAGTGTTGAATTTAAATCAAGGGAAGTAATGTTAAAACTGTACAATGCATTAGTAAGACCTCATCTTGAATATTGTGTTCAGTTCTGGTCATCTCGCTATAAAAAATATATTGCTGCTCTAGAAAGAGTGCAAAGAAGAGCGACCAGAATTATTCTGGGTTTAAAAGGCATGTCATATGCAGACAGGCTAAAAGAATTGAATCTGTTCAGTCTTGAACATAGAAGACTACGCGGCGACCTAATTCAAGCATTCAAAATTCTAAAAGGTATTGACAATGTCGACCCAAGGGGCTTTTTCAGCCTGAAAAAAGAAACAAGGACCAGGGCTCACAAATGGAGATTAGACAAAGGGGCATTCAGAACAGAAAATAGGAGGCACTTTTTTACACAGAGAATCGTGGGGGTCTGGAACCAACTCCCCAGCAATGTTATTGAAGCTGATACCCTGGGATCCTTCAAGAAGCTGCTTGATGAGATTCTGGGATCAATAAGCTACTAACAACCACACGAGCAAGATGGGCCAAATGGCCTCCTCTCGTTTGTAAACTTTCTTATATTCTATCTATTACAATTACCTCTGTCTCCAATCCCATTCTCCACTCACCGAACACACAACCCCCGAGTGAGTGAAAACATGCCGGTTTTATGCTAATCAAACATTCAATTGGAGTCTTGGCACAACTGCACGTGAATTAATAAAGTGCAATTCCCTGTGCTCACATATTATTACTTTTTACTTGCATGTGAAGTGCTGTACAATCCTTGTGCCTAAATACAAATATACATTTTAAACACTTGTGTTACACAGACCCGTTTATATCCTGTGTACCAATGACTATACACCAACATTAACACACTACATACAACACAAAATACACAAAGGGGTGGGGCACTTTGCCACACCCTTCCACTGACCTCTTATTCCTCTCCCATTCCAGACCGCTCCCCAGCCCAAGCTGGAGGCGTCTGTAGTGACCACCTCCCTTCTGTGAGGGGATCCGAGGGGAGATCCGTGGTGCAGATTGCCGGGACGGAGCCACCACTCCAGTGTCTTCTGGCGTTGTCTGGACACTCGCACCAGCCGGCACCAATCTCAGACCAGGTGCACCTTGGACGTATTTACTCAGGCTTGAAGCGGGCGCATTCTCAACAGCCCTAGTGGAAGGATTCTAGAGGCAGCAGCCATCAGCCCCAACAACCTTTAATGTCTTCTGACCTCTAGGAGAGCATCCTCTCTGAATAGGGAGAGTGTGGCTTCCGACAGTAGGCAAGCATGCTCACAGAGTTCAGTTTTATCTCCAGGAACACTGTGGACTGAGACGATATGAAGTTGCTCTTCTGTTGATATATAGAGAGCCTTAGCTTTGCCACATGATCTATGACCTGTTTTGTGTGTGCCTCGGCGCGTGCTTTGGAATGCGTGCAAACTAGCCAATTGTCCAGATAGTTCAGAATCCAAATACCCCACAGCCTGACTGGAGCCAGTGCTGCATCCAAGCACTTTGAGAAAATGCGGGGCGCCACCGAGAGGCCAAATGGCAGCACGCAGAATTCATACTCGTTGGCTTGAAAGGCAAAGCACAGATACTTCCTGTGCGTGGGACGGATCAGGACATGGAAGTAGGCGTCATGCAGGTTGATGGATGTGAACCAGTCTCCCAGATGGACGGACTGGAGGATACGCTGTGTTGTCAACTTGTTGAACTTCCTCTGTTGAGGAAGAAGTTGAGGACCCTGAGGACCAGAATAGGTCTGAAACTGCCACCCCTCTTGGGCACCAGGAAGTACCTAGGGTAAAAGCCGCTGAGGGCATTGCTTGGGTTTGCCAAGCACAGACCATTCTTCTGTTGAAGATTGGTGAAGGAGTATCTCGCTCCCTGGTTCGACAGTGGTGAGGAGCACACCCTTGAAGGGTGGCGGACCTAAGCAGAATTGTAAAGAGTATCTGTGTCTCATTGTCGATAGCACCCAGGAGTCCTGGTCCTGGGTGCAGCCTTGCCATGGGTCGTTTTCTTGGGTCAGTCCGGTTGTGAGGGGGTTGGTGGCAGCTGGGGAGCCTTAGGGGCGGTCTCCCTTGGGCTTGGGAGGGGCGGGTCTTTCTTAGGCCCCGGCCTCTGTCTCCAGCCGGAGAACCGGTTACCCCTGGCCGGTGGTGGTCCCTTGCCGCCGGCTCTTCTTCTGCCTGCTTGTTTCTTCTGGGGTGGAGGGCTTTGTTCTGGCCCAGTTTCCCCTGCAGGCTGTGAAGGCCACCTTGGGCATGGACAGTAAGCAGGAAGGCGCAAAAATTTGGAAGCGACTTCCATGACCTTGTGAGACCTCTCAAGGCTCACATCAATGGTCGCCCCAAATGTTTGCCCTGGTGTAATGGGGCCATCCAATAACGCCACCTTCTCGGTCTCTACCACCTTGGCCTGAGTTAGCCACAGGTGTCTTCGGGCGGCTACCAGCGCCGCTAGAGACCTGCCTGATGCCTGACCTAACTCCCCCATTAGGTCAGTCATCGCCCTTGTTACCGTCAATAGCTCTGCTGTGTCCGTCTCCGTTGCCCTCTCCTGCAGCCTCTCAGCCAGCTGCGTCTGGTAGAAGACCAGTATGGCTATAGCATTGGCTGCTCTAGTTGACAGTGCCGTTGACGTGAATCCCTTTTTTAGCATCACGTCTGTTGTTCGGTGCCTAGAGACCGCGGACCAAGCTGGGCTGATAATAAGCGCCAAGTATATTGGCGTTGAGAACACGTGGTCAGTGCCGAGTCAATCGGTGACGAGGTCGTTGCCAAGAGGCCAAGAGCGACTGAGGTCGGTGCCGAGTCTATCGGAGCCGAGTCAATCGGTGCCGAGTCTATCGGTGCTGAGGTCGGTGCCGAGTCTATCGGCGTCTAGGTCGGCGCAACGCAGAGCGCGGTTAGTGGTGAGTAGTCGGTGCCGAGTCAATCGGTGCCGAGTTCAATCAGCGTCAGAAGCAGTGCCGAAGATGTTTTCCGTTGGCGTCGAGGTGTTGTCCAAGCTGGTGCTTAGTTAATTTAACGTCTGGGTCAGCGCCAAGGAGAGAGCGGTCGATGCCATACTGATGTAGCCGAATCAGTCGGCGTCAGCGTCAACAGTAAACGCAGCTGCAGTTTGGGAAGGGCACGTAGGCCCGAACTGCAAGTAGCTGAGGCCAAGTAAATCGGTGTAGGGGTCACACTACAGTACCACAACAGCTCAAAACACAGCCGAAAAACTACTCAAGGTAGTGGAACAGAGAGTAATGGCCGCTTGCCAATCTCAAAAGAGGGGTCGAAACCAGCTCTAGTCAGTAAACTGACGCAAGAATAAGGCAGGAGCACTCTAAATTAATGCTCGAAAGCATAATATTACTGTGTACAAAAATAATTTTAAGGTTTAAATCCTACAAATCAGCCAAATTCGGACAAAGAAAGCAGGAGTCAATCTGTGACCTGTCTTAGTGAAGTGAGAGAGAAAATGGCGATATGCTACTGTGAGGACATCCCTTTTCAGCATTTAAGGTGACCATATGTCCCTGTGTTCACCGGGACAGTTCAGGCTTTTCAAGCATAGTCCTGGTTCTCTTAAATGGAAGAACGGTACCTGAAACAGGTAAAACTTACCAGAATGCATTGGGTTGTGAGTTGCAAAGTCTGAACTGTCCAGTTGAACACGGGGCCATATGGTCACCTTAAATACATTCAGGAAATGCAATACATATTCAGCAAAGAAACATATTAAACTGAAAATTAAGGTTAATAGAAATTGAAGTAACAACAGTAAATTATATTTTGAAGGCAGGAGGGAGAGGAAAACAAATGGAGAAAGAGAAATGTATCACCACATTTCTAAAAAGCATAGGGACATGGAAGAAATTATAAGGGAAGAAATACATGTACAAATATAAAGGTAGAGGGCGCTCATCATCTCCATTTAGATGCGCCAACAACCCCTAAATAGAGGCAGCAGCAGCAGCTCTGGGTAACAGAACGCAACTAAAGTCAAATTAGAATGTGTACTAAGTATTTGAAACGTGTTCTAAACAACGTGTGATTTTTTTCACTCGAGTCGCGTCCATTTCAATGTCACCTCCACGCCTGCAGGTGTCGACTCTTCTGCTCGCGTGCTGCAGTCAGGATCATTTTCCGGTTGACTTTCTGAGTCCGTCGCCATTTTCCAGCAGACCTCCGAGGAGAAACCTTTAAAACTGAGGCCTGTTACTTGAAATTTTCGAATAATTGGGTGTGTATAACACATGTAAACAAATTAAAAAGCCGTGAGTATTCAAGGGGACGGGGAAATGCATGATTTTGCTTCGTTTACTTTGAATCCGAAAAATATGCGTGGCTTGCTGTATGACGAATTGTTTGTTTTCACGCAGTCTTGAAATGTAATACACAAATGTGTGAGAGCAAGGTTATGAGGTGGCACAAGGTCCCTCACAGTGAAATAACTATTTATACCAATTCGAAACAAACAAAGAAAAAAATAAATAAATAATCTGACTGTGTCTGCCAACGGCTACTTCATTATAACCACCCATTTCACTTTCTAAAACATTAAACAATTCTCTTTTTCAGCACAGATGTTGAACATCTTCCTGGCAGCAGCATTTCTGGGGCTTCTTTCTGATTAAACCCCCAAAAGACTGCTGCCAGTGGGTTTGCAGGATGTGGATACATGGTTAATTTATTTGTGTCTGGCAATGTTTTTGGTAAATGTAGATATTTGATTATTGGTTGGGTTACGGTACACTTAACACACACAATTAGAACATTCTGCCAAATGTGTGCTCGTTAAGCTTTAATAGGTCATTTTAACACACGTGAGAAATACATCAATTCTGAATATGTTTATAAAATATAGGTTAAAACGTTACTGCATATTGCCTTTTAGTCCAGTGCCGTGAGCGGCGTGTGCAATAGCTGCTAGAGGCAAAAGAAACGGTGTTGAAATAATAGTAACAGTTTGGTGACAGTTAGGATATGGGGAATTGTGTTTTTCAGTGTATGAGTTAAGTGTTTAGTTCTTATGCACCCTTTAGCGGCTACTACATCCGACGCTTAACTAAAAAGTAATACGCCACGTTTTCACCTGTATTTCATAAATACGTTCATAATTTATGTATTTCTCACTTTGCTATTATTACATTTACCTGTAAAAGCTTAGTGAACAAAAATGTGGCAGAATTTTCTATTTGAGTGTGTGAGTTAATATACCTTACCCGATGGGAGAAGGAATCGAGGGGAGGGATGTTGAAACCTGTTGGCTGGATGAGAAAGGCATCCTTTGCTCATGGTCTGTAGTTAGCGGTCGTCGTGCTGTTTAGTTAGGGGAGACGCAACCTTCATGAACTAAAATGGATTAAGAGAGAGAAATGTATGTGTGCATGTTGCCAGGAACACAATTGTACGTTTATTTCCTGTTTGAAAATTGCAGTGTTTGTTTACAACATTATGCAGAGGTAGCTCTTAGACAAGTAAGCTTTCAGAATTAAATTGATTTCTAGATTCCTGCTTGTGTTTTCCACAGTGAAGCATTTGAAAATGAGTGGATGTCGAGTGTTCATAGGTCGACTGAGTCCCCACGCCAGAGAGAGGGACGTGGAGAAGTTTTTCAGAGGATTTGGGCACATTCGGGAGATCAATCTAAAAAACGGCTTTGGCTTTGTAGTAAGTGTCTTTACCTTAGTCTGTGCATTGCTATCAAACTTTAGAACTTCATAGACACATTTTACACTAGAGAAGATGTGTTAAATGTAATGGGACACTTCCCATTGTAGCATACATGTTTAACATTATTTGATTTTAAGTCTTTTAGTAGGTTTCAAATGTTGTTTCCTGAAAATGTGGTCTTCATATGTTTGCTGCTGAGCTTTCCCATGTTCAAATGCCTCAGCTATCCATAGAGATGCTGGAAACTGATGTACACCACATGCCCATCAACTTTTTTCCCCTAAATTTCCATTGTGTAAATGGTGCCTGACTGCTTGTTATACAGGAGTTTGATGACCACAGAGATGCCGATGATGCAGTCTATGAACTGAATGGGAAGGAATTGTGCAATGAAAGGTAAAGCATAGATTTGTAAGGCAAACTCACCCACTCCACAGGAAACTGTTACAAAGTTTTGAATATCATTGCAAGGTTATTATGTAATCAAACTATATAAAATAAAGACCTAAAACAAAGTAATCGGGGGGGGGGGGGGATGAAATGAACGAATACATGTATAACTGGGAAAACGGAGCATGTGATCTATATGTAACTATGCCAGTACACATAAATACATATACATGCGTACACCTATACATCCACATACACCAATCCCTGCTATCACAGAGAAGTGTAATGCAAGCGTATGTCAGTATACAGTATAACATAAACAAGAGCTATGTAAGAGAGAAAAGGGCCCCATATTTAATTAAATTCACTGTTTATAATGTAGCCTTGCTGTGAGTCTCCTCATAGATGCATGATTAGATGTTATATTTAACCACTTTTTTGCAGTAATGAGGGATCGTAATAATAATTCTCCTTTTGAAAGATTCTGGTAGCTCCCCAAGTAGACACAGTGCAGGGGAGTCAGGAATGTCAGAGCCAAGGATACAGGACAAAGAGCTCAGTACCTCTTCCCAGTGGTATTCTATTATTATTATTGAATAGTGCATGGGTACAATTGACTAGTTTTTCTCCCTGACAGTACTAACATCATTATTTATTTAAGAGTCCCATTAAAACAACCTTCTATTGAAAATGTGTGTTCTATGAAGAAGTTTATATTGAATAAGGTTGATTTTTGCATTTCTAGAAACTGAGGGTAATATTACATATTTTGCCCCAAAAGTAATTTGGCAAATTAAGATGTCTGACCCATTAATTGGGACAACAATTTCCTCTTCATTAGATATCAGAAATGATATATATAACATATACACACACATTACAAACAAACAAACTGGTTTACGCCTCTGTTTTAGGGCAGGGGTCTGCAATTCTGGTCCTGGAGGGCTAGCGTCCCTCCTGGTTATTGTTCAAACTGTAGACTAAATTAATTGGACCAATCAACCCTTTGCGGTCCATGTATTCAGCGCCTGTCAGGCACGTCAGGTCCAGTTCATTTTCACACATGCAGTTTATTTTACACATGCTATGTAAAACCGGTTTAAAGGGCATTGCAATGCTAAGCGACTTCAGTACTGCATCTCCAGACAAGCCCCACCCCATGTTCGCTGTATTTTTCACATACCTCTTTATAGACGTGCATACTGATAAATCCTCTCCTGATCACTTGTTTTATCATCAAACTCCTCAATAATGCGATCCAAGTCATTATTTTATAACTATAACATCTCAAAAAGCTCTGCAAACATCCGTGATATTCTTTGAGTGCTAGATGCGGAAACAGCTACCTCCTTTGTTTGTCTGCTTATCTCTGTGTGGTGCAGCTGCTAGGGCTATTGCTCACACGCCCCTTAAAACAATTAGAGACCTGTGCTTTGTCTTTTCGATGATGTCGGACAGGGTCCGATGTTGTCTGACATTGGACTGGAAAGGGAAAATTGTAATCTCAGACCTAGTCCGACATTGGACCACAAAGGATTAAGCTTTTAAAGCACCGAATTGGTCTCATTAAGTAATTTATGGTACAGTTGGAACAAAAACCAGGAGGGACACCAGCCCTCTAGGACTAGGATTGGAGACCTATGTTTTAGGAGATATTTAGCTAGGTCAAATGGGGGTTATAGTTTTAGTTCAGTGTATATTTTTAGGGAGTGTTGTAATTGAAGGTATTGACAGTAGCTGTTTTTATGGAGGCAGAATTGCCTCAGTTCCCACAACCACATATTTCTGAAACAGTAAATAAATAAGACCAATTGACCCTGTCAAAAGCTTTCTCTGCATCTGCGGAGACTACAACAGTAGTGTTATTACTTTTTGTAGCTAGGTGTATGATGTTAAAAAATCATCTGACATTATCTGAGGTTTGTCTGTTAGTGAATTAGTCCTGGAAGAGCACTTTCTAATCTTGTTGCAATGGATTTACTAATTTTTATATCTGTGTTTATTAACAATACTGGACGATGATCTTTATGCATTTTTAACAGGAGAGAAATTAAAGCTCTATTCATAGGGTGTGACACTGAGCTACAAGTTTAACTGATTAACAGTTTTGAAAAATGTAGAGAAGAGACCAAAAGTGCATTTGGATATCCATTCTGGCCAGGAGATTTTCCACAGGGCATGGCATGCATTGCTTTTTGCAGCTATTCACTATTCAGTAGGTTCTGTCTAGTTTTTTTTAGAATCGAGATCTGGTAGTCCATGTATTTTAAATTTTTCTAAAAATGTATTTATTTGGGATATCACAGGTTCAGATTCTGGTTTAAAAAGACTGGAACAAATATTTAAATGTCATTTTTTGCTGATCTGTTATAATGGTGCCATGTTTATCTTTAATATTGGAGATTGAGAACTTTTCCTTATGTTCCTTTTTCATATTAGGTATGATTTTAGTATTTAAACAACCATACATTGGACTGTTGGTTGACTGGCTGGGCCCCACAAAATAATCAAAAGGGGCCTTCCTTGATTGGCTTGTTTAAAAGCAATTTACTCAACATTTTGCTGAACTTTGAAGGTACTTACTAAGTTATCACAAGGACACCACCCACATAATAGATACACAGCACACCCTCGCTATAACAAACCTGTTGGGGTCCAAGACTTTTATTTGATATATCGAGGGGTTTGTTGTAGTGATAGGACAATCGAAAATGAATAATAAACTGTTGGAGTAAATTAATTGGATTATGTTATGAATAGAAGTAGAATTACAAGTACCTGTTCTTTTCATGTATGCAGTATTCTGCCTTTGCTTTATCGAATTCGTTTAAATAATTAAAACGCAGTATAAAAAACAAAAATCCCAAATTGAAGCTAAACTTTTATTCCAAATCAACCCGACATGAAAAGTTTATCAGATTTTTTTTTTCTTTAATCAATTTTGTTTTGCCATGTGGTGCTGAACAAGCCAAAAGAGTGCTTTTTGACAACCTGTTTTCACAACAGATATGCCTGCGTTACTCCTTTTTTCAAACGATTGATATAGTTTCCAGCTTTGCAACAGAAAATTATTTTCGTTTTGGAGGCGCAGTTACACAGCGCACACTTTTTATTAAGACAAAAGAGTTGACTTCACTGCGGAGGTGGCATCCTGTGCGTACGGACCGGGATGTTATCTGGGGGCCAGGCTTGTTATAGCCAAAGGTTTGTTATAGTGACGGGCGTTATGCAAGGTTGTACTGGACTAATCTCTTCAATGTATTAGCTGTTACATATTGAGAATGATGAGACTAACTCTTGTTTATTTTTTACACAGGGTCACAATAGAGCATGCCCGCTCTCCCAGAGGGAGAGGAGGAGGAGGTGGTGGTGGAAGGTTCTCTCCGCGGTTTAGCAGCTATCGTCGGGCTCGCGGCTCAATGTAAGATACTATGGTTCAGACCTGGGGCCAGTTATAATTACGAATCTAGCGTAATGGTTTGCTGAAATTAGTTACAATGCTGTTTTATTCAGTTAGTTGCAATTATGTTGCAGTACTTAATTAAAACTACACAGATTAACATGTTTACTGTATTTCTACAAAATAACCAAGCAATAATCTTCGGTACAAATACAGAAACATACTATATAGCTTATTTTTTCCAATAAATTGTGGTCACCAAACGTGGTTGAAAATACAAGTGATCGAGTGACGTGTAATTGAACTGTAATCCATCAATTATTTGGTTTAAATACAATTGCGTGGGTGTGCCAAGGTTCAACTACAATGACATTGTAATTGCTGTTAATTAAGAATTGCACAATTACGTTGGAATTGACCCCAGGTCTGATACACTATGCACCTGGCTTATTCTGTAGAATTGTAACTGTAAAGCAAAGCTGGTAAGACATGCATAAAGATAAGCCATAGCATGTTTTTTTAGCAGCCTTAAGTGTGTATTTTGACTTGCAGGTATGGTCCTCCTGTGCGCACAGAGCACAGAATCATTGTTGAGAACCTCTCGTCCCGGATAAGTTGGCAGGTTAGAGCACTGATCTAAGTTTAATTTTCTTGCTAAACTAGTCCTGTTTCTGATTTTGTTTTTTTGTATAAAACTGCCATCCCATTGGTAAAACACAGGTTTAAAAACAGAACACCCCCTTGAGGAAAAAAATAAAATCTAAATTCTATAAACCCTGAACCAGGAATATGCAGGCACATCCTCACCCAGCCAAGACATGAAAGGGTATCTAGTGCTCCTTGTTGGTGCGCTGTCCTTGATTCATTACCCAGACTTCATCAGATTGATCAGATCTCTTTCTGTAACAATTAAATCCACTGTCAGTTTGTACTCCCTTCCCCTTACCTCAGTTTTATACCTGGGATGCTGGTTAAAAATGATGTGAAGCTTCAGTATACTATGTAGTACTTTTTTTTTTTTTTTTTTTTTGGTAACTAAAGCTTTTTTGTTAGGTAGTTTTGTAAATCTTATCAGTGTTGTAAACAAATATTTAACCTCATTTTAAACGGGCTCTTATCTGGTCTCTCCTGAGTGGCATTGCACTACCCCCTCACCCCCCCACCTCTTATGGGACTGGGGGGAGGGGGGGGGGTCTATTTTGATTTAGCGAATTCTGCTGCTGTTGTCCTGAATAGTGTCCATTTGGTGCCTCTCCCTACACACAGTTGCCGTGGTCTATATCTTGGCTGGGGCCCCCTAGCGGGTGAAAGTGATCTAGCGCAGGTCAGCCTTAGGAGGTCCATAGCTGCAATCCTGAGGGTCTGTGGTCTGGGTTCCCTGGCTGCAGTTTTTTTTGCTTCCCTGTTTGGTTTTTTTTCTGTTGCTGGCGGAAGGGGGTGTTAACGGTTGGAGCCTCCTTACTCTGGTGGTTCCTTTCTTGTGGAAGTTGGATTCCGAAACCCAAAGCCACATCCCTTTCTCAAAGGCTATACAAGGCTTGGTCCGATTGCTTTTTGGACAAGTGGCTCTTTGCTTAAGGTCCGCCCTGGGTTCTGAATGGTAAGTAGTGCAATAGCTAATGTGATTGGGGTGGAGGGAGGGCTTTCTCTCAGTACATAAGTTGGGAGGATGGAGGACAGGGGTATTTGGCAGCTGTGTTATCAGGATTTCAGGCATCCACTGCTTGAACTGTGCCATTTAAGCTATTTCCTTTACCCCACCACCTTTTACTTCTGTTTAAGCTGTAACCAAAAGCCAGCACCTACCTGTTTGGAAGTAGCAGGTGCACTGTGGAGCCAGATTGTACTGTTAGTAATCCGCTCAAGCAACTGGTTCCCATGATAATTTGCTGTTCAGCTACATGGAGAGCGCATTTGCCAAATTTGAGAATGGGGGACTATAGAAGATGGAGTACATCGTACTTGCACCTTTTGCTGGATCATTTTTTCTCATTCGCTGTAGTATTGACACCTTTAATCTCGGATGCCACATGATGTTATCGCATGCTATTCCGTAGTGTCCTAACCTAATGGTATTGCCACCTGTAGTGTGGTATATTCTACCCTTGAGCAAGGGCATCCCAACAGAACGACATGGGGTTTAACCGTTTCCTTCCACACTTAACCCTTCCGCTCTGGTGAACATTCAACCTGTTTGAGGTCTGACTGACGTAACAGGACTTGCGGCTTTTGTATCAGGAGGTATATCCACCAAAAGTGTACAGTAGTATATCTTTCTAAACAGCTGAGAATCTGAACATTGTTAATAGAATAACATTTTTACTCTGACATATACCCTATGATTATAGTTTGAATGTTAAAAAGTTTTAAAATGTACTCAAATTAATTTCTTTAGAAATCTCTACATACATGTAATTTAGTGACCTCCTACCTAAAAACTGTGACAGTGTTAGTGGTAGCCACAACTCTCAGGAGCTAGGATCAGAAAGAATTATATAAATACATGTCTGGTTTTCATTTTACACCAAATTGTGTGACCGGGTGCCTAATGTAAGAAGTTCACCGTCAGATGGATCTGTCAACTCGTCAACGTGTTCTGTAAAGAATATTTATTTCGGTAAGCATTCTTGGTTATGTAAAGCAATTTAGTATGCTCTCCGGTAATGCTGCGCTTTAAAATCATGGTATATACAGTAATCCAAACCAAAACCTAAGGTACTGAAGTGCTGCACCTCATAATAAAATGTATGGCCTGGGGCTTCAGTGAAATACATTTTGATTAGTTAGTCACCCCTAAAGTTTATCCTGTGAATATTTCACTACAGTTAATATTTAGTTCATTTATTTTTGGTTTTATAAACATTTTGGATGATTTAGTATAATTTCGGGTAAGCTTGTACTTGTGGTCATTGAATCTCCAGATTAAAAAAAAAAAAAAAAAAAAAAAAAAAAAAAAAATAGCTTTCTTTCTGAAACTTTTGTTTTTGAAAGTATATAAAACCATCCCTGATTAGTTGTTGGAGCCTTTGGAGATGTCAGTCATTTGGTAAGCAATCGATGGTTGATTAAAAAGACTAAAAATGGGTATCTACATCACCATTACATCATTTGTTCATATATGAACGATTTCTAGCGGCGCCATAACGGAAGGGTTAAGTCGGCTACTTTACTATCATGGACTACCAGTAGTCCTACATGGATAATCCACCCCATCTCTAAACTAGGAATCTCTTAAAGATGCCTGGAATGCTGCCAAACAATGTGCTGTAGTCTTCTGGAAGTAGTGGCTGTATACACAGATGCAGCTCAGCACTCGAAAGGATTTAGCACTCTCAAAATATTCATCAGGCGGCCATGAGTTTGAATCTAGCCTCTACCTGTTAGGGTAGGGTCCTGACTCGCCTGAGAGATGTGGTTTCCAGGTAATACACAGCAACTGGGCATTCAGTCTGAGTGGCTGATCCTTGACTCTGCTGTTGGTGTCCATTAAGGCAGCACAGGCTGTGGAGGAGGAGTTTTATCCCTCAATCTCTCAAGCAGGTGAAGCTGGTGTTATACTGGACTACACTTTTTTTTCTTTTTGTAATGCAGACACAAATCTTGGATGCGCATTGTCTTGTTATAATTTGTTCAAGAGCTGTAATGTACATCCTGAAATTGTAACCATAAAATAGATTTCTCTTGCTGATGAGTGTTTTTGTAACATCTTGTTTTTAAACCAGGATCTGAAGGATATGATGAGGAAGGTTGGTGAAGTGACATTTGTGGATGCACACACATCCAACAAGAATGAAGGGTAAATTCCTGTACAAACCCAACCTGGCCAGGCCACAATATTTTGCATACCAGAACTGGTTTCAGTTAGTGCTGCAATGATTACTGGTGAAGTAGACTACTTTGCAGTCATCAACAAAGATTTTAATTGATTATTCGCTTCTTCATATTAACCATTGAGTAGTACTAAGTTTATTGCCTGTATTTTACTTTCATTTGTTATTTACTCATCATTTGGGCTTGACACTTATTTCAGAAGGTTGGTGAACACATTTAATACACATTATATTCCTGTGGGCCTTGTGCCTTCAGCTTTGTTTTCTCTGTATACACAGGAGGTAATGGAAATAGGAAATGAAGGGGTTCTGCTGTGCTAATGCAAGTAAAGCCTGTAGGTCTCCTTGTAATCCCTCTGTGTTTCTGTTTGTTTTCCAGAGTGGTGGAATTTGCTTCACGCCGTGATATGAAGAACGCCATTGATAAACTAGATGGGACTGAGCTTAACGGACGCAAACTCAAACTGACTGAAGATCGCAAGAGGAAGTAAGTATATGCATGTTTTGTAAAAAGGGTAGGTTGCCAAGTGTGCTATACTTGGTTTACTGTTACTCAATCTCCTGCCCCTTGCTAGTTCTGAACTTGCTCAATAAAGTATACAAACTTTATGCTTTAAGTTACACACTTCTAGCTTTTACCTTTATGGATACAGCAGACATCACTGTGGTCCTCTATATAATACAAGTCTGTGTTTAAAGCAAGTTGAAACTTATTTATAACTGAATTTAAATACTCTTCAAAATGTGTGGATCTAATATAAATGTGTTTTGTTTTAATAGCAGAAGCCGCTCCCGCTCCAGGAGCTACACCAGGTCTCGCAGTCGTTCCCGATCCAGGAGCCGTTCCAAATCCCAGAGCAGGAGCCGAAGCAGGAAACGCAGCCGTACCAGGTCCCGCTCACTCAGCCGCAGCCCAGAGAGGAAGCCCCTTCCCCGGGCTGCCCTGCGCTCCCCCTCCCGCTCCCCCTCTCGCTCCAAGTCTCGGTCTCGGTCTCGGTCTCGTTCTCGATCTCAATCCCACTCTCGATCCCCTCCAGTGCAGAAGAGGCAGTCCAGGTCCAGGTCCCCCTCAGCTGAGAGCCAGCCCTGAGAGCAGTCTCCCTGCCTGCACCAGTTGTATCTGTAGATGTGGTTATCTGTCTCATATCTGGTTAGAATTGCAGTCCGGTCCTTTAAAACAGCTGCTGGTGGTGTGATTTTGTTTTCGGTTGCGTAATGGAAAGCCACAGTAGATGCTCTTTTTACACAAACCTTTTATTTTTATTATGTATTTTTATTTGAAAACAATAGTTATCCATCCATAATGTTTGGATCTCCTCAACACCTGCACTCTGCAGCCTGTATGGGATTGCAACAGCCAATGTTACCTAAAGAGTGTGTTTTTTTTTTTTTTTTTTTTTTTTTTTTTTTTTTTTAAATAAAATTCTCACCTTTGTAGTTTTTCATTGTCATGTAATTTAATGTCATAAATGGATGTTAGCTATGGCAAGTGGACTGGTTTCCTATGACTTGTATGTAAAACTGTACCCCTTTTATCTAGAGGTTTCAGCACAACAACCAGTTTACAACTGTCCCTCTACTGAATGGTACCACAGTTGCAATAAAAGGCAGAATAATCTGATTAACACATTTTTTTCCCTGTTTATTTCATATAGCTAGAACCAGACATCTTAAAGATTACATGGTGAGAACAGTTTGCAGGTATCCTCTTTCCAAGCATGGATCTGAGCAATACCAAGAACATTTCAGTTTACATTTACGTGCAGTCTCAGTGATTTTTCCTTAAACCAATCAGAGACGCAAATCTCTTATCACTTGGTTAATTGTCCATTTGTCTTAATCCTAACTTCAAGCATCTGTTCAATCCACTTTGTCTTTGAAGTAACTAGTCTTATAACCCTCATAAAGTAGACTGTAAGAAAATCTGTTTTATTTCTAGTTTTGTACTGTAAGTAGGAATTTAACCAGAATCTGGCTTAATCTTTAACCCCCTTTTCTATTAAAAGAAATAACTTACTAAAAAAAAAAGTTGCAGCTGGGCAATGTCCCTCCTTTCTGATTTGTATCTGTGATTGATTCTTTCTGATTTACTTTAAACCTGCCCAATTACTGAGTGGCAGCAAATTTCTTTTGGAGACTACTTGCTAGATTTAAAACAAGATTACAATTAGGAATGGAGACGTGTTCGTGGGATTTAAAGATCTATTACAGCTAATAGAGGATTTAAAACAATTGCAAAATGTAAAAACATGTATACATGGATGGAAGTAAGGCTCCGATTGCATTTAATCCATTTCTAGTTTTACTTTTGAGTTTAAAAAGACACGCCTGAGCTACTTTCCTATACACTGGGGCTAATCAGGCTTGTATTTAAAACCTGGACTGGGTGAAATTACTATGCAATAGGAGTCTTATTTCCATCCCTGCATATACACAAAAAATCCAGAATGTATTTGTAGTAGAAGTTTTGCTTTTGTGGATGAGGAAAAAAAAGTTACAATAAATAGATGTCTAATTATTTATTTCAGCTTTTCCAACTCCAAAAATGCTCATTCAAAAGTATTCATACCTATTGATGTTGTGATAGCATTGTCTCAGTGGTCGCAAGCCAAGGAAAAAGCCACTCTTAGGAAAACATTACAGTTTTGAAAATAGTCTTTGAATAACAGATATGAGATCTGGTCAAAGGTTTTGTGGAGTGATAAAACAAAAATCGAGCTATTTGGTCATGCTGATAGTCATTACGTTTGGAGAAAGTCTGGTGAGGTGTACAAAGAAAAGAACACCAGACCTACTGTCAAGCATGGAGGTGGATGTTCCGATGCAACAACGATCCAAAGCACACATCAAAATCTACTTCAGAATGGTTAAAGAAAAATAAAATCAAGCTTCTGGAATGGCCTAGTCAAAGACCCCGTTCACACTTGGACCGCCTCAAGGCCTCCATTTCTCGTATGTGAACGCTCCAAAAAAGAAAATGCAGGTTGAGGCTGTTGTTTCGATGCGGCAAAGGGCCTGCAAACTGGGATTAGGGCCGGCCTTTACGTATCTATATGAACGCTCAGTAGATACTTCCACACCCGCAAACCACCTGGAAGTTGGTTACTTATTCCCAGTTCCTTATTTGTGGTGTAGTTGACAAAGCAGCTTGTTCGTTTTCTGTGTGTTTTAACTCATTTACACATCTTGCACAATTAATATATTGCTACTATTTAAAAAATAATAGCTCCTTTAAAGAAAATAAAATAAAACAAAAATATTAAATCAGTATTAGCAGCATAGCAGTACCCCATATATTACCTGCTTGTTTTAGGTCTTAAACACTTTGCTCACTAAATATCGAGGTATCCCTAGATAGACTATCGTCACCTCTTTGCAAAAACACTAACAATTTTAGTGAGCAAGCCGTACCCCCAAGCAGAAGCACCCCAAAATGTAGCCCATTTTAACCAATTCAGAATGCATGGGTGCATGTCTTTGGATGCCCCATGTACCCACCTTAGACACCTTGCTCACTAAATATCAAGGTATCCCTAGATGAGTTATCACCCCCTCTTTGCAAAAACACTAAAGATTTTAGTGAGCAAGTCATACCCTACAAGTCACGAGCAGCAGCACACCAAAGTATCCAATAAAAATGCACCGGAATCCTTTGCTCTTACTTGTTGAGAAACAGGGTCCAAAGTATGATGCTAAAGTTGGCTTCTTATTCGCCAGCTGCTTTACACGTCCAGCTTCCTATTCACATTTCAGCTTCTTATTCGCATTCCAGCTTCTTAATCGCATCCCGCAAAATGTAACACAAATTGAACAAGTTACTAGGGTATTTCAGGGGTTAAATCATTTTGGGCCACCTATTTCAAAGCTGATTCTCACACAGGGGGAATCCCTGTATGTCACCCATATGCATTTATACTGGCACAAAACTGATTTTGATACAAAAACAGCATGTAAACATGGCACAGACAGCAAGTTGGACAATAATGCAAATTCAATAAGTTACTAGGGTATTTCAGGGGTTAAATCATTTTGGGCCTCTTATTTCAAAGCTGATTCTCACACGGGGAATCCCTCTACCTCATCCATGTGTATTTATCCCGGCCCAAAATGGATTTTGATACAAAAACAGCAAAAATCGTCAAATAATCCGGGACTAATCATTTGCAAAGACTAACTCGTATTTACAGTGTAATTGTAAATCTCGAAAAACTACTCACTTCTAAATCTTTTGTAGTCATCTTTGTATTACTTTAGTATAAATACATGTTAATTTGGATTCATATGTTGTTTTTTTCTGACTTTATGTGAACGAAAAGACACACATTTGCCCGTTTTCCCATTGGAAATAGTGATATTTCAAAATATCACTGTCCTGGTCACAAAAGCAAAGTTTGTGGGGAATAATAGCCATTTTCTATACTTTTGAGGCATAAGCAATTAGGAAATAACACTTACTTACTACCCAGGAACAAAAATTGTGTTACATATTGTTATTCTTCGGATTAAGTTGAAGTCAAAGAGTTTTAAGTTTTCTTTCAATTAAAACTTTTTCTCACCTCGGTTTAATAATATTTTATGCTCAGTGTCTAGAAGAGCCATTGCGAGCTCTAGTTGTTGTTCTGCATTTTATTCAATACACAGTGCCTATAGAAAGTCTACACCCACTTTCAAAATGTTCACCTTTTGTTGCCTTATAGCCTGGAATTAAAATGCATTTTTTTTTTTTTTTTTCATTTATCTGCACATCCTACCCCACAACTTACAAGTGAAAAAAAATATTCTAGAAATTTGCAGAAAATTAATTAAAAATAAAAACTGAAATAGCTTGGTTGGATAAGTGTCCACCCCCCTTGTAATAACATTCCTAAATTAGCTCAGGTGTAACCAATCGCCTTCAAAATCACACACCAAGTGGCCTCCACCTGTGTTAAATTGTAGTGATTCACGTGATTTCAGGACAAATTCAGCAGTTTGTGTAGGTTCCCTCTGCTGGGTAGTGCATTTCAAAGCAAAGACTCAACCATTCAAAAGCACCAGCAAGACCCTGCCTAAGGTCGTCCCTCCAAACTGAATGACCGAGCAAGAAGGAGACTGATCAGAGAGGCTACCAAGAGGCCAATTGCAACATTGCAAGACCTACAGACTTTTATGGCCAAGACTGGTCAAAGTATGCATATGACAATATCTCAAGCACTCTACAAATCTGGCCTGTATGGTAGGGTGGCAAGAAGGGAGCCATTACTTAAGAAAGCCCACCTTGAAATCCATTTGAAATATTCAAAAAAATACTCTGTAGCCATGTGGCAAAAAGTTTTGTGGTCTGATAAAACTAAAATTGAACTTTTTGGCCTAAATGCAAAATGTTATGTTTGGCACAAACCCAACACAGCGCATTACCCAAAGAACACCATCCCTGGTGGTGGCAGGATCAAGTTATGGGGATGTTTCTCCTCGTCAGGGACTAGGGCACTTGTCAGGATAGAAGGGAAAATGAATGGAGCAAATTACAGAGAAGTCCTTGAGGAAAACCTGTTGCTCTCTGCAAGAAAGCTAAAACTGTCACCTGTGAGGGCACTAGGTAAAAGGAACGGAATACCCTTAACTAAATGACATGACAATTTATTCCTTAGGGTAGGTGGAAGTCGGTCATTTAGGAAGGGGGCGGAGCTTTGGCACCCAAGCTCATTGACCCGGATGGAAGACTGCATGGCATCCGAGGATTGGAGGAGCGGATGTCCTCGTTAGCTTAGGGGTCATAGTTGAGGGTATAAATAGGGTAGGTGTAGCGTAAGTGATCTGTTCCTTTGTATATGGTTAGCAACAACCTAGAAGGAGTCTCGTTATTTGTGAGAGAAACCGTGAGTGTTCTGTTGGTTTGTCTTGTAAAATTTTTCACGCAGTGTAGGAACTGTGTCTGTGTTGTGGGTGAGAAAAGATTAGACTTTTGGTTGCGGGTCAAACCAGTGGGAGTTTACAAAACAGAAGTGATACACACCACTTCCATCATCGTTATTATTTACAGGTTTGCCATAAGGTTCTGGACATTATAATTATTAATAAACACCCTTACACCTGTAAATCATTGTCTCTGTGATTAATCCGCTCTGCACTGCACTCACCTGCACACACTCACCACTTCGTCACATGAACAAAAATTGGCCCAGTCAAAGCCATGACCTAAATCCAATCAAAAATTTGTGGCTTGACTTGAAGATTGCTGTCCATCAACGCTCCCCAAGGAACTTGACAGAGCTTGGAACAGTTTTTTAAAGAAGAATCATCAAATTTTGCCAAATCTAGATGTACAAATTTGGTAGTGACCTACCCCAGCAGACTTACAGCTGTAAATGCTGCCAAAGGTGATTCTACCAAGTACTAACTCAGAGGGGTGGAGACTTATCCAATTATGATCTTTCAGTTTTGCATTTTTAACATATAATTTTTTCTCAATAAAAAACTTATTTTCCCTTAACAGTGTAGAGTATGGTGTGTAGATAAGCGGAAAAAAATCCTCATTTAAATGCATGAAACTCTGAGGCACTGACACAAGAACATGTGAAAAAAATTCAAGGGGGTGTTGACTTTCTATAGGCTCTGTATCTGATCTCCCATATGAAATACCTAATCAGCTTCGATTAAACTTGTGGGACACCAGGACATGCTACCTAAAAAGAGCGCGGTCCTGGGAAAATCAGGATTGTTGGTACAGTAGCATTACTACGACCAGTAGCCTACTACTCCTGTGACTACTACTAACAATAGTAATACTGTTATAATAATAATTACTATTTTCAATATTTTTGACTATTGTATTTTCTTGTAATACTTGTACAGAAAAAAAAAAAACAACTGTCTTCTCAGTTCATGACAATTAGTAATGTGTTATACTTAAATCTAATTTTGGAAGTCATACATTTTTATATAGATAAATCATATAGATAAATATGTTTTGAGTTCACCTCGTTACTGCAGACTGGATGAGCGCGGAAAGTCTTACTGAGTTAAATTCTTTGCAAAGAATCCCGGATTATTGTATGATTTTTACTGTTTTTGTATCAAAATCCATTGTGTGCCGGGATAAATACACATGGGTGAGGTTGAGGGATTCCCGCTGTGTGAGAATCAGCTTTGACATAAGTGGTTCAAAACAATTTAACCCCTGAAATACCCCAGTTACTTATTCAATTTGTGTTACGTTTGCGGGTACGATTTAGAAACTTGAATGCAAATAAGAAGCTGGAATTCTAATAAGAAGCTGGAATTCTAATAAGAAGCCGGAATGTGAATAAGAAACTGGATTGTTAATAAGACGCTGGAATGCTAAGAAGAAGCTGGAATGCTAAGAAGACGCTGACGAATAAGAAGCCAACTTTAGCATCATACTTTGGACCCCCGTTTATCAACAATTCCCATGCATTTTTATTGGTTACACTGCTGCTCGTGGCGTATGACTTGCTCACTAAAATCTTTAGTGTTTTTGCAAAGAGGGGGTTATAACCTATCTAGGGATACATTGATATTAGGTGAGCAAGGCTTCTAAGGTGTGTAAATGGGTGTGGCAGAATGAGTGTAGTGGTGATGTACAAACAACAGACTTCAGTCCAGTTTATGCGGCTGGTTTTATTTCCTTTCAACGAGGTCACCAAAACGCACTCAAAGAAATAATAATAACAATAAATAATAAGGAAGCCGGGGTAAAACGGGGTTGCAGTCCCAAATAAACAAACAACAAAAACAGTCCGTCTTCCTTTTGTAATCCGCAAACAGGAAAACATGCGGGGTAATAAATCCGGCACTTCTGGGTTGTCGCTTCTCCGAAGTATTCCCGGAGCGTCCTGTTAGTGCTCTAAAATACAAAAGGAGATGGGTTACCAGGTAAGCCCACAACAAAGACGTCCTGTCTTTCAACTCCCTACTCGTTTCTCTCTATCATTTTCTCTCTCTCTCTCTCTCTCTCTCTCTCTCTCTCTCTCTCTCTCTCTCTCTCTCTCTCTCTCTCTCCATGTCCCCTTTTGTACGCTCCGACCCGTCCCCATTGGTCAGCGAGGGCAACCACAGTCAACCAATACCTGACTGCCACCGCGCTTCCTGACTGGGTCGATGATGTTGCGTACCGCGGCTCTGCCCCCTTTCCAGGTGGCCGACTTCCACCTCCCCTGGAGGTGACTGCTCCTCCTCCCTAGCATCCTCACAGGTCGGGAGGGAGATCTAAAACAAGAATTCATTCTCTCTTTGTCACATATCCCACCGCTCAGAGTGGAGCCAAAGGAACACTCGGCCAAATCTACCATTCCCATTACTCCCCTATCCCGGGAAAAATAATTCGCATTTTGATGATCTTTCCCTGCATGATGTACCATATGATACATATAAGGTTTCTATGCCAAATACCATCGAGTTATTCGAGCATTGCTATCCTTCATGGTGCTTAACCATCTGGAGCGCGAGTGGAGCGTGGTCCGTGACCAGATCAAATGAATGTCCCAGTAAGTAATATCTGATGGAGTGGGTAGCCCATTTAATGGCCAGGCACTCTTTCTCCACAACCGAGTAATTACACTCCCAAAGAAGCATTTTTTTACTAATGTAGAGAATGGGGTGCTCCACCCCGTTAACTTTCTGGGACAAGATCACCCCCAAACCAACCTCTGATGTGTCAGTATGGAGGAAGAATTTCCTGCTAAAGGCTGTTGATATTAACGCAGGAGCCTGGCACAGTTTTTGTTTAACGGTCTCAAATGCTCCCTGACACTCCACTGACCACTTAACTAAATTTGGCGCACACTTCGTGGTGAGGTCTACCAGGGGATTGGCAACGGTGGCATACTCAGGGATAAAGCGGTGGTAATAACCAGCCAATCCCAATAGTGACCTCACCTGGGACTTGGTCTTGGGGACTGCCGTGTCCACCAAAGCCTGGACCTTGGTGGCCGTGGGTTTCACCAGTCCGTTTCCCATGACAAATCCTAGGTACTGGGTCTCTAATTTAGTACTGCATACTCACGATGGGGATGTAACACCTCGTCCATCAGTCTCTGAAAAGCGGCGGGCGCACCATGTAGCCCAAACGGCATGGTTTTGAAATGGAACAGTCCGTCCAGAGTTCAAAATATTGTTTTCTCAATAAGTTAACATGGTAGATTTCCGTTTTGTTTTGACGATCGGGTTGCCTAATTTCATAATTTACTGGTCCTACGGCCTGTATCACCTCATACGGCCCCTGCCATTTAGCACACAGTTTTGACTCCAATGACGGAAGAAGCAGCATTACTTTATCTCCTGGTCGAAAGGTTCAAATACTTGCATTAGTATTGTAATGCTGCTGTTGCCGATGTTGAGTTAAGATTAAGATTGTCTTCAGCCAAGCGATCAATTAAATCAAGACAATCCCGTAGCAGGAGCATATGCTGCACTACATTTTTAGAGGAGCTTTTGTGTTCTTCCCAACCTTCTCTCAACAGGTCGAGGATGCCCCGTGGCTGCCGGCCATATAACAACTCAAAGGGGGAAAATCCCGTCGAGGCACCTCTCTCACAGCAAAGAGTAAGTAAGGCAGAAGAGTAGCCCAATGTTTCTGCTCCTGACTCACAAATCGTTTCAACATTTGCTTCAATGTTTGGTTAAAACGCTCCACCAGACCGTCCATTTGGGGACGATAAACAGACGTCCAGATGGGACGTATCTTTAGAATTTTATATACCTGCTGTAGCGTTTTGGATAAAAAGTTTGTTCCGTGATCGGTTAATAATTCTTTGGGAATCCCTACTCAAGCCATAATCTGACTCAATTCTTCCTCATTTGCAGTGGCACTAGTAGCCCACAAAGGAACTGGCTCCGGGTACCGCATTCCATAATCCACCATTACTAATATGTGCATGTACCCCGAATCAGAAGGCAGCACCAGCCCAACTATGTCCATTGCAACGTGTTCAAAGGGAGTGGAGACAATAGGTAGTGGGACCAAAGGGGCAGGGCGCACTCGACCCGGTGCTACTCTCTGGCATTCGACAGGATGGGAGAACCATCAACTGTTTGACAGGCTGCCTGTGCCAGGGGCTAGATTTACCTTATATAGCAAATGCCCCTCTACAATAAAGTGGGGATATACCAGCATCCCGATGCCGTCAACATCCTTACCCTTAATAGACCGGACCTGTTCCCAAGCGTCCACAATGTGGGGTCGTTGTTCTGCTCCCACACTAGGTCCACGCTTGAGGTCCACACGTCCGGGATATTGACAGGGACTGGAGCAGTCGCCACTCTCAAGGGTCCAGTAGCCTCGCCGGCTCGGTCACACTGAGTTCCCACTCCCTTCGATTGTTGTTTGGGACCATCAGACCTTTCCCCCGCCAGGCCCCAACCATGTCGAATCAATGCGCCTTCCCACTTTTTCCTCCGTCTCTCCTTGTGTGTTTTCCTAGGACGAAAAAGTGGAGAAAACAGTTCTGCATGGAAAGGAAAAATGGTGCCAATTACTTCCCTTCCCTGGGGGTCTGCCGTGTCTACACGTGTGGTCGAGGCTGCCGATACTTTTACTAAATCCTTATATTGCAGCCAGTCTCGACCCAGAATAATCGGGTGTGGTAACTTTTCGGCCACCCCCACTACCAGGTGGCGCTTTATCGGACCTACTAATAGATATACTTTTAGGGTGGGGTATGTCGCCGTGTCTCCATGGATACAAGAGATCGTCACCTGTCCTTGTGGCTTCCACGACACATCGCTGAGAAGAGCTGTCTGAATCAAAGTTTGCTCACACCCTGTGTCCAATAACGCGTGGGTTGTCACATACCCCAGCATAACATCAAACATACACAGACCCTCCCAACCATTTACCCATTTCTTACCTGTCTCCGATGTCAGGTGACACACAGCCACGTCGCACTCCATGGCTGCCGGGCAGTACCTGGCAATGTGTCCCGGCTGCTGGCACCTAAACAGACTGGTGGGGCAGAGGGCAAGGGCGGTACATATTTTTCCCACTGTTGGTATGACAGCGAGGCGGAGGACACCATTCTACCCCAGCTGGGGGCCAACCTCTGCCTCCATGGTAAGAGGGCCAGATGGCCCGACGGGGTCGGTGGACTGGTCTTGGTCTGGTGGGGGTGTTGATGGTGGTCTCTTGATAAGGGGCAGTTCAGCAGGGTGGTTTGGGCGGACATGCGGGCGTCCTCAAAGTTTTCGGCCAACGCCACGGCCTGGTCCAGGGTAGAGGGGTTGTGCTGGTGGATCCAGGCCTGCGTTTCAGCCCTGACCACATGGCAGAACTGCTCCATAACAATGGCCTCGCCCAGCTGAACTCCAGTTTTCTGGCTCGGGTTCAGCCATTGTGCCATGTGATCGCATAGCTGCTGGGCCACCGCCCTGGGCCAGGTGTTTGGTGGCCACCGGAACTCTCGGAACTTGACCCAGTGAGTCTCCCCCGTGATGTTAAGATGGCGGAGGATAGCCTGTTTCATCAAGTCGTACTGGGCAGCATCAGCATCTGTCATGGCCCGGTATGCTGCCTGTGCTTCCCCAATAAAGCAGGGGCCAAGTTGGCTTGCCCAGTACTTCCGGGGCCATGGTGCGGTGGTGGCCAGCCTCTCAAATGCCACGAGGTAGGCTTCCGGGTCATCCTCCACCATCATTTTCTGGTCCCGCTGCCGACGTCATCCCCATCCCGACCCTCTCGATGAGAGCTGTGTACCGCTCCTGCCTCCTCCGTTCCTCAGCCTCCCTCCGGCTGTCCAAAGCCTCCAGGACCGCCGCCAAAGTGGCTGGATCCATTCCCTCTTCTGCCGCCACGTGTGGCAGAATGAGCATAGTGGTGGTGTACAAACAACAGATTCCAGTCCAGTTTATGTGCCTGGTTTTATTTCCTTTCAACGAGGTCACCAAAACGCACTCAAAAAAATAATAATAACAATAAACAATAAGGAACCCAGGGTACACAACAATGTGTAACCTGACAAAATAAAGTAAAACAGGGTTGCAGTCCCAAATAAACAAACAGCAAAAACAGTCCGTCTTCCTTTTGTAATCTGCAAACGGGAAAACACGCAGGGTAATAAATCCGGCACTTCCGGGTTGTCGCACCTCCGAAGTATTTCCGGAGCGTCCTGTTAGTGCTCTAAAATACAAAAGGAGATGGGCTACCAGGTAAGCCCACAACAAAGATGTCCCGTCTCTCAACTCCCTGCTCGTTTCTCTCTATCGTTTTCTCTCTCTCTTTCTCTCTCTCTCTCATGCATACCTTGCCAGAAGGAACAGAACCCTGGGCCACGCCCCCTTTTGTACGCTCCTTCCCGTCTCCATTGGTCAGCGAGGGCAACGTCTCCATTGGTCAGCGAGGGCAACCACCGTCAACCAATACCTGATTGCCACCATGCTTCCCGACCGGGTCAATGACGTTGCGCACCGCGGCTCCGCCCCCTTTCCAGGTGGCCGACTTCCACCTCCTCTGGGGGTGACTGCTCCTCCTCCCTAGCGCCCTCACCGCTAGGGAGGGAGATCGAAAACAAGAATTCATTCTCTCTTTGTCACAATGGGGCACCCAAAGACGTGCCCCTAAGCGTTCTGTTAGTGTTTTTGCAAAGAGAAGATGATAACCAATCCATCAATACTTTGATATTTAGTGAGCAAGGCGTCTAAGGGGGTAAATGGGGCAAAAAAGTGGGTGATATATGGGGTACTGCTATGCTGCTGATGCAGGTTTTTTATTAATATATTTGGGGTTTTTTGAGAGAGGGAGCGATTATCATTTAAATGGAAGCAATATGTGTAAGTGAGTTAAAACACATATGGTGAATAAGGAACTGGGACTAAGTAACCAACTTCCAGGTGGTCCATAAACTGTAAATCAAAATAGTCAATATGTTTTGTTTTTTTTAATATTTACCTTAAAATTGCTACTGAAATATGAAAGAAACATCTGCTACAAATCAAGGATTACTGTATATCCCGGTAGCTCTTCCATTCTGAATGCTGACTATCGTTCCATTTAAGAAAAAGCAGTTTGCCACATTTTAGGCCTGTTTTTCAGTCATATGTGAAAGCTCAAAGGCGCCTTAAAAACACAAATGTGAACGGGGTATAGACCTTGAACGGGATTAAAGTGCCGCTCTAAATCCTATTGAGAATCTGTGGTATGAGTTGAAGGAGGCTGCGCACAAGAGAATTCCTCGGAATCTGAATGAAATGGAACAATTTTGAGTTGAAAAATGGTCAAAAATCACTAAAGAATCAAGCCAAAAGCTCATTGACAAATATCCTAATCGTTTAAGAGGTTATTATTGCTAAAGGTGCCTCAACTAGCTATTCATTTCATTTTTCTTATCAGGGTATGAATACTTTTGAATTAGCATTTTTGGAGTTTTGCAAAAAAAAAAAAAATGCTGAAATAAATAATTGTAGACATCTGTTTCTTGTAACTTTTTTTCCTCATCCACAAACGCAAAACTTTTGCTACAAAAGCTTTCTCCTACAATTATTTATTTTCGATTTTCGAGAAATTTTGAGAAATTATAAATTTTCATTGGGGTATGTAAACTTTTGACTACAACTGTACATCATTTAATGAAATGTAAAATAATAATACTTTTTTTTTTTAATTGCTGGGCAATTTTGTTTATTTATTACCTTAAAATAAGTACATCAATAAAGAAATGAGTGCGTTGTCATGGCAATTGGTGATCAAATAAATAACAAAGTTAAATAAACTCAATAAATAATAATGGCATAGCCTTAAAGTCATAACTTTGAAGTGCAATGCATTCCAAGGGTTAATAGGGAATGCTGTGTTGTGATTTCAAGCACTTCACTACGCTGCTCTGAAAAGTTTGGAGAAGGCGTTTCTCTAGAATTTGCATGTGACGTCAGAAAGACAGCAGCCAAGAGCAGCCGGCGCAACAAGCTCTGGATAACGTTAGGTTATTACCATAACCCTGGTTCCCTGAAAAGAATGACAACCATTACCGAACGGGAAGAGCCTCTCTGACCCGTCGCAGAGCACATATAAAAAAGTTGTCCTATCAGGGCCCTGCTGTGAGGGGGAAGTCCCTCCCACCTCCTGCTGAAGAGGGACGTCCTCACAATAGCATATTGCCATTTTCAAAATCGAAGGTCAGCTGGGGACACGACCTTGAAGAGTAATGGTTGTCATTCTTTTCAGGGAACCAGGGTTATGGTAATTACCAATAACCATTATCGAATGGGAAGCTGTACCAAAGCTGTTGTGGCTCCATACATAGCAATTGCCTCAGAGCCCACATGATGCTTGAGGGCATGCCACCGGAAACATCCTAGAGCCTAGAGAGGGCCTCGCTCAGTTTGTAACATCAAGGCGGTAAAAACACGCAAATGTCTGATTACCTGTCCATGTAGCAGCATTGCAAAGCTCATCCAAGGAGGCACCATGAAAGAGAGCCCACAAAGTCGTTTGGCCCCTGGTAGAATGGATCGTAATGTCCCCTGGCAAAGGGGAGTCCATCTGTTCATACGCCAAGAGTATGGCATCCAACACCCAGTGCGTTAGACGTTGCTTCGAAAGGGTGAGCTCTAGAGCGGGACCCATAGCAGACAAACAACTGGTTAGACTGTCTCCAGGATGCTGTCCTATCCAGGTAACAGTGCAGAGCCCGGACCGGGCAAAGTATGTGCTGTCTGCGATCCTCCTCTGACTCATGTGGGGGAGGTCTGAAAGCTTCCAAAACCACTGGTTGGTTAATATGGAATGAAGAGACCACCTTTGGCAAAAAGGCCGGGTTAGTAGTTAATGTTACCCGTGAGTCATTACCAGTGAAAGCCATACAGGTGTCATCGATGGACAGCGCATGAAGCTCAATTACTCTTCTGGCAGACATAATGGCTAATAAAAACACCACTTTGAGGGAAACAGGGTGCAGCTATGCTGAGGCCATGGGCTCAAATGGGGACCCATAAGGACCCCCAGCACTAGCTCCAGATCCCACTTAGGGACCATGCTTTTCATCAGAGGATGGAGCTTCTGGGCCCCTTTAAGAAATTGCACTGCCAGGAAGTGTGCCCCAGCAGACACAGAGTCAATTTTATCGTGGAACACCGATATTGCTGGCAAGTAGACCTTCAGAGTGGATGCAGATTTTCCCACATCAAACAGGTGTTGTAAGAATTGTCTCAATAGGGCAAGTCACAGGGTCGTGACCCCCAACAATGCACCAGTTTTGGAAAACCTTCCACTTATACGAATACTGGGCTCTGGTGCTAGACGCCCTATCAGACTGTGTCTGGCAGTTCTAGTCTGGATAGATTGCTCCGTTCAACGGCCAAACCCAGAGTTGAGCTGGGCTGGGTTCAGGTGCCACAATATATTCCACCCCCCACCCCTGCCCTTGGCTCAGGAGGTCCGTGCATAGCGGGAGCTGTCATGGTTGGCCCCACAACATGTTGGAGAGGAGAGCAAACCAGGGGCACCTCGACCATCTGGGTGTGACCAGCAAAACCTGAGCTTTCTCCACCCTGATCCTCTCTAGTGTCAGGGGCAGTAGCGGTAGCAGAGGGAATGCATATAAGAGAATCGGCTGTGGCGAAGAGGTCGACTTGTACTATACAAAACCTCTCCAAAATTTGTTTCACAACCTGAGGGTGCATTCTCCACTCCGAGCTGTCTGGAGCTCCTCTGGACAGGTGGTCTGCTGCTCTGTTGGTCACACCGGGGAGGTGGACCACCCTGATGGAACGCAAGTTTCTGTGCATCCAAGACAGGAGTCTGTGCACCACATGATGAAGGCCAGGTGAGCACAGGCCGCCTTGGTGGTTTATGTAGGTGACCACTGTCGTGTTGCCCATCCGGACCAGAATGTGTTTGTGCGCTAACTGCTGGTGAAAATGAGATAGCGCTAGGGCTACTGCTTGCAGTTCTTGGGCATTTATATGCACTTGCTGCCAAGGTCCATTCCACTGACCAGGCTGGAGGCATCTGTAGTGACAACTTTGCTTCTGTGAGGGGAGCCAAGGGGCAATCCGAGACACAGATTGTCCAGGCAGAACCACAACTCCAGCGTCTTCCAGCATTGTCTGGAAACTCGCACCAGCTGGTGTTGATCGCAGACCAGGTGCACCTTGAGCCCATTCACCCAAGCTTGAAGCAGGTGCATTCTCAGAAGCCCTAGGGGAAGGACAGTGTGCTTTTGTTGTAGAGTGGCGATCTCCTGTTGGAGGAGAATTGTGCACGCTGGTCTGACGGTGGTAGAGAGCACACCCTTGAAGGGTGGAGGACCTAAACGGAATTGCAGAGTGTAACCGTGTCTCATAGTCTTGAGCACCCAGGAGTCCTGGGTGCAGCCTTGCCATGGGTCGTGTTCAGTGGTCAGTCCTGTTGTGAGGGAGGAAGGTGGCAGCTGGAGCCTCTCAGGGGTGGTCTCCCTTGGGCTTGGGCGGGGGCACATCTTTTTTAGGCCCCGGCCTCGGTCTCCGGCCGGTGGTGGTCCCTTGCTGCTGGCTTTCCCTCTGCCTGCTTGCTTGGCCTGCCCCAGCAGTCTGGGAAGGCCACCTAGGGCGTTGGCGATAGGTAGGAAGGCCTTGTGGGACCTCTCAAGGCTCACATCCACAGTTGCTCCGAATGTCTGCCCCGGTGTTATTGGGGCATCCAGTAACGCAGACTTCTCTGTCTCCACCACTTTAGCCTGGATCAGCCAAAGATGTCAACGGGGGCCACCAGCACTGCCAGAGACCTCCCTGATGACTGACCTAACTCCCCATCTGGTCAGTCATCACTACTGTCACCGACTGAAGCTCCACCGCATCTGTCTCTATTGCCCACTCCTGCT
Organism: Polyodon spathula; assembly: GCF_017654505.1. NCBI lineage: Eukaryota > Metazoa > Chordata > Actinopteri > Acipenseriformes > Polyodontidae > Polyodon > Polyodon spathula. The sequence continues at coordinate 18,391,736 of NC_054550.1, forward strand.
TTCTTGCAGCTAACTGCGACTGGTAGAGCACCAAGATAGACATGGCATTTGCCGCTCTCACCGACAACTCCACTGAAGCATATGCTTTCTTCAGCATTGCATCAGTTGTCCTACATGGCTTGGAAGGGCAGGTAGGGTCTTTATCCCCCCTGGTGAAGGCGGACCCTTTCAACCAACACAGTGACCGTGTCCCTGATGGGAGAGAACGTGCCCAGGCCAGCTTCTTGGACTCCGGTGGTGTGCAGCAGGTACTCCACTGTTCTGGAGACAGAGGGAGCAGACTGCAGGTGGGTTCATGAAGTGCGAACCAGCTCCAAAAAGTCCTCACAGAGAGGAAGAGCATGTTATGTAGTGTGCCCTCTTTGCTTGAGGAAGCGATTCCCCTTTCCCTCCTGCTCCACAGGACAGTTAATATCAGTGGCAGCAGCTGCGCGTTGCATCAGGGAATGGAACTCTTCCCTCTGAGAGGTATGCCGGAGGGTTGGTGTGGAGCCCCCGGCTGTGGCCTGCCTGACCGAAGTGGCGAGGTCGGACACATCTGACCTTGAGGCAGTAAAGGAGCTGGGGCTTGGGTCTAGGTGGGTAGGAGGGGTCAGTCTACCCTGAGCCTGCAGCAAGGACCCAAGCATGGCCTGCTGGGCTCTCACAGTCTGAGCCAGCTCTTCAAAGCGCCTCTCCACAGAGCTCTGGTGTTTCTCCGGGGACGCAGAAGGAGAGAGCCTGCATCAATGAGAAGAAGGGGAGCGGTACCTTCTTGGTGATCGTCTACCCCCTGGTGAACGCCCCCTTGGCGGTGTCCACCGTGATTCCATGGAGCGTTTACGCCTCCATAATGGTAGGGTAAGATAGGGTGGACCAGGGGTATGGGGGTGCTCCCTTTTGACTGTAGTAGACGAGGTTCCGGAGGTCCTTTGAGAAGGGCTCTGGGCTGTAGAAGACAGTACCATTCCATGCACCTAGTAATGGGAATCCGATGGGGAGAGGGCTGTTCTCCTGCGACTGGTTCTATTAATGAACTGTTTTCAAGGAGAGCAGTCTGACTCTCCTGTCAGCGCCTTATGGGCTTTGCTGCACACTTGTCACACTGGTGAAACCCAGCTGAGGACCCTGTAGAGTGCACTGACATGGCAGCGCGGGCGTCGGTGCCGAGTAGCTGTCGGCGTCGGTGACCATAGTTGGAGCCAAGTAATCGGCGTCAGGGTCGGCGCCAAAGAAGAGCGCAGTCGGTGCCGAGAGAGTCAATCGGCGTCAGAGTCGGCGCCTAGGCCGAGAAGGGTGCGGTAGGTGTCGAGATGGATGTTAGATGGAGCCGAGTCAATCGGTGTCGGGGTCGGCGCTGCCTGACAGTGGGGTCACCTGACAGCAGCTGCCACAATAACTCACACGATCAAGCACAGTAAGTACTACAGAGATAAGAAAGAGACAAAAAGCTTAGCACCAATCTCTATAGAGGGGTCGAAACCAGTTCATTCAGTAGAATCTACCTGAGGAGACTTAGGCAACTAGCAATCTCAATATACTCATATAATGTAGAATCTTACTGTAGTGATCAGTTTTGCAGACTAGTGACTAGATCCTGAGTGTTTTCGCCGTGCAAAAAGAGCCAAATTCCAGCACAAGGAGAGCGCAAAGCGATAGAAAATGGCGATATGCTACTGTGGGGACGTCCCTCTTCAGCAGGAGGAGGGAGGGACTTCCCCCTCACAGCAGGGCCCTGATATGATAGCTTTTTTATATGTGCTCTTTGATTGACTGGTCAGAGAGGCTCTTCTTGTTCAGTAATGGTTGTCATTCCACTTGAAAGAGAACAGCTATGGCTAAAGCCAGCATAATGGGTGAACGGCAAAACCAATAGGAAAACAGTGGAAAGGGAAGATTTTATTATAAAAATCACTTAGTAAGTAGGGAAATACAAACATATAGGGAAAGGGAAAATCAGGGAGGAAGAAACTAATATTAATAGAGTAAGGTTAGGATTAAATCATCATTCCTAAAGGATTGGGAGCCATCAGAATGGGTTATGTAGTAATTGTGGTGAACAAGAAACAGCGCAACATATATTTAAGGTGACCATATGGCCCTGTGTTCACCGGGACAGTTCAGCTTTTCAAGCATAGTCCTGGTTCTCTTAAATGGAAGAAAGATACCTGAAACAGGTAAAATGTACCACAATGCATTGGGTTGTGAGTTGAAAAGTCTGAACTGTCCCGTTGAACACGGGGCCATATGGTCACGTTAAATATATTCAGGAAATGCAATACATATTCAGCAAAGAAACATATTAAACTGAAAATTAAGGTTAATAGAAATTGAAGTAACAACAGTAAATTATATTTTGAAGGTAGAAGGGAGAGAAAAAAAATGGAAATGTAGAGACACATTTCTATAAAGCTTAGAGACATGGGAGAAGTATAAGGGAAGAAATGCATGTACAAATATAAAGGTAGAGGGCGCTCATCATCTCCATTTACATGCGCCAACAACCCCTAAAAACAAGCAGCAGCAGAAGCTCTTGGTAACAGAACGCAGCTAAAATCAAATTGGAATGTGCACTAAATATTTGAAACTAAATAATACTTGTTCTAAATAACGCGCGTTCCTTTCAATTCAAATGACAACCATTACCGAATGGGAAGAGCCTCTCCTACCATCAAACTCTGAGCAAATATACAAAAGCTGCCCTATCAGGGCCCTGCTGCGATGGGGAAGTCCCGCCCACTTCCTGTTGAAGTGGGACGTCCTCACAGTACACATTGCTCTCATCTCTCTGAGATAGGTCATAAATTGCTTCTGCATTTGTGTTCTGAATTGGGCTGATATATTTGGTTTTCCAAATAAATGATAAAATCCACATTAATCACGCTTTCAAGCATTAGTAACACTGCTCTTGCTATAATTCCCATGTCAGTTTTCTGGCTACTGCTGGTTTCGACCCCTCTTCAGCGATTAGCAAGCGGCCATTACTCTCACTATAAGAGGCTTTGTGTAGTTGATACACCGTGTGACAGCTGTTGTGGTGCTGTAAGGAGACACCGTGGGTTCGCGGCGTCGTCCTCTACACAGATTTAATCGGTCACAGCGACCAAAAAAAACCAAAAAAACAGCTTGGGCCTAGCTTGCCCTCAGCAACCACGGTTATTGAATTGGCTGCATACCCTGGCATCGACCGCGGTTTTTCCTGCCGATCGCGTGGTTGAAGAAACAGCGTCTACCCGGTCCCGATTGACTCGGCTCCGGTGTAAAGATCTTCGGTGCCACCTACAGCTTGGCCCCGACCATGCCTGCCATCGGCACTGATCTAGGAACAGGTCCACTCGGCATAGACTGTCTTGGCATTGGCAGCGCGTTTCTCGGCGCCATTTCCGGCACCGATTGATTAGGCACCGGTGAATCTCTTTGAGGCTCCCGGCCTACATGTCGGCATCAATCTCAGCGCCAATTGACTCGGCACCGACCTCCCGGCGCCGACCGTGCCCAATCTCGATGACGACCTCGGCACCGACAGCGTTCAACTCGAAGCCAATCCCTGCACCGACTGATTCGGCACTAGTGAATCATTTAAAAACGCATCTGCAGGCTGCTCATTGAGCACAGCAGTTTAAAAAAAAAAAAAAAAAAAAAAAAAAACTGCAAACATGTCAGTGCAGTCGACTGGGTCTTCAGCTGGCTTCCACCAGTGTGACTGGTGCTCTGCTAAGCTGCCCAGGCAGGAAGAACATCGATCCTGCGCCAGGTGCCTAGGGCCAGAACACGCGGCCAAGGCACTGGCAGGTGAGCTGGACTGCTCTCCATGTCGGAAGTTCTTGAGGAGAACAAAGCGACGGAGAGCAGCCCTATTCAGCAGCGTCTCTCTCCAGGGGAGAATGAGATCGGTGGTCCAAGAGCCTCCGCAGAGGTCGTTCAGGACCCTCTCTGCTACAGTGACCATAGAACTCTCCCGCACCACCGGTACAGAGGCGCAGGCACCTCTCACCACCGAGGTGGTACCACTCAAGGGGACGCTCCTTCTCCTCGCCTTCCTCTCCTGGGCTGGTTCCTCCTCCTTCTCTTGGAAGGGGTAGACAGTCACCATGTGCCCGTACACCCCGCAGACAAGGAACCAGCCTTGGTCCTCCAGACCACTGAGGAGCTCCTCCAGCTCAGTGCAGCCATCTCTCAAGCACATTACACCGGGGCAGACGTTCAGGGAGACCATTGATGTGAGCCTTGAAAGGTCCCACAAGGCCACGAGGTCGCCTCAAATTCTTGCGCCTTCCAGCTTACAGCCAGCGCCCAAGGTGGCATGGGCAGCCTGCCGGGGTGAAAGGGTCTGAACACCGCCCTCCACCCCAGAGTAGACAAGCAGGCAGAGGCAGAGGCAGGGCTAGCAGCAGGTGGCCATCGGAGGCCAGGGATAACCGGTTCTCTGGCTGGAGACTGAGGCCAGAGCCCAAGAAAAACCCGCCCCCTCCCAAGCCCAAGGGAGACCGCCCCTGAGGGTCCCTGGCTGCCACCAAACCCTCCCACAACCAGACTGACCAATGACAATGACCCATGGCAAGGCTGCACCCAGGACTCCTGGGTGCTACCAACTGTGAGACATGGATACGCTCTACAATTACGCATAGGTCCGCCAACCTTCAAGGGTGTGCTCCCCACCACCGTCAAACCAGCAAGGGCGATACTCCTTCAACAGGAGATCGCCAATCTTCGAAGGAAGAACGCTGTACGCTTGGTAAGCCCAAGCATTGCCCTCAGCGGCTTTTACTCCAGGTACTTCCTGGTGCCCAAAAGGGTCCTCAACTTGTTCCTCAAACAAAGAAAGTTCAACATGTTGACAGCACAGCGCATCCTCCAGTGCGTCCAACCAGGCGACTGGTTCACATCGATCGACCTACAAGATGCCTATTTTCACGTCCCGATCTGTCCCGCTCACAGAAAATATCTGCGGGTTTCCTTTCAAGGCAACGCGTACGAATTCTGTGTGTTGCCATTTGGCCTCTTGCTGATGCCCACACATTTTCAAAGTGCATGGATGCAGCACTGGCTTCACTCAGGCTGTGGGGTATTCCGATCCTAAACTATCTGGACAATTGGTTGGTTTGCTCACAGTCAAAAGCACACATAGAGGCGCACACAAAACAAGTCATAGATCAAGTGGCGAAGTTAGGGCTCTCAATACATCAATAGAAGAGCAACTTCGTACCGTCTCAATCCACAGAGTTCCTGGGGATCAAACTGAACTCTGTGAGCATGCTTGCCTCACTGTCGGAAGACAGGATTCGTCGTTGGAGACCACACTCTCCCTATTCAGAGAGGACCCTCTCCTACAGGTCAAACTATATCAAAGGTTGTTGGGGCTGATGGTAGCCGCCTTGAGAATCCTTCCACTAGGGCTGCTGAGAATGTGCTCACTTCAAGCCTGGGTAAATACACACAAGGTGCACCCGGTCCGAGATCGGTACCGGCTGGTGCAAGTTTCCAAACAATGCCAGAAGACACTGGAGTGGTGGCTCCGTCCTGGCAATCTGCGCCTCGGATCTCTTCTCGGATCCCCTCACAGAAGGGAAGTGATCACTACAGACGCCTCCAGTCTGGGCTGGGAAGCGGTCTGGAACGGGAGAGGAATAAGAGGTCAGTGGAAGGGACATTGGTAGCAAACACATATGAATGTGCAAGAGCTGCAGTCAGTGAGCTTGGCGTTACTACATTTTCACCAGCAATTAGCGCACAAACATGTGCTGGTCTGGACGAACAATACCACAGTGATAGCCTATATAAATCATCAAGGCGGCCTGCGCTCACCGGGCCTTCACCACGCAGAGCACAGACTCTGATACTGCACTGGATGCGCAGAAACTTGCGTTCCATCAGGGCAGTTCACCTCCCTAGTGTGGACAACAAGGCAGCAGACCTCCTGTCCAGAGGAGCTCCAGACAGCTTGGAGTGGAGGCTGCATCCTCAAGTGGTGAAACAGATTTGGGAGAGGTTTTGACCGGCACGAGTCGACCTCTTTGCCACAGCTGAGTCCACTCATTGCCCCCTATGAGACAGGGGCCCCCTGGGAGTAGACGTGCTAGCTCACCCCTGACCACAGGGTCTCTTGTATGCGTTCCCTCTGCTATCATTAATACCCCTGACACTAGAGAGGATCAGGGTGGAGAGAGCACAGGTTTGCTGGTTGCACCTAGATGGCCGAGACGCCCCTGGTTTACTCTCCTCTCCGACATGTTGTCAGATCAGCCGTGGCAGCTCCCGCTGCACAAGGACCTCCTGAGCCAAGCGGAGGGGCTATTAAGGCACCCGAACCCAGTCCAGCTCCAACTCTGGGTCTGGCCGTTGGACAGAGCTGTCTATTCAGACGAGGTTTGCCAGATGCAGAAGTAGAAACACTACAGTCTGTTAGGGCGCCGAGCACTAGAGCCCAGTACTCATATAAATGGAAAGTTTTGCAAGACTGGTGCCTTGCCGAAGGTCACTATCCGGTTTGACACAGGAAAATCAGCGTCCACTTTGAAGGTATACCTGGCAGCAATATCAGTGTGCCATGACAAAATTGACTCGGTGTCCCCTGGGACACATTTCCTGGCAGTGCAATTTCTTAAAGGGGCTCGGAGGCATCGTTCACCCCTGAAAAGTATGGTCCCCAAGTGGGATCTAAAACTGGTACTGCGGGCCCTTATGGGTCCCCCTTTTGAGCCCATGGCGTCAGGAGAACTGTGCCTTGTTTCATTAAAAGTGACATTTTTAATAGCCATTACGTCTGCCAGACGAGTAGGTGAGCATCATGCGCTGTCCATCGATTACACATGTATGGCTTTCACTGGAAGTGACTCGCTGGTAACATTAAGAACAAATCCATCCTTTTTGCCAAAAGTGGTGTCCTCATTCCATATTAACCAATCAGTGGTTTTGGAAACTTTCAGGCCTTCCCAGCACAAGTCAGGGGAGGACTGTAAACAGCATACACTATGCCCAGTTCAGGCCCTGTGCTGTTATTTGGATAGGACTGCATCCTGGAGCCAGTCCAACCAGCTGTTTGTTTGCTATGGGTCCCGCTCTAGAGGTCAGGTCCTATCAAAGCAACATCTAGCGCACTGGGTGACATGTGATACGCTTGGCGTATGAACAGACATACTCCCCGTTACTGGGGGACATTACGGCGTATTCTATCAGGGGCCAGGCAACTTCATGGGCTTTCCTTCAAGGTGCCTCCTTAGATGAGTTATGCAATGCTGCTACATGGACAGGTACAGTGGCTTGCGAAAGTATTGACCCCCCCCCCCCCCCCCCCCCCCTTGGCATTTTTCCTATTTTGTTGCCTTACAACTGGAATTAAAATTGATTTTTTGGGGGTTTGTATCATTTGATTTACACAACATGCCTACCACTTTGAAGATGAAAAATATTTTTATTGTGAAACAAACAAGAAATAAGACAAAAAAACAGAAAACTTGAGCGTGCATAAGTATTCACCCTCCCAAAGTCAATACTTTGTAGAGCCACCTTTTGCAGCAATTATAGCTGCAAGTCTCTAGGGGTATGTATCTATAAGCTTGGCACATCTTGTTACTGGGATTTTTGCCCATTCTTCAAGGCAAAACTGCTCCAGTTCCTTCAAGTTGGATGGGTTCCGCTGGTGTACAGCAATCTTTAAGTCATACCACAGCTTCTCAATTGGATTGAGGTCTGGGCTTTGACTAGGTCATTCCAAGACATTTAAATGTTTCCCCTTAAACCACTCGAGTGTTGCTTAGCAGTCTGCTTAGGGTCATTGTCCTGCTGGAAGGTGAACCTCCATCCCAGTCTTAAATCTCTGGAAGACTGAAACAGGTTTCCCTCAAGAATTTCCCTGTATTTAGCGCCATCCATCATTCCTTCAATTCTGACCAGTTTCCCAGTCCCTGCCGATGAAAAACATCCCCACAGCATGATGCTGCCACCACCATGCTTCACTGTGGGGATGGTGTTTTCGCGGTGATGAGAGGTGTTGGGTTTGCGCCAGACATGATGTTTTCCTTGATGGTCAAAAAGCTAAATTTTAGCCTCATCTGACCAGAGTACCTTCTTCCATATGTTTGGGGAGTCTCCCACATGCCTTTTTGCGAACACCAAACGTGTTTGCTTATTTTTTTCTTTAAGCAATGACTTTTTTCTGGCCACTCTTCCGTAAAGCCCAGCTCTGTGGAGTGTACGGCTTAAAGTGGTCCTATGGACAGATACTCCAATCTCCACTGTAGAGCTTTGCAGCTCCTTCAGGGTTATCTTTGGTCTCTTTGTTGCCTCTCTGATTAATGCCCTCCTTGCCTGGTCCGTGAGTTTTGGTGGGCGGCCCTCTCTTGCCAGGTTTGTTGTGGTGCCATATTCTTTCCATTTTTTAATAATGGCTTTAATGGTGCTCTGTGTGATGTTCAAAGTTTCGGATATTTTTTTATAACAACCCTGATCTGTACTTCTCCACAACTTTGTCCCTGACCTGTTTGGAGAGCTCTTTGGTCTTCATGGTGCCGCTTGCTTGGTGGTGCCCCTTGCTTAGTGGTGTTGCAGACTCTGGGGCCTTTCAGAACAGGTGTATATATACTGAGATCATGTGACAGATCATGTGACACTTAGATTGCACACAGGTGGACTTTATTTAACTAATTATGTGACTTCTGAAGGTAATTGGTTGCTCCAGATCTTATTTAGAGGCTTAATAGCAAAGGGGGTGAATACATATGCACGCACCACTTTTCCGTTATTTATTTTTTAGAATTTTTTTAAACAAGTTATTTTTTTAATTTCACTTCACCAATTTGGACTATTCTGTGTATGTCCATTACATGAAATCCAAATAAAAATCAATTTTAATTCCAGGTTGTAAGGAAACAAAATAGGAAAAATGCCAAGGGGGGGTCAATACTTTCGCAAGCCACTGTAGTCAGACATTTGTGCGTTTTTATCGCCTTGATGTGACAAACCGAACAAGACCCTCTCTGGGCTCTAGAGTTTTGCTATTGCCGTGGTGCTGTACTGTCGGTAATCTGGAGCCACTACAGCTTTGGTACAGCTTTCTCATTTGGTAATGGTTTTGTCATTCGAATTGAAAGGGAATGTTAGGTTATTACCATAACCCTGGTTCCCTGAAAGAGAATGACAGTCATTACCCTTAGATGTTGTGTCCCCAGCTGACCTCTGTTTTCGAAAGAAAATGGGGATGTGCTACTGTGAGGAAGTCCCTCTTCAACAGGAGGTGGGAGGGACTTCCCCCTCACAGCAGGGCCCTGATAGTGCAGCTTTTGTATATTTGCTCAGAGATTGATGGTCAGAGAGGCTCTTCCCATTCGGTAATGGTCGACGTTCTCTTTTCAGGGAACCAGAGTTATGGTAATAACCCAACGTATTTTTCACTCGAGTCGCGTCCATTTCAATGTCACCTCCACGCCTGCAGGTGTCGACTCTTCTGCTCGCGTGCTGCACTCAGGATCGTTTTCCGGTTGCCTTTCTGAGTCCGTCGCCATTTTCCAGCAGACCTCCGAGGAGAAACCCTTAAAACTGAGGCCTGTTTCTTGAATTTTTTGGATAGTTTGGGTATCTATAACGCATGTAACCAAATTAAAAAGATGTGAGTATCAAGAGGACGGGGAAATGCGTTATTTTGCTTTGTTTACTTTGAATCTGAAAAATATGCGTGGCTTGCTGTATGACGAATTGTTTGTTTTCACGCAGTCTTGAAATGTAATACACAAATGTGTGAGAGCAAGGTTATGAGGTGGCACAAGGTCCCTCACAGTGAAATAACTGTTTATACAATTCGAAACAAACAAAGAAAAAATATTGGATAAAAATAAATAAATAAGTAATCTGACTGTGTCTGCCAACAGCTACTTCATTATAACCACCCATTTTACTTTCTAAAACATTAAGCAATTCTCTTTAAGCACAGATGTTGAACATCTTCCTGGCAGCGGCCTTTCTGGGGCTTCTTTCTGATTAAACCCCAAAAAGACTGCTGCCAGTGGGTTTGCAGGATGTGGATACATGGTTAATTTATTTGTGTCTGGCAATGTTTTTGGTAAATGTAGATATTTGATTATTGGTTGGGTTACGGTACACTTAACACACACAATTAGAACATTCTGCCAAATGTGTGCTCGTTAAGCTTTAATAGGTCATTTTAACACACGTGAGAAATACATCAATTCTGAATATGTTTATAAAATATAGGTTAAGACGTTACTGCATAATGCCTTTTAGTCCAGTGCCGTGAGCGGCGTGTGCAATAGCCACTAGAGGCAAAAGAAACGGTGTTGAAATAATAGTAACAGTTAGTTTGATGACAGTTAGGATATGGGGTTGGATGCAAGTCGTATGTGATGTGGCGTGGACTGAAGTTACCAATCTATTTTGTTTGACTATATTTTTGGAAATTACTTTAGAATTTGGAATTTTTATTTTCTGCCTTTTTTCCTATAATATAGATCAAGGATGAGAAATTTGGTAGAATTGTGTTTGTAAGTGTATGAGTTAAATGTTTAGTTCTTATGCACCCTTTAGCGGCTACTACATCCGACGCTTAACTAAAAAGTAATACGCCACGTTTTCACCTGTATTTCATAAATACGTTCATAATTTATGTATTTCTCACTTTGCTATTATTACATTTACCTGTAAAAGCTTAGTGAACAAAAATGTGGCAGAATTTTCTATTTGAGTGTGTGAGTTAATATACCTTACCCGATGGGAGAAGGAATCGAGGGGAGGGATGTTGAAACCTGTTGGCTGGATGAAAAAGGCATCCTTTGCTTCATGATCTGTAGTTAGCGGTCGTCGTGCTGTTTAGTTAGGGGAGACGCAACCTTCATTAACTAAAATGGATTAAGAGAGAAATGTATAAGTGTGCATGTTGCCAGGAACACAATTGTACGTTTATTTCCTGTTTGAAAATTGCAATGTTTGTTTACAACATTATGCAGAGGTAGCTCTTAGACAAGTAAGCTTTCAGAAATAAATTGATTTCTAGATTCCTGCTTGTGTTTTCCACAGTGAAGCATTTGAAAATGAGTGGATGTCGAGTGTTCATAGGTCGACTGAGTCCCCACGCCAGAGAGAGGGACGTGGAGAAGTTTTTCAGAGGATTTGGGCACATTCGGGAGATCAATCTAAAAAACGGCTTTGGCTTTGTGGCAAGTGTCTTTACCTTAGTCTGTGCATTGCTATCAAACTTTAGAACTTCATAGACACATTTTACACTAGAGAAGATGTGTGAAATGTAATGGGACACTACCCATTGTAGCATACATGTTTAACATTATTTGATTTTAAGTCTTTTAGTAGGTTTCAAATGTTGTTTCCTGAAGATTTGGTCTTTATATGTTTGCAGCTGAGCTTTCCCGTGTTCAAATGCCTCAGATATCCAGAGAGGTGCTGGAAACCTATTTACACCACATGCCCAGCAACTTTTTTCCACTAAATTACCATTGTTAAAATGATGCCTGACTGCTTCTTATACAGGAATTCGATGACCACAGAGATGCTGATGATGCAGTCTATGAACTGAATGGGAAAGAACTGTGCAGTGAAAGGTAATGCATAGATTTGTAAATCTAAGGTATGATTTTAGTATTTAAACAACCATAAATTGGACATTTTTGGTTGATTCTCTGGCCCCACAAAATAACCAAATGGGGCCCAAGTGGATCAGTTAAATTGGACCTAGTTACAGAGGATTGGCTTTCATTCCAGTACTACACAAAGATACCACCCACAGGATGAAGATAGACAAATTATTTCAATGTATTGGCTCTGATGTATTGAGTATGATGAGACTAAAACTCCTGTTTGGTTTCAGGGTCACAATAGAGCATGCCCGCTCTCCCAGAGGAAGAGGAGGTGGAGGAGCAGGAGGTGGTGGTGGAAGGTTCTCTCCGCGGTTTAGCAGCTATCGTCAGACTCGCGGCTCAATGTAAGATACTAAACTTAAGACCTGGACCTGATTATAATTACAATTCTAGCATAATGGTTTGCCAAAATTACACAATTAGTGCTGGTTTATTCAGTAAGTTGCAATTATGCTGCAGTGATTACAATTACAACAGCGCACGTTAACACTAGAACTGCTGTGTTTATACTCGTACCTTGAACTGCCATCGGCAGTCATATGACGGTTACATTTTATACAACATCAATATTAAAATGAAAGACAAACTGTTAGATACAACTTACGTTTTATTCAAGCATGTCATATCAAACATCTGCACAGCCGAAACGCTGTATTTAAATGAACAATTAAACATGGATTTATTTTCTAACTTGCCACATATAAAGCACTACTATAAAAAATGAAAAACTATAAAAATAAACATTTCAAAAGAAACTAGTGTGTAAACAGGTACAGTGCCTTGCAATAGTATTCAGACCCTTCCTATGTGTCCCATTTTGTGAAATTACAAAATGATGCATGAGGCAGCAATTACAGCCTTAAGTCTTTTTGGGTAAGTCTCTACTAACGTTGCACTCCGGCTTGGTGCAGTTTTTGCCCACTCTTGGCAGATTTGCTCAAGCTCTCTCAAGTTGCTTGGAGATCGCTTATGGACAGCAGTTTTCAAGTATTTCCACAGAATTTCAATAAGATTAAAGTCAGGACTTTGACTGGGTAATTTAAAGAAAATTCACTTCTTATTCTTAAGCCACTCCAGTGTAGCTTTGGCCTCGTCCTTTGGTTCATTGTCCTGCTGAAAGGTGAATTTTTGTCCCAGTTTTAAGTCTTTAGCAGACTGAAACAGGTTTTCCTCTAGTGTTTGCGTGTACTTTGCTCCATCCATTTTTCCTTCAATCCTAACAAGCTTTCCACTACCTGCTGAGGAGGGGCATCCCCATACCATGATGCACAACCACTGTGCTCGACTGTAGGGGTGGTGTTGACTGGGAGATGTGCTGTGTTGGGTCTACGTCAAACTTAACGCTTTGCATTTAGACCAAAAAGTTCCAACGCCTTTTGCCACATTTTTGCAGGATCACTCGGCTGCTTTGTTGCAAACTCCATGCAGGTTTTGAGATGGCTTATTGTTAGTAATGGCTTCCTTATTTCCACCCTGCCATGCAGGTTACTTTTGTGAAGTGTTCTGGATATTGTTGACTGATGCACATTTTCTCCAATCTCAGCCATTGAACTCTGTAGCTCTTTCAAAGTTATCGTTGGCCTCGCAATGGCACATCTCACCAGTTTCCTCCTTGCCCGGAGCTCGTTTGGAGGTACGGCCTGATTTGAGTAGACTTCAGTTTATTTTATGTACCCTTCTCCTGATCTGTGTTTTTCAGTGATTTTATCCCTGACTTGCTTTGAAAGCTCCTTGGTCTTCATGGTTGAGTCTTTCCTTAATGTACTACTTGACCAAGGAACCTCACAGACGGGTGTTTTTTTATTTTTTATTATGAAATCATGAGAACCACTAATATTGTACTCAGACAGAGGCCATTCAACTAATTATGTGGCTTGTTAAGGTCATTTTGTGCACCTGAATTAATTTTAGGTTTGCCACAGCAAAGGGTTTGAATACTTATACAATCATGACTTTTCCATTTTTATTTCATTATCTGTTTACTACATTTTGTTTTTGCTTTGAATGTGTGGAGTAGGTTGGAAGTATATAACACATGAGTTCCTACTTCAGTGTCATGACTGCAAGCTTTAAAGCAACAAAATGTGAAAACTGAGAGGGGCTGAATACTTTTGTAAGGCACTGTGTAAGTACATACAAAACTGTAAAAACGAAAGTAGTTTTTAATTTAAAATGAAATCAACATGTCTTCTCTCGCGTGTGCCACTTGTTGCAGCACTGATTCCAGGTTGAGCTGCAGTAGCCTGCAAGTGAAGTAATTGATGGCTACCATGTCCAGTAAAGAGAACATGTTTGTATATAAAAAATGAGAATATTGTAGGTTATTTTCAAAATAAAAACATGTATTGTAAAAGGCAGTCAAAGTGACTGTTCTTGGTAAAGGGGATTGTAACTTTTTTTTTATTTGTGATCCTGCTTTTCAAACACCATCAGGGTATTCAATACATATATTTAAAAAGTCAGTAACGGACAACCGTGTATCTCTCACACACACAGAGTAATTGTAAATTTTAAAAGTGAAAAATGTCAAGATGACTGCTGTGGCAGTTCTAGTGTTAACATGTTTACTGTATTTCTCCAAAATAACCAAGCAAATACAGTACAAATTCAAAAACATACTAGAGTACCAGTCAGAAGTTTGAGTACACCTGCTTGAAACCAGGTTTTTCATGATTATCTATGCTTTTAACTGTATAAACTTGTCTATAAACACTTAATATTTCATTATATGATGTGTACTTGTATAAGCTGATAATCATAAGTGAATTGCATTCAAAAATTTAATTTTTAAATGAAAATGTAAATCTTGTCAATTTCAATGAAATGGTCACCCAGAGCAAGGGGATTGGAAAGTCTGAAGCCCGTCAGTTAAAAGTCTAAAATGTGTATAACACGGTGTTAGAACACTGGCCTAAGTATAAAAGTGTCTTTGTTAGATGTTTCCTGAGTTTACTAGCATGTTACCTAATTAACCTTTTGTCACCAATTATTGTTAACAGGTGAGGGTCCATGATTACTATAAATATAGGTAGCATAGGCACAAGTTTGTCATTCCTGAATGTAAGGGAGCAGAAAATGGCAAAATACGCGCAGTTAAGCAAAGAAAAAAGATCTAAAGTCTGTAATTACTTTAAGTTTAAGACAAATCGCAAGAATTTTGCTAGTGTCTGTAACTGCTGTGGCCCAGACCATCAAATGATTTGAAGAAACTGGCACTCATGAGGATCGAACAAGGTCAGGCAGGCCAATGGTGACCTCAGGATCAAAGAACAAATTCATACGAGTCACAAGTCTGCGAAACCGGCGATTAACTGCCCCTGAAATACAAGCTCAGCTAAATGCTACTAGAAGTACAGATGTTTCAACATCAACTGTTCAGAGGCGATTACGTGAAGCTGGCTTAACTGGTTTCTTTGCAGCAATTCTTCCGTCGTTAAGAGTGCAGAATAAGAGGAGGAGACTTGCCTGGGCCAAAAAACACAGAAACTGGACGTTTGAGGAGTGGAAGTCTGTCTTATGGACCGATGAGTCAAAATTTGAAATATTTGGGTCCAACCACCGAGTATTTGTAAGACGTAGAGAGGGTGAGCGCATGAGTTCTGCATATGTGGTTCCCAGTGTCAAGCATGGAGGAGGCAGTGTCATGGTCTTTGGGGTTGTTTTGCTGGTGACAGAGTTGGTGATCTTTACCAAATCCATGGCAAGCTCAACCAGCATAGCTATCATAGCGTGTTTCAGAGGCATGCCATTCCATCAGGGTTACGGCTAGTTGGGCAGTCCTTCATTCTTCAGCAAGATAATGACCCGAAACACACCTCAAAGTTGTGCAAGTACTAACTGGCGAAGAAGGAAAATGAAGGACAACTCAATCTAATGACCTGGCCTGCCCAGTCTCCAGACTTCAATCCCATAGAACTTGTATGGGACAAACTGGACAGAAGAGTAAAAGCAAAGCTACCCACAAGTGCCCTACATCTGTGAGAATTGCTGGAGAAGAGCTGGGAAGACATGTCGGGTGATTTCCTGCTGAAACTTGTTAACCGAATACCTTGTGTTTGTGAGGCTGTTAAGGCAAAAAGTGGCTATTTTGAGGAATCAAAGATTTAGAGCCAATTTTCTTGAACATTGCTTTGATACTCCTTATGTTTTGTTTTGTATATTGTAACATGCGTTTTCATTTTCAAGTATTTACAGAAACGTATATGACATAAAACATTGTCAATTATGAAAAATACCTAGTTCCACCAAGTGTACTCAAACTTTTGACTGGTACTGTGTATAGCTTATTTTTTCAAGTAAATGGGGGTCCAGAAGTGGTTGAAAATGCAACAGTGATAGAGTGACAGATGTGTAATTGAACTGTAATCCATCAATTATATGGTTTAATTACTGTTACACTGGTGTGCCAAGGTTCAACTACAATGACATTGTAATTACCGTTAATTAAGAATTGCATAATTACATTGGAATTGACCCCTGGTCTGATACACTATGCACCTGGCTTATTCTGTAGAATTGTAACTGTAAAGCAAAGCTGGCAAGACTTGCATAAAAAGTGTTATCTCGTCAACCATTGAAATTCACTTTGACAAACATGTTTCTGATAAGCCATTGCATGCTTTTGTAGCAGCCTTAACTCTGTACTTTGTCTTTGCAGGTATGGTCCTCCTGTGCGCACAGAGCACAGAATCATTGTTGAGAACCTCTCATCCCGGATAAGTTGGCAGGTTAGAGCACTGATCTAAGTTTAATTTAATCTTCCAGCTACACTAGTCCTTCTTATGATTTTGTTTTCTGGCATACAACTGCCATCCCATTGATAAAACACAGGTTTAAAAACAGAACACCACCTTGAGAAATAAAACAAACTAAATTCTTTAAACCCTGTTGGAACCAGCAATATGCAGGCACACCCTCACCCAGCCAAGCCATGAAAGGGTATGTAGTGTTCCTTGTTGGTGCTGTCTCCTGAATTCATTACTCAGACATCATCAGATTGATCAGATCTCTTTGTCTAAAAATTAAATCCACTTGTCAATTTGTAGTCTTTACTCCCTTCCCCTTACCTCAAAGCTTTATACCTGGGATGCTGGTTAAAACTCAGATTTGAATGATGAGTGAAGCTTCAGTATATTATTCAAGACTTTTGTAGATCTAAACAATCATTTTTTTTATTTCTAAGCATCTAACCAAGTACGTCTTAAACCTTCTTTTTTTAACAGCTGCTCTTATCTGGTCTCTCCTGAGCGGTGTTGCATTCCCCCCCTCCCTTATGGGACAAGGGGAGGGGGGTCTATTGTGATTAGCACCCTCTGCTGTTGTCCTGAATAGTGTCCATTTGGTGCCTCTCCCTGTACACAGTTGCCGGTGGTGTATATCTTGGCTGGGACCCCCTAGTGGGTGAAAGTGGTCTAGCGCAGGTCAGCCTTAGGAGGTCCATAGCTGCAATCCTGAGGGTCTGTGGTCTGGATTTCCTGGCTGCAGTTTTTTTCTTCCCCGTTATGGTTTTTTTTCTGTTGCTGGCGGAAGGGGGTGTTAACGGTTGGAGCCTCCTTACTCTGGTGGTTCCTTTCTTGTGGACGTTGGATTCCGAAACCCAAAGCCAAATCCCTTTCTCAAAGGCTATACAAGGCTTGGTCCCATTGCTATTTGGACAAGTGGCTCTTTGCTTAAGGTCCGCCCTGGGTTTGAATGGTAAGTAGTGCAATAGCTAATGTGATTGGTGTGGGAGGAGGGATTTCTCTCGGTAGATACAATTTGAATATGCTTGAATCTGGGAGGATGGAGGATGGGTGTGTGGCTGCAGTGTTTTGTCACGATTTCAGGCATCCACTGCGTGCCCTTTTTAATCTATTTCCTTTACCCCACCACCTTTTACTTGTGTTTCTTAATCCGTAACCAAAAGCCAGTACTTACCAGTTTGAAAGTAGCAGTTGCACTGTGAAGCCAGATTGTACTGTTAGTAATCTGCTCAAGCAGCTATTCTCATGAGGATTTGCTGTTCAGATACCTGGAGATCACATGATGCTATTGCATGCTTTTTCACAGTGTCCTAACCTAATGGTATTGCCACCTGTAGTGTGGTATATTCTACCCTTGAGCAGGGGCGTCCCAACGAGATGACATGCCAGCTTTGTGTCCCTTTGGAGACCTCTTTAGTGGTTTAACAGTTTCCTTCCACACTTAACCCATCCCTCTGGTGAACATTCAACCTGTTTGAGGTCTGACTGACGTAACGGGACTTGCGGCTTTTGTATCAGGAGGTATATCCACTAAAAGTATACAGTATATCTTTCTAAACAGCTGAGAATCTGAACATTAATAGAATAACATTTTCACTCTGACATATACCTTATGATTATCTAGTTTGAATTTTAAAAATAAGTTTTAAAATGTACTCAAATTTATTTCTTTAGAAATCTCTACATGTAATTTAGTGACCTCCTACCTAAAAACTGTGACAGTGTCAGTGGTAGCCACAACTCTCAGGAGCTAGGATCAGAAAGAATTATATAAATACATGTCTGGTTTTCATTTTACACCAAATTGTGTGACCGGGTGCCTAATGTAAGAAGTTCACCGTCAGAGTGATCTGTCAACCTATCAACATATTCTGTAAAGAATATTTCTTTCAAGTCGGTAAGCATTCTTGGTTATGTAAAGCAATTTAATATGCTCTCCGGTAATGCTGCGCTTTAAAATCATGGTATATACAGTAATCCAAACCAAAACCTAAGATTCTGAAGTGCTGCACCTCATAATAAAATGTATCTGTATTGGCCTGGGGCTTCAGTGAAATTAATTTTAATTAGTTAGTTATCCCTGGAGTTTATCTTGTGAATGTTTCACTACAGTTAATATTTAGCTTTCTGTCTGTAACTTTTTTCCTATAAAACCATCCCTGATTGGTTGTTAGAGCCTTTGGAGATGTCAGTCGTTTTGTAAACAACTGATGGTTGTTTAAAAAGACTAAAAATGGGTATCTAACATCACCATTACATCATCGTTCATATATGAATGATTTCTAGCGGCACTAATTACTTTAAAATGTAGACACAAATCTTCGGTGTGCATTCCCTTGTTATAATGTGTTGTAATGTGCATTCTGAAATTGTAACCTTCAAATAAGAGATTTCTCTTATGTGTTTTTGTGACATCTTGTTTTCTTATTTACAATTCAGGATCTGAAGGATATGATGAGGAAGGTTGGTGAAGTCACGTTTGTGGATGCACACAGATCCAACAAGAATGAAGGGTAAATTCCTGTACAAGCCAGGCCAGGCCAGACCACAATGTATTGCATACCAGAACTATTTTCAGCTAGTGCTGCAATGATTATTGTTGAAGTAGACTACTTTGCAGTCATTAACAAAGATTTTAACTGATCATTTGCTTCTCCATCTTAACCATTCAGTAGTACTAAGTTTATTGCCTGTGTTTGACCTTTATTTGCTATTTAATCATCATTTGGGCTTGACACTTATTTCAGAGGATTACTGAACAGATTTAATACACATAGTCCCATGGGCCCTGTGCCTTCAGTTTTATTTCCTCAGTATACACTGGAGGTAATGGAAGTAGGGAATGAAGGGGTTCTGCTGTGCTAATGCAAGTAAAGCCTGTAGGTCTCACTGTAATTCCTCCCCATGTTTGTTTGTTTTCCAGAGTGGTGGAATTTGCTTCACACCGCGATATGAAGAACGCCATTGATAAACTAGATGGGACTGAGCTTAATGGACGCAAACTCAAACTAACTGAAGATCGCAAGAGGAAGTAAGTATATACATGTTTTGTTAGAAGGGTAGGGTGACAAGTGTACTGTACTTTACTGTTAACCAGTCTCCTGCTCCCTACTAGTTCTGAGCATGTATTTTGTATATAGAATCTGACTTGCTCAATAAAGAAGACAAACTTTAGTTGCACACTTCCAGCTTTTACCTTTATGGATACAGCAGACATCACTTTGGTCCTCTAGATAATACAAGACGATGTTTAAAGCAAGTTGGAACTTGTATATCTATAACTAAAATTAAGTACTCTTTTTAACCCTTTGCTGTCCTATTTCGGACCTGATGTTTTTTCTCCGGAAAAAGCCGACAAAACCTTTCAATGGCCAAGTGAGACCGATAGGAGCTGAGAGAAGCCAAAAAAAGGTTTAAAAGGGACGGATCTGAGCAATACACGTAGCCTGTGCACCAGAGATAACATAAACAAACAAGATAGCTGCTTCTGTATCTAGCACTCAAACAATATCACAGACATTTGCAGAGCCTTTTGAGATGTTATAGTAATAAAATAATGACTTGGATTGATCACATTATTGTGGAGTTTGGTGATAAAACAAGTGATCAGGAGGTGATTTGTCAGTATGCACAACTATGAAGAGGTATGTGATAAGTACAGCGAAAAAGGGGTGGGGCGGGAGTGTCTGAATGTCCTGTTGATATGGAGTGCCTTTTTTAAACCTGTTTTACTTTTAATAAAATTACTTTTAAACGGCACATGTAAAATAAACGAAGTGTGTGAACATGAATTGGACCTGACAGGTGCTGAATAAATGGACCACAAAGGGTTAAATGTGTGGATCTAATGTAAATTTGCTTTGTTTTAGGAGCAGAAGCCGCTCCCGCTCCAGAAGCTACACCAGGTCTCGCAGTCGTTCCCGATCCAGGAG
Organism: Polyodon spathula; assembly: GCF_017654505.1. Lineage (NCBI taxonomy): Eukaryota > Metazoa > Chordata > Actinopteri > Acipenseriformes > Polyodontidae > Polyodon > Polyodon spathula. The sequence goes on from NC_054550.1 coordinate 18,411,989, forward strand.
CCGTTCCAAATCCCCGAGCAGGAGCCGAAGCAGGAAACGCAGCCGTACCAGGTCGCGCTCTGTCAGCCACAGCCCAGAGAGGAAGCCCCTTCCCCGGGCAGACCCACGCTCCCCCTCCCGCTCTCCCTCTCACGCCAAGTCTCGCTCCCCCTCTCGCTCTCTCTCCAAGTCTCGATCAAACTCCCGATCCCCTCCAGTGCAGAAGAGGCAATCCAGATCCCCCTCAGCTGAGAGCCAGCACTGAGAGCCGTCTCCCTGCCTGCACCAGCTATATCTGTAGATGTGGTTATCAGCCTCGTATCTGTTTAGAATTGCAGTCCTCTGTTAAAGCAGCTGCTGGTGGTGTGATTTATTGTTGGTTGCATAATAGAAAACCACAGTGATGCTCTTTTTACACAAACTGCATAACTTTATTTTTATTCTGTTTTCATTTGGAAACTGTAGTTATCCATCCATAATGTTTGGATGTCTTCAACACCCGCACTCTGCAGCCTGTATGGGATTGCGACAGCCAATGTTACCTAAAGAGGTGTTTTTGTGTGTTTTTTTTTTTTTTTTTAAATAAAATTTCTGCACCTTCATAGTTTTTCATTGTCTTGTAATTTAATTTCTTACATGGATGTGTGCTTTGACAGGTGGACTGGTTTTCTATGAGTTATTATTTTACACCCCCTTTAACTCTTTGCGGTCCTATGTCTGACCAGGTCTGACACTAATTTTTTCTTTCCAGTACAAAAAGACATAAAGCACAGTTCTCTAGTCGTTTTTTCTCAAAAAAGCAGAGAAAACCTTTCAATGGCCGAGCAAGTCGGATAGGAGCTGAAATGAAGCGAAAAAAATAAGGTGTATCTGATAGCCACATGTACCACATAGATAACACGGACATAAACAAAGAACAATAAATAAACAAAGATAGCTGCTTCTGCATTCAGCGCACAAAGAATATCGCAGACATTTGCACAGGTTTTCGAGATGTTATAGTAATAAAATAATGACTTGGATTGCATTATTGAGGAGTTTGGTGATAAAACAAATGAATTTATCAATATGCACGTCTATAAAGAGGTATGTGAAAAAGGGGTGGGCCTTGGCTGAAGATGCAGTACTGATGACCTTTTACCATGCAGTGTCTTTTAAATAAATTGGAACTGACAAGCGCTGAATAAATGGACCGCAAAGGGTTAAGTGAGTTATTGCTGATTATATATATAATTAGTGCCTATAGAGTCTACATCCCCTTGAACTTTTTTCACATTGTGTTCTCAGTGCCTCAGAGTTTCATGCATTTTAAATGAGCTTTTTTTGTCCACTTATCTACACCATACTCTACCCTGTTAAGGGGGGAAAAAACTGAAAGATCATAATTGGGTAAGTCTCCACCCCCCTGAGTTAATACTTGGTGGAAGCACTTTGGCAGCAATTACAGCTGTGAGTCTGTTGGGACAGGTCTCTACCAACTTTGCACACCTAGATTTGGCAATATTTGACCATTCTTTACAAAACTGTTTAAGATCTGTCAAGTTCCTTGGGGAGCATTGATGGACAGCAATCTTCAAGTCATGTCACAAATTTTTGATTGGATTTAGGTCAGGGCTCGGTGACTGGGCCGTTCAAGGACATTCACCTTTTTGCTCCTTAGCCATTCCAGTGTAGCTCTGGCTGTGTGCTTTGGGTCATTGTCATGCTGAAAGGTGAACTTCCATCCCAGTTTCAGCTTTCTTGTAGAGGGCAAGTCCTCAAGGACTTCTCTACTTTGTGCTATTCATTCTCCTTTCTATCCTGACAAGTACCCCAGTCCCTGCCGATGAGAAACATCCCCATAATGTAATGCTGCCACCACCATGCTTCACAGTAGGAATGGTTTTCTTTGGGTGATGCACTTCGTTGGGTTTGCATTTAGGCCAAAAAGTTCTGTTTTAGTTTTTCAGCTTTTACTGCTGAAATTATTTTAATACATTCAATTCCCTCCAGTTTCTAAATTTTATGAATGTGAGGTGCTGGTTAGTCTGTCTCTGTGACGGCTGCATTTCGGGTTAGTATTTTCAGTACCATTTCCCCTTCATATGAAATACATTTCCCTTCTGAATTATCCAAAAAGGAGTAATACCTGCCAACTAACATAAGTATTCTGTAATCTCTCAGATTTTTGTTAGAATAAAACTAGAAAACATAACTGCATAATACATGAAGCACTAAAAGCATACTGAAGTAAAGTTGCGGTCAATGTTTACAGCTTACTGCTTTATCAGGAACCAGACACACAGCTTTCCAGCGTTTCATTACCAAACATAGGCACATGCAAGCTACTTTCTATCCACTGAAATAAACACTTCACAGTGAAGTTCAAACACTCAACACCCAAAGCAGATGCTCTACCTGCCATTGTGGATGAAACCGAGTGCAAGTTATACAGGCACTGGTACAATGGAAGAACACAATGTGTGATCACATACACACACCCAAAACTTCAAGGGCAATCAGGACCAGGAACCTGGCCTTAATACTGCAGGTACATAGAAATGCCATAGAAAAACTATTGGCCTCAAAACAAGGTCTCACTGGATACACTGTGTCTGAAAAAACAAAGCCAAGTCAACCAATTGAACATACAGTGCAAATTACCTATAACCGACCAAAACTAAATACACTGCTCCATTCAAGTATCACCTGAAGTATGGCTTATTTATCTAAGTAGTCCAGTTTACAGTTTGCATGGAGACTTAGTGGTAGTAAAGGACAAACAAACCATGTACAAAGAACACTATGGGAAGGAGATGACAACTATTTACAGAGGGGAAACCGGACTGGGTACATTTGTCACTTCTTGCAATAACAAACGTATTCCAGTTCACTTGTAAACAATCCCTCCAAACAGCAAAGCAAACTGAGTGACATACTGCAGCAAGCACCAAAGTAAGTATCTAGACCTGTCTCAGACGCAAATGATACCTTGTCAAAAACATGCATTATACAAGCCCTTATGTTGCATCTATATCTTACCACGTGGTCACACATACATCATTCACAACAAGCTATTAATTTTATTATCAATAACAGCAGTTCGTTGAATGTGAAGTAAATCTTTTTCATTATCACCCGATAAGGGATGATGGTCTGTGGTACAAGGTACTGATCAACAAGGCATGATATAAGGCACGCCACTAATATTTGTCTGCTTAAAGTTTCGTAAACACCAGAGGTCCCTCACGCATTTCCTCCAGAACAGCGTTTTCTAGACATTCATGACGCTCTTTCAACATGTTCCATTTCACCTGCAATGACTTGATGTTGTAAACACCAGACAAAACCAAAAGAACACAGAACAGAAAGTATTATCCGTTTGGGGATGATGGAAAAGGTGTTATCAGAGAGAACATCTGCTCTAGTAAAATTGGAACTTTCGAAAAAGTGCAATGTGAAACCAATAGAACTCTGTTTGGTTCACTTGCAGACTAAAGTTTATCCAGACTAAACTAATTTGAAGTCACTTTAAATGAAACAAGTTGAATTTTTCTGGTGCGAAACAAACCTAAAAAAAGTTTAACTTGCAAGTGAACGTTAGGTTATTACCATAACCTTGGTTCCCTGAAAAGAATGACAACCATTACCGAATGGGAAGAGCCTCTCTGATCCGTCAATCACTGAGCATATATAAAAAAGCTGCCCTATCAGGGCCCTGCTGTGAGGAGAAAGTTCCTCCTACCTCCTGCTGAAGAGGGACATCCTCTGGAGCTCCTCTAGACAGGTCTGCTGCTCTGTTGTCCACACCGGGGAGGTGAACCCCCCTGATAGAACGCAAGTTTCTGTGCGTCCAGGTCAGGAGTCTCTGTGCTGCGTGGTGAAGGCCCAGCGAGCGCTCGCCGCCTTGCTGGTTTATGTAAGCTACCACTGTTGTGTTGTCTGTCCAATCCAGCATGTGTTTCTGCGCTAACTGCTGCCGAAAATGAGATAACGCCAGGGCTACTGCTTGCAGTTCTTGGGCATTTATATGCGCTTGCTGCTAATGCCCCTTTCATTGACCTCTTATACCCCTACCATTCCAGACCGCTCCCCAGCCCAGGCTGGAGGCCTCCGTAGTGACAACTTCCCTTCTGTGAGGGGATCTGAGGCACAGATTGCCAGGACGGAGCCACCACTCCAGTGTCTTCCGGCATTGTCTGGACACTCACTGCAGCCGAGTCGATAGCGAACCAGGTGCACCTTGATCGTATTCACCCAAGCTTGAAGCGGGCGCATTCTCAGCAGCCCTAGAGGAAGGATTCTCGAGATGGCTGCCATTCCAATAACCCTTGAAACACACTGACCTGTAGAAGAGCACTCTCTGAATTGGGAGAGTGTGACTTACAATGACCGAATCCTGTTTTCCGACAGTGAGGCAAGCATGCTCACAGAGTTCAATTTGATCCCCAGGAACACTATGGATTGTGATGGTACAAAGTTGGTACTTTTGTTGATGTATGGAGAGCCTTAACTTCATCACTTGATCTATGACCTGTCTGGTGTGCACCTTGACGCGTGCTTTAGAATGTGCACAAACTAGCCAATTGTCCAGGCAGTTCAAGATCCGAATACCCAGCAGCCTGTGTGGAGCTAGTGCTGCATCCATGCACTTTGAAAATGTGCGGGGCAGCACGCAAAATTCATACGCGTTGTGCAGGATGGATCGGGACATGGAAGTAGGCATCTTGCTGTGCGGTCAACATGTTTAACTTCCGAACACAAGTGGTGTGCCCATCCTGGTCACACTGGTGAAAACCACCGGAGGATCCTGCCGAACACACTGACATGGTGAGGGGACATCGGTGCCAAGCAATACGCTTCAGTGCTGAGCTGTCGGCGTCAGTGATCGTAGTCAGTGCAGAGGTGAACGCGGATGGTGCTATGCTGTTGTGATCGGTGACGAGGAAGAGCGTGGTTGGTGCCGAGCTGTTGTAGTCAGCACCTAGTTAATCAGCGTCATGCTCGGCACCAAGGACGGCAAGTGCTAGGAGAGCCCGAAGCTGAGAAGGGCGCACAGGCCCAAGCTGGATGGTAGCTGGAGCAGAGTCTATCATGGTAGAAGACGGAGCCGCAAGCCCGCAGGGTCACCCTACAGCACCACAATAGCTCACACAACTCAGAAAAAGGTACTTAAACTACACGAGGTAATAGCAAAGAATAAAAGCTTAGCGCTAATCTCTGTAGAGGGGTTGAAACCAACTCTAATCAGAAGAATCTCCGAAGCGAGACTAAGGCAACTAGCAATCTTAAAAACAATCATATTAATGTAGCTTACTGTTAGGAATCCAATTTGTAGGTCAAACCCATACAAATGAGCCAATTTCCAGCACAGAGAACAGACAATCAAGGTGTTCTCAGTGAGGTGAGAGAGAAAATGGCGATATGCTTCTGTCACAATGACTCTCTTCAGCAGGAGGTGGGAGGGACTTCCTCCTCACAGCAGGGTCCTGATATGGCAGTTGGTTGTTTTTTTGTTTATAAATATCTCCAGACGGGTGTAGCCATTTCCAGAGATAATAATACAAATATAATAATAATAAAATAACAAATTAAAGAAGTTTGTTTTATTCCTGCACACAAATCTAAATAGATAAATGCCACAGGTCACAGTGTCCTGAAACTTATTTGTATACATTACCTGTTTTAAAAAAAATAAATAAAAAGGTTCTGTTTTCTGTGTATAAGTTCCTGACCCCAACCTTTCGGGTCATAAAATATTATACAGAAAATGAAAAGAAAAATAGCATTTAAGCTAATTGGAAAATAGAGTCGGGTCAAATACACCCGAAACCTAATAGGAGGTTTAAAAAAAAAAAAGATCTCTTTATAATGAAAAACATAACAAATTAACAAATTGGTTTATATAAATGTAATAAATTCTCTTACGCACAAAATTACAACAAAAGCCACAGCAAAATGTTCTACATGTCAGGAGAGCAAGCAAAAAAATTAAATTATAAACCAGGGCCCTAATCAACAGCAAAACCATTTGCAGCCATTTCTTCAGCTTTACTAATCCAATTAAACCCACCCTCTCCCTCCCCACTAGGCCCCTATAGTACATTCCCTGAGAAACACAGTATCACATTGTCACAGTATTCAGTTTGGTTCCCCAGGTTCATTAATATTACCACCCTTCCCCACTTTACTAAAAGAAAATTGTCACTTTGCTGTGCAGAACCTTCGGGGGGGGGGGGACACACAAAACAAACAAGACACCTATTTATTGCTTGTAAAGCCAGTTTATGAGTTACCATGCACTCCTTTAAGTAGAATAAATAGTTCAGGACAATAGTGTCACCCTGAATAACATTCACGGCATTGTGTCACTGCCTTGGTTTAGGCTTGCTGTCTGTATAAGTTGAAATGGTAGAGGCTATTCCAGGACTACATTGCAAAAATAAATTCTAATAAAAAGACATTTTTGGTATGGCTAGGAAACCAATAACACCATCCTGAAAAATATTTTAAACAGCTATGTTAAAACACCGATAACCCACTTAAAGGGGGTGTACAATAATAAATCACAGAAAAAAAGAAAAAACATGCTTTGGAAACAAACCAGCCCACCATGATCACACATGTATGAAATTAATTTGCAGGACATTGAAAAACTATGAAGGGGTGGAAATTATACATATAAAAAAAAAATTAAAAAACACTTATTTTGGTAACATTAGCTGTTGCAATCCCATACAGGCTGCAGTTTCCAAAAAAAAAAAAGTTATGCCCACCATTTGTATAAGAAGAGCATCTCATATGGTTTTCTATTAAGCAACCTACACTAAAATCACACCACCAGCAGCTGCTTTAACAGACCGGACTGCAACTCTAACCAGATACGAGACTGATAACCACATCTACTGTCGTGGAAATTCTAATAAAGGAAGAGAGACTGCGAGTTCCAAACACACAGGCCTTTATTTATTAAGTTTGCAAACTGTGAACACTCTCAGCACACAGGGTGCTAGATAATCATTGAGTAGTATTCCAACATACAGAGTTGGATCAGTTCCTTATATACCTTAAAACTATTAGTAAGGCAGAAGGCTAGCCAATGATGATTCAGATATTAGCATATAAGGGAAACAATTTATAACTGTGCATACGTAGGATATAGCTAAGCAAGCAAATAACAGAATGGCTGTTTTGTGTGTATAGCAAAAAAAGAAAGATAAGTCTGGCTCATCTTATTATCCATTGTCTCACAGCTGCAATGTAGGCAAAACTTTATCTTAAGCAAAGCGTACAAGGTTATGGGAGCAAGATTACAGTACTCTTCCATGGCAGGCAAATCCAATTTTCTATAATATTTCTCTTACATTCCCCCCCTTTTGAGACTATGTCTCAACATTACAATATGATTTCAGAAAATGGATTATCATGGTTTTCTACAGGCATTTAGAGTGGTAAGTTAAGTACTGCATTAGTAGTTTTAACAAAACAATTTTTAACACATTGTATACCCAAGCAAACACATATTACTATAAGTTAAGCAAGGTTTACAAAGTTTAACATATAGTGTAATATGAACAAAGTGACAACCCAACGTATCCCGCTTGCAGATTTTTTTTTTCTCTTTTTGTTCTGAGTTCTGTGTGATTTTCAGTGTGGCTGCGGTTTGTAATATCTAGCTCTTTTAATTATCTTTAAGTTCAGTTAAGAGCCAGGTGAGAGACACAGTTAATATGCTGCCAAGAAAAATAAGTCAGGACTCTGGGGGTCCAAAGCTGACTGTCCCAAGGCCATCCGAGCCGTCTACGTTATTCCAGGGGGCGATACATCTCCCTCCGGGCTGTAGGGCACTTTTCTGCAATGGCTGGCGTGGACCCACGTTGATCGTTCAGTGACTTTCGCCGCTGTCTGCACCTGGAACGGACCTGTCCAGCGTTGTTGATGCCAATGCTTCCGGCGGAGGTCTTTGATGATCACCAAGTCCCCAGGCAGGAGCTTGTGCAGCGCCCCTTCCTTTGGTTCGGGTAGGGCGGCTTTTTTACCCTGGGAAAAATAGACCTCAGAACATTGTTAAGAGAAGCACAATATTTCACCATTTCATCCTCACATTCCATTAGGGTGAGCCTATTTTGAGGAAAAGGTGTGTTCAGCATCCGCATTGGGCATACCGTCAATACTTCATGGGGTGCTAGCCCTGTAGTACTGTGCGTGTGTCCGCGCATGTACATCAGGGCCAGTGGCAATACTGTAACCCAGAAGAGCCCTGTTTCAGCCATGAGCTTAGTTAGTTTAGTTTTTATTGTTTGGTTCACTCTCTCCACCAAGCCTCCGCTTGCGGGGTGGTAGCTACAGTGTGTGCGTAAATCAATTTGTAGGCTTTCAGAAATGTTCTGTACCACACTGTTCACAAAATGAGAACCATTGTCAGATGTCAATTTAGATGGCAGACCCCACCCGGGGGATAATCTCTCTCATTAGGCTTTTTGCTACTGCCATAGCTGTGATAAAATCCATCATAACATGTTCAAAGGGGGCCTCAGGCCTTGGATGAGCGGACACGGACATGGGCGTGCTGCGGGCTACATTGTTGGTCACACAAATCACACATTTAGCAAAAAAATGGTTAGCATATGTTTAAAAACCTGGAGCAAACAAAAAATTGTTAACGACATTCACCACCCCTCCCTTTGACACATGGTCTTGGCCGTGTACCAACTTAGCTACATAAGGGAAACGTGAACTGGGAAGGGCAGGCAACCCAATGGGTCCTCTCCAAATCTTACGAGTAGAATCATAAGAGCATTTGTTTTTCCACAGAGCTGTCTCAGCAGGACCCACACTGTGTTGCAAGTCAGCTACATCCTGTAAAGAAAATACAGATTCAGTCAAAGCAGGTAATGATACCACTTGGAGCACAGGGGCCTGAGTTGATGCGGCAGCTGCTTTAGCAGCAGCATCTGCAACAGCATTCCCTTGAGAGACAGGATCAGAAGCGTTAGTGTGTGTCTGGCACGTTCAACACGGGCACATCAGTAAGATCGGGTCGTGGCTTGCAGACCTGTTCTACTAAGGCGATGCAATCGTGAGGTTCTCCATCGGCTTCTGTAGGAAGAAGTATAGCAGGGTTAAGCACAGTACAGCATTTTAGCACAACATGTGACATGGTCATTAATACATTCTGGTAATGTAGTAGACGAGCTGGAGTCAGATGTGCTGTCTTGGCCTGTGAAATGAGAGCATGTACTGCATGAGGAACATGTACAGTTAGAGGGCACACTGCAACTAGGTCAGCACCAGCCAGCACAGCTTCAGTGGTGGCAGCCACCGCTCTCAAGCAACAGACTAGCCCTCGGGCTACGTTATCAAGGCGCTTGGAGTAAAAAGCCACAGGTAGTTGTTCTCCTCCCATGCTCTTGTGTCAGTACTGCCGACATGAATCCTCCCTTTACACAAACAAACAGGTTAAAAGGTTTAGAGTGATCGGGTAACCCAAGACAGGGCAGAGAGGACAAGAGCTGTTTAAGTTTTTTTTTTTTTTTTTAGGGCAGTCAGTCATAAGAACATAAGAACATAAGAAAGTTTACAAACGAGAGGAGGCCATTCGGCCCATCTTGCTCGTTTGGTTGTTAGTAGCTTATTGATCCCAAAATCTCATCAAGCAGCTTCTTGAAGGATCCCAGGGTGTCAGCTTCAACAACATTACTGGGGAGTTGATTCCAGACCCTCACAATTCTCTGTGTAAAAAAGTGTCTCCTATTTTCTGTTCTGAATGCCCCTTTTTCTAAACTCCATTTGTGACCCCTGGTCCTTGTTTCTTTTTTCAGGCTGAAAAAGTCCCTTGGGTCGACACTGTCAATACCTTTTAGAATTTTGAATGCTTGAATTAGGTCGCCACGTAGTCTTCTTTGTTCAAGACTGAACAGATTCAATTCTTTTAGCCTGTCTGCATATGACATGCCTTTTAAGCCCGGAATAATTCTGGTCGCTCTTCTTTGCACTCTTTCTAGAGCAGCAATATCTTTTTTATAGCGAGGTGACCAGAACTGCACACAATATTCAAGATGAGGTCTTACAAGTGCATTGTACAGTTTTAACATTACTTCCCTTGATTTAAATTCAACACTTTTCACAATGTATCCGAGTATCTTGTTAGCCTTTTTTATAGCTTCCCCACATTGCCTAGATGAAGACATTTCTGAGTCAACAAAAACTCCTAGGTCTTTTTCATAGATTCCTTCTCCAATTTCAATATCTCCCATATGATATTTATAATGTACATTTTTATTTCCTGCGTGCAGTACCTTACACTTTTCTCTATTAAATGTCATTTGCCATGTGTCTGCCCAGTTCTGAATCTTGTCTAGATCATTTTGAATGACCTTTGCTGCTGCAACAGTGTTTGCCACTCCTCCTACTTTTGTGTCGTCTGCAAATTTAACAAGTTTGCTTACTATACCAGAATCTAAATCATTAATGTAGATTAGGAATAGCAGAGGACCTAATACTGATCCCTGTGGTACACCGCTGGTTACCACACTCCATTCTGAGGTTTTTCCTCTAATCAGTACTTTCTGTTTTCTACATGTTAACCACTCCCTAATCCATGTACATGTGTTTCCTTGAATCCCAACTGCGTTCAGTTTGAGAATTAATCTTTTGTGCGGGACTTTGTCAAAAGCTTTCTGGAAATCTAAATAAACCATGTCATATGCTTTGCAATTATCCATTATCGATGTTGCATCCTCAAAAAAATCAAGCAAGTTAGTTAGGCACGATCTCCCTTTCCTAAAACCATGTTGACTGTCTCCCAGTACCCTGTTACCATATAGGTAATTTTCCATTTTGGATCTTATTATAGTTTCCATAAGTTTGCATATAATAGAAGTCAGGCTTACTGGTCTGTAGTTACCTGGTTCAGTTTTGTTTCCCTTTTTGTGGATCGGTATTACGTTTGCAATTTTCCAGTCTGTCGGTACCACCCCTGTGTCAAGAGACTGCTGCATGATCTTGGTTAGCGGTTTGTAAATTACTTCTTTCATTTCTTTGAGTACTACTGGGAGGATCTCATCCGGCCCAGGGGATTTGTTTATTTTAAGAGCTCCTAGTCCCTTTAACACTTCTGCCTCAGTTATGCTAAAGTTATTTAAAACTGGATAGGAACTGGATGACATGTGGGGCATGTTGTCAGCATCTTCCTTTGTAAAAACTTGTGAAAAGTAATCATTTAACATATTTGCTATTTTTTTTTCTTCCTCTATGATTTTGCCATTTGTATCTCTTAAACATTTAATCTCCTCTTTGAATGTTCTCTTGCTGTTGTAATATTGGGAAAACATTTTGGAATTGGTTTTAGCTCCCTTAGCAATGTTCATTTCTATTTCTCTCTTGGCCTTTCTAACTTCCTTTTTGACTTGCGTTTGCAGTTCTGTGTACTCTTTCTGCGTACTTTCTTTTTGGTCCTTTTTTAATGCTCTGTAAAGTGCCTTTTTTCGCTGAATATTTTTTTTAATTGATCTATTAAACCATTTTGGCAATTTAGTTTTACATTTAGATTTGTCTACTTTAGGGATATAATTGTTTTGCGCCTCTAGTACTACGTTTTTGAAGAACAACCATCCTTCTTCTGTGGGTGTTTTCTCTATTTTACTCCAATCTACTTCTGTTAGTCTCTGTTTCATGCCTTCATAGTTTGCTTTTCTAAAATTGTAAACCTTAGCTTTAGTCTTTACTTTTGAGTAAAGTCCGTCAGGGGTCCAGTCAATTGTGTCTTTCATAGTCATCTTATGGCTATGTATCAAGTCAGCTAGGGGCTGTGTTACTTCAGCATAATCTGGAAGTTCTGCAGTAGCCAACCATATCTAGCAACGTCATCATGTGTTTTTTTTTTTTTTTGTGGCAGGCTGGGGCAGTGTCAGAATTGCAGTGACACGCTCCAGGCCCAATTTCCTGCCTTCCGGTGTAATATCGTGTCCCAAGTATTTTACAGATGGTGACATGAGGTTTTTTTTTTTTTTTTTTTTTTTTTGATACCTTATGGCCATTACGAGCTAGGTACTCAAAGAGCTCTTTTTTGCACGCATGCTGAGTTTCAGAACATAAAAGCAAATCATCCACATACTGTATGAGTTTGCTTCCACCAGGGGGAACAAAACCTTCCAGATTCTGCGCCAAAGCGGCAGAAAAGACGGCTGGTGACTCAGTGAACCCTTGAGGCATAACTCCAGGTCCATCGTTTCCCCATAAAGGTGAAAGCAAACCAAAACTGTGAGTCCCTTGCAACAGGGATGCTGAAGAATGCATTTGCTAAATCAATAACAGTAAACCACTTTGCACTTGAGGGAACAGCTGACAAAACAGTAACTGGGTTTGGCGCAATAGGGGTCCTTGCATGTATCATGTTATTTACTAACCTGAGGTCTTGAACAAAGCGCTATTCTCCCGAGGCTTTGGGGACCGGGAGAATCGGGGTGTTGCAAGGCGAGTCTGGGCAGGGCACAATGGCTTCTCTAGAGACCAAAGACGCATGCACAGGAGCAATGCCTTCCTCTGCTTCCTTGCTGAGAGGATACTGGGTGTGGCTAGGCCAGTGTGTACTTTTCGGTGTGACTGTTAGGGGCTCTGCCCCTTCCATAAGGCCAATGTCATACTTATCTTTTACTCATAGAAAATCGGGGAGGCCGATCAGCAAGGGTGAAAACATGCCTCCCAGTGCCTCCCCAGGGGGTGCATCTCGATTCTCTGCCCCATGGATTCCAGTTGGACAGGTGCGACCCAAAAGAAAGGAGCGCAAACAGCAGAAGCACTGGGGGAGAATTTGAACCTGTCTTCACTTTGCCAGTCAGTCACCTGCAACACAGACTTAAGCCAGACACCAGTATCGTTCCACTCTACAGCATCTGTTTTTGCTACGCTTATGTGTCACTGAGTCAGTTGTGTGGGAAAGTAAAAACTGATCGCTATTTAGTTTAATGGCTGCAACACAAAAGTGTAAACCTATATACAAGGCTGTGCACGTAATCGTTTCGTTCAATGGAGGTTGTGCTAACCACTTTTTCTCAAAATCATAATCTCTTGATAAAGATAAGTACAGAGAAGTGCAATATAAGGCATAAGGTGATATAAACCCAGTTTCATGACCCCAATGTTGTCGAGCCAATTTAAATAATTCCTCAATTTGTTCGCCTCCGTTTTGTATATCCCATGAATACATAAGAACATAAGAAAGTTTACAAACGAGAGGAGGCCATTTGGCCCATCTTGCTCGTTTGGTTGTTAGTAGCTTATTGATCCCAAAATCTCATCAAGCAGCTTCTTGAAGGATCCCACGGTGTCAGCTTCAACAACATTACTGGGGAGTTGATTCCAGACCCTCACAATTGTGTAAAAAAGTGCCTCCTATTTTCCTGTTCTGATTGCCCCTTTGTCTAAACTCCATTTGTGACCCTTGGTCCTTGTTTCTTTTTTCAGGCTGAAAAAGTCCCTTGGGTCGACACTGTCAATACCTTTTAGAATTTTGAATGCTTGAATTAGGTCGCCACGTAGTCTTCTTTGCTCAAGACTGAACAGATTCAATTCTTTTAGCCTGTCTGCATATGACATGCCTTTTAAGCCCAGAATAATTCTGGTCGCTCTTCTTTGCATTCTTTCTAGAGCAGCAATATCTTTTTTATAGCGAGGTGACCAGAACTGAACACAATATTCAAGATGAGGTCTTACTAGTGCATTGTACAGTTTTAACATTACTTCCCTTGATTTAAATTCAACACTTTTCACAAAGTATCCGAGCATCTTGTTAGCCTTTTTTATAGCTTCCCCACGTTGTCTAGATGAAGACATTTCCGAGTCAACAAAAACTCCTAGGTCTTTTTCATAGATTCCTTCTCCAATTTATCTCCCATATGATATTTATAATGTACATTTTTATTTCCTGCGTGCAGTACCTTACACTTTTCTCTATTAAATGTCATTTGCCATGTGTCTGCCCAGTTCTGAATCTTGTCTAGATCATTTTGAATGACCTTTGCTGCTGCAACAGAGCTGTCCACAGTCAATGTCTTTCAAACACCTCTTTCAAAAGCCCTGATATCCCCAAACATGCTTTCAGCTGTTTTGCCAAAACCCTGCAATTTTTGGTTCACGTCATTAAAATGTTTGGTGAAGTCAGTGAAAAACATAAGGGTGTTAAGCCACACAATATCAGTGAGTTGTGGATAGTTTTCCCCTTTTTCATCCATGAACAGCCTTATTTAATCTAAACAGGCCACAAATCTCTCCAGCACTTGTCCTCGGCTTAGCCACATGACATTATTATACATCAATAACGTTGAGTACTGTGACTGAACCTCATCAAGAAGCATCTGGAATTGGTGAAAATTTAGAGCTCGAGCCATGATGTAATTTACAATCTTTGCGACTATCTTAAGGATGTCATCCAGTTTCTTGCTGCTATCTCTAGCTGACAAGGCTTCCTGATGGATCAAACAGTGAAACTGGATAACTGAATGTTTTGCCTCCTGCACAAGGTACTAAATGAAACCTGATGTTGCACCAACCATGCTAGGTGCACCATCACTTGTAACAGAAACTACTTTTTCCAAGCTGATATTTTCAGCCAAAAATGCCCCTCTGACAGCATTAAAGATATCATTCCCTGTTGTCCTCCCTGGCAGAGATAACAGTTTCACTAATTCTTCCCACATGTTTTCACCAGCTGCATAACGCACGATTACTGCTAACCTTGCATGATTACTGACATCAGTACTTTCATCCAAACACAGTGAATAAAACTCTGACTTTTGCAACTCAGTGGTGAGCTGCTAGCTAACATCTTCAGCCAGTATTTCTACTGAGTGGCATATCTGTGATGCGCTGCACAATTTTATCCTTGTTAGGGAAGTCATGAAATAAAGAACCAGCACTAGCCAGCATGGCACTCTTGATATATTCACCATCTGACAAGGGTTTGCCATGCTTTGCAATGCAATGAGATAATTTGAAGCTAGCCACCAAATGGTTTGTTTTTTTAAGATAAGTACCAAATACATGAGTCTGGTTTTGACACCTCCTCACTGCCCTTTGAAGGAATTCTTTCCTTCCACTCTTTCATTAAGATCTGTAATGTTTCTGTGGTTGGTGTCAAAATGGCGTTTTACACTTGAGGTTCAATAAACAACACTTTCATTACAAATAACACACAGCGCTTTCCCTTTACTGTCAACCATTCCAAATGTTTCTGTCCAACCCTCCTGGAAGGATCTACCACTATCTGTCTGAAGTTTAGCTTTTTTGATTGTGCTCATTTTCTTAACCTTCACTTCACTTTTCAGTTAACTGACGAGAATGTTTTTCTTCAGAAGCACGCTGAAACAGGTTGTCTTACTATCTCCCCAGAAGAGGTCTCTATACAACAGCAGCTTTCAGCATGAACAGCTATCCCACTATTGCTGATATTTGCTGGGTGCCATACCTAACAAAAAATGTCCACAGTTAATATTGCCCACCACATCCCCTCCCCATCATAACTGCCAGACCAAACATACACTCTCTCTCTCCAACTCCATCCCACTCCTGTTCCCCTTTATACTTCACTGGGCACTTTATGCTGGTCTCCCCTCACCGCCCATAATTTCCTCTTGTCCCTGAGAACTCGCAATCTGTTCTAAGCAATTCCCTTACATTCCCCATTCCCTGTCCCTAAGTACACTGCACATTCTAATCTACACTCACATGCTATTCTTGCTGGAGACTGCAGCCGCCGGGGAGAGTGGTTGTGGTAGAAGGCAGCGGAAGACTACTTCGCTGCAGACCAGTGGGAGGCAAAGTGAGGCAGCAAGACTGATCAAATTCAGACAAAAAATGAATAATTATGAATATGCATGTTCTTTCCGTCCCTAAATCCATTTTTGCTCACAGATTATATTATACTGTTTTGTAAATTTACAGACATAAAAAGCAATAGTGATAGTGCACTCACAGGGACCCATCAACTTTTGCATATGCCCCTCTATATATTCTGGGCAATGACTCTTTAATCCTTATTCAAGTAAGATCAATCAATCTTAATTTTATATCGCGCCTTTCATAGTGGAACATCATCTCAAAGCACTTCACAGCTTGTCAAAGAATAACAGTGCATACAATAAATACATAGTTTGAATATTATAATGCTAAACATCAGTAAAAGCAACAATCACAGTGCATCATACAATAAACATTTAACTATTTAAAAGACGAGTAGCAGATAACATACTTATTAGAAAAAGATTTCTGTGGTGTCAAACTACCTTGAAAGAAAAGACTATCCACAAATGTACTCTACATATCAGAGGCATCATTTATTTTGAGACTATTGTTTTTTGAGAATTTGCAACCTGCTTTTCCACACTGTATGAAGTGGGGTAACAACATACCACAGTATGACCCATAATTAACATTAAAATAGTATTAAAAAAAAAAAAAAACAGTGCATCAAACAAAGAATACACAGTTTGAGATACGAGTATGTGACAGTGGAATAATATTTTCGGTATTTATGACAAGGGAAAGGTTTCACAATCAAAACAGCGTGGGACATTTGCTTTAAAGTTTAATGCACAAATACACGTGTTGTCGCCAGTGACATCTGCAAAAGACCTTGCACTGCACATTAACACGTGTATGAAAAGTTGTACATCTTTTTAGAAAAGACGTAGCGGAAAGTGCTTGGTTATGTAATTTAGACCTATATAAAGCTCGCAGACCCCCGACCCCGAGTGTAAAGTATGAAAGATTGTGGCCATTTCTCCATTTAGTTCAGGAGATAACGGCCAGTAAGATGCTACAAGCATCAGGCTAACTATCCCTTCCTCCCCG
This sequence comes from Polyodon spathula, assembly GCF_017654505.1. Lineage (NCBI taxonomy): Eukaryota > Metazoa > Chordata > Actinopteri > Acipenseriformes > Polyodontidae > Polyodon > Polyodon spathula. The sequence goes on from NC_054550.1 coordinate 18,428,795, forward strand.
CGTGTCCCGCTGACATATCCATAGCTGACCACAATTCATTTGATCCTCCATGGGACAGACTTACTGTTTTTGATCAGCTTTCTGTTCCCAGGGTACTTGAATAAAGCAGCTCAGCAGCATAAAAAAACCAACCGTGAAATAACGGCTACAGTTTGCACTCCTTAATTACTGGGTGCGGGGCCGTCCTTGCAAATCAAACTGACTGGCTTTCCAAAGTGCCACTCAGAGGGCGTGCAAAAAAATAAATAAATAAATAAAAAACAGATAACTGCTAACTCGGCGTGCCAACAAATTCGACTCTGCATGCCACTCTGGGCACGCGTGCCATAGGTTCGCCATCGCAGGTATAGCCTATAAATATACATACAAACCACTGTTTCAACAGGCTACCATGTGTGTGTTTTCATGTTTATTTATATATACATATTGTTCTTAATAGATTTCACTTGCATTTTACTTAACATACTAAAAGCCATGAGCCAGGTAGCTTAGCATCCGGTGTAGTGGTCAGAGAAACTGCCGCACTTTTTGCAAACTTTATTGTTGAGCAAAATCTTCCAATTGCTGTTCTGGATCATATCAGTCCACTTTGCAAAGCAGCATTTCCGGACTCAAACATCTCCAGCAAGTACGGATCAGGCCGCACAAAAACCGCTGCCATACACCACTGTTTATTGAAATTATTAGAATCAGTCATTCTTGATAATACTACCATAGCAATCAATCATTTTTTTTTAAATCATTATTTTCATTATTAATGATTAAAAAAAAAAACTTCTTAAACTTAAACTAACTTAAACTTGTATGGTTGTTGACTAACTGTGTGTGGCTGAATTTGTTGTGTTGCTTATATAATTTATTAGTACATTGTGTATTTTTATGTAAATGTAAGCTTTAACCAAATTACTAAATAATATGTATTATCTGAATGATTGTCAGTGTCCTGCTTTTTAAACAAAAATCTATTAGTTAGATCTTCTATGTAGTTATTGTTATTTATTCATTTATCCAAGTACAACATTCCAGTCAGTTCTGACAATATGAAAAATTGCATTATACATGCTGTCGTATATATGCTAATTTTAAGGACGGTTAGCTAAATTGTAGAAACCTTCCACTGTCTGCCATCAGCAAAGAAATTGTAAAATGCACTTCCCATTCAGGTTCACAGGTGACACCTGTAATTTTATCCCTGACTGAATTTGCCTTTTTTTTGTAAAAGTTCAGATATCAATATTCGGAGGTTGAATATTTTAGTCCAGATTTGATTCTTCCTTAGGTTATTTCATTTTAACGAAGGTGCTAGCAGCACCCGATCATGAAAAAAACAAAACAAAAAAACGCCTCGCTGTGCTCACCAGATAATTTTTTTTACTAGTCAGGTGCTACTATTTTCCACTTTCAGAACTTGGCATCTCTGTAGTACTATGACACCATAGTAAGGGTTCAGAAATGATTGTGAAGTTAGCACTTGAGTATGAGCAAGGTTTGTTTTTGTGTGTGGAAAATTAATAAAACAAAACACCTCAAGTACAATTGCATCCCCTGTTTCCAGCCTGCTTATATGGTACACCTCAGTGACACCAGTATCAGTGCATAGTTCTGTGTACCTAGGGTGTTCTTTTTTTTGTTTGGGCTCCATAAGATTTACAGTAAAATACCGGTATGCTCCAGTATGTAATTGTATTTTTAACCCTTTGCAGCCTGTGATAGTGTGGGGTAAAGTGACGGAGGGCAGGTACATAGGGCCACGCCTAGAAAGAAGCATTTTCCCTTTCTCACCACTGACTTAAGAAACGTAGTTCATGGAGATAATGGCGGCGGGCTAAAAGACTACATTTCCCAAGGGGTTTTGAGTGGCTAGAGTAGAGGAGAATGGTTGCACCTGTGCTTAATTAATGATGGGTATTTAAACACCCCACCTGAGGAGTTCCCTGGCACTGTGGGGCTAACATCTGTGAAAAACAGATGAGCCTGGAGTGGATGAAAATAAAAACAAGGTATCATCGACAACTACTGCAGGTTTTGTGGTTCTGTGTGGGTTTGTGTCAAAACCAGCAAGCAGCTTAGCTGCCTGGGTGATAGTTAGGCTAAACAGGTGTTGTGTTAGTAAGTTCTCCAAAAAAGGAGATAGGGTTTTGTTTTGTTTTGTAATTTTTGTTTAAAAATTGGTGACTGTGTCCCCCTGACAGGACACAGTAAAACCTGAATAAACACACAGGTCCCGCCCTGTTTAGACCTTATTTCTGTTGTCTTAGTGTAACTCCAACACCACACTAGAGGACTGCTGTGAAAAGACCTGCTTAGTACTGTGGTAAATAACACCCTACGTTGCTACACGTACAACATTACAATTTTCCCTTTCCTGTCCGACATCATCAAAAAGACATAAAGCACAGGTCTCTAGTCGTTTTTTCTCCAGAAAATGCAGAGAAAACCTTTCAAAGGCAGAGTGAGCCCAATAGGAGCTGAATGAAGCCGAAAAAAGGGGGGGGGGGGGCATATGTGAGCAATACAGACAGCCCCTGCACCACAGCCGATAGGGCGCATGTGGTTTTGCAGTGGAGCCATCAGATCTGTGCTGACCTCCAGCACTATAGGTCTGGTGGCATCGCTGTGGATCCGCAGTGCGAATAATGACGGTTTGGCAGGAGAATGTCTTCCAGCCGAGTTGGCAGAGGGGTTACAAGCGGCGAGCTGAGGACACAGATAATAACTGGGCATACCAAATTGGGGAGAAAACCGGGGTAAAAAAATTGGTGACGACTAAATTAAAAAAAAATTAAAAAATAAAAAGAAGCACTAGTAGCCTTGCCATTCTTGAACTGCATTAAACAATAGTCTCAAATTACGAGAGGGGTGGAGAGAGATTGAGTAACAGTAAACCAAGTATAGTACACTTGGCACCCTACCTTTTTTACAAAACATGTATATACTTACTTCCTCTTGTGTTCTTCAGTCAGTTTGAGTTTGCGTCCATTAAGCTCAGTCCCGTCTAGTTTATCAAGGGTGTTCTTCATATCGCTGTGTGAAGCAAATTCCACCACTCTGGAAAACAAACACAAACACACAGAGAGGGATAACAGGGAGACCTACAGGCTTTACTTGCATTAGCACAGCAGAACCCCTTCATTCAGTTTCCATTACCTCCTACGTATACAGAGAAGAAAAGGTGGAATATAATGTGTACAAAATAAAAAGTGCTGAGTAACCCTCTGAAAGCAGTCAAGCCGAAATTATTTTTAAATAACTAATTAAAAGACAAAATACAGGCTTTAATCTTGGTACTATCAATTATTTTAGACAATTTTTATTAAGATCGAGAAGCAAATAATCAAGTAAAGTCTTTGTTGATGACTGCAAAGTAGTCTGCTTCATCAGTAATCATTGCAGCACTAACTGAAACCAGTTCTGGTATGCAAAACATTGTGCCCTGGCCTGGTTTGGTTTGTATAGGAATTTACCCTTCATTCTTGTTGGATCTGTGTGCATCGACAAATGTCACTTCACCAACCTTCCTCATCCTTCAGATCCTGGTTTGTAAATAAGAAAACAAGATGTTACAAAAACACATCAGGGAAATCTCTTATTTTATGGTTACAGTTTTAGAATGCACATTACAGCTCTTAAACGTTAGAAACAAGACAATGCATACCAAAGATTTGTGTCTGCATTACAAAGGAAAAAAAAAACATAACACCAGCTTCACCTTGAGAGGCTTAGGGATAAAACTTCAACCTCCTCCACAGTAAAATATCTATTTTAGAGAATCTTCTTATACAGATAATGGCTTATCCATGTAGGATTATTAGCAGTCCACGACAAATACATTAAAATAAAATAAATGGATTAGACAAGTAGCTTACTTAAGTGCGATTAATGAGATGTGCTCTCGTTTGCAATACCCCTACCAGCAAGCAGCATTCAGTCTTGAGCATGCAAAAGGGTTTCCTGCAGGAAAGAGACCTAATCAAGGGTATAATACACCAAACTACAGGTGTCAATACCATTAGCTTAGGCAACCGTGGAATAGCATATGATAGCACTATCAAAACAAACGTGGCTTTCAAAATTAAAGGTGTCCGTATTACAGTGAATAAGAAACGATCCAGTAAAAAAATAGAGTATGACATACTATAGTCCACTATAGTCCCCATTTCTAAATTTGCTCAAAGTCAAAGACAACAGCTTGTTATCATACTGTGTAAGATGTGTTTTGTGGTATCGCTATTCAGCCATCAACTGAAGATAATCTGAGACATGTAGCATGAATAGGGCTGCCATTACGTCAAATGCGTATCTTAATTGTATTGTCCATATAGCTGAACAGCCAAACATAATGGGAATCAGCTGCTTCAGCAGATCACCAACAGTACAATCTGACTGCACAGTGCAATTGCTAGTTCTAAACTGGTAGGTGCTAGCTTTTGGTTACGGCTTAAACAAAAAGGAAAGGAAATAGCTTAATTGGCACAGCAAGCAGTGGATGCCTGTAATCCTGATAAAGCACTGCAGCCAAATACCTGTCCTCCCTCCTCTCCAACGAACTGAATTCAACTCGTATGTACTGTGAGAAAGCCCTCCTCCCACCCTAATCACATTAGCTATTGCACTACTTACCATTCAGAACCCAGGTGGGACCTTAAGCAAAGAGCCACTTGTCCAAATAGGAATCGGACCAAGCCTTCTATAGCCTTTGAAAAAGGGATGTGGCTTTGGGTTTCTGAATCCAACTTCCACAAGAAGTAAAGGGGCTTCAACCATTAACACTCCCTTCCGCCAGCAACAGAAAAAGAACCAAATGGGGAGGGGTACAGACGGACGGGGGATTGCAGGCAGGGAAGCCAGACCACAGACCCTCCAGATTTCAGTATTGGACCTCCTAAGGCAGACCTATTAGGGGGCCCCAGCCAAGATATAGACCACCAGCAACTGTGTGTAGGGAGAGGCACCAAATGGACACTATTCAGGACAACAGCAGAGGGTGCTAATCACAACAGACACTCCCTTGTCTCAAAAGAGATGGGGGGAGGGGATGCAACGCCACAAAGGAGATACCAGATAAGAGCAGCTGTTAAAAAAAGAAAGTTTAAGATGTACTTGGTTAGAAGATTGGAAATAAAATGGATTGTTTAGATTTACAAAACTTAAAAAAAAGCTGTAGCAAAAAATACATAAAGTATGGTGTAGTATACTGAAGCGTCACTCATCATTCAAATCTGAGTTAACCAGCATCCCAGGTATAAAACTTAGAGGTAAGGAGAGGGGGTACAAACTGACAAGTGGATTTAATTGTTAGACAAAGAGATCTGAGCAAATCTGATGAAGTCTGGGTAATGAATCCAGGAGAGAGCACCAGCAAGGAGCACTAGATACCCTTTCATGTCTTGGCTGGGTGAGGGTGTGCCTGCATATTGCTGGTTCCAACAGAGTTTACAGATCTTAGTTTGTTTCATTTCTCAAGGAGGTGTTCTCTTTTTAAAGCTGTGTTTTATCAATGGGATGGCAGTTTTAAGTCATTAAGAACTATCTTCAGCGTAAAGAAGAACAAGGAGTCCTGGAAGTGATGGTATGGCCGCCACAGAACCCTGATCTCAACATCATCGAATCTGTCTGGGATTACATGAGGAGAGAGAAGCAACTGAGGCTGCCTAAATCCACAGAAGAACTGTGGTTAGTTGTCAAAGATGTTTGGGCCAACCCACTCGCCGAGCTCCTTCAAAAACTGTGTGCAAGTGCACCTAGAAGAATTGATGCTGTTTTGAAGGCAAAGGGTGGTCACACCAAATATTGATTTGATGTAGATTTTTCTTCTGTTCACTCACTTTGCATTTTGTTAATTGATAAATATAAACTATTAACATGTCTATTTTTGAAAGCATTCTTACTTTACAGCATTTTTTCACACCTGCCTAAAACGTTTGCACAGTACTGTGTGTGTGTGTATATGTGTATATATATATATCACAGCCAAAACATTGAACCGATTAGTGTATCTTTATTCTGTGGGTGGTATCCTTTTGATAACTTAGGGTGTATCTTCAAAGTTCAGTAATATGTTGAGCACATCTCTGCTATTATACAAACTTTAAATATAAAGCAAAGAATACATTTCAAAAAATGAGATAATTGGGAGTAAATGTACTCTACTCACTAACGGTTTTAAAAAGGTTCCCTTAGTACTGGAATGAAAGCCAATCCTCTGTGCCTAGGGCCAATTTAACTGATCCACTCGGGCCCTATTTGGTTATTTTGTGGGGCCAGACATTCAACCAAAACTGTCTAATTTATGGTTGTTTAAATACTAAAATCATACCTTAGACTTACAAATCTATATATTACCTCTCACTGCACAGTTCTTTCCCATTCAGTTCATAGACTGCATCATCAGCATCTCTGTGGTCATCAAACTCCTGTATAACAAGCAGTCAGGCACCATTTTAACAATGGAAATTTAATGGGAAGAAAGTTGCTGGGCATGTGGTGTAAATAGGTTTCCAGCATCTCTATGGATAGCTTTGAATGCACAAAGTGTTTTTTAGAGCATGGGAAAGCTTAGCAGCAAACACATCAAGAACTAATCTTTAGGAAACAATGTTTGAAGCCTGCTAAAAGACTGTTGAAATCAAATCATGTTAAACTGGTATGCTATAGTGGGTAATCAGGATATACCACAACTAATCGCCATACCATGGTATAATGTTATTTTTTTGTAATTCGTTTTTAAATGGCTATTTAAAGAATACACTGTGGTCAAGTCATTTTAACAAAAATTCCTTTTAAGTTTTAAAACAAACATTAAATGTAAACTGTTGTAGTTACATTTCTGCTAGAAAACAAATGTTTCCATCAATTTGAAAAACAAAATATTACAGCAGAATGTCTATTTAATTATACCACACTAAAGAACTGGTCTGGCTCTGAAATCTCCATGCAAATGAAAAAGGTGCTATACATTGTACAACGAATTACAAAGGCAGGGGGTTGTTTTAATACATTTGCACACACCTAAGACACATAATGGAATACTGAATGTGTAAATAAACAAATACGTTAATGCATTTACAGCAAGTGATTTGCATAAAAGAAAATTCACAATTCAAATTTCATCTTGTGTTGGCATTTAATCACAACGCACACTGTATATTGTACTTCGTAAAGATTATGGTGATTCCACTAAAAAGAAGTTAAAAAAACGTGGTGAAAGTGCGCTTTTTCTGTGCTAACAGTCTGATTTTCAAGAAGCAAAATAAAAACTAGGTTGCAAAGGGGGTAGGGTATCTACAATAATACAGTATAGTAAAAACAGAATGATTTATATTTTCCCAGGACATTTGGCAGCTTACTTAAATATACATAATAAAGTTGTGTACTTACTGTTCATAAGCCACTTCTCTCGCACATTTTTTTAAGAATATATTCTATGGTAGAAAGGTATAATCCTAAAATATATTTTCTTTATGATGCAGTAGCAATATGGTACTATCTTGTCAAAACCGAGCATGCAAAACGCAATTGTTTTGTTTAACACTGGGACAAATTAAGCAGCTTCAATTAAAACGTATTCTATACACGTCACAGAATTTACAAATTACATTATAGAAACTACCATGCAAATGAAACCACTGCATTAGAGGAGCGAAATAGATTAAAAAATCATGCATTATTATACTTTCTTCAAATTAGTGTTTAAACTATTTTCTATCTGCTGTTTGCACAAAATCTTACCCGGAGTTTACGCACATGCTGCTGGAGCCCGAGTCTCAGGTATAACTCCTTCCTGTATCAGGCATCAGTCCTATTCGAACCAGTTATCATTTCAGTCCTCCTCGAGTGAGGAGTTGGGCGTAGTCTGAATCACCCACTCAAACAAGAGCAATAAACTTTCAATGCTTCCACTGCCTGGCACAAATGTCAATCAAACATTCGACAAGTAGATGGTTTCAAGTTATTGTGCTGGTTGAGTAAAAAGTTAAATAAAATAGGATTGTATTTAAAAAAATAATGAAAATGTAGCCTAACTGCTAACAATACAGTGTAGCTGCTGACTAGACGATGCATTTTTACCGTTCTTTAGTTGTATTTAACAGGTATATTTTATGCGTTTTAAAAATGCGTTGTTACAATGTGCAATTTAATTATTTGAATTTGCCTGAATTAAATTGGAGTCAAATCTTCTCAGCATGACAGACATTTTTTCATAATTAACTAAGGATATTAATGCTAGTCAAAGTCACAATGGAAAATCTGAACAGTATCTCAAATCACAACTGAGAAACGCATTAATAGTAAAATTGGTTAAATTTTTTTTTCTTCTGTGAAACCACAAAAAATCAGCTTTTAAATTGTAAACCTTACTTTATTTAAATGCCGAAGCAACTCATCTTTATTAATTTAAATACAGTTACTCGTCATAGCTATTGTAATAGTCCAGCAAAATACTTTATTTTTCATTACAGCGTTAATAAAGATTACTCGCTTATTAACATGTGGCGATCTCATTTTTACGTTCTGATTGTAATGAAAACTGAAGGTTGGCTTGTATAAAAGCCCAGTTTGACAGAAAATGTTTTTAATTAAATAAAATAAAATTACTAAATTAAGCCCGGAATATAAATAAATGTATAAAAACAGTGAAGCAATATGAAATAAAAATAGCATCGGCGGGACGGTAAATGGTCTATTTTGATTAGAGGGTGAGCACTAATTGCATTATTACAGAAATATGCAGTCTAATTATTCAAACAGTGCAAAAATCCAAATCACTAATTTATCCTACTTACTGTATATAAGAGACAAGAACTGGTAACGGTCACACCAAACTGACTTTATTCCAAGTACAGCATCACGTTAATTCAAAGAATCAATATTCTGTTCAAAAAATAATAATACACTGATAACAGCAAGTTTGTAATTATCTGACTGACAGCAATAAAAATAAATAAATAAGAAACATAAAATGAAGCAATCTTGTTTGTTTTTCTTCCATTGTAAGTTTATTTTTTGGTCTTTTTGCTATCCTTAGACAAGAGTCGTGAATATGTTTTTTTTTTTTTTTTTTTTTTTAAACAGTATCCACATCACTCGAAAAAAAAAACAGATAAGTCTTCTGTAATCTGGCTCAACAAAAGACAATTAAGTTGAATCTGGTATCCTCCACAATTGAAATTGGTTGCATGGCATTTGCGATCATCTCAATAATTAACCACGTTACGTTTTCAGGCTGAATTTTATCACATTTGCTTAATTAAGGGTGGAAATCGAAATCATTCAAACGTTTTTCATTTTGCTAATCATTTAAACTTTGTCAAAAATGTTCAAGTCAGATATTAAGAAGTGTGTTATTGGCAGACACCCACTTCTTAATATCTGACTTGCACATTTTTGACAAAGTTTAAATGATTAGCAAAATGAAAAACGTTTGAATGATTTCGATTTCCACCCTTAATATAAGGTCGGCATGAGTAGAAGTATTTTTCAGGTAATGACTGAAAAAAAATCCACATTGTTTTAAATACATGATACATATTTAAATACTATACAGTAGGGCTGGGACAATGCATCGAATCGTTGGAATAACCATCTAGGGATGGGTTGGTATACCGGTTTTTCGGTTTACCACGGTTTAGGTTCATTACAGTATTAATACTGTTGCTTTTATTCTAAACAGCAATTACATTAATTCGGTTATATACCGGTTAACGCATTTTTTCAACTGCAAACACGCTTCTTCTAAATCAAGCGAAGGTACTTGTAGCATTAGCAAAGTGTCTGAGGAAGATCTTTTTGTGAACCGATACTGTATTTTGATAATGGTTTTGAAGAAAACTGTAAAACGACACACAATACACGTTTCAACTGCTGTGTTGTTACCCACAGCTTGCTGCGCCGGCTGCTCTAGGCTGCTGTCTTTCTGACGTCACACGCAGCTTTTAGAGAAACGCCTTCTCCAAACCTTGCAGCAGAGCACACATGTGCTATATTTACATTTGTCTGGATTATCAACAGTCGGTTTAATGTAATAGATAATTTAATATTAAAACTTTGTATCACTTATCACGGATTTAGTACATTGTTTTTTGTTTTTTTTTTTAATAACTGATTTATTGATTTAATATAGCGTTGACAAGGCTGTTCACGGCTTCATTGTATAATGATAAAATGTCGTTCGCCTCCGCTAACTAGGTGGCAGCAGTAGTTTTAGTGGTTATTTGCATTATGATTAGCAGGTCACTCGTGATCTTTGCATCGTCCCTTTGGTTCACAGCCACAGTCAGCCTCCCGCAGTAACATTTCAAAGCTGCGCTGGGCTATGCAGAAGCTGCACATGTTTGTGTGGGTGTAGAGTGACATCTACAGCGAATCTCCGAGATTCTGTGCAGCACTGTGCAAACTGCAGAAATCTGCGCTATAAGAACACGACCAATATCTCAAACAACAATCAAAAAACAACAGCCTACTTATTATCAACTTAGTTTTGTTTAAACTAGTTGTAACAGAATTCCAATTTTCTTAGGTAAATGAAGACTTTTATTTTATTTTCACATTTTTTTTACAAACCCCACGTGTAATAATTATTAGAAGCTTACTTATGCAATGTCGTAAATGTAAATCCAATAACACGTTTTAGTATTAAAATACCTTTTTTTTGTTATACATATTTTATTTACCCGGTTGAAAAAATAAACGATTCACCTCTGCTCTTAAATAACCTGTGGCACATGTTTGTGTTTTAAGCAAAAGACTAATCATTTCCCAGTTCTAAAATCATTTCCCCAAAAAATTGCCATCAGCTAAACAAAGTATTTATTTATTTATTTAATTTTATACGTTAAAGTCTTTTAACAAACTACAGCACCACATCATTTTGAGCAAACAATAGATGTTAATACTGTTGTAGTATAACGTTGAGAGTGTACAACTTTAGGGATTTTTTTTTTTTTTTTTTTTTTTTTTTGACTGATTGTCTTTATAAAAAAGAAACATACCAAGTTATTTGGCATAGCAAAATACTAAATACCAAATATTTACTGGTTGCAAGAGACTGGTTGCACATTTTAAAGAGATGGCAACAAGTGCTTTAAATAGGAAACAAACAGAAATGTGTAACAGAAAAAGCACCACTCAAGTTAATACAGGACGTACAAAGGTGGAACACGGTTTATTATAGGTTTGAATTAAAATGGCCATTTATTGCTGTTTTGTCAAACCCAGATTTGACTAAAATGTCTGACACATCTACTTTAGCTCTCACGACAGCAGTGCAAGTTAATGGCTGAAATCCTACCTCTACTACAGCCATTTGAACCAGCGACAGTACTTTTGAGAGCAGAGAAAAATGTTACAGCTAGTTCTTTGTACCCACTTGCAACAGGGATAAAACACAGACTGACTTAAGTTCCTGATGAAGACGAGACACCGTCTTCTTCAAATTCAACTGATTTGCTAATTCCAGTTACACAGAGTTTGAGAGATAAGCTAGTGCATAATTTGCCTCCGCGATTTTGTTTACATCAGCTGAATAACCCAAGTAATGAGGTTATGTCACAGCTTTAAGATAGGAAATCCAGATTTCGCCATCTGGATTTCCTATCTTAACAGGCAAAGCCCACGTGTCTGAAGCACTGTCTTCCAAAGTAGTGAAGCTGGTGGAGGATAACCTCGAAAATGACATAAATCGTGCCTGTACAAGTGAGTGCAGCACAGAGGACTTACCTGTTAAAAAGAAAACGAAGACAGAACAAGTAACTGAATTGTTACTTGTGGGCGGTAGAATTGTTATCTATTCTGGAGGTATATAGTTCTATCATGAATATGTATGTGAAATATGATAGCCATTGCCGAATAGGTAGTCTATCAGGGAGCCAGCACTGTACTATCAGTTTCTTTGCTGCTGTTAAACCAGCAAGCCAAATTTTCCACTGGCGCTCCAGTAACTGAAGTTTTGAATCATCATTAAGTAATAGTACAACTGGATCTAATGGTACTTCTCTCTCAATTATTCCAGACAGTGTAATCACTTGGCTCCAAAAGGAGTTAACTTCTGGACATTCCCTGATCACGTGCATTAGCGTACCAGGTGTGTTAAGAGTACAGAATTTACATAGGGGGTTTGAAGTGATTCCCACAAGGTATCTTATGAGGAGTCCAGTATGACCTGCGACAATTTAAAATGAATTGTTGGTGATTGGGGTTTTTAGATGCATTAAATATATTGTCAGACTGCATTCCAATCAATTAGCCCATTATAAGGCTAGATCTTTCACCCATAATTTGAAAAATGTCAGCGGGTTATATGAAGCTTTTAGTAGATGCAAGTATATAATTGAAACTAGCCCTTTAGAGGAATCACCCGAGATCCAATCCATTATAGGATGTAATGCCAGTTCTGATCCCCAGGGAATCCCATAAGCAAGTAAAGCAGAACGCAATCTGAGATATAAGAAAAAGGATGATCCAGGTAGGTTAAAGTGTGAACTCAATTCCTGGAAATTAATATCCTTATTGTATATGTCTAAGAATATTAATGCCTTTTCTAGACCAGGAGCCGATAAACAAAAGGTTGGTTACCTGACCGAACAGCATTATTATGCCAGATAGGTGAATGTTGGTGCCATTTAATATTATACCTTGTATTTTTCTAGTGCCCTGAAATTGGTTATAGTATTAGCAATGATAGGACCATAATGTAGAGAAAATCTTTTTGTTTGTAACACCTATAAATAAGAGGTCTTGTTGTCTTATGGGAGACACTAGTGCCTCTTCAGTCTCTCTCCAGGACACAGCAGACAGTGGATTTAACCATACTCTGAGGGAGCGTAACTGGAACGCCCAGTGGTACAACTTAAAATTAGGGACAGCAAAGCCTCCATCCCATCTACTTTTGTGCGCTGTAGTGTATTTAACTTGACATTTGCTTGCCATTTCACAAGAAATTCCTTAATAAAAAGAGTCAATTTTAGTCCAATAATCTATAGGTGGAGGGAGTGGAAATGGCACTAATAAAATTAACTCTAGGAAGAATATTCATTTTGAGTGTAGCAATTCAGGCTTGTTGGGAGGCGGGCATCACTGTATGCCTCCCTTCAGCTCCCTTAGTACTTTGTGATAATTATTTTTGACAATGGATTGAAGGGAAGGTTGTACATCAATGCCTAGGTATGCAAATTGTTTTTTAATTGGAATGATGGAGGATAACAAGACCCTACCTGCAGCTGCGTTAAGAGGCATCAGGGCCCACTTTGCGCACGTAATTTTTACAGCCCGAGGACTCAATGAATTCACTGAAAGTTGTTAAAAGTTTTGGAATAGAATTTTGATATCTGCAATATACAAAGGAATATCATCTGCATGCAATGATAGAGTGTGGTTGGATGACTTAAATTTGATGGGAGGCAGTATAGCATTCTGCCTAATGTTCTGAGCTAGTGGTTCAAGAGAATGAGCAAACAACACAGGTGATAAAGGGCATCCTTGCCGGCTTCCTCAAAATATTAAAGGGTTCGGAATGTAAACCACCAGTAGAGACCATAGCAGAAGGATTGGCATACGTTGCACGAATCACATTGATAACATTTTCACGCAAACCAAATCTCTCGAATACCAGCCAAAGGAAGTTCCATTCAAGTCTATCAAATGCCTTCTCCGCATCTAATGACAGGACAGCACAAGGAGTATTTAGATCTTTTGCTTCATATACTATATGTAGTAGGAGGTGTACGTTGTCTGCAGCAAAGCGCCCCTTAATAAAGCCAGATTGACCATGGTGAATAAGTTTCCCCATATATTTTTCTAAACGTAAGGCTAAAATTCTAGAATACAGCTTCATGTCCGAGTTAATTTGTGAAATTGGACGATAGTTGGCACATTCAGTGGGATCTTTCCCTTTTGTAGGAATTAAAGAAATTAAACTCATGTTTAGAATACGGTGAAATGCACCTCTCGACTGCTGCGTTTATCATGTTGAGCCAAATTGGGCCAAATATGTCCCAAAATAACAGCAGCAGCTCTGGGGGGATGCCATTAAGTCCTGGAGTTTTGCCTTTTTTGGTAGTCACTAGTGCTGCTTTCAGCTCATCAATAGAGATGGGTCTGCTTAATTCCACTGCCTCTATGTCAGATAATTTGGGAAGATTTAGGTTTTGCAGGAAGTCAGTGCAAGCCTCCTTATCTAGGGTGGTGCTGGAATTATACAAATTAGAAAAAAAAGGAGTGAAAGGTTGCACTAATCTCTTTGGGGTTGCAGGTTAGACCTTTGTTTTAATTTTAATGTAAGTAATCAGCTATGTTTACTGCCTTGGAAGCAATATTTTTGTCCGACTCTATGCATAATAAATTCTGCCCTTCGTAAAAGATCATTACATTGTACCATGGCAGCTCACAGTTTTTCTTCATTAGTTTAGGTATAGTTACTTTTTTGCGCATTTTCAAGACACAGACATTGTTTTTCTAGATCATTGATTTGTTTTAATCTTGATTTTTTAATGTGAGAAGGAAATGAGGAAGTGTGGTCTCTATGAACCCTTTGGTAACTTCCCATACAATGGCTGGGTTGTTCACTGAGGGACTATTCATTTCCAAAAACTCCACTGACTTAGTTTTCAATTGTGGAACGAATTCTGGGTTTTCTAATAAAGTTACATTAAATTGCCAGCACAGTGATATAAATTCACACTATATAGGGCTGTGGTCTGAGATAATCGCAGGAAGCACTGTTATTGTATTGGTAAATTTAATTAATTCAGGAGAAGACATAATATAGCCGATTCTTGAGTGTGTTTTATGACGTGATAAAAAACATGTATAATCTTTTCCAGAAAGGTTTTATAGACGCCAGATATCTGAAACATTCAGGTCCTGTACTAAACAGTTAAATGCTTCAGATGCTAATAGTTGTGAATTAGTAAAGGCAAATTGCAAATCGAAAACAGCATTCATATCTCCAGCAATTATTAGAGAGTAGTCCGATACAGCCAGTAATTCCCTTGTTAGAAGAGTGAAAAAGTTTGGGTCAAAGACAGCGGGGGCATATATATTAACAACAGCAATTTTTCTACCCTGTAATGATGTACATATGTAAGCCAATCTTCCCGATTTGTCATCACTAACCCTTTCTATATTAATTGAGATTGCATTTAACAAGAACACTACCACCCTTTGACTTTGAACCATCACTAGATATAGCAGCAACTTTGTAAAATGTGTTTTGTAATCTGTGGACATCTACTGTACGCAAATGCGATTGCTGTATAAATGCCAAATCCCCATATTTCCTGCGTAATATATCTAGACATTTAGTGTGTTTACTTGGAATATTTAAACTTCTCAGACTCCAGGACATAATATTAATTTTAACTATTATCAAAAATAAAGCCAGGAACTGTACCGACGAAAATCAAATATTTTCCCAGAGGATCGTAACACAAACCTTGTGGAAGACACAATGCTACCAGCTGTGTTTAGTACATAGGACACAAACTAAGAACAACAACAAAAAAAAGTATAAAAGGGTATTGTGTGACAAACAACTTTCTGTGAAGTCCCAGATCCCCCCCCCCCCAGACCGCTGTTTCCCTATGTCTATGACACGTGACAGCGACATAAGGCAGTTCTTGGTTTCCAGAGCTCATCCCCTTTCCCTTTATATTAGTGAAGAAATACAAATGGAAAATTACCAGGTTGCTTAAGACAAAACAACCATTTTCTATTACGGCTTATCAGTCTTTCCAAGCTGTGTTTACCCCGGAACCTCCATCAAATTTGCTGCATCGTGGGTCTCCTTCTCGTCAGATTGAAAGGTGAGCCTTTCTGCTTGTATAGCGACTGTTGTTGATTCCCCTGAAAGTTTTCTTTCCTCAGTAGCAGATCAAAAAGAGAATTGCTCTCTGTTGTAAGAGACTCGTAAGGTAGTTGGATAAATGAGGAAAGATGTAGCACCCACCTCTTGTAGTTCTTTCCGAATTCCAACAAAGGCTTTTCGTCTCCGTGCAGTAGCCGTGCTGTAGTCAACATAGAATAGTTTTACTATTGTCGTGAATGGGGCCCATTTTTCTGGCCCCCTGCATAATAGCCTGACAATCTTTGTACCGGAGTACCTTAAAGACCATGGTGTGTGATACTTCACAGCCTTTGGAATTACCTCCATAGATTCTGTGATTCACATTCAATGGGGTCGCCTGCAAGTGAGAGTATCCATTTTGGAAGCATTTTTTGCAGAAAGCTGACAGGATCATCTCACTCTCGGTTTGGTGTCAACCCGCAGATCCTTACATTGTTGCGTCTGGATCTATCTTCAAGTTCAGCTAATTTAAGATGTAGTTTTTCAATCTCGAAAATGCAATGCACAACACTTCATTGTCCTTGTCTCAGATTGTAAACCATCCACCCTGGTAATTAACCCTCGAACTACTGTCATATGGGAATCTATGTCGGTTTTAAGAGATTGCATAGTATCTGTTCTCTTGAAGCAAAGTATTCACTCCTTCCATCGCACTGCTAACAGCATTAGAGATCATCAACTTGAGGGCTCCTTGTTGTTTAGCCAGCTCTTGGGAAATGGCTTCAGCAATATAGGCCTCCAAAGGAGCTTGAGACGATGGTTTGAAACGTTTCCAAGATGGGGTTGTAGCCGGTGAAAGCAGGTCTTTTATATGGTACGACATTATGACAGTGAGGAGGTTAGAAAAAGTAAATTTAGCCTTGAAATTAACTAAAAATAAGGGTAGGGGTTAGGAGCTCTAGTTCTCGCCAACCATTGCATCTATAGGTCACGTGAATAAAAACAGAAAATAAGCTCTGGAGAGAGGACTTTGTTATGTTGGACTTGTAAAATAGTTATTCTTGTAATCCTCTGATCCTATGCAGCCCTGTCGGTTGTTATCATAGATATAGGGCCCGATCTTCAAAAAGTTTGCACACCGCACAGAGGGGTATGCGCATCGCAAATGGCCATTGTGCAGAAATTGTGCCAAGTTGCCATATTCAAGGCATCATTTTGTGAATCAATCCATTCTGTGCTGTGCAGAAATAAAATGTATGCATCGCGCAATATGCGTGATCCTGGTATATTCGAAGATATGCGCCAAGCACAAAACCAGGTTTGTGACACACAAAATAAGGATTATAAAAGGATTGCTTTAACTCTGCGCACACTACCATTCCAGTACTGACTACAAACAGGCAACAATAGGAAACATGGGTAGGATGCAGCATGTCCGTCGACCTGTGGATGTGAATGATGCAAGGCACACCCAGCAACAGCAACCCTGACATAGGCGAAGATACGTTGAAAGGGTGTACCGGCCTCGGCACACATATGAGGAGCTCAGCAATGAGCAAAAATCGTGCCCAGGTATCGTCTCGACTCATCTATGTCGCATGCTGCATGATGACCTGGCCAGAACAAACCTGCACAGTCATGCCTTGTCTGAGCAATTGGTAGTGTCTGTCTGTATGTGCATCCTGGCTGCCGGGACCTTCCAGAAGGTAGCAGGTGATACAGTGGGGATCACCCAGTCAGCCGTGTCCCGCCACCTCTGGAGTGGGGGAAAGGGGGGCCTCACAATGCGTACATCTGGCATCAGTCCAAACTCTGCAGTGCATTTGAGTCTGGACACATCCCGAATGCATTCCTCCTTGGTAAGTAGGCTACACTGCTCTACTTTAATCATCAGTCACTGCGTTTACATGCTGGTAGGATTCTAGGACTGCGCATCGCTGGCTCAAATAGTGTCGGAGTAACTGGAGTTGGGTACCTATACGGGTGGGGTGGGCAGCTCTCCCAACGCACTGACCAAGGTAGAAGCAGTGTTACATGGAGACCCTGGTACCATGTGCAGTACAATTGCTTAGTGTTTAAGTGTCATCGTAATTGGTAATGAGAGTAAGGCACACCACAACCAGACACAGATGGAGCCCATTAAGTTTGCAATACGGAAAGGGGGATGAACAGCAAGCTGTGCTCAATACGCTTCAATGGTTTTCTGATCAACTGCTTGTCTGCATTATGTTACGATATTGATGCTATTCACATCAACTGCGATGCAATGTTGAATGTACAGTAGTACAGAACCCTACCCACCCCCCCACCCTCCACATCAGCACACAACGGATGGGCGGATCAGTTATGTGTTTTATCACAGTATTGATATGATGACAGCAGTAGTTGTGTTTACATATACAGTTATATGTGTTCTTCACTGCTCCTCAGGCATATTGGCATCCAACGTGTACCACCAAAGTATGGAAATGAACATTGAGAGAAGGATGAAGAGGGGAGGGGTGTCCTGCCTGATTTCTTTGCTGCGTGTTGTCACACATCTGTAAATTAATTGTCATAAATACATCATACCCCCATCTTGTGGCCCATTGCTTTATTTGGCTATTGCATAGGTTGCTGTGTATTACAGGTGTAAGGGTGGGCAGCTGCACTACGGAGAGCCAATCACCGTCAGGGCACTCTTGCCGTGAAAGGCATGCTAACATTTTCCTAAAGCCATACCGGTGATACAATCAACCAATCAAAGACCTGTATTTTCTCTGCAGCAGTCCAATCATAAGTTAGCTGAGGCAGGACAAACAGTCAAACTGTAATTTCATATTTTCTACATTTTCTTTAAAGCCTCAAATTAATAAAGTGAAACCAGGATAGTAAAAAGAGAACTGGGTAGCGTCGGGTAATTTAAAAGCCGGGTTTTTGGGTACCCATGCCGACCTCTAAAATATATATTATATATTATTATATAATGACAAAAATACCTTGCACTTATTTACTGCCTCACAAGAATTTGCACGACAGTTTAAATGGCAAATGAAAGAGCTCCACATGATGTGAGATTAATATATAAAAATAAATGAAAAAAACAGCATCAACACAGCAGCTCAAGCCTGTTTTCGACAGCAAAAACAAACCAGATTATGCACGCTCACGTGTAGTGATCTCTATGGAAAGCCGTCTGGATCAAAAATCATTGTGCTGCTTTAGAGCGAGTCACAATCTCATGGGATATCTTTGTTGTGGAATGTAATAAACGAGAACCAAAATGGTGAGTTTTTTCCCCCTTCATATTAAAATGCCATTTCCACGTTTGTTTTATTTGAAGTATTTAGATAAACGTCAGTTTTCCTTTGCTTGTTCTACACCAAAAAGGCACAAGTAAAGCTCATGGTATTACTTTATGAAACTTGTTGATGGCCACTATTTATTGTGAAGAAACGGCAATGGCAAGGAATGAAAAAAAGTAAAACAAACAACTTTATGTACTATTTATTTTGGGAATATTCAAAACTTTTAACTTGAACTGCTATTTGGCATCCTTTTTTTTGTAGTGAATTCACTGGGGTAAAGTAATTACGAGTTAGCTAACCTGTACAACACATTAAATGATTACTTTTCATTTACCTGAATGAACCATGATTTATTTATTGAACATTTCATGGCGCGTGAGCTGGGGGTGTTAGGATAGGGCAGAGGAAGCAGAAAGGAGCGGTAAGTAGGGCAGAGTGCCAGCTAGAAAGGATCAGACCTAGGATAAAAGAGCGGGCGAGGCCCACTCTAGTAGCAGACCAGCGAAGCTGGACATGGAAGCTAGGATGGAAGGTGGTCACTGACTGAGGGCGGTGATGCCGACACATCCCAGGGGCGGAGGACCCAGCAACTGAAACCGGATAGATGGATGGTCACTGACTGAGGGAGGCGATGAAGATACAACCCAGGAGCGAAGGACCCAGCAACCGAAGACAGGATACAGAAAGTGGTCACTGACTGAAGGCGCCGATGTCGACACGACCCAGGGGCGAAGGACCCAGCAACTGAAAACACGAGGGTTATGACTCAGGGAGCCGCCCCTCGGAGGAAGACTGTCTCGGAAGACCGGGACACAAAAGGAGGTAGAGAGGGAGAGGTACCCAGAGTCTGAGACTTCTGTAAAGGGGCGCTCGTTAGACCCCCGATTGGCCGAGACTTCATGCTGCCTGGGACCTGAGATAAGAACAAGGCATAGAGGTTAGTATGGGACTCGAGCATGGAGTAGCCACGTCCCGAATTAAGACAGAGTATAGAACAGAGCCTTGAGTGAGGCAAGCGCAGGAGCTGCGAAAGAACAGAGTGTGGCCCAGGGTCCGCTCTGATTCACATGGTGAGAACCCCCCTGAAGGTAAAGGGAGGCTGATGCCTGCCCTGAGGTCGGGGAAGTGAGACTCACTTGTCCCCCAAAGGATGGACCCCTGGCTCCTCAGAAAATCTCCCACACCGTGAGACAAACAAAAGACAGCACATGCCAGCACATAACAATCAAAAGACCAAAAGGACAAACGGGACAAACAGGAGGATGGTTAGTAATTTAGCAGGCTGTGACTGTGTATACCTGATGCTCAGTGGAGAGGAAAAAAACCCTTGAAGCTGAGAGTCTATGAGAGGCTGGAGCAAAGTTTGCAGCTGATTAAGCATGACATGAGGGGATTCGCTGGTGGAGGGGACGAGCAAAGTGTGTAACTGCTGCTGCAGAAGCTGTGGCTGCGCTGTCTGCGCAGGCAGGGGGAGCTGAACTGCTACAGCAGGGACTTGCATATGCGCAGCCGGGACGGGAGCTGCGAGAGTAGCGGAAGGGGAGGGCCTGATGGCAGAAGATTGCAGACGGGGGGAGAGAATTGGCTCAGCTGATAAGGCTTCGCAATAAGAAACAGGGACATGTGGTCTCCGCCGACAGGGATAGGGATAGCCTTCTAGAAGAGAACTTTCAGCAGCTTAGATGTCGTCTAATCTTTATAATGAAGCTGCGGCAGGGGCTGGCTGACGGAACCGCGCTTGGAGCAGCACGCTTGCCTGGCTGAGGGTGGGTGGAAGCAAGGTGGGCTGGCGAGGTTGGTGCAGTCAGAAGCTGGGAAGAAGAGGGACGGGAGGTCGAACAGAGACGGACAGGTGGAGGAGTCTGAGGCAGGAAGTCGTCCGAGTCAGGAGAAACAGCGTGGGCAGAAGGCTTTTCCATTTGGAAACTGGTAAGCTTGCGATAAGAATATATTTGAAGATGATCTTCATAGAATTTTTTTTTTTTTTAAAGCAGAGTAACGCGTACCGCTACCAGTCAGGATTCAAAACTAAAACACTAGACAGAGAAGGTGCAGGTGATCAGGGCTTAAATAGATAATTAGCACTTACTGACAGGAGATTGGAAGCCCCCTGCTGCACGTCCCCTGAACTACGCAGGCTAACAGGAAAATACGTTAAACAATTTTTAAGTATCACAATGGATGTCAATATTTTATTAACTAAACTTGATTACTTTCATTTTGAGACAAGTACAATTAAATGATATCCTACTATTGCATCTACTGGTGAAACTAACTGGATTATTTAATAATCCATATAAAAAAGGGGGCATTGGTGGATAGCTATTTGTTTCCCATTCAAATATATTACATTTGTACATATTTGACTGTGGCAGGAAATGTCGTTGCGGTGACCCAGACCAGAAGGAGGAACAACAAAAACAAAGGTATGGTGTTTGTTTTATTTAAAGCAAACCAAAAATAAAATATTTGAACAAAAATAAACACTTGCTCGCAGAGCAGAAATAAAACAATTAAACAAAAATAAAGCTTGAACACAACTTAACTAAGGTCCGGCTGGGCAGTAGCCTTCACGGATCCTTATATTCTTTTAAGTTTAATTTCTCCTCTCGCTCGCTCTTGTTCCTCCTCTGAACAACCACCCGGAGTGCAGAGAGCTGCAGGTATTTATACAGGTAATCATCTCCCGATTAGCAATAAATTAGTCACTTAACTAATTCGTGAGATGGACACCTTCTGCACGAGTTTCATAATGTGGATGGGGCTTCCCATCCATGCTGCAAAACAATAACAAAACTAAAGTACAGCTATGCTGGCCTACAAAATAATAAACAAACAAAACACACGGCGGTTTGAATAAACAACGAAGCACACGTGGCCCTAACGGCCACCTCCCCCCTCAGTCTCAATGTCCCGGAAGAGGGGTCTGGAGTAATCCCTGGGGGTGGCCATGGTGGGAGGTCCTCCTCCCCCAGTGTCTTCCTGGCTGGTAGCTCCCTCGTCATCTATAAACACAAATATAAAACTGCCCCCCCCCCCCCCCCCCCCCCCCTAAGGGACCCTAAATTCTTGGCCAGCAGCTCCCCGAGGTTGGGGCTCCAACCACCGTACCTCCTGACCCCACGAAAGTGAAGCTGGGGAGCTGGTCTCCTGACCTCCCCCCCCCTTCTTCCCCCACAGCTCCCCTTTGTGGGGGTGCAAGCCAGGCAGTGGACCCGTCTCCTCTGTCAGAGGAGAGACCAGGCAGACCCAGAGGGAAGTGTGACCTCTGCAACCCCAGGCGAAGCGGGACTCCTCGGCGACCACCCAGCCGAAGGGGGAAGCTTCCCCTCCGGACTGCAACCCCAGTCGGAGCGGACCCTCTGCGACCCTAGGAGAGACCGCTGGAGAGAGAGAAGCCGCCCCAGGCGATTCAGTGGCCCCGCCTGGGCAGCGACCCCGCCCCAGGCGAACCGCTAGCGCTGCAACCTATGCAGGGGCTGCTGAGGTCCGGCAGCATCCTGCCCTGGTCCCTCCAATGCTGAAGGGAGAAGCAGCTCTAGCTTCTCTCCCTCTAGCAGGGTTGGAGACAGAGGCAGCTCCTGCTGCTCTGCTCCTGGTGGTGGTGGAAACAGAGGCAGCTCCTGCTGCTCCGCTCCTGGTGATGGCGAAGTCGGGAAGGGAGCCCCTGGCCATGAAGGCGGCAGCAGGAGCTCCACTTCTCCCAATGGTGGTGTTGGAGGCAGCGGTAGCTCCTGCGCCTCTCCTCTTGATGGCAAAGGCGGACGGGGCGCCTCCCCTTCCGGCTGCAGCGGGGGGACCAGCAGGCATGCTCCCTCTGCTGGCGGAAAGGGAACCAGCAGGCTCTCTCCCTCTGCTGGTGGCAGTGGTAGATGCAGAGGCAGCAGACATTCTTCTAGTGGGAGGGGGCAGTTAGCTGGGAAATGGTCCCACTCCCCATAGATGCAGCAACCATACTGAATGCCCATGCTGTGGAGGAGGGCTTCCCAACCAACCTCCAGTAGCTGTGGTGGGACCAGCATGCACTCCTCCTCCGCTGGGGTAGGCTTGGGCTGTGGCTGTTCGGGATCATCCCTCTTGGTCGTTGGCGGAGTCTGGTCTCTCACCCAGAACCACTCTGCCACATCCCCAACCAGGCCCTGGTTCCAGGCCTCCTCATATTGGGGGTCGCCATGGGGGCAGTCCTCCCGAACGTGCCCAAACTCACCGCAGGCTCCGCACATGGGGGCCCCTCAGCCCTCGATTCTTCCTGCTCAGCTGCCCAGTCCAGAGGTCCAAACCGAGTTGGAGCCCGGGTCCACCACCTCTTCTGCTGCTGCTGTTGCCTCTGCTGCTGCTTCTTGCAGCTCCTCCTCTTTCCTCCCATCCTTCCTTCCTCTTCACGCCAAAAAAAATTTATATCGATTAATTAAAAAAAAAAAAACGAAACTGCAGTATCCATCTGCAGTACCTCTTCTAGCCTGGTGAGCCCATGCTGGACATCACGTGTGACAGGAAATGGCGTTGCGGTGACCCAGACCAGAAGAAAGCACAACAAAAACAAAGGTACGATGCAGTGGCGCATGCGCTGTTTTATTTAAAGCAAACAAAAAATAAATAAAATATTTGAACAAAAATAAACACTTGCTCGCAGAGCAGAAATGAAACAATTAAACAAAAATAAAGCTCGAACACAACTTAATTAAGGTCCGGCTGGGCAGTAGCCTTCAAGGATCCTTATATTCTTTTAAGTTTAGTTTCTCCTCTCTCACTCCTCTCTCGCTCTCATTCCTCCTCTGAACACCCACCCCGAGTGCAGAGAGCTGCAGGTATTTATACAGGTCACCACCTCCCGATTAGCAACAAATTAGTCACTTAACTAATTTGGGAGATGGCCACCTTCTGCACGAGTTTCTTAATGTGGATGGGGCTTCCCATCCACGCTGCAAAACAATAAAAAAACTGAAGTACAGCAACGCTGTCATACAAAATAATAAACAAACAAAACACACGGCGGTTCGCTGTCATCTATAAAACACAAAAATAAAAACAAATACAAAATAACAACACGGGCGGAGGGGGAGACCCCGTTCTAAAAATAAACAAACAATACGAATAAACAGCAGGGCTTTCCTACCGCCCTGCTACATTGACTTTAAGATTTTTATTATTAAATAAACACTAAAATCACTTTTGTCTGCAAGGCCCATATGTCAAATTTGAAAACATATTGCCTAAATAAAAACCTCAAAATGTACATTTGAAGAGGCCATGCTTAAAAAAAGTAAGAACAAAAATGAAATAACCGACGGTACTGCAGTGCCCAAGCTACTTGCCGCAATGCCTCTCAAATTAAAAACAATTTACTGCATAAATTGCCTACAAGCCTGTCCGTCATTGCTGCAGGTGTCACTCAGAACCAGCACATCTGATCTATATCCTAATCACATACTTGTTCAGCACCAGCTAGCCCATTCTGTCACAAATCAATTTAATTCTGTCTAATCCCGTCCTGAGAGAATTACTCATTATCACAATATATTATTGTTGCCATTCTTTTTATTGCACACCTCCCAGCACTAAACCACGACAAAGATGTACTGTACCATTGGTTAATGAAGGATATATAGAGGGAGGGGTGGCGTTAGACTGAGCTCAATATGGCCGCACCTCCAGGAATTTTCAATCACACGTGTTCGCTGGCAGTGTCGCTGTGCGATTTTTCCATCTGGTAGCTCCATGATAACTCAAAAACGTTTAAAAAGAAAGAATGAAGAAGAGCTGTCTAAAGCAGCAGCGACAACAATTCGTCCCGACAACAATAATGTGAATCTACAGTCAAGTACTGCAGAAAAGATGAGATTGGACAGAAGTAAATTGTGACACAGCAAGCTGTCTTAAAATTGCAATACTTTATAATGCAACGTTGCAATACAAATTCTAACTCCTTTCATGTCTTCAGAGTATATAAATTGCTAATTTATATAGACATTTTAATGACCATTGCTGTTTTGTAATTCTGTGTTTCTCCCCCCAAAACGCCAACGCTAAAAGTGAACACACACCAGGTAGATCATTATTAGTTTTGCTCAAATTCTTACACCAAAAATAAAATACAAAAAAGTAGGTTCAAGTAGCAACTCCCTGCGTTATGTAACGAGTAGGAGAGAAGGTAACAGTGAATGAAACATAATCTAGAAAAGTGCATCGATTCGTTTTCATTGATTTGAGTAGTACATTCTCACTACTTTAAGTAGTTCTGCTTTTTAACCAGTAAAACGCATGCTTTCACGAAAGGGGTTAGAATGCATATGCTTTAAAACAACATACCTTTATTTCCTGAATCGAGTGTCCAGCAATGCACCATAACAAAACTGTAAATCCTTTGCACTTTAAATTTCAATAAATGTGAAATTATATAAAGTCTCTCAAATGTAAACATCTAACATTAAGTACATTGAGCTGTTCATCACTGTAATGCAGAGCACTCTCTATTATCTGACGAAGTTTCTATTTTGAGCCCTCCCCCTCCCCTTGGTGTTTGCTGAATGTGAACGTCACTTCCACGATTTGCTTTACAAGTGAACTGGAAGACATTTGGTTTCACACTGCAAAAAGTTACAAATGCAGCAGAGGCAAGTAAACCAAGTTGACCATTTCAATTGATCTCTGTTTACTTGGTCTGATGCGCATCCTGGTGAGATTATGTGGTTTCACATATCACTTCAATCTGCATCAAAGGGTCAAACGAACTAGGTGTGAAAGTACCGTTATTTGTGAGTAAAGAGACCGAGTTTGTTTGAATGCGAGCTAGTTAGTTTTTTTGGTCCTTTTCCATTCAGCTCGTTTAATAGTGTGTGAACTGGATGTTTACAGTATCCTACAAGCATGTTAAAATATAGCAGGTATTGATTTTAATTTAGTGTGTTTTAGATTCTTACATATTGCTGTGGAAGAAAGAACCTATCACAGTTTGCTCCATTGGGATTTACAAAGCCAAGGTAGACAATACAAACTGTGTCATCAATACAAACTCCATCAACTTAAATTCAAATGTTTTTGCTTTTGGATTGGACTACTTAAATGAAAGGAAAAAGTTGATGAATGGGATTCAGTAGGACTTCTATTTACCATTTCTTAAACGATCTGCCGTCAGAGTCGACTAAAATGTTTTATTTGGTGTCCCCACACTTCACATTGACAGACTCCATGCTGCTTCATTGAATCTCACCAACTTACTAACGCGGTGTCTGGTGGCTCATTGCTGAGTTTAACAGTTCTTGAGCATCACCTGCTGATTTTAACAGTTCGGTGAACACAAGAGTGTCACCAGGTGACGTCAACTTGACATGAGAGTAGACAGAGCATTAATAAGACAGCAACAATATATAAATACTGTTAATTTTTACCTCAGACTCTAATGTTGGATTGTTATGGTGACATTGTATTTATTCTTATACAATATTCTTTCTCAAGACAACTGGATAAGGTTGTCTGAGTGTGTGTGTGTGTATATATATATATATATATATATATATATATATATATATATATATATATATAATATATATATATATTACACACACACTGTCCCTGTCATGCTGTCCCTGTCTTGCCCCCTCTCCCTCCCTGCTTCAAAACTCCACGCCCAATAACAGTTGCCTCTGTTTGTATCCAATCACAGCAGTCTCTTGGCTGAAACAATAACCTCCTTACGCCCCAGCTTCACTTGGACGTCTTCAGGAATATACAGGTAGGAAAAAAATTACGTCACCTGTTGAGCAAACGGGAAATATAACAACGCGTCCTACGCCATCTACTTCTCAAACAATTTATTGACTTTTGTGAATGTGAAATGTGCCTTACAACACGAAGGAATGATACGGAGAACGTCCTAAAATGGACACTGTATAAGTAGTTCAAAATCAGTGCAGAAGACAGACAAATTCTCATATTACTGAAAGTGAAAAGGGGCGTTTTAGAACTTGTTTTGTTGCAGCAACTACTGGCAGCAACGTTAATCAGCTTCCGGACCTTCGTGCCAGTACAAATCTTACTGGTGGTAACATCTGCAAAACGATGCGCGCATTGAATTTAAAGCACATAATGTTGCACTTCTGATGCGTTTAAGTCGGCGTGAAAAAATGTAATAAAAAAAAAAAAATACGTCAAAAAGAGACACACTATCGCAGTTGAGATACATGCTTTCAACCAAATTACGGGAACCGTTTTACTTTTGTTTTTTTTTTTAAGCCAACTCATAAAACTGTATTTTTACCCACGAAGAATAATTGATACAAACATTCCTTTATATGCACATTTTGTGTATTAAAATCTAATATCATAACTGAATTCCAAGTCTCGTGATAGGCAGCGAGCCACTCATGTTTCGGTTTCAAAGTAAACGAAGCAAAATTATTTACTTTCGCAGTTCCCTTTCCGGACTAAAATGGTCTTAATACTCCTGTCTTACTGAATTGTTTACATATATGTTTACACAATCAAACTATTCGATATTTCAAGTGAAAGGCCTCGCCGTTTTAAAGGCTCGCTCAAACACTCACCTCCTATCTCTCCGACGTACGCTAGAAAATAGTGACCCAGTCAGCGGGCAACCGGAGAAGGGAGGAAGTAGAGCGCGAACAGGATGCAGCGCGCGAAAAGAAACGCACTAATCTAGAAGGATTCGATCCAGGGATCGGCAAGGTGTCCGTGGTAAAAAGTTTGAGGTCCGTTGTAATTTATTTAAAAAAAGCACGATTTACAATATCTGTTGAAAAAATACATGGTTTATCTATGTACATATTGCAATTGCGATGCGAACAGGCTATATTTGGCCTCTGCTTCTCCCTGTAAACTGACAATGACAATATTCTACCGTAACTATGGCTACTACAGAATCTTGATGACACTGAACCGCCTACTGAAGCCTTGTTATACAATCTGATTAAGCGTTAGTTACGTTCACGTTGTGCACTGTTTTCTTTTTCTTAACATTAAAAAAAAACATGGCGTCGAAAAAAAAGATCGTTCAACACAGCTTGGTAAAGAGAATATTTCATTTTTGAAAGACCCACAGATTATTTTATGGAGTGCACAAGATGTGGCCAAGTAATGAAACAACTCAAGTCAACAGTAGCTCGCGACCATTCTGAAAAATGGTGCAAAAAAATATCTAAGACTTCAAACATGTCGAGTGTAGAGATGGATAGATTCATCAAGGAGGCCAAAGCCAACAGAGGAAGCCAGGTAAAGTCAATGACCGAATTTGTTAACCGCAATCTTAAAGATGCACAGAATGATCTTTGCCTTTCCTACAGTTTTGCAAAAGCCAAACTGCCATTTACAGCAGGCGGCATTTTCAAAGAAATGGCTGAAAAAATTGACCCAAACTCTGCTCCTTTTCAAAGACTGCATTGCAGTGCAAAAACTGTGTCAAGAAACACCGAGGATTTAGGTGGATTTAGGATTTTACAGTGAAACTGTTCAAGCAGCAGTAGATGCACCGTTTGTAAACTTAGTGTGTGACGAGAGCACTGACCACAGTGACAAGAGTCAAATAATAATTTATCATCGTTTTGTGAATGTTGATGCAGATGAAATTCGCTCCAAGTTTTTGAGCTTAATTGAAATAACCGAGCGTTGTAATGCACAAATCTGAGTGAAGCCATCGTTGGTTGTTTGGAAACTGACCGAAACAAGTACCCTGTAGAGAAAATGGTGGGGCATGTAATGCTAGCCCAACGTGAAAGTGTTTCAAGGCGATTGAAAGATCGCTATGGCGATTTATTTGTCCAGCACTGTATGACTCATCGCCAGTCATACCTGACTTTGTGGAAGACACGATCAAAGTGACACTGAGACATTTCAGTGGGGCTGCAAGAAAAAAGGCATTTAGACAGATCTGTGAGCTGAATGAAGAGGAATACTCAAACCTGGTCAACTACAAAAAAATTAGCTGGTTAAGTTTGGCTGCCTGCGTTGAGAGGTTTGAGTTACTGCGGGATTCTCTAGTGCAGTACTTTGAGAGAGAGGCATTTGGGAATGGGTCACCGAGTTATAGATCAAGTTGCCAGAATATCCATGACATGCTACAATCTCCTAAATTCATTCTATATCTAAGTTTCTTGAATTGGGTTTTGCCACTTCTAGCATCAATGAATCTAGCGCTGCAGAAAGAGAACTCAGATCTATACAACGCATACTGTTCTCTGGAGAAATACTGCAAGGTAATTTTGAAGCCGTTTAAACAGCCTTCAAACGATGATTCTACAGGGGAATCTTTCACAACTCCAAGCGACCTGTCTATCCCTTTTTTGCCAAGGTCAAAGAGATACTGAGGGAATGTGAGGAGCAGCACTACTTGCCAGAAACGGAGATTGCTAAGGTAAAAGCAACGTTCATTGAATATGCAAAAAAAAACTTGAACAAGCATTCAAGTCCAGGTTTCCTGCAAAAAATAGCTGGTGAAATGCATGCTTTATTTGGACCCCTTCAACCAAAAGCCACCAGTCTCAGAAATTCAAAAGGCTGTCACTTCTTTTACTGACACTGAGCCCTGACACCTGTTGCTGCGAACGATACTTCAGCCACATGAACTCAATTAAAACATCCACATGGAATCCCATCTGTTACAAATATAACAAATAATGTAAGGAAATAGAAAGAAATGTACTCATGTATCCTTTTAAATTCTAGTAAATTTTAATAGAAAAGTAACAGTAAGATTACTATTCTATTAAACATAGGAAATTGAATATATTATTATTATTATTTAGTTATTTATCAGACACCTTTATCCTAGACGACTTGGTGTTTTTCAAACATTAAAATACAATATACTATATACACACGTTGCACAGTATAACAACAAATTCAGTCACATTATGAGGTTAAATGAATTTCTTTAGATAAAAATATTAAGTACAGTAAATGGAAAATTGAAAATATGTACAGTATTTCAAAACTGTTTTTGTTAGAAAATTGCAAAATCTAAAATATAAACGAATCCAAAATATAACATTTTTTGCCAAGAAAGCAACACTAATAATTAATTGTTATCACCCACCATGAGCACTATTGCACACACCTGGACTGATGACCGCAAGTAGAGCGGATAACGTGTGCTTACTGTTTTGGAACTGCAATCCCTGTTTTCTGTTCTCCATGTTTTACACAAACTGGATTACAATTGTCTGTGATTATTCCTGCACTGCATCACCTCTGCACCTGTTCATAGCAGCCACTTTGCCACAGGGCATCAGATGATTCTAGGGCACTTGCCAAGCACTCTCACCACCTTTCACTTCCAGGCTAGGCAACTATACAAAATCAACCCACCCTGACCCTAACCCAACCCCAACCCTAACCTGAAGCAACCCCAGCCCTAAAACCTAACCCTAACCCAATACCTAACAATTAAGAATCATCTGATGCCCTCAGGACACTTTTTAGTGGATATTCCTTTGTGCTGCCGCACTTGTCTTTCTCGGGCACTCTTTTCAAACTATAAAGAGACAGTATTATTGTGTAACATCACATAACCATGTTCTCAATAAACTGAACAATGATTGGTTAAGGGGATATTCACCCAGCACCAACTTTACAATGTTGGACCAGGAACAAAATGCCACACAGCAAAATCAGGTTGTGCAGCAGACATCGAACACCAAACATGCGATGCTCAACAAATCACAAAGTGGCTATGGCAGCTGCAAGTAACAGCAACGACTGGCAGCCTAAAAAACATTTGCTTGTCCCATTGCACTAAATGTGCAAGCAAGCACTGGGCAGCTAGACTTGGGCAAAATAAGCTTACTATTTAGATACTATCTAAGCTACTAACAACCAAACGAGCAAGATGGGCCGAATGGCCTCCTCTCATTTGTAAACTTTCTTATGTTCTTATGTTCTTAAATACAGTTGTATTCCAGTTATGTATAATTGTGCTGTATTCAGAAAGCTTTAACTCATGAGTTCTTTAAGGTGTTGTTATCCATTAAATCAACAGTATGAAGGTCACTTTTGAAACTTTAAGGATGTGTTGCAGTAAGAATACCTGTTAAGAAAGGGGAACAAGACTAAAAGGTGAAAATATGCACAAGAACACAGAAACTGGATTATGGAATGGTCAAAGGTGCTTTGGACTGTTGATGGATGGACACCTGTGCCTTCTGCCAGTTCTGTTATCAATTCAGCGCCTGTCATCTTTCTATTCCTGAAGGATATTACCTTCCAGTATTGCTCATCCTTGTTAGACAGTTTTTTTGGGTATTCCAGTCCTGGGTTTGTCAATTACAGATGATGTTTCTCTGTAGTTGTTGTTCGGATACCACACCTTGAAAATCGAGTGATGCAGGCTATTTCACTCAATGTTTTTCCTTCTTTATGCAAGTCAAGGTTGTTATAATAGTATAAAATACTAGTGGAGGCTTTGAGTAAACTGTTGATGCTCATATGCATCAGAGTAGAAAAATGCAACATATCCAAGACTTTTGCACAGCGGTGTGTGTGTGTGTGTGTGTGTGTATATATATATATATATATATATATATATATATATATCCACCTCCTAATTAGATTTTTTATTGGTATTTGTAATTTTCTGTCACACTATTCATTTAAGTGCATAACAGTTGTAGCGTATCAGAATGTGGTAATATAAAGAGATGTTTGTGCGTCTGTCTTCAAGTGCTGATGTATACTACACTTCCATTGTTTGATTAAGGTCTTATCTTTCTAACAGGTAATCAGCATTGTTGAAGCAGTCTGTAGTGTCCCACAGGGTTCAGTTTTAGGCCCTGTATTATTTTCCTTATACAGTGCCTATAGAAAGTCTACACCCCATTTCAAAATTTTTACCTTTTCTTGCCTTATAGCCTGGAATTAAAATAGTTGTTTTTTTTTTAATCATTTTTCTACACATCCTATCCCACAACTTTCAAGTGAAAAAAATATTCTAGAAATTTGTAGAAAATTAATTAAAAATAATAGCTAAAATAGCTTGGTTGGATAAGTGTCCACCCCTTCTGCTGGGTAGTGCATTTCAAAGCAAAGACTCAACCATGTGCACCAAGGTGCTTTCAAAAGAACTCTGGGCAAAGTTGTTGAAAGGCACAAATCAGGGGATAAGTATAAAAAAAATATCAAAGGCCTTGAATATCCCTTGGAGCACAGTCAAAACGATTATTAAGAAGTGGAAGATGTATGGCACTACCAAGACCCTGCCTAGATCAGGCCATACCTCCAAACTGGATGACCGAGCAAGGAGGAGACTGATCAGAGTGGCTACCAAGAGGCCAAAACAAAACTTTGCAAGAACTACAGGCTTTTATGACCAAGACTGGACAAAGTGTGCATGTGACAACAATATCCCAAGCACTCCACATATCTGGCCTGTATGGTAGGGTGGCAAGAAGGAAGCCATTACTCAAGAAAGCCCACCTTGAATCCTGTTTGAAGTATGCAAAAAAAGACTCAGGAGATTCTGTAGCCATGTGGCAAAAAGTTTTGTGGTCTGACAAAACTAAAATTGAACTTTTTGGCCTAAATGCAAAGCGTTATGTCTGGCACAAACCCAACGAACGTCATCGGTATTGTGAAGGATGGTGGTGGCAGCATCATGTTATGGGGATGTTTCTCATTGGCAGGGACTGGGGCACTTGTCAGGATTGAAGGAAAAATGAATGGAGCAAAGTACAGAGAAGTCCTTGAGGAAAACCTGCTGCCCTACAAGAAAGCTGAAACTGGGACGGATGATCACCTTTCAGTATGACAACGACCCAAAGCACACAGCCAAAGCTACACTGGAGTAGCTAAGGAACAAAAAGTTAAATGTCCTTGAGTGCCAGTCAGAGCCCCGACCTAAATCCAGTCGAAAATTTGTGGTATGACTTGAATTGCTGTCCATCAATGCTCCCCAAGGAACTTGACATAGCTTGAACAGTTTTATAACAAAGAATGGTCAAATACTGCCAAATCTAGGTGTGCAACGTTGGTAGACACCTATCCCAACACTCACAGCTGTAATTGCTGAAAAAGGTGATCCCACCAAGTATTAACTCAGGGGGGTGGACACTTATCCAATTATGAACTTTCAGTTTTGTATTTTTAATATATAATGTTTTTCCTCTTAACAGTGTGGAGTATGGTGTGTTGATAAGTGGAAAACAATCCTCATTTAAATGCATGAAACTCTGAGGCACTGACACAAAATGTGAAAAAAAGTTCAAGGGGGTGTAGACTTTCTATTGGCACTATATATGCTTCCTTTGGGAGACATTATGCGCTGACATGAAGTACATTTCCAATTATATGCAGATGATACTCCGCCATATTTGTCTTTAAAACCAGATTATACTTCTGCTGTGCCTATTATAGTTTATCAAAACTGAACTGAACTACATAAATAATGCTGATTCACTTGGGCTGGACATTAGCAGTCTCCCTTCAGAATTAAAACTAGACTTGGGAACATCACTAAATCATCTGAGAAATACTGCAAAAATCAGACCTATTATCTCTGTACCTGGTGCTGAAAGATTAGTGCGTGCCTTTGCGTCACATAGGCTTGATCATTGCAATGCTTTGTTTTCTGGTATTCCAAACCATGCTTTGTCTTGCTGGCAGTTCGTTCAGAATGCAGCTGCTAGATTTCTGACTAGAACTAAGAAAAGTGAACACATCACCCGTGTTAGACTCCTTGCACTGGCTCCCTGTGCAATTTAGAGTTGATTTTACAATTCTGCTTTAAACTTACATGGCCTTGAATGGATTAGCACCTATTTATTTACAGGATCTGATGGCCCCATACATTCCTAATCACAATCTTAGATCACAGAATGTAGGATTTTTGGTTATTCCCAAGGTTAATAAAATAAAAACAGGAGGAAGGGCTTTTTGTTTTAAAGGTCTGTGCCTCAGTGACACTACATTTCAGGTTAGTGTTTTCATTACCATTCCCCTTCTGAATTATCAAAAAAGGAGTAATACCTGCCAACAAACATGTAGCAAGTAGTCTGTAGTGTTCTCTGACATTTTTCAGGCACTTGCCTTCCAGTGCTACATTATTAAATATAGGTACACACAAGCTACTTTCTTCTTTGGTTGAATGCCTAACTTAAAAATAAACAATAAAGTATCCTTGTAATGCCAACCTTTATTCAAATAAACATTTCACAGTGATGTCCAAATAATCAACACCCAAAGGAGATATTCTTCATTTACCTGCCACTATGTATGAAACCCAATGCAAGTTATACTCTCAAGCACTGGAACAGTGGAAGACAACCAAGAAACTGGCCTTAATACTGCAGGTACATAGAAATGAATGCCATAGAAGAACTACTGGCCTTAAAACAAGGTCTCACTGGATACACTGTGTCTGAAAAAACAAAGCCACCAACTGAACATACAATGCAAATTACCTATAACAGACCAAAACTAAATACACTGTACTCCATTCAAGTATCACTTGGAGTAAGGTATTTTTGCCAAGAGCCCACACATGCAAAATGTATTTAAATTAAAGGAGGTTTGGTGCTGAAGTCTGGTTTACATGGCACCAATGGCAGTAAAAAGCAAACCAACCACGAACAAGAAACGCTATGGGAAGGAGACAACTGACTGGAAAACTATATACAGGGGAAAAAACAGTATTAAAAAAAAAAAAAAAAAGGATTGCAATCCTCAAAAGTGTAAAGTGAAGACATAGAAGTTGTAATGCACAGCTGTAAGGAACTGTATATTTTTTGTGTATGGGCTCATGCCAACAGGAGAATGCAAGTAATACCAACACTTAAGGGGACTTTCACACCTAGTTAATGACTATTTAATGCAGATTGAAATGCAGGTTGGTTTGCTTGGAGCAAGATGTGAAACCACGTATTCTCACTTAAAACAGTAATCTCGCTTCACTTGGAAGTGGACTCTGACGTTTGTCACTTTGCTCCTTTTCAACTTCTTGCAATAACAAACATAATCCAGTACACTTGTAAACAAACCCTCCAAACAGCAAAGCAAACTGAATGACGTACTTCAGCAAGCACCAAAGAAAGTGTCTCGTCCTGTCTCAGACGCAAATCGTACCTTGTCAAAAACATGCATTATACAAGCCCCTATGCTGCATCTATATCTCACCACATGGTCACATGTACATCATTCACAACAAGCTATTAATTTTATTATCAATAACAGCAGTTCGTTGAATGTGAAGTAAATCTTTTTCATTACCACCCGATAAGGGATGATGGTCTCTGGTACAAAGACACTGATCAACAAGGCATGATAAGACACACCACTAATTTGTCTTTACTTGAAGTTTTCTAAACACCAGAGGTCCCTCACGCATTTCCTCCAGAAGAACAGCGTTTTCTAGACATACATGACTCTCTTTCAACATGTTCCATTTCACCTGCTATAATCTGATGTTGTAAACACCAGACAAACCAAAATAACAAAGTATTATCTGTGTCAGGGATGATGGAAAAGGTTTCCACACCCCAGAGAGCTTCATCTCTAGTAAAATTAATGAGAGCAGAGGGTATTTGGAAAAGCAAAGTTAAACCAATAGAACTCTAATGTGGATGAAGAGGCAAGTGAACCAAATAAGTCTGAATTTACTTTAAAACAAACTCAAGTTTGGTTGAATTTCAGGTGTCAAACAAGCCTGAAAAGTGTTAGTTTGCAAGTGAACAGTGTGAAAGTGCCCTAAAATATGCAGTACACTTTGAACAGCCATTTTTAAAACAAAAAACAAAAAACACCCACACACTACAGAAACATAAGAATTGGCACACAAAATTTAATCAGCACAAAATTACATGGCCACAGCAAAATGTTCGACTACACATCATGTCTTTCATTTTTGGTAGCTAGAAAACCAAAAACACAGCCTGGAAACAAATTTGACAGCTAATTAAAACACCAATGACCCACTTAAGTGTGTAACAAGTCACTGAATAAGGAAAATGCTTGTGTTTTGCAAACAAACCAGTCCACCTAGGGATATCACTTGCCATTGCAATCATCCACATATGAAGTCAAATTACAGACAATGAAACTATGAAGGGAAATTAGCAGAAAGCAGAAATTATTGAATTTAAAAAAAAAAAAAAACAACACACACCACAGACTTCACTTAACATTGGCTGCTGCAATTCCATACATGCTGCCGAGTGTGGGTGTTGAGGATATCCAAACATTGTAGCTTTCAAATAAAAATAGAAGTTATGCACAGTTGGTGCCAAAAAAAAAAAAAATCTCCTGAGGCTTTTCTATTACGTAACAGACAATGAATCAGATCAGCAGCTGTTTTAACAGATCAGACTGCAACTCTAACCAGATACGAGACACCATAACCAGATCTACAGATACAGCTGGTGCAGGCAGGGAGACAGCTCTCAGTGCTGGCTCTCAGTCGATGGGGACCTGGATTTGGACCGCCTCTTCTGCACTGGAGGGGATCGGGAATGGGATCGAGACTTGGAGCGAGAGGGGGAGTGGGATGGGGAGCGCGGGGCTGCGCGGGGAAGGGGCTTCCTCTCTGGGCTGCGGCTGAGTGAGTGGGACCTGGTACGGCTGCGTTTCCTGCTTCGGCTCCTGCTCGGGGATTTGGAACGGCTCCTGGATCGGGAACGACTGCGAGACCTGGTGTAGCTCCTGGAGCGGGAGCGGCTTCTGCTCCTAAAACAAAACACATTTACATTAGATCCACACATTTCATATTTAAGTACTTAAGTTTAGTTATAAATAAGAGTTAACTTGATTTAACATACTTATTATCTAGGAAGACCAAAGGGATGTAAAAGCTGGAAATGTGCAACTAAAGGCATAAAGTTTATATATAGTGGTGCATTTGATTATTGTATAGGCATTCAACGATAATGGATGCTTTTTTTATTTATTTATTTTTTTAAACAGAAGATCCAATTACTAAAAACACTTGTGCATAACTAAACAAAAAAGCACAACTTCCATTCAAATTAGAACACTTCTGATTATAAACAATAGTCTCAAGTTAGGAGAAGGGTGGGGAGAGATTGAGTAACAGCAAACTAAGTATAGTACACTTGGCACCCTACCTTTTTTTTTTTTATTCAAAACATTTATATACATACTTCTTGCGATCTTCAGTCAGTTTGAGTTTGCGTCCGTTAAGCTCAGTCCCATCTAGTTTGTCAAGGGCGTTCTTCATATCGCTGTGTGAGGCAAATTCCACCACTCTGGAAAACAAACAAACACGGGGAGGGATTACAGGGAGACCTACAGGCTTTTCTTGCATTAGCAGAGCTGTACCAGTCCATTCCCTATTTCCACTACCTTCTGCTTATAGAGAGAAAACAAAGTGGAATATAATGTATACTAAAAAAAAGTAACCCCTCTGAAAAAAAAGTGTCATGTCCCAATGACAATTAAACAACAAATTAAGGTAAAATACAGGCACTAAACTTGGTACTACTCAATTATTTAAGCCACTTGTTAAGATGGAGAAGCAAATAATTAACCTTTGTTGATGACTGCAAACTAGTCTACTTCACCAATAATCATAGCAGCACTATTTGAAGCCAGTTCTGCTTAGCGGTCCATTTATTCAGCACCTGTCAGGCACATCAGGTCCAATTTATTTTCACACACGCTGTTTAAAAAGTTTTTCACAGTATAACAGGTTTAAAAGGCACTGCATATTAAAAGGACACTCAGTACTGCATCTCCAGCTAAGCCCCACCCCGTTTGCTGTATTTTTCACATAACTTCATAGTCGTGCATACTGATAAATCCTCTCCCAATCACTCATTTTATCACCAAACTCAGGGTTCGACATTAACCATGGTCCAGCGGCCCGGGGCCGGTAGAGAGCGCAGTTTGGCCGGTAGTTACAAAGCACCACAGGCCCAACTGGTCCAGAAACATTTTTAACTGTATAATGTATATAGTATTAGTACAAAAAGTTGAAAAAAACAAATTTACAAACCCATTTTTAAGAACACACCCAAACCCCGCAACCCCCACAGAGGGTCTCGCTCGGCCATTGAAAGGTTCTCTGCTTCTTCTGGAGAAAAAACGACTACAGACCTGGGCTTGACGTCTATTTGATGATGTCGGACAGGGTCCAACATTGCACTGGAAAGGGAAAATTGTAATGTCGGGCCTGTTCCGACATAGGACTGCAATGGGTCAATACATTGTGGCCTGGTTTGTTCAGGAACTTACCCTTCATTCTTATTGGATCTGTGTGCATCCACAAATGTCACCTCACCAACCTTCCTCATCATATCCTTCAGGTCCTGCGTTGTACATAAGAAAACAAATGTTACAAAAACACACAAGAGAAATCTCTTATTTGAAGGTTACAATTTTAGAAAGTACATTAGAGCGCAAACACATTAACAATACAATGAGCCGATTTGCCATTAAAAAAAAAAAAAAAGCAGTCTGGCATAACACCAGCATCATCTGCTCAGGAGAAGTTTGCTCCAAAGCTCCCCCCCCCCCCCCCCCCCCCCCCCCCCCCTGTGGGAAAGGGCAGCTGCAGAAACCTTCTCCACATCCTGTGCTGCAATAATGGACACCAATAGCAGAGTCAAGGATCAGCCACTCAAACTAAATGCCCAGTTATGCATTATGTGAAAACCACATCTCTCAGGGGAGTCGGGACCTCACCGTAACAGGTAGAGGCTAGATCTAAACCCATGGCCATCAGATTAATATTTTGAGAATGTTAAATCTTTGAGTTCTGAGTTGCATCTGTGTACCCAGCCACTACTTTCAGAAGACTATAGGACATTACTTTGGCAGCATTCCAGGGATTTACCAACAAAACAGAAACTGTTGGTATTTTACAGAATCATATTTTATAGATAAGGGGTTGATTGTCCATGTAGGATTAGCATTCCACAGCAGTTTAACAGCAGGATTACACAAGTAGCTTGAAGGATGGAAGGAAAACAGTTAACGTCTAAAGAGAGACAGGATGCCCCAGAGGGATGCCCCTACCAGCTAGGAGCATTCAGTCTTGAGCATGCAAAAGAGTTCACTGCTGGCAAAAGACCTAATCATGGTTATAATATACCACACCAGCTGCTTCAGCAGATCACCAACAGTAGACTCTGGATCCACAGTGCAACTTCTAGTCCCAAACTGGTAGGTGCTGGCTTTTGACTTAAATAAAAAGGGGTTGAAGGAAATAGCTTAAAAGCCACAGATCAAGCAGCGTATGCCTGAAATCCTGATAACTGCAGCCAAGTACCTGTCCTTAGTCCTCCCCAATGAAGTGTATTCAACTTGTATATACTGAGAGAAAGTCCTCCTCCCACACCAATCACATTAGCTATTGCACTACTTACCATTCAGAACCCAGAGCAGACCTTAAGCAAAGAGCCACTTGTCCAAATAGCAATCGGACCAAGCCTTGTATAGCGTTTGAGAAAGGGATGTGGCTTTGGGTTTCAGAATCCAACTTCCACAAGAAAGGAACCACCAGAGTAAAGGGGCTTCAACCGTTAACACCCCCTTCCGCCAGCAACAGAAAAAGAACCAAACAGGGAGGGGGCAGAACTGCAGGCAGGGAAGCCAGACCACAGACCCTCCAGATTGCAGCTATGGACCTCCTAAGGCTGACCTGCGCTAGACCACTTTCACCCACTAGGGGGCCCCAGCCAAGATACTGACCACCGGCAACTGTGTACAGGGAGAAGCATCAAAAATGGACACTTCAGGACAACAGCAGAGGGCGCTAATCACAACATCCCCCCCTCCCCCTTGTCTCACATGGGAGCGGGAGGGTGCAACGTCGCACAGGAGATACCAGATAAGAGCAGCTGTTTAAAAAAAAAAAAAGTTTAAGATGTTAAAAAAAAAAAAAATATATTTTTTTTCTGAACTTTAAGCTATTGTGTAATCTTACTAGTCTTGTAAACAATCACAAGACCAGTAAGATTACACAATAGCTTAAAGATCTATCTAGACACACACACAGTGAAGCACAAAGTTTCGTTTTAGCCATCCAAGGTACATAAAAAAAAAACACATCTTAGGTGAGGTAAGACTAAGTCTAGGTAATGAATCCAGGAGAGAGCACCAACAAGGAGCACTAGATACCCTTTCATGGCTTGGCTGGGTGAGGGTGTACCTGCATATTCCTGGTTCCAGCAGGGTTTATAGAATTTAAGGTTTTTTTTCCCCCTCAAGGGGGTGTTCTGTTTTTAAACCCGTGTTTTATCAATGGGATGGCAGTTTTATGGCAATCAGAAGCAGGACTAGTTTAGCTAGAAGATTAAATTAAAACTTAGATCAGTGCTCTAACCTGCCAACTTATCCGGGACGAGAGGTTCTCAACAATGATTCTGTGCTCTGTGCGCACAGGAGGACCATACCTGCAAGACAAAGTACACACTTAAGGCTGCTAAAAACGCATGCAATGGCTTATCAGAAACATGTTTATCAAAGTTAATTTCAATGGTTGATAATTTCAGACTTGTCTTTGTGCATGGCTTACCAGCTTTGCTTTACAGTTACAATTCTACAGAATAAGTCAGGTGCATTTAAGAGTGAAGTGTAGCAGACCTGGGGTCAATTCCAATGTAATTATGCAATTCTTAAGCAATTGCAATGTCATTGTAGTTGAACCTTGGCACACCAGCGTAACAGTAAAACCACATAACTGATCGATTACAGTTCAGTTACACATTTGTCATTTCAGTCCAATTTTATTCAACCACTTTGGTGACCTCATTTGTTTGAAAAAAATAAGCTACATAGTAGGTTTCTGTATTTACCTGAAATTATTGCTTGTTTATTTTGAATAAATAGATTAAACATGTTAATGTGTGAAGCTGTTACTTTAGTTTACATTTAAGTACAATTGCAATTACTGCACTATAACTGAACAAAATTGCATTGTAATTTCAGCAATTATGCTAGAATTGTAATTTTATATTTGGCCCTGTGTAGTATCTTACATTGAGCCGCGAGTCTGACGATAGCTGCTAAACCGCGGAGAGAACCTTCCACTACCTCCACCACCACTTCCACCGCCTGCTCCTCCACCTCCTCTTCCTCTGGGAGAGCGGGCATGCTCTATTGTGACCCTGCGTAGAAACCAAACAAGAGTTTGTCTCATCATACTCACAGCCAATACATTGAAGCTTTTAAAGTTCAGTAGCAGGTCTAGTAAATCTGATAGTAATGAAACATTAAATAAAACAAAAGAATACACTTTAAAAAGTTAGATAAGTGGGAGTAAATGTACTTAATTCACCAACAGTTTTAAAAAGATCCTTTTAGTACTGGTATGAAAGCCAATCCTTGATGCCTAGTGCTAATTTAACTGAGCCATTTGGGCCCCATTTGGTTATTTCGCGGGGTCTAGACAATCAAAACGGTCCTATCTATGGTTATTTAAATCGTAAAATAATACCTTAGCCTTCAAATCTATGCATTACCTTTCATTGCACAGTTCTTTCCCATTCAGTTCATAGACTGCATCATCAGCATCTCTGTGGTCATCAAACTCCTGTATAACAAGCAGTCAGGCACCATTTACACAATGGAAATTTAGGGGAAAAAAGTTGATGGGCATGTGGTGTACATCAGTTTCCAGCATCTCTATGGACAGCTTTGAATGCACAAAGTGTGCTACAGGCATTTGAACATGAAGCTCAACAAACAAAGCCCAAATATTTAGGAAACAACGTTTGAAACCTGCTAAAGACTTGTAAAATCAAATCATGTTAAACTGGTATAATAGTGGGTGAAGTGCCCATTACATAGATATATAGTTAGGTTTCCTTGTTACCCTTTGTTTTACATATACATACAAATGCAACTGATTTAACACATCTTCTCTGGAGTAAAATGTGTCTGATATGTTTGATAGCAATGCACAGACTAAGGCAGAGACACTTACCACAAAGCCAAAACCGTTTTTTAGATTGACTTCCCGAATGTGTCCAAATCCTTTGAAAAACTTCTCCACGTCCCTCTCTCTGGCGTGGGGGCTCAGCCGACCGATAAACACTCGACATCCGCTCATTTTCAAATGCTTCACTGTGGAAAAAACATGCAGAAATCTAGAAAGCACTTAATTATGGAAGCGTCCTCGTTTGAATTCGATTTTGAAAGCTGCCTCGATGTGACGTATGAAACAAACGTCGCAATTTTCAAAGAGGAAAAACCGTGGTACCATGTACAGGAATACTTTGTCTCCTTCTCAATCCATTAGATTCCAGCTTAGGAAGCGCCGACCCGACATTGCGAAATTCTGCGTTAGGCTATATTTACCAACGGCAGATAAAATCGTACTGATGCTTAAATGAAAGAAGCTAATAGCTCCACGTAGTAATATAGTATACTATACTAGCACTAAGGCCTGACAAGACAACAGCACGGTGGCCGCTAACTACTAAGATCATAAACACGGCCGCCCTTCTTATCCAGCTAAACCCACTTACTGGTTTTAACACCACTCCCCTCGATTCCTTCACCCAATCAAATATTTAAGGAATCTTACATTATATATATATATATATATATATATATATATATATATATATATATATATACACACATAACACACACACACACACACACACACACACACACACTGACTACCATAGTCGGTAGATGCGTTTCAACAAAAGCTTCTTTTTTTAGCGAACTCATAGAATCCAATCCTCACTCCCACCCTAGATTAACTGCTACAAACAATTCTTTCAATTGCACACTGTGTATCACAAATCCAACAAATACTTAAACGTAACCACGCACTTCCATAATGGAATTCCAAGCCTCGTGGTCTAGTGATTTCGGTTAAACAAAGCAAAATAATGTATTTTCCACGGTTCTTTTTCGGACTAAAATTGTCTTGATACTCGTCTTCTTGAACTTTTTACATATATGTCACACACAACCAAACTATCCCGAATTTTACGGGAGAAACGTCTCACCTGCTTCCTCTCGAGTTCTGCCTAAAAATGGCGATGGAGTCCCTAAAAAGCAACCGGAAAAGTGCCCAGAGGGCAGGAAAACGAGCGGTTCCAGAATGCAGCACGCGAACAGAAAAGTTGACCCCTGCAGGCGCGGAGGTGTTGAGCACAATCACCTTGTGAGCGAGAGTTGTTTATTGAATCAAAGTCTGCTTTATTAAACTATATATATATATATATATATATATATGTGTATATATGTGTGTATGTGTGTGTGTGTGTGTGAGATGTTTCTCAGTACTTGCTGATTATGCTCCGGATACCACACCTTGAAAGTCGAGTGATGCAAGCTATTTCACTCAATGTTTTTCCTTCTTTATGCAAGTCAAGGTTGTTATAATAGTAGAAAACACTAGTGGAGACTTTGAGTAAATTGTTGATGCTCATAATGCATCAGAATAGAAAAATGCAACATGTCCAAGACTTTTGCAGAGGTGTGTGTGTGTGTGTGTGTGGTGTGTGTGTGGTGTGTGTGTGTATGTGTGTGTATATATATATATATATATATATATATATATATATATATATATATATATAAATTTCCATTACATGAGAGTAAATGTTAAAACTTCATGCTGATTTGAACTCAGCTCTCGCCAAGATAAGCACCAACTAAGACGTTGATTTACAGTAAACTAATGTGATCCATCTGCATCTCCATCCATTTGCGTTTCTTTCCATCTGATGATGTAGATATCCTTCTGTCAGGTGTTGATGGCTGAAGTGTAATTTTATTTAACGTCATGTAATTAAAGAAACTACAAAACAATATTGCAAAAGTCTACCGGATGCCATAATAGTAGTACAGCATGTTAGATTTCAAAATGTAAATTTTTTCAGTTTTTGTCCGTTTTGCTGCATACTGTCAGGACTG
The DNA here is from genome assembly GCF_017654505.1 of Polyodon spathula. Classification (NCBI taxonomy): domain Eukaryota; kingdom Metazoa; phylum Chordata; class Actinopteri; order Acipenseriformes; family Polyodontidae; genus Polyodon; species Polyodon spathula. Next base: position 18,472,694 of record NC_054550.1, read on the forward strand.
TATATTTATGTTTCAAAGCATCTCCCTAATTATATTAAAATACAAAATAAAACAAAAACAAACACACAACCTGATTGCATACTATTCTTTTAATGAGTATAATTTACAGGATACAAAAATGCACAAGGTGGGGTCAGCATGTAGTATCCCCCTGTTACAGGGGACTGGTGCGGCTCTCCATCTATTGCAGGGGACTGTTGTGGCTCTCCCTCGTGCTTCCCTCAGCAGCCTATACAAGGGTTGCTGAGGACCACCAGCATCACGTCCTGGTGCTTCCTCTAGTGTTAGAGGGGGAAGCTGTAGGCAGTCTCCCTCTTGTGGTGGAGGTGGGAGCGGTAAGCAGTCCTCCCACACTGATGGAGGCGGAACCAGCAGGTGTTCACTCTCTGCTGGTGGAGGTGGTGGAGGCAGAGGTAGCTCCTGATGCTCTGCTCCTGCCAGTGAAGGTGACGAAGGCAGAGGCAGCTCCTGCTGCTCTGCTCCTGCCGGTGGAAGTGGTGGAGGCAGAGGCAGCTCCTGCTGCTCTGCTCCTGATGGTGGAAGCGGTGGAGGTGGGAGCAGTGTGTAGTCTCCAGCCAACGATGGTGGGAGCAGCATGTGGTCTCCTGGCAACGAAGGTGGGAGCAGCCTGTGGTCTCCTGTCGACCAAGATGGGAGCAGCGTTTGGTCTCCTGGTGACAAAGGTGTGGGCAGCGTGTAGTCTCCCCCTGTTACAGGGAACTGGTGCGGCTCTCCCTCACTTGCAGGGGACTGCTGTGGCTCTCCCTCTCGCTCAAAAGACAGCAGTGGGACCTCTCCCTCTGGCGCTGGAGACGACTCCTCTCCTTCTGGCTCTGGAGGCGAAACTAGCAGGCATTCTTCCTCTGCTGGTGGAGGTGGGGACAGCAAGCATTCTTCATCTGCTTGTGGAGATGGGGACAGCAGATATTCTTCCTCTGCTGGTGGAGATAGGGATAGCAGGCATTCTACCTCTGCTGGGGGGAATAACTCCCCCTTGGGCTTTGAATTCCCACCATCCCCCCATCTGGGCGATAGACTCTCCCGGTCCCCACCATCTACGCGATGGACTGCAGACCAGCAACCAAACACTTGCTCACAAGTCCTAGAAGAGCAGGGGCGGCAACCACAGCTGCATCTAAAGACAGGGAAAAGAGCACTCAACGGAGCCCCTGTGTAGCACCGTGGGAGGCTGTAGGTGAAATCAACAGGGAGAATCAAACCTTCCGCAGAGACAGTTTTTCAGTTCAATATGTTCGGTTTTGCACTTTTATTTCATCCAGACAGTTCCCTTACATTACGTAATATCGAAGAATCATACAAAACATGAATTTCAGAGCATTATGGTAAGCATATACAGCAGTGTGCACATGTACATTGCCTGTAGAAAGTCTACACTCCCTTTCAAAATTTTCACCTTTTGTTGTCTTATAGGAAATAAAATGTATTAATTTATTTTTCATTTATCTACACATTCTACCCCACAACTTCCAAATGAAAAAAATATTCTAGAAAGTTGTAGAAAATTAATTAAAAATAAATACTGAAATAGCTTGGTTGGATGAGTGATTGTAATAGCAATCCTAAATTAGCTCAGGTGTAACAAGTCACCTTCAGAATTACACACTAAGTTAAGTGGCCTTGTGATGGAGAGCGAATGAATCCGAATCAACAATCTCCCTCTCGACTGGTGAGGGCACTGTACAACAGGAGCTGCGGGCTTCCTACTGAATGGTTGGGCAGTTCATCCCGGGGACAGTCGGGAGCCGGCCATTCAGGAAGAGGGCGGCGTTACGGTACCTGGAGTTATCGCCCTAGTACAGTGAGCGAAGTTTCTGTCATGAATTGGAGGAGACGTGATTGAACTAGCTATCGGAGGGGGCGGGGCTTAAGGTACCTTAGGGGGACGTGACGCCGTAATCGTCTCCTTTGTTGTGGTTAATGGGAGGAGACAAGGACGGAACCTTGAATGAAGTGTGGGTTCATTGAGAGAGAAGTTTTTGTGTTTGTTTTGCCAGATGGCTGATACGAAGTCGGAGCTGCAGCGAGAAGCCAGCCCGGACCTGAAGGCGCACGAGCACCAGCACTCAGAGCATCGCACCTGCACCAGAGCACCCAGTCTGGAGACGTGTTTTTGTGTTTATTATTTCGGGACTGCAACCCCTTTGTTTTGTAGCTGGTAATACCCATTGCTGGGTAGAGCCAGCTTTATTATTTGAAACCCGGTTAAGGGAATTAAAGAAACCTGACCGATGAACTTTGTGTTTGTCCTTTGTTGGAGCACCTCCAATCACCTGTACACCGGAGCACTACAAACCACTTTGCCACAGGCCTCCACATTTGTTAAATTATAGTGATTCACATTATTTCAGGATAAATTCAGTAGTTCCTGTAGGTTCCCTCTGCTGGGTAGTGCATTTCAAAATAAAGACTCAACCATGAGCACCAAAGTGCTTTCAAAAGAACTCTAGGACAAAGTTGTTGAAAGGCACAGATCAGGGGATGGGTATAAAAAAATATCAAAGGCCTTGAATATCCCTTGGAGCACGGTCAAGATAATTATTAAGAAGTGGAAGGTGTATGGCACCAGCAAGACACTGTCTAGATCAGGCCATCCCTCCAAACTGGATGACCAAGCAAGAAGGAGACTGATCAGAGAGGCTACCAAGAGGCCAATGGCAACTTTACAAGAGCTACAGGCTTTTATGGCCAAGACTGGTCAAAGTGTGCATGTGACAACAATATCCCAAGCACTCCACAAATCTGGTCTGTATGGTAGGGTGGCAAGAAGGAACCCATTACTCAAGAAAGACCACCTTGAACCCCATTTGAAGTATGCAAAAAAACACTCAGGGAATTCTGTAGCCATGTGGCAAAAACTTTTTGTGGTCTGACGAAACTAAAATGGAACTTTTTGGCCTAAATCAAAACGTTATGTTTGGCGCAAACCCAACACTGCGCATCACCCAAAGAATGCCATCCCTACTGTGAACCACAGTGGTGGCAGCATCATGTTATGGGGATGTTTCTCATTGGCAGCGACTGGGGCACTTGTCAGGATAGAAGGGAAAATGAATGGAGCAAAGTACAGAGAAACCCTTGAGGAAAACCTGCTGCCCTCTCCAAGAAAGCTGAAACTGGGACAGAAGTTTACCTTTCAGCATTATAACGACCCAAACCGCACAGCCAAAGCTACACTGGAGTGGCTAAGGAAAAAAAAGGTAAATGTCCTTGAGTGGCCCAGTCAGAGCCTCGACCTAAATCCAATCGAAAATTTGTGGCATGACTTAAAGATTGCTGTCCATCAACGCTCCCCAAGGAACTTGACAGAGCTTGAACAGTTTTGTATAGAAGAATGGTCAAATATTGTCAAATCTAGGTGTGCAAAGTTGGTAGAGACCTATCCCAACAGACTCACAGCTATAATTGCTGCCAAAGGTGCTTCCACCAAGTATTAACTCAGGGGGTGGAGACTTATCCAATTATGATCTTTCAGTTTTGTATTTAAAATTTTTTTTTTTTTTTTCAATAAAACTTTTTTTCCCCTTGAGTGTGGAGTATGGTGGGTAGATAAGTGGAAAAAAATCCTCATTTAAATGCATGAAATTCTGATGCACCGACACAACAAATAGGCACTATATTAGAACCTTCCATTGCTTCTGTTGTTTTAATTTGTTGTGCTTATGAAATCAAACTACTGCAACTGAAAAATGGCCAAAATAGACAAATTAGTGATTTACTAATTGAATTTATGACTTTAATAGGTCATGTGTGTAATTCATTTACAATAGTAAGAGAAAAGGAAAATATCATAAAGAGACTTTTTAGACATTGTTTAAAAATCCTAATTAAAGCACAAAGTGGTCTGATATTTTCACATGAGTACATATTGTTTCTAGTGATTACCGACCAGAAATTAAAATGATCATATAAAGGATATAAATGACATTGCTTGGGGTGTTCTATTAAATGTGACACTATATGTAATTGAACACTATAAAAACCTACACTGCTTGGCCATTTTATTATGACCGAACAAATACAAATACACGGTCACCAGTCCTGGGTGAGTGCAGACGTGCATGTGGGGTGGTGAAGACACAGGTAATTCGTGACGGTTGGTGCAGTGGTGATCCGGTTTGTGCTGACCCTCGCCCGACAGCTCCGGAATTGTGCGTTTAGCTGTCTAGTGGTGAAAACACAGACAGTTATTTACACAGACACAAACAACACACAACACTCTTCCTTTTCTTTTAATGAGAGCTCCTCTCTCGATCCTTCTCTCTCTCCAGCGTTTTACCCAAACGAAGGAAAAGATCAGCGTTACCCTGGCCCCTATATGTAATCCCGTATGACATCTTGGTAAACGGTTGCAGCTGCCTTTTTGCTTGCAGCTGCCTTTTTGCTTGCAGCTGCCCCTCGTTTACCTTTCAGGTTAGTACGGTCTTACAACAGAGTCTCGCTTCTTTCCAGGCTGACTGACTTCCCGGTCCCGGAAACGAACTGTCAGGCCAGCCCGTCCAGATACTTCTCCTCCTGTTCTTTAGTGCCCTCACCGGTCGGGAGGGAGATTTATCACCAGCACTCATTATCTTTCTGTCACATGCACCCATCCACTGTGCCAGATACATATGTGCACGAAAGGTTTGAGGAGCATGATGGAGACTTCAGCCATCTTCTATGTCCACCACAATCCCTGGATCTCAATCCAAAGAAGGACACATTCAACAGGATCATCTGCCTACCTCTCTGCACCAATCGCATTCAATATCAATGTGTGAAGATGTGATCAGGGCAAAGGGTGGTCCAACCCAATATTATCTAAGTGTCCTAATAAAGTAGCCAGGTAGTATCCTTATTAATTATTATTTAAGTAACTAAGGACATGGTTGAACAAGAATCTTGTTTGGAAAGGACTGAAAGAGGCACACTGTGTATCAATGAAATAACATATAATAACAGTTATGAATCATTTGTGCTGTGATACAAGATGAAATGCACAACATAGCTCATTGTAGTTCACTGTATCAGTAGTTGGTATAAATACATCTCTCTGTAGCATTTTTTTGTGTCTTTCTTTTTTATCTCATTATGCATGTCCTGTCGTGATGTCTATATTATGACTATGGTTGCGTTTTTCCACTTTAAAAAAATGATTTATTTCATGGTCTAGAAATAGGTATTTCAAGATATTTCAAGATTAATTTATTAGAACAGAAAAAAATAGTGTTGTCACGTTCAAAATTGATCACTTTCTCTAGAGTTAGTCTACAACAAATGTTTGTAAATATTGAAATGCTTATCTGAAACAGTACATTTTAAACTGAAGAATATTACATTTTTTTATGTCCACCTTTTTAAAGATTCTATTTTCATCACCAGTGAATTATGAAACAAAATAAAAACATAAATAAATAGAACAATAACAACAGCCAAGTGAAATATCCCCTTCTTGTACCAGACAGAGCAATCTTTAGCAAAAATATTTTGATGCAGCTGCTGTCTATTTCGTTGATGACATTGAAAGAAATCACCTTACCAGAAGCAAACTAAACCGTCTGCCAGGCTCCTAAATGCAGTGTAACAGGTAGTGCATTTTCTGCATGTATTTTTAAGTGATAAAAATATGTATATTTACAATGTTCTTTCTAATAATGGTAATTTTCACTGTGAACTACAATTACACAGCAATGGGTATATTTCATGGAAATCCTGAAATCCGTGATAACCGTGAAAAAATATATATCTTTAATTATGACATTATCTTTACATCCCAAAAATGTCATGCTAAACAAACCCGTTAATGATGTAAGGTTATAGCTGCCACTCCTTTATCAGTGTTAACATTGAAACACAGGTTTTATCAGGCTTTATTTTCACACATAAAAATACACAAGAAGGAAACCGGGTGAGCACTTCAAATTGCAATTATACTTCCATTTAATACTGATTAGAAAATCACTTTCCTTTTCTATTAGAAAAAGGATCCATGACAAGATTTAAAATAACTTGATTAATAATTGCAACAATACCATTAATTTCATTTTTGTAGAAAAATTCCATTCAGGGGTAGAAATATGGAAGAAAAAAAAGTTGAACCCCTATTTATGAAGATGTGCAATGCGTAAGACTTGAAACGCACTAACTTCCTTGTACCTGATGGCTATTGAACACTTAATTTAATTCAGACAGTCCCCAGTTCCCATTAAACTACAATAATGCCTCTAAGTAAAGGAGCATATGTTAGATTCAGCGAACACTACACCACACCGCAGCTCCCAGGACATGGTGGGAATGGCTTTGTAAAGAACCAGTAGTTCCATTCATTGATTTCTGCAGAATGTGTCTCCCTACTGAGGTATTGCTCCTTCAAGGTTGTTAACCTGTTGTTGGCCAAGGGCCCAGGAGCCAGGAGATCAGGGTTCATATCATACGTGGGCTTGTCAATCCTTTTCATCAGTACAGTCCTCACACACACAGGCACACCGTACTGCAGACCCCAGTGGCACCGCCCTGCTGGCTGGCTGCTGTGCGTGATTGCTGCTGGTGGCAGAGGCTCAGACCTGCGTGTGCTTGCAGCTGTGTGAGGATCTGGGTCCTGCAGCGCCCCCTGCTGCGGAGGGGGTGTCATCGTCGCTGGACTCGCTTGCATCCTGTTTGTGCAGGCCTAGGCTGATGTGGCTCTGCAGGGCAGCCGGGGTGAGCCACTCCTTGGGCAGGCAGCTCTGGAGGAAGGGGATGCAGGAGCTGAAGTAGGCCAGCCGGTTGACCCAGCGAGGGTTCTCCCTCCCACACAGGAGCTAGAATGAGAGGCAGGGCGTCAGAGCAAGGCGAGGGCTGAGGCACTGTGAGATGGAAATCTCTTAGAGGACACAGAGCCCTGGAAGCCTGCTTTTCTCTTTATATTTTATGTAGTTGGAAATCATTGAGTGGTTCTGGGTTCTGTTGAGCTTGAATTCTAAGTGCTGGGACTGGACAGTCTTCCTCATTCCATTCAAATCATGTGACAATGAGGAGTTTGAACTCTTTCAGCCCAGCACACTCTACACTGATATATACAGAAAGCAAGGGATTTGAATGTACTGAGGAAGGTTGTTCAGTCCCGGTACTTTGGATTCTCCAAACAAGCTCAAAGCAGCTCAAAGCTGGGCAAAGATAGATTTAGAGCGAATGATAATAAGTTAATATTGGAGAAACAGTTACTGCAAACAACATAACATAGAAAGATAGAAAAACAATTACAATGATTATCTTTAAGGTCTGTAAAACAGATACAATGAGAATAAACCCTTTCTAAAACAGTTGAAAAGGTTTCATGAACTGCTGGCTAGATTGAATGAATGAAATAGGACTTAAAAACTGTCCTACAGAGCTTGAAGATACTGAGAAGGACTTTTAGTCGAAATGTCATCACTGAATTTACAAAGTTTCTTTCAGTGAATTGAAAACATGACACAGGAAAAGCAGTGACTGGTACAGGGATGTCAACGATACCTGTATGTACCACCTGACTCTGACACTAGCATTGTGCTTCATCACAAAGCATCCCAACTGGTTCAAGCACTTCTCTAGCTATTTGTTAAAACGTAAGTGTGACATACAGACAGACAGACAGCCTCCATACAACCCCAGCAAGTTTCACAACCATTAGGCAAGCACTTCTCTAAGATATGAGCTTAACTCCAGTTGTGTGATGTTGTGATAGACGCCCGCCTCCACGATATCCCCTGGTGGTAATATGCATATCTCAGGTTTATCTGCAGTCAGTTTACATTGAACAGAACAGACAACACTAAGCTGCTAGCAGAGTGGGGACACACGCTCAGACTAGACAGCATTGAGCTGCTAGCAGAGTGGGGATGTACACTCAGACTAGACAGCAATCCATGTACATGGATTAGGGAGTGGTTAACATGTAGAAAACAGAAAGTACTGATTAGAGGAGAAACCTCAGAATGGAGTGTGGTAACCAATGGTGTACCACAGGGATCAGTATTAGGTCCTCTGCTATTCCTAATCTACATTAATGATTTAGATTCTGGTATAGTAAGCAAACTTGTTAAATTTGCAGACGACACAAAAATAGGAGGAGTGGCAAACACTGCTGCAGCAGCAAAGGTTATTCAAAATGATCTAGACAAGATTCAGAACTGGGCAGACACATGGCAAATGACACTTAATAGAGAAAAGTGTAAGGTACTGCATGCAGGAAATAAAAATGTACATTATAAATATCATATGGGAGATACTGAAATTGGAGAAGGAATCTATGAAAAAGACTTAAGAGTTTTTGTTGACTCTTCATCTAGACAACGTGGGGAAGCTATAAAAAAGGCTAACAAGATGCTCGGATACTTTGTGAAAAGTGTTGAATTTAAATCAAGGGAAGTAATGTTAAAACTGTACAATGCACTAGTAAGACCTCATCTTGAATATTGTGTGCAGTTCTGGTCACCTCGCTATAAAAAAGATATTGCTGCTCTAGAAAGAATGCAAAGAAGAGCGACCAGAATTATTCCGGGCTTAAAAGGCATGTCATATGCAGACAGGCTAAAATAATTGAATCTGTTCAGTCTTGAACAAAGAAGACTACGTGGCGACCTAATTCAAGCATTCAAAATTCTAAAAGGTATTGACAATGTCGACCCAAGGGACTTTTTCGACCTGAAAAAAGAAACAAGGACCAGGGGTCACAAATGGAGATTAGACAAAGGGGCATTCAGAACAGAAAATAGGAAGCACTTTTTTACACAAAGAATCGTGAGGGTCTGGAATCAACTCCCCAGTAATGTTGTTGAAGATGACACCCTGGGATCCTTCAAGAAGCTGCTTGATGAGATTCTGGGATCAATAAGCTACTAACAACCAAACGAGCAAGATGGGCCAAATGGCCTTTTCTTGTTTGTAAACTTTCTTATGTTCTTATGTTCTTATGAGCTGCTAGCAGAGTGGGGTGCACACTCACAGACTAGACAGCATTGAGCTGCTAGCAGAGTGGGGATGCACACTCACCTCAGACAGGGCCGAGGAGAAGTGGTTGCAGTTCTTGTGCATCAGATGGTAGGCGTCGCCTTTGAACTCCTTCCCAAGCTCCTCCATGATCTTATCCACATCCTCCTCAGCGAAGTCTGTGGTCCCGAGCGCGATCGCCTCTCTGCACACACACACACACACCACACACACACACACACACACACACACACAGACACAGACAGACAGACACACACACAGACACATAGACACACAGACAGACACACACACACACACACACACACAGAGGCAGGCAGACAGACACTCTGTTAGTGGTGGCAGCCTTATTTCTTGATTACTTGATTCTTGGTTCTGTTCAGATCTTACACCACAGTAACAGGCAAATGAGCGGCTCGTTGAAAAGGTCTTGTGTTATTCCAATAAAGGAATTGACATAAAATGACATTTCTTAGCTGGCTAATATCCTATTGTGTGATCCGTATGATTCTCTATTGTTGTGTCTGCTCAGATCATGCTTACTAACTATTCCAGTAAAAACTGCTTTCAAAAAGACTCCCTGAGGCTGACTTTCTAAAGCAAGATGTGGAAGCATATTAGCGGTGCACAGGGTTCAATGCACAATGCTTCACGTTTTTCTTTCAGGGCACAGCGCACCATCTATTATATATTTTTGTAGAAAAATCTTTGGTTGAGTTTACTATCTAAAACACCAGCAGGTGGCAGCAATAAACCAGCCAGGATGACATGTACAGAACCGAGAGGCACTGATGGTTATTGTAGGGCTGGTCACAGAGAGATGTTTCACTATTCAGTGTTTATCTGGCTTTTTGGGTTTTTTTTGTTGTCCAAACTTGACCAGTTCTTTCTTTCTGCTATTGCCCAAAAGTACTGACATCTCGAGGCTGAAATCCAACTTTAGCACAGACAGGATTCCCTATGTGCATGCTACATGCTGTATATTGCAACACATCCTCAATTAGTCTCTTTAGTGTTCTTTCAGTGTGCTATGTGTGGGTATTTTATCTGTGTTTATCAGTTTAGCACTGGATTGCACTTTATGATTCTGATGTTATAATGCCAAGCTCAGATTCTTGCTGTACTGTATTGGACAGTGCCAGGGGTACCCACTTGAATTTGAAGGTCTCTCCGAGCTCAGTGGCGTTCCCTGGAGTGATCTCGAAGATCCCGCTGAAGGGGTAGGGGTGTCCTCCATAAGCAAACTCTGGAGAGAGACAGAGAGAGATCCAATTCTATCCTACATTGCAGAGTTGTAATGACTCGAGTCATTGACATCAAATGACTCGACTCTAGTGCCATCACAAAAGTCTCCACTGAACTCAAGTCATAGTCTTTAAGGTAAAATAAATTACATAATCAGTTTTGTTTTCAATAACCGCAGCCCTTCTTCTGATTTATACAAGCCCTGCCACTTTATGAGCGAGAGGAACACGTGACAACATAGAGACAGAGAGAAAACACTTACCCCCCACTGACTCGACCCTTAACCCCCTGTGACTCAACTCTTACCCCGTAACTCGGCTCAACTCTTACCCTCCAGTGACTCGACTCGACTCTTACCCCCCAGTAACTCGACTCGACTCTTACCCCCTGTGACTCGACTCGATTCTTACCCCTGTACCTCGACTCTAACCCCACTGTGACTCAACTCGACTCTTATCCCCCTGTTATTCAATTCGACTCTTACCCCCTGTGAGTCGACTCGACTCTTACCCCCCCGGGACTCGACTCTTACACCCTGTTACTCAACTCGACTCTTACCCCCTCTTACACGACCTGACTCTTACCCCCCTGTGACTCGACTCAACTCTTACCCCCCTGTGGATCGACTCAACTCTTACCACTGTGACTCGACTCAACTCTTACCCCTTTTACTGGACTCGACTCTTACCCCTGTGACTCGACTCGACTCTTACCCCCCTGTGACTCGACTGCTTAGAAATGGGGGGGGAAAATGACCTGAGTTGAGAATGGGGGACACTGAGTTGAGCTCTCAGAATGGGGGGACACTGAGTTGAGTTGAGAATGTGGGGCCCTGAGCTGAGAGCTGAGAAGGGGGGGGGGGCCCTGAGCTGAGTTGAGAACTGGGGGGGGGGGGGCAACTGCCTTCCCCCCACCCCCCCCCCCCGGACAGACACGAGAACTCTTTCAACTCTTACCTCCCATGACTTGACTCGAGACCCAGTTTTTGGGACTCGATTGCAACACTGCTTCATTGGCCAGTTAACACCTTGTTTGAAAGTGGCTTGCTGTCAGGGATCCTACCTCTCCCGTAGATCTCAATCCCTGAATGGAAGACTCCGATCCCCAGCGTGGAGGTGTATTCGTTTATCCAGTACTGCAAGGAGGAAACGAGGAAGAACAAAAGATTAGGGAAAGCATTACAGAGACTTCAGGCATCTTCCATGGCCACCACAATCCCTGGATCTCAATCCAAAGAAGAACACATTCATCAGGATCATCTGCCTACCTCTCTGCACCAATCGCATGAAATATTAAAGACTGTTGGATTAACATCATTCAGAACACATTCCAGCACCTTGTGGAATCCATGCCACATAGTGTGAAGATGTGATCAGGGCAAACGGTGGTCCAACCCAATATTATCTAATAAAGTGGCCAGGTAGTATCATTAATTACGATTTAAGTAACTAAGGAGATGGTCGAACAAGGTCCAGGTTTGGAAAGATACCTAATCATTTCCTGTGCTGTATGTGACCTAAAATAAAATAAACCAACAAAGAAGCCAGAGAATCTCAAGCAAATGATATGAGGTGTATGGTGCGCTAATGTATTTGATTTGAGCACAAAAAGACCCAGCTAGTATTACAGTGCCTTTTAAATGAAAGGCTGTTCAATCTCTGCCTGGTTCCAACTTAAAGCAAAAGAAAGGTATTGATCAATCAAGTGTAAAATAAAAGGAAAGGCAAAGGGAATCCCGGAGAACACAAATACTGAGTGTGCTTTTAAAGACAGGGGCTCTAGTGAAACAGAATGGTAAGAACACAGACTGCTCTGGGGAATGCATCGTTGGCTGTATGGAGAGAACAGCCCTGCATTTCACTGCACTGGGGTCTGGAACAGCCCTATTGTGATTCTTACAAATCCAATCCCATTCCTCTCCAAGCACTGAGTCGGACTTGCATTTACAGGGCTTCTGATGTTTGGGTTTTATTTTTACAGTTTTTGGGGTTAAAAATCTCGTTTAAGTTTATTGGGCTTAATCATAAAATCAGAAGCTCAAGCTATTTCTGATGTTTACAAAAGTTGGACACCAGATATGTACAATACTGTGTGAGAAAGGGCTGTCCCACCTGTTTAGTAAGTGATTATACACAGCTGACCCTGTCTCTTATGGTATAACCCTTATAAAAGGTTCCCAAAATAAAAGCATAGCGTAATAAAGTATATTGAAAGCATGGTAAATACAGGTAAGCATTATAAAGCATAAAGAGGCATGATAAAGCATATAAAAAACATGGCAAACCGGGTAAAAACTATAATAAATGCATAGCATAAACATTATTGTCAATAATGTCATTATCCATGACTTTGAATTAATATCAGATGATAGACCAACATGAGACAAGTCTTATATGCTGGATATTTCCACCCCAGTGCTAGTCCCCTGAAGGGTTGAAGCACCTTGCAGACTTGCAGGCTTGACACATGGAATCAGTGCTGTCCTCACTGGCCCCTCACACTCAGTGCTACTGCGCTCTGCAAATCACTCAGCACTTCAGCATGTTGATGGGAATCAATAATGCTCACAACATCTAAAAGCATTCGCTGGTGATTGCTCAGACTGAGCTTGCTGGGTGAATTACTAAAGAGAATTGTTAAATAGTTTTAATTTAACATGCATGTTTTACTTTACATTTTTAGGATATTTGCAATTGTCTGGTGCAGCACAGTTGCTCAAATGCCTATTGAATTTAATAGATTTTTTGCATGACCCAGGAAAGTGCTTTGAACTGTTTTGAAAGCCACGTCTCTGGGGACTTGGTGCACTCAGACAATAAGTCTTCCCCTCCCTCCTCCAGAACTAAACCACAGCTTTGAAAAATCTCTATTAAAAGCTGCTCCAGCCAGACCCCAGCTTTCCACAGTTCATTTTTATATGTCATGGCAGATGGCTGGGAGACATTTACTTTTTACATACATGAGAAAGAAATCACTACTGCCTGTTCTACAACTGGGTTTAACAAGAAGAGACCCAGTCACTGTGGAGTGTGGATATCCTTCTAATGTTATGCTCTATTTTCTACGGTGGCTCTTGTAAAAAGGTCATCCTGTACTGAATGTTGCATGAATCCAGTTGCTAGCGCTTTTGCAATTTTAATGAAAATGTGTTGTTGCTCATATTTTGTTCTTTATATCTTGCCATGTTACATACGTGGATGAAAATCCCCTCTATGTTCTCATGAGGAAGTATTACTTATGTAATATTGGAACGTATATTGAATAATAACGGAAGACTCTATATAAAAAAACATTGCACAAATGAAGAACAAATGTCCCAGCCAGTGGTTTTGCACTTGACTGGCAGTGAATGGGTAGTATTTGGTGTGTCGTTTCACTTGTGGGATGGGCTGCACATTGAAATCTTTTATATGTATGAGTGAATATCTCAGGGACAGGGATATCAAGATAGTAAGCAGGGTGTTTGATTAGTGAGCTCAACACAGCATTTTCACAGTTGATAATACTAGTGCAAGGTAGTGTGATTAGGTGAATGTCTCCCATCTCACATTAGCATGGCAGCGGTTTTCAGTGGCAGTGCCAGGCAGCGCAATGGGCAGTGAGTGTGCACGAGGCAGGGCGAAGGATCCTCCTTGTGTAAATAGGTTGGCACAAGTTGTGCTGAGCCACCTTCCCCTCTATAATATAAATGGACAAGTGTTTGAATTGAAGATTGTATGTGCCAACATTAAGGGGCCAGTCTACCCACTTGGAACTGCCCATGGAATGATAAATCAAGGTGCATCCATTACACTGAACTGACCACCATCTGAGCCAGACATATCAGAGACTGGACCCCTGGTTATAGGAACAGGTCTCTGCTGGGGGGGGGGGAGTTCTCCCTCTTTGTGGAGCCTACAGGGATGTGCAATCACATAAAGTGCCTTGCCTGGTATACAGGGACTGTGAATCACTGTGGTCGTTCATTATAAAAAGGTTTGACTGCATTGGAAAGAAATAGGATTGCATCATAAAATATTTAATAAATATCAACACCAGGGATTTGACTCTTGAAGCTTTCGCTCAAGCTACACATCAGAGCTTGTGAACTCGTTTAACTGATTCATCTCATGATTATCAAGCCCTGTATGAAATGGAAGTGTAGTTACAGACCACCCTGAAAACATTCAGACCAATACAAACTGTTGTTATCACGCTCTAAAATACCTGGACCAAGACATCTGTTTTGGTCAATGCTTTCATTAGGGCGATGGTGAGTGGTAAGCGTAGTGCTGTATTGCTCTGAGTCACTTGCTGACAGCATGTCTCTGAGTGGACTAAAGGAATACAGTCCCAAATATCCTGCTATTTATATGACCATTCTTTCAGAGTCACCCTGTTTATATACGCTGGGAAGTCAGGTTCAAATGGGAATAACCTGGGAATGGTCTTAAGCAGGGGGTCATAGTGTGACCTTGACATTGACTTTAGCATATTGGCTCCTGGCTTTGATAGTGACTCCATCTCAAGGCTCCAGCCCATAGCTGCTGCTTAAACCCTGTTAACCCTGAACTGCACAACAAACAGCAACGTGTCACGTGAAGGAGGAAGCGCCGCTCTTCACTTAAAGAGAGTCTCCAAGCAGAAAACAATTCAGTACAGAAATCAAAATGCTGTTGTCCTTTTTGAAAGATAAACAAATTAAACACAATCCCTAATAAACTGCACTGGACAAAATAAATGAAATAAAAGTCCTGTGACTATGCTATTAGGGACAGAGTGATTTAAACAAAAAGAACAGAAAGCACTGCTCTTAAAGGGAAGTCTTGGTAGTGGTAACAACCGAACCGCAAACAGAAGGTATTGTTCTTACAAGGTAAGTATTACTAACAGTTAATGTAATGTATAGAGCAGAAAGCCT
The DNA here is from genome assembly GCF_017654505.1 of Polyodon spathula. NCBI lineage: Eukaryota > Metazoa > Chordata > Actinopteri > Acipenseriformes > Polyodontidae > Polyodon > Polyodon spathula. Next base: position 18,487,803 of record NC_054550.1, read on the forward strand.
TGTTCTCAAAGGTTAAGTATAGTGTTACTAACACCAAAGGGTCCTTATTTATGAATGGGAATGATACAAGCATGTGATTTGAATGTCCTGGTCACGTTTGACCCCGGCTGGGGGACTGTAGATTGCACATGGAACTGACGGCCGCAACAGTCATTGGAAAGTGATCCATTTTTACAGACTGATCTGTAAAAATGGAAAAAAAGTTACAGTCTGTACAGTCTGAAACCAAGCAGAAAACTATGACTGGCAGGAGACACCGTACTGCAGACATGCAGGTAAAAGTGTCATTTTATTTTTCATTGTAATTCCTTTTCAAAAAGATAAGGATATGTATGTAGTTGCTGGGGTGCACTCATTGAGATCATGGCTGGAGAAACTGGAATATTTTGTTGGGAGTTTAGAGAAAGGGAATTGGCAGTTATATTAACAATTCAGAGAATATTGAAACAGAAGATTTTCCAGGAGCACCATGTACACTTGCTCCACTTATTCTGGTTAAGAGCAGATTGTAATGGGCATCCTGAGGGCAGAGCTGCTGTGTTATTGGATCTGGCAGGGTGTGATTGGGTTATGTGTGGAGGCGCCCGTTCCCTGAGCATTTCTCACTGGATTAACCGACAACCTGCACCTGCAAAGAATGGACCTCCTCCCATAGGGATTGCATGGAGCAGCTGACGAGGCCAATAAAAAAGTGACGGCAGAAAACACTAGTCAACCAATCACACTAATCTTATGATAATGATCATTATCACCATATTTTATATATGAAGATGTTTTGATACAAAAGCTGATTTTCTAGTAAATAAAACCCTGGCATGCACATTTGACTAAAATTCCAAAACACCAAGCTGACAAAGTTTAACACACACCTGCAAATAACGATCAGTTTGGGTTAAAAACGATCCCTAGTAATATCCCTCTGCAGCACTGCCTCATACTGAAAACACTAACCTGAGCTCAAGCTAGTAATATCCCTCTGCAGCACTGCCTCATACTGAAAACACTAACCTGAGCTCAAGCTAGTAATATCCCTCTGCAGCACTGCCTCATACTGAAAACACTAACCTGAGCTCAGGCTCACTGCTGCCAGAAAACAACTTCAATAGCCTTCTTAGCGTTATTAATATTAGATTGTAGGTCCTTTTAACTCAAGCAAGACAGCAATACCCCACAGCAGTACATTTCTGCAATAATTCTACCTCATTTAAATTGTAACTAATGAATAATCGGCCACTACGATATATGATAAATAATCGATAAAAACAATTATTGATAACATCACAATAATATATTAATGTCCTGTCCTGCAGTGGGTGAGGTCAGACCAGAACCAGGAACCAAGAAATAAACAACAGAGAGATGGAGTTGGGTGAAGCTGAGCGATTGTTTGCGCTCAACATTTAATAATGAAACAGACAGAAAATAAAAGGTTGTAAAGACAAACAAAACACAGGACACGGCACTGGCAGCCAAAACAAAGAGATAAACAAAAATGAACTACATAGTCAAACACGGTGAGCTGCTATTATTATATATGTTACTTTTTACTTTCCCTGTTCTCCACTCACCGAACACACAACCCCGAGTGAGTGAAAACATGCTGCTTTTATGCAGCTGTACCGAGTCTTGATTGCTAATCAATCATTCAATTGGAGTCTCGGTACAACTCCACGTGAATTAATAAGTGCAATTCCCTGTGCTCACATATTACTATATTTTACATACGCATGCCCCATATTAAATCCCAAGTACCAATGACTATACACCAACTTTAACACACAACATGCAACATACAACACAGAAATACACAGGGGCTGGGCAACATTGCCACATGTCCCAACATTATTTGTTATACTGACAGTTTTAGCATCACCACATTGTACTGCCTCTAAGCTACTAGAATCAACAAGGAATCGATTTCTATTGCGTTTTGTTCACTGGCTACAGTCAGGCATTGTGCTGGTAGGCAGGCAGACGCCATGAGAAACTCCCCTCACCTCAATCCCAACCTTTCTGCCATTCAGTCCTGAGCCTCTCTCAAGCAGACACATATAGGACACAGCATGCACCCTCACAGCTCTGAGAGAGAGAGAGAGAGAGACTTTGACTTTTAAGATCCTTTATTTAAATATTCCAAATAAAATCCATTAAAATTCAAATAAAGGTAAAACACAACAAAAGTTAAGATTCCTACTGCCTTCTTTGTTGAAAACAGATAAAAGCCAAAATAAAACACTGTAAAACAAAAATTAAATAAAATTAGAACAAAAACTGGAGCTCCCCCTCCTCACTCACAGCACACAAGGCGTCTCCCACACACCACCTCTCCTGAAAGTCCTCCAGGTTACTGACCAGTTTAAAATACTCAAACTCTACTCTGATCTGGCTGACCAGAGAGTTGATTTTTCCATGTCTTTAAAATAGCCAATTTTGCCTGTCCAATTAAAAAACTTAATAAGAACACACCTGTTTTTCATTTTAAAACTGTATAGAACCCCAAAAATAAAAAGCTCCTTACTAAAAACGACCCCTAAATTATTCAGGATTCCCTGCAGTAAATTAAAAAGTGGCCGCAGCCTCTCACACTTACTGTAGGCATGAAAGAGAGTTTCCTCTGCTGAGCAAAAAGCGCACTGCTCACTGATGCTGGGGTCCACTCTATAGAGAAACCTGCCTGTGGACACAATGCAGTGTAGAATCTTCCACTGCAGGTCCCCCACTCTGTTGGCGAGGGGCGGCTTGTACAGCACCCTCCACACCGGCCTGTGCCCCTCCTCTACAGCCAAGTAAGCTCGCCACTTAGAGTCTACCAGACCCCTTAGCCTACTATAGTCTGTGGCTTTAACACACAATTTGTATATATGTTTTCCATTCATTGTGTGAAAGATAATTTCCTCCACATTCTGCAATTTAAGCAAAGTCCCTCCATTCTCTCCACCGCCCTCACCTTCCTCACCTACTGCTGGTGACACGATCATCCCTGGAAATAAAGAGTGGATTAAAAAATAGGGGCTCCTCAAACAGGTCCTGCCCTGTCAAGGACTCCACATCCCTTTCCACCCTCACCAGCTGCCAGGCTTTTAAAATACTTTGATAAAAAGGAGGAAGTCCTGCTTTACTAAAACTGGTGTTCTCAATTAAAAACAGGTGTTTTCCTAACCCCAGCCCCCCAAATCTATTGAGAAGGAAACAGGCCAGCCTCTTCCAATGAGCCTCCTCCTCAGTGTACAGGAGTCTCTGAACCACCTGCAGTCTGAAGGCTGCCACCCTGCTGGCAATGCTGACTAGCCCCTGCCCCTCCTCATCACTAGGGACGTAGAGGACTGCCGGCCTCAAACTGTGTCTCCCGCTCCAAAAGAACTCCAGCAACACTCTCTGGATCTCCTTCACCAGGCCCTGGGGTGGGTCCAAGCATACCAGCTTGTGCCACAAGCTAGAGGCCACCAGATTATTAATAACAAGCACCCGGCCCTTGAAGGACAGTTGAGCCAGCAGTCCCTTCCACCTCTGCAGCCGCCCCCTCACCCTGTCCAACAAACCCTCCCAGTTCTTTTTCATGTAGTTTTCTGTTCCGAGGTGCACCCCCAACACTTTAATACCTGTTCTGTTCCATTTCAGCCCCTCAGGCAGGAAAGGAGGGGTGCCCTCATCCCAGCTGCCTGACAGGAAGGTGTCACATTTTGCCCAGTTTACTCTGGCAGAAGATGCTCTCTGGAACTCATTTAGAGTCTGCTGCAGCGCTTGGACATCTGCATCCCCACTCACAAACACAGTCACATCGTCTGCGTAGGCAGACACCTTCACTGTGGCAGAGGAGGGTGTGGAGGGCGAGGAGGGCACTGTCCATCCAGCTAGCCTGACCCTCAGCAGGTGCAGCAGGGGCTCTATAACCAGTGAATACAGCATACCAGACAGGGCACAGCCCTGCCTTATACCCCTGCACACTGGGAAGGGCTGACTCAGCCCATTGTTGATCTTTAAAATACTAAAAATGTTGGAATATAAAAGCCGAATATAAGAAATAAAACCAGGACCGAACCCGAAGGCTTCCAGTGTATGAAAGAGGTAGGTGTGGTCGACTCTGTCGAAAGCCTTCTCTTGATCCAGGGAGACCATTCCTACATTAAAATCACAAATATCACTTACAGTTAAAAAATCTCGAATAAAAAACAAGTTATCAAAAATAGAGCGACCCGGTATACAATATGTTTGATCCATATGTATTACAGTTCCAATAACACTTTTTAATCTATTAGCGATTGTTTTGGATAAAATCTTTAAATCAGAACATAAAATTGACACAGGTCTCCAATTTTTAAGCTGGCAAAGGTCTCCCTTCTTGGGCAGCAGTGTAACCACTGCCCTACGGCAGCTAAGAGGCAGTTCCTTGTGGCTGAGGCTCTCTCTCAGAACCTGGAGCAAATCCTCCCCCATTATATCCCAGAAATTATTATAAAATTCTGCTGGCAGTCCATCGATCCCGGGAACCTTTCCGCTGGAGAGCTGCTTGACAGCGGCGGTCATCTCCTGGTGGGTCAGCGGTGCGTCCAGCTGAATCTGCTCCTTCTCACTGAGGCTGGGTAACCCCTGGAGCAGCCGCTCAGTGTCCTCTATGTTGCACAGTTCTTTATTATAAAGTTCCTTGTAAAAACGCACCGCCTCTCTGCTGATTTCCTCCCGGGTGTGCAGTTCTTTCCCACCAGGAGTCCTGATACAACACAGCTGTCTACTGTCCGCTCTCTTCCTCTCCAGGTTGAAGAAGAAACTAGTGGGGGCATCCATGTCTCTCAACTCCATGAATCTGGAACGCACAATCGCCCCCTTCACTCTTTCCTTCAGCAAGCTCCCCAGCGCGATTTTCTGCTCTTTTAGGTTCTCCAGGGTCTGTTCTTTAAATTCTGAATTTAAACTTTCCTCTAGGAGGAGGATTTTGGACTCCAGTTCTCTCACGGCTGTGTTCAGTGACCTGGTTGCATTTATAGTATATTGTTGACAAAAACATTTGATTTGTATTTTGCCAATGTCCCACCACTGTCTTAAATCTTTATATTGTGCTTTTTCTTTTTTCCAAATTATCCAAAAAAGTTTGAATTGTTGCTTAAATTTTACATCTTGTAATAATTTTACATTGAAATGCCAGTAAGATGCTCTGTGGGGTTCTGATTGAATTATTACTGTAATTAATAGACAGTGGTGGTCAGAGAGACTACTGGGGATGATTCTTGCTTTGATAAATTTATTTAAATCGTTTTTAGAAGTATAAAACCGGTCTAGTCTTGCTCTATATACACAGTCTGTGTGATACTGAGACCAGGTGTATTGTCTTGAACTGGGGTGCAGGCATCTCCATATGTCAACCAGGTCACTGGACTCTAACAATGCAGCCAACTCTCTGGAGGACTGAGGGTGTGGTTCATCATTATTTCTATCAATATTAAAATTAACAGTACAATTAAAATCTCCTCCTACTACCACCACATCATTATTATTAATATTAAAAAGAGCTTGCTTTAATTTCTTAAAAAATAAAATTCGTTCCCCCCCTCTATTGGGGGCATAAATATTAATAAAAACATACACTGTACTGCCCAGCCTAGCTCTTACTTTTAAAATCCTCCCTTTCTCGATTTCATCCATATCTAGTAAAACTGCCCCCAGGCTGGGTTTAAAAAGCACGGCTACTCCTGCACTAGTACTAGCGCCGTGACTCATCACGCACAGCCCCTTCCACTCCGCTCGCCACGCCTCCTCATTCTCCTGATCCGAGTGCGTTTCCTGCAGAAACACCACCCCCGCCTGCTTCTGCTCTAAAAACTCGACTAGCTGCGCCCTCTTAAAAGACTGTCTGCAGCCGTTTAGATTAAAAGAAATAAAAACGCACCTTTCCATCATAGCTAAAAAAACTAACACACTAAAACAAGTAATAAAAGAAGTTTCATAAAACACAGCCATTTTTAAACAAGAGATTTTGAACCACTTTTAAGATCCTTTTTAATTTTCTGAACATTTTTTTTTAATCTATAACGTTTTGGCTGATCAAATTCTTCTATTGTGGCTTTCCTTGTTATAACGTGAGCGGAGTGGAGAAATAACCTTAGATCAGGGAAAAAACTCTCTATTTCTACTCCCCTTTTCCCTTTTGTTTCTATCATAAAATCATTTACCTGCTCAAGCGTGTATAACTTTTTCTTACTGACGGGTTGGCTATCAGGGATGTCTGAGATAAGCGAGGAGTCAGAGAGCTCCCCCTCCATCTCATCCGCGCTGTCCTCTCGCTCGCCCCCGAGAATCCGCTCCTCCGCAGCTCCCTCCGACTCCTCGACACCGGCCTCTGCCACAGCCGTCACTATTTCAGGCGGCTGAGATTCAGCTAGCGGAGAGTCTTGCACCGCGCCCGGCTCACCCTGCGCTGTGCTCTCTTCCTCCGCGTTGGGAGGGACTGACGCCCCGCCTGGAGCCCGCAGTCTCCCTGTCTGCACGGGTTCGGAGTTCTGCACTGGCTGCGCTCTGCCATCCGGCAGCTCTGCAGCCTTCCGTTGAAATCGTGTCTTTTTCGCTACTACCTTGAATGATTCTTCACCATTCTCAGTAGTAGCGGTATTATCCTCCGAACCCGTCAGTGACAGGCTGCGGCTGGGTCTCTTTGTGCGAGGCCGTGGTGTTGGTGGTTCTGCTCCGGTTTCCTTCTGGATCGCCCCCTCCTCGGTCAGCACGGGCTCGGTCAGCACGGGCTCGCTCTGCGGCTGCGGTGCAGGAGCCGACTCTTCCTCCCGCTCACCCCCAACACCCCCGACTTCCTCCCCGCCAGCATCGCCCTGATCCTGCCCTGTCTCCGCTCTAGCCTCCTTTCTCGGGCAGGCTTTCCTCTGGTGTCCCTGTTCTCCACAGTAAAAACACCTCATCGTTTCGGAACTGACGAACACCACACAATTCATCCCTTCCACGTTAAAATTCCAGGCAACATTAATGACTTGATTAGGATCATTTAGTAAGACAAACGCCTGCCTTCTAAACGACATGACGTGCCTAACACTGTTATTTTTGCACCCCAGCGGGATTCCCTTAATCGGGGACACCAGTTTACCAAAACGAGCTAAATTCTTTTCTAATTGCTCATTTTTTAAAAACGGAGGCACATTAGAAATAATAACTTTCGTAACCGGGGTTACTAGAGGGGAAACCTGAACAAATTCACCTTTCACTGTAAATCCTTCCTCTACCAGCTTGTGTACCAGAGACACCTCCACTAAAAATATTACCAGCGCTTTATTCATTCTTGACGCCGACATAATATTCTCAAACCCCACCACCTCTCCTACTGCCAGCAGGCACTCCTCCACCGAAACCCCGGGGTCAGGCAGGCAACGGACCCCGTGTCGGCGGGTGAGAGCCCCCAGCCCTCCTGAACGAGACCCCATAACGGGATCTCCAAACACACACCACCACCCAACAAACAAACAAACACACACACACACCACTAACCTACGAACAAACAAACACCCAAAAAGAACAACTAAGTAACTATCAAAATAAATAAATAAATAAATAGATAGATAAATAAATAAAATTTTAAATTTCCCGGTCCTACCGCATCGGCGTTCCACCTCTCTGCAAGCCCTTCCCACAATCCTCCACGAAAGAGAGAGAGCCTCAATTCTGACCACCCCCTGCCTGCCATTCAGGCCTGGACCTTTTACAGTTTTTGCATTTTCTTTTGTGATGTGGAAATGTGTGCAAACTAGTGAATTAGCCCACTGCACCACCCAGCTCAACCAATCCACCTACTACTTTCAAAATAGAGCAGTCTCAGAAAGAGGAAAGAGAGGCTTCTACACAAGATAACCAGAGGCACTGCAACAGATGTGTGCTAAAAAAAAATATCCAGAACTTCAGAACTCTCAATCACAATTCTTAAGTAAAACTATTAGAAACTATGGAATCGCATTGATCTTTTCTCCCTATTTTCCTTTCTTTTTCCACCTTTTCCATCCCTCCCCACTTTCCACCCCATTTTGTAACTCTACCCAACAGATACACACTGAAGCCTCAGAGGGTGAGGTGCTATCAGTCAGTGTCTAAACTAGGAATTGAACCTGGGGGCCATAGTGGCTCTAACTCAATCAAATGGGAACAGTGGACCCAGCTGACCCTAACAGAGAGATATCAGATTCTCAGGTTGTCCTGGAAAATCCTGCTGAGCTGGCAGGTGCTGAAATGCTGTAATAAATGACATCTCTCACCCTTCATCTGCTGAGAGATGGAGGGTCGTTTATCATGCTTCTCCTTGGCGCTTGTACAGATGGGAGGAGATGAAAGAGGTCAATGTGCCAGACCCTTAGTACAAGTGCGCAGGATTCAATCACTTCTGATACTCCAGAGGGCTTGTCGTCTTCTTGTTTCTGCTAATCTATATCGTTAAAGCTAAAGGTTCAAACGGTGGAATCTGTAACTGTTATAAGGGTGACACGTACAGTATGTGTAAAAACATTTGATTACATTTTAAAACAGCAACTTATTTAAGAAGATAAGAACATTCAAACCATCTTATGCCTTTTTTTCTCAAAGAGATAGTTAGTGGGTGGAAATCAGTTGTATTAGTGTAAAACGTGTTTGATATTAATCAAATTCTGATACTATCCAAGTGATATTATGGGGAGCTTGTCCCCATTGACTCCTTATATATTACACAGTGTGATGAGAATAAGCAGAGGGTGACATTAACAGGAATGATTTTTAGCAGGTTTCACTGCAATATGAATTACTCAATGAATCAGTAATCATTTCTTATTGCCTGTCACAAATAAATATCATTATAAAATGATGCATTTTTTTAATTGTGTGCACGCTGGTTCTGTCTACATGCTCATTATTATCTGCATGTAATTCGTTTAGATGTGGCTTTGGATTTTCATTGGCCCTGCATAACCTTTAATTTGCTTTTAATTCAGAGCGCCATCAAAATTAATGAACCATTCAAGCAGCCACCACTGTCTGCTCTTTGGAAATGCTTGTTAGCACAGCAGGGGCTTCTAAATCAGGCTGCAGCAGGAGCACTGCATTTCTACAATGTCTGTAAATTGGGTTTTGATGCAGCAGATAATTCTATTTTCTATCCAGAACTTTAAAGGTAATTACTCCTGCTAATACTGCTTTTCTAAACATGTGTGGTGCTTTTGAATTTAGTTTCATGGTGTGAGTAAAAGAAGCCAGTGAACTATATGAGTGCTCTGCCGAGCCCCGTGCCGTGCTGCCCTGTCATGCTGGTCATCCTGTCAAACCAGCAGCAACGTTGCTCAGCACCCAGGCTTGAGCTGTATAGCTGGCATGCGAAATCAGAAGCTTCTAATTCACTGCTCACAACACACTAAATATAGCAAATCTACCCAGACAGAACCGTCCTTTAGAAGGCAGCATCACAGCGCAGGGAGGGAATATAAGAGCTACTAGTTCTCTGCACCAATTGCGTAAAAGGTTATTGGTTGAATAGATTAACATCCTGAGTTCTGCAAACATTTCTATTTTAAATCTGTTTTAAACAGGGTAAATACCTTACTCAGGTTCCTTTGATTTGAATCAACACAGTAGGAATGAGTCACATCTTTGAAATGAGGAGGTTTGGATTTATGATGCCGGAGCTCATTTACGACTAAAGGACCTTCGCATTGCTTAAGATTTAAATCAAAGTGGCCATTGAGGCAAAGTCCATTACCCGTCATGAAATATAAATACTGACTTGCCTTCCAGACACGCAGCTCAATCCATGATCCCTGTTAAGGTTATTAGTGGGTTTGAACAGCACCTCGTGAAACTGAGCTTTTAGCTACTGGTCTTATCAAAATAAGTCACTTCCCAGGCTTTTGTTTCTTCATTGCAAAATGCCATAGATTTTGTGACCTTACAACTTTGTTAGCTCCATATGCAGTACAGTACTGTATAACCATGCCCAAAATATATGCAGTTATACGTGTTTTCTGTAAAGATTCCTTTGGTTTCATATATAGTTGAATCTGTCATATCCAATCCTGTAGAATACCATACCCTCTATTAACCAATGGACCTCTGGTATGTGCCATTTACACATGCTGCTACCAACTGAGCATTACTGATGGAAATTATCATGAGTCTAAAACAAGAAATTCTGCTCTTTGCAACCAATTAAATCAAATCTGAAAGGTTCTGTTGTATAAGATCATGTGGCTGTGTTAGAGTATAAGCAGATGTTAATAAGATGTTTACAAACAGTTATGATAATAAAACTGATGAAGGACCATAGACAGACCTTTTATGTGGATTTCTAATATATTTTCACTTTCTTCTTTCTCTTTTTCTAGAATATGTGCTTTTGTCGCAATTTAATGCACCCTTCAGCCATGTGCTTCTTTACTTGCAAATACAGTCTCTATTATAAGTAGTTATACTTTAAAAGTTCAACATACCTGTATAAATGACCATTTGCAAACATAGAAAGATGATCCATTGTTGGTAAGTGCATTCCACCAACACAGCAGAGTAAGCTAGAAGTCCTCCTCCACTCCTAGGGAGGCAGTAGCGGGTTCCAGGTGGCTACAGTGCAGTTCTTTTTATTTGCAATTGTGCACCACCACAGAAACTTGTGTGACTTTCTTTTTTAATAATTCAGAACCATTTAATGACTATCAGTTTTTTGCATTCATAAAAACAAACTTCTTTAATAACTGTTCAGTTAAAGCCATGGGCTCTGTATGTTTAAAGTGAAGCATGATTTACTGAATGTAATGTTGGCAGTACTACATGCTTGCTGCCAGTCACACAGAGCCATTCTACTCTTGCTTTGAAAGAAATCGAGTTCACAATACTGTACTACAGTATATACAAATAGATAAAATACAGAAACACCTATAATATGTAACTCAAACTTTGTACAAATAGGTTGTCTCTTACGGGACTGATTCATTGCATAAACATGGCGTCCATGACGATTTGTAAAACAGTAAAGCTGCACCTCTCCGTCGCTCTACAGTTTCAGTCACAGTGACCTGACAGACTTTGAAAGAGGACCAACATTACAACGTAAAACCAAGTGTTAAAGAATTCAACATCATTCTTACTGAACCAGTTATAAACACATTGCAGTGTTTCATTGTTTGAGATTATGCTTTTGAAAGACAACAATAAACATTTTGTGTAAATAACAGTAATGCTTAGATTCTGTTGCATGAGATATATTTTAAATTCCTGAACAATTCATTTACAGTGTAGACACTTGACAGGCACTTCTGAAGCCACTACAACACAAATGACAGGCTCTGAATGGTCACTAAAGTGCTCTCTCTACCAGCCATTCAATACAACAGGCTTATGGGTCAAGTTGATCAATGTATACCGGACCGGGATAACCCACAGCTGGATTGTGCTGGAGTATTTACAACGCTGAGGAATCCCCATGGATTGCACTGACCCTTAGGGATGACCATGGAAAATAAGCTGTGGAAAATAAGGGGGGTGCCCAGTACTTTGGAATGTTCTCAAAAAAATCACAAAATCATCCCTCCAGAATAATGTAAACACTTTGCACACTAGACACGCCAAATCATTGCCAACTGGATGCCCGTCGTCACCATGCACAACATTGTCAGTTTTATGGTAGGTGTTTTTATTATTTTGTCCAGCCTATGTATGTGGTGCATAAAAAACTTTAACATTTCACTTTGTAGTGTCTACAATAGGCATATACCTCGTGCCCCGACCACCCACCGCAAGTGCAGTGCCTGGGAATCACTTGGAATTGTGTCTTAATGGAAAGCGAGTTCTGTCAATCGCATCGAAACCCTCTTTCCCTGCGTTCTGAGAATCAAATGGATTCCGCGGGTTGGCACACAGCTGGAAAACCAGATAACGATATGTACTCTCTGTCACAATTATTGCGTTGAAATGTGAAACTGCGAAACGAATTCAATGTAAATAATGCCAATATACACGGTGTTTATTTTCAGACCATTAATATCAGCATTACTGTTGATACACAATATGATCACAAACAGAGGAATGCCCTCGTAAAACCAAACCATAAGAAAACACATAAACCCCGATGTTTATATGAAAAACAAACCGTTTAATTATTAAACCATTAAATTCAATGTATTAACACATTCAATATGTTGTTATTTTCATAACTTAATGGAGCCTCGATCGCGTTTTTGAGGCAGCAAAATAGGAATGCAGTTATTGTACATTAAATACTAAAGGCTGTTTTACACAAACAACACACTGCCATCGCTGCTACGGTGCTTTACGCATCATATCACACGATTAATGCGTTTCATTTGGGAACTCGCAGTCTGTATAAGAGTGAACAATTTGAGTTGAATGTTTAATGTCGTTAATCAGAGATTTAAACACGTTCTCCGATACCACGCTTTTTCGTTATACATCATGTTAGGGTTACGGGCATGTTGCTATTCAACACCTGCTTACACAAACAGAACAAAGAGCGCAAAATTAACTGCACAGAGACTACTGCCTATAAGATAAGTACGAGCATCACTTACTCGACACGTGCAAATGGAAATTAAACTGATAACAGAATACAGTAGCGCTGCTCACCATGTCATACACGTTGAGGATCACAGGTTCACTGGCCATGGTGCTAGTCCTAGCTGAGAGAAGGACGAACCCCTCCCCCCCCCGTATAATGAGGTTTATGATTGCTTGATGGAAGAGACCCACCGGCTTCCTCGTGCAGGAGATGCTGAGTTTTAATATTGAGTTTCAATTATATAATATTTAAACACACCCACAATGTCGAATGGGTTCGTTCATGTGGCTTTGCTCGTTAAAAGTAATCCTATTTCACACAATAACTTTTGACATTTAGAATAGGGTAGAATTGTGCTGGAATTCCACTTTGTCAGCCCCCCACCACTCCAATTTCGTTCAATCTGCAGGCAAAGTCGGTTTTACATACGATTCCAGAGGTAGTGTGTTATAAAGGTAGTATACGTTAACACCAGCAGTACTGGTCAGAGGATATCTATAATACAACTAGTCTATTTATTTAGAAACGTTCAATTAAAAAAAAAAAGTATTAATTAAATAAAGTAAAAATAAGTTGAAGCTCTTCCAAGGCAGTGTCATTTACTCGATTCACGCTGTTACAGAAAGGGGCGCTTGGCTCAGCCTGGCGCTGAATCCGCTTGGAGCAGTTTCAATGGAATGTATTGTTCGATTCCTTGGTGTGTGTTGCTGCTGGGGGCGCCGAGAGTAAGCAGAGCGGTGGTCAACACCGCAGGCTCCGTGTTGGTTGGTGCTGCTCCGGATGACGGAATGGAGCTAACCAAGGTGCTGAACACACGGATCCTGTCCGCGATAGAATTGTGTAAACAGTAAATAAAATGCTGTGTATTTTTTTTTTATATTACTGGGTCATCCATATCGATATGTATCCCTTTACTACAAGATAAACTGATAACCCTCTATCTAGCATACAACCTATTTTCATGAACTGTAATCAGTCATTGAGTAACAGGTGTGGTACCTGAATCCAGCAACTAAAGTAATAAACAAGACCACATCTCATTGTAAAATCCTGCGTGCAATTGACTTCTTTTATGCTAGCATGTAGCAGGTCATCCTTGAATCTGGAAACCGTTTCAAACTTTCACTCAATGCAATCATATTAGGAGGCTCAGAAGTGGGTATTCAGTGAAGGAGTTCTCCCTTGAGATCGATAGCCACACAAATTGTATTTATTTAAAGTGATTGCAGCTGATAAATACATTCTAGGAATCTGTTTTGCACTTTCATTAACTGCAGCACACAGGCATCAATGTGCAGTTTTGAAAGAAACACATATACCAGTCATGTGTTTGCATTTGAATGATAGATGGCACTCATTGCATTCCATGTCTTCCTCTCAGGTATTTTCTTACACTTCCTTGGTCATGTCACGCTTTCAGTGTCTTCTGGGTCAAAGCATGTTACTGGCTGAACACACATTAGTCAATGGGGGATGCAACTGATTGGTTAATGACTGGAAATAAGTCATTAAAGGGATGGAGGCAACTCCCCCCTCAAGGTCGAATGCCCAAGACTTGCTTACAGAGATTTTTTTTATCCTCCAGATATCGTCTTTTAAAATAAAAACAAACATGTTTACAACAGCATGTGCTTCTATCAAAACTGCACATTGAACCCTATTGAACGGCTGAAAGTGGAATTCTTATGTTAGCTACAATCACTTAAAGAGTGTTTTGTGACTGCCCTGTCTCATGTAAACCCCATTCATATTCCTGCCTTTGCTTGCCATGGCTGCATACTAAATATCCTAGTATCCCTGAATAAGTAAACAAAACCTGTTACTAAGCAAGCTGTCTTAGAGAAGTACATGTGTGCTCCAAATAGAATCCATTCCTACCAATGTAAAACAACTGTGTGGTATATGCTGGGTTTCTTCAATAGTGACTGCCAGATAGGTACTGGATTCAATACTGCACCAGTCCTAGCTGTTACTATAACAGAAACCCCTGGGATAGATTGCTCATTAAAATATATTGCATGTACTTGAATACTATCATCTGCTGAGGGATGCCATTATAAGTGAGTGTGGGGTCAGATTGCGGTAAAATATAAAAACGAATTCCCTCCCCCAGCTTTATGCATCAATGCTAATAGACTGTATAATTCATTAAATCCAGGAAACAAACCTGCCACCAATTACCTATCTGAACCCTATCCAACAGTACATTGATAAACGGATTTGTATAATCCATCATTGATAAACGGTTTTGTATATTCTGTCATTGATAAACGGTTTTGTATATTCTGTCATTGATAAGTGGTTTTGTATATACCGTCATTGATAAACGGTTTTGTATTTTCTGTCATTGATAAACGTTTTTGTATATACCGTCATTGATAAATGTTTTTGTGTATTCAGTGATTTGTTTGGTTAGTTGAATGTGTTCATAGCTAATTGGATGTGACACAAGATTCAACGGCAGTGTATGTTTACCACTAGCACAAAGCAGTAAGCTTTGAAAAATATTCTCTGCTGCTATTCACATCTGAAGTCCTGGGTTCGAGGCAGTCCTGGGCTGTGGTGTTAGATCACAATCCAGCTCCACCCCTATACAAGTTGTATGGTTTTACTG
Source organism: Polyodon spathula (assembly GCF_017654505.1). Lineage (NCBI taxonomy): Eukaryota > Metazoa > Chordata > Actinopteri > Acipenseriformes > Polyodontidae > Polyodon > Polyodon spathula. The sequence continues at coordinate 18,502,931 of NC_054550.1, forward strand.
TGCATTTACCAGAGTTGAATGAGGTTTGCCCCATTGTTTGTTTAGTATGCTTTACCATAACTCTCTGGACTTCACATTGCTTACCTACGGTTTATCATGCTTTCACTGTGCTTTATTATGCTTTGCTGTGAGTTTACTACAGTAAGGATTGTGTCTTACTCATTGCTACTTCATGCTTTCACTTTGCCATAGACTGTAATGCTAAGATCAATAGCACTGATGAGGCCCTGAAATAACCAGCATTTTATTATAGGTAAAAAATATTTAAAACACCTTTCTTACCCCTTATTAATTTACACAAGAAATATCTGTTCTATAAACTTTATTTGAACTTTCAAAAGGGTACCACTGCTAAATTAAACATATATATATATTTTAACCATACTGCTTTACCATACAAATACAGCTATGTGATTTATCTTCCTGTTTCGGCTCTGCTTCTTATGGTACATTGCTGTATAAGGATCAGAAGTTTGATAGATTTGCTTGGTTTGCGTTACCTATTAGTCACCTTGTTGTGTTCCAGCTAATAGCACTAACTTTCCTGACCCCACACATCCCTCCAGCCTGCCCAGAATGTGAGTGTTAGGCTCCGACAAGATTCTATTACACACGCGTATTTAAAAAAACCTAGCAAAGCAAGGTATTTGCTGGAGAGAATGTTGGCATGCAAGCAGAGAAGATGCTTTTACTGTCTGGGTTATCACAGTTTAAATATGGGCTTTTTCCATCTCATCTGAAGTAAAGTCGGTCTCCAGGGAACATCTCTGCATGTACCTTGACTACATCAATGGAGCGATTCTCTCAGTGATGAATCATCACCATGGGGACTGAGCTGTAACCGTCCTAACAAGGTCACACAAGCCCTGCACATGCAGCCCACACAAACATCACTTATTCCAAGCTAGCATGCCTAATATCTTAACTATACGTTTTTCAAACTTTTTGCACTGCACCCCAAAAATGAATAGAGTTAGTGACTGTGGGAGTGACTGCTCAAGATGGCAGCTCACAAGGCGGCACAGCTAATGGTTGCCATAGAAATAACGGGTTGGCGACTTGAGATATTGTAAATATGTCTGATTCATATTTTAAGAAATATTAGTTTCATTTTCTATATTGACTCATTGAGGACAAAACAATTTTTATACTGAGATGACCTCATCCTAAAATCTATAATACATTTTTCAACTTATATAAACTGATTCATAAATCATTGTTAAAACATCAAAGGTTTTGCAACCCCTAGTATATATATATATATATATATATATATATATATATATATATATATATATATATATATATATATATATATATATATGTGAAACATAATTTAGATTTTTTATTTAACATTGTGTAATCAAAGAAACTACAAAATTATATCGCAAAAGCTATAATAGCAGTACTTAGTATTTGCAGTGCAGTCCATTGTGTTTTAAGACTTCCTTAATCCTCAGGCATGGACTCAATGAGGCACTGAAGGGTCGAGTTATCCTTTAGATCCCTCCATGCAGCCTGTACACTTGATTCCAGTTCTTTTCACTGGCATGGCTGACTTTTCCTAATTTCCTGTATTACACTGTGTAACAAAAAAAAAGTTTTTTGTTCCTGGGTAGTAAGTGTTATTTCCTAATTGCTTACGCCTCAAAAGTATAGAACATGGCTATTATTCCCCACAAACTTTGCTTTTGTGACCAGGACAGTGATATTTCAAAATATCATTATTTCCAATGGGAAAATGGGCAAATGTGTGTCTTTTCGTTCACATAAAGTCAGAAAAAAACAACATATGAATCCAAATTAACATGTATTTATACTAAAGTAATACAAAGATGACTACAAAAGATTTAGAAGCAAGTAGTTTTTCGAGATTTACAATTATACTGTATTTACTGTATTTAATTGAGCCGAGATCCACTCAACCAGTTCAACCAGCCCTTCCCGGGCCAACTCCACGACAATGGTTGGCAGTATTTATCACTCTGAACTTCTCTGCGCGGATGTCTGCTTCTCCTGTCTGCCATAGCTCCTGCCTGGCCACTCATTCCTCCGCACCTCCTGACATCACAGACTGGACGATCCCCAGGCTCCAGCATGATCTTCGTAGCAACAACATCACTTTTAAATCTACAGCACGTAAGGAGAATGTTTACTTTATTTCTCTCCACTCTGCAGCATCATTCCCGTCGCAGGTGCTATGACGTAAGCACAGATTATTGCTTTACAGCTCACTTCCAGTTTTGCCAAGTCTCATGACAAAATAAGCCAAACCCATGCCAGTGTGGGTGTTTCTAAAAATTCCAACCTGTGACTCTCAAGAATCAAACCCATTCCCCTCATTAAGCGGACTTGAAACGCCGCACCCTGCAATGACTGCATCGCCACGAGGCGCGTCTACATCTGGAAAACTCTGAAGACGGGACGACAGAGCCTGTCAATCAAAGGATCATTCAGCAGTTACTGAGCATTCTGGTGCCAATTATAAACTTTCAGGTTACGTCCCCTTACTGCAGGCATCCAGCAGGCCCCTATAGAGGTCCCTTCTCCTCCAACTATAACCTTTCAGCTTCTCTCCCCTCACTGCAGGCATCCAGCAGGCCCTATAGTGGCCCCTTCTCTGTGAGATGCTTTTCTTCTTTCAGCTCATCATTATTCAAAACACTTATCGTTTCCGAGTTCATTCTAGCTCTCGGCCATTTCAGGGACATCATATGCGAGTTCTTTTCATTTTAGACCTCTCAGTTAGATTCGGAGGTTCCCATTTCTTTGAATACCACAAAGTATTTTCTGCCTAAGCCACTGCCCATCTCCAACAAAGGAACCAGAGCATCTACTGTGGTGCACTGGACCAATACATATTCTTCCTTTTTTCACAGGTCTTCGGCTTCTAGTATGCTCAGCATGTGGTTCAACTGCTCACCCCACTGACTCTCCACCCCGTCCCCTCATGGCTCTCCCTCACAACCCTCCTCATCTTTTCATCCCCTCCAGATCAAAAAATGATCAGAGCTGCAATACTGCATACTCTGGACACTGTCAAATTTGTAATAACTTCAACAAAGGAACCTGTACTATTCCGCCTGTAACTTCATTAATTTCCGCTCACCATAACTCCACCACACCCAGTATCAATAGTTTTAATCCCTCTCGAAGATTTCTCCCTGCAATAGGCAAAAATCTACCAAGCCATATTCTTAATCAAAATTGCTGGGGAAGCCAGACATGGGTTTAAAGTCGATATAGCAGACACATTTTTTTAATCATGGCCATTGAGCCTGCCCTCAGGCTCCTCTTCGGAGTACAGTGGCTTTTCACATTTTATTTTTTCTGTTCGCTTGACGTTCGGCTGCAAAAGCAGCCCATAGATATTCAATATCCTTTTGTGCTGCATCTCCTGGATGATTTTCTTCAATTTGATTTTCCCCACGCTTCCCCTGCCCAGAAAATAATGATCCTCAAATCATTATTTTCAAATCTCGGCATCCCCCTAGCATTAGAAATGACCTTGGGTCCTCTCACTTCCATCGAGTTTCTAGGCTTCACCCTGGATTCCCAATCTTTTTCAGCCTCACAAAGCAATCGCATTGTTTCTATTTCCACTTTTCTGTCCGGTTGCCCTCCTACAAATGCAATCTTCTGTCTCTCCTAAGCCATTTAAACTACGCAATGAGGATAATTCCTCAAGAAAGAGCTGTCTCCTACCTTCTCTTGATCCCTTCTATTGATTCCGTCAACAATGTCACATTCATGGATCCTTTTTGCCGCAAGGAACTGCCTGTGGGAGCTCCTACTGAAAGTCTGGAACTGCATTACTTTCTTTTACGTCAAGTGTTTCCTGCTGCATGAAGACATTCAACTGTTCACAGACGCAGCTCCCTCTCTCGGCTTTGGAGGATATTACAAGGGAAAATGGTTTTCTGCTCCATGGCCTGAAGAATAATTCAGCCAGTCCAAATTAACAAAGGTCGTTCATCCTCCCACCGTATAATGATAATATTCAGAAGGATTATTTGGTTACCTGTTACTCACCTGTCCATTCTCAGAGTTCAACACATTCGCGGCCACCTGAATGTAATCGCCTATTTTCCTTCTCGTTTCCAAATGCAGAGATTCAGAGCATTAGCTCCTGAAGACGACCTCCTGCCAACTCAGTTTCCTCCCTTTTCAGACCTGATATTCATGCGAGCCACCCGCTCCATTCCCTAATTCTGCAGGCTCAAGAAACAACTCTTCTCAGCATCACTCCCCACGCACTGCAAATATACTGGTCATCTTGGAATTGCATTCCGTTCCCTTCATTTTCAATACCTGTAGTATCATCCTATATTATGTCCCTTAAGAATGGTGCTATAAGAGTTTCCTCCATCAATATTTCAATTTCCAGCATCCAGTTTTTCTACAAACTCATTTTCAGCATCCCAGCTCTACACTCGGCAACTCACACATTTCTCTAATCCTGAAAGGGCTTCAACAATCAGAATCTCTTTCTCCCCCTGCTTGCTTACGTATTCTCTTGGTGCCTCTCATCCACTCCAGCTACTCTTCCCAGTTTTTAGGTAAACCTTAAAGCACTTTTCTCTTAGCTTTCTTGGGTTCCTTAGGTGCTCCAGAGTCTACACAAATTCAACCCCCGGATTCACCCCTGTATCTACGACCTTGCAATCACCTCATCTGATACCTTTTCCTTCCTGCTAAAAAGAAGTAAAATTGACCAGGAAGATTAGGGAACCCTTTCCTATTTCGTTTATAAATTAAACTGCCATGTTAGCCCATATGACCCCTTTCTCTCTTATCCATCTCCATCTTTCTCAGGGTGCTCAAACCTTCTGTTCTTCAGACCCGCTGTTTAACGAAAATGGAACAATCGTCAACCACCATTGGTTCTTCTTTCACCTTCAACAGATTCTTTCCAGGTCCAGATTCATAGCAGAGCAGTTCTCCGGTCATTCCTTCAGAATCGTAGCAGCTTCTTGTCAAGGAGTTATAGGGTCCTTTATCAAACGGTTAAGTTGTTAGACCTCCAGTTCTTACCAAGTTTACATAAGAATAAATTATGGATCCTAAAAATGCTTTTACAAAAATGTATTCTTAAGCGTTAGTAGCCTGCACGGAGGAAGGGCAATCGAATCAGCCATGGATTCCCAGAGGTTTATTTCTCAAAAATGGGTTTTGTTTTCCTCTCCTGCATGCTGATGATCATTTGATAAAGGTTGGATAAACCTTCAAGTGGGCTATATTTAATACTAATGGCAGCATTGAGACCAGCTTGTTCTTTTTGGGGGGTCTCCTCCTCGTCCATTCGGCCAGGCAGAGAGCCCTCAAACCATGACGCCAAATGAAAGCGTATATACAACATAATTCTCTGTAAAATTGCATACTCTGCATTCTCCACATTAGTTGTACTAAAACATTTCGTGATTGGTGTTTGTCCCGAACTACTGAATTGAGTAACAAGTGTCAACATCTGCATTGTCTTTGGAAACCATATTAGATTTCCAAATGTCACATTTTTCAATTGGTGTCAGTTTATCGTTAAGTATATGGAAAACTACAAAGTGGCATGCAATTCAATATGTTTACATAACATTATTCAGCAGGTTTCAGTCAACTTTATGAAGCAAAATAAATAATTCCATAGGGTGATGGAAAACCTTTGACCATAGCTGTACGATAGCCCTAAACATGATAGCCCACAATTTTCTTTGCTTTAGATAACCTCTCCTTGCATCCTATGCATGCCAACTGAATACAATTTTTTTCGCCACATTTTATTTAAGCAGAAAATGTTTTTGATCTATAAAATGAACCCAGAAAGAACAAGTAGAACTCTCTCTCTCTCTCTCTCTCTCTCTCTCTCTCTCTCTCTCTCTCTCTCTCTCTCTCTCTCTCTCTTTCTCTCTCTCCTGTGGTTTTTTTTTTCAAATGTTTTCATAAATCTGTCCCCGTCCCCCACGAGCTCAGGAGCTGCTCTTCAGTTCTAGTTGCTCAGCACAGACATATATAACCAAGGCCTTCATTAGGCCCAGCCTAGGGAACTATCTCCAGATAGTTTCTCTTCCTGAGCCTGTAGGCTCTTATATTTTGCTATCTTTGTGTGTAAGGGTGTTTGGAGTGAACTGTCTGAATGCCTGTCTAAATCCAACTTCCTCAGATTATGCGTTGAGATCTAATGATGCTGCTGTATTACGGGTACCCAGGTTTTAACTGCTGGGGGTAAAAAATCTCCTGGTCTGCATGTGATCCACTTGACCTTAGAGGTATGTACAACTATTCAGCAACAATCATGGGAAAGCAGTTCTCAAGTGGATTGTGACAGATCAAGCAGACGTGTGCAACAAATTGTGACAAGATACAGACAGGCTACAGTGGCCCGAAGCACAGAAACATTTGCACTGTGTGCTATTAAGGCTATTCTTTGCATTGTGTGAAGACATCACTCTGAGGTTCTTTCCTCAGAGAACACCAGTCATTTCTGCCAACCGATCAACTCTTTCCTTTTAAAAATCTGGTAGATCTGCTGCCTTGTCCATCATTACCATAAAAAGCTGGCGTTTCCCTTGTCCGTCTTTCATCCTCACGTAAATTATCTTGTGCTGTGGGCAGCAGTGCCTGTGTAGACCAGATAATCATGTCACTGGTGAATTAAATCATTTCTCCAGTGCTGCAACCATGCACAAGAAGACACAGGCAGACACACAACTAGACACATGCAGGCACACACAACTAGACACAGGCAGACACAACTAGACACAATCAGACACAGACAACTAGACTCAGGCAGGCACACACAACTAGACACAGGCAGTGCTAGAAAGTGAGTAGCTCTAAAGAATTTGCATTTCTATTATAATATGTTCACTATTGAGTTACATATTGAATTTTTTTTTAAATCTAAAATTCTCATTTTGAAAGCTAGTAAATCTCCACCTCCACCCCTCAAATGATGCAGCTGCAGTCCAGTTTGGATAATAAAAACTATCCTCATCACAAGGGTGAGTGAAGTGGTCAAGTAGAGTATATTAGACCCTGAGCTGTTATCTGAGAGGTAATACTTAAAGGAATGCTTTGTACCCTTCAAAAATGCATAATATTTCACTTTGAATCTGTTTGTTATCCCATCATACATGTCCTTAATCATTATGTATTACTATTTCTCTACTCGTGGATAGTTGGCATGTTTAATAAAATCACCAACATACTTTGGGACAAAGCAAGCCTGAGCAAAGTGGGATTTCCGTAATGTAGCCTGTATAAAAAGGGCCACTAGGGGCGTGCACCTTTAATTTCTTCCTGCCTGAAATATTGAACTTGTCAAAGATTTTCATCAGGAATCACCTGCCATCCTCCCTGTATCAGGAGGGATGGTCATTCTACTGGCCTGATCACAGGCTTGCTCGGAGACAGCAGACGTGCTGAGCAGTTCAGTAACAGTAAAAAGAACACACCAAAATGATATACTATTGAGTGAACAATAAGAAATATTATTGGTTGCATTTCGCTTTTCAGAGCAACCCAGTCTCATTAGATGTGTGCAGTCTGAGCACAGCTTTCTACATGGTGGAGACTCAGCAGGGTGATGGAAGGTGTTCCAAGAGATTAACCCATTCAGTCAGTAATATTTCACGCACTTGGTGCAGAGGGGCAGTGTGAGGCGAGAGTGTATTAAATGGAATGTCCAGACAGTAATTTATGTGTACAGAAATAAAATAATTTATTTTTATTTTCTATACACAACAAAAGGATTAAATAACAAACGAAAAACAAAATGGTGTGAGGGAAGGAGTGCAGGGGTGAAATCCAAAACAAACTGATGACTCGTCTTTAATTTGTCTTCGTGGTGACCATAAACAAAAAAAAGACAAAAGAAATGTTAGTATTTCAAAAAATCCCGCTGCACAAAACCAGTCTCTCCCTTCACCCGTTACTCCTCCTACTTTACTTTCGGACCAACCCCGAACACAGTAGTACGTTCCCTTTAGTATGTAATGTCCCGCCTCTGTAGTCAGTGGAACACCAATCCCCAACCGACACGTGTCCTTCTCCTTCACTTGACTCCAGTGGCTGGAAGTTACATACTCGTACTTCCGCCCCTCACCAAGGTGCCGCCCCTCAAAAGATGACTTTTGCCATGGTCACGAGATCTTGGTAAGGGAAGTCCCGAGTTGGTTTGATGCCATCTACTGTCGGGAGGCTGAATCACAGACCGAAACCCCTTTGACTCATCACATATCCCACCCCTCAGAGTGGAGCCGAAGGAACACTCGGAAACCTCTAACCCTTCCCTTTTACCTCCCTCCCGGGAAAAAAAATCAGCATTTTGATGTAACTTACCCGCACGATACCTTATTTGAAAGGCGAAGGGTTGGAGCGCCAGGTACCACCGCGTAATCCTAGCGTTTGAATCCTTCATCGTGTCTAACCACTTTAAAGAAGCGTGATCTGTGATGAGTACAAAGGGTCGTCCCAGAAGATAGTATTTTAAAGATTCCACTGCCCATTTCACTGCCAGGCATTCTTTCTCCACTACCGAATACCTCTGTTCTCTGGGCAGTAACTTCCGACTGATGTATAGTATCGGGTGTTCTACACCATCTCTCTCCTGGGACAGAACCGCCCCCAGACCAGTCTGCGATGCATCTGTCTGCAGGACGAACTCTCGGCTGAAATCCGGGCTTATTAATGCTGGGGCCTGACTCAAATTAGTTTTAATAGATTCAAAGGCTGTCTGACACTCTGCACTCCACTTAATTTTATTTGGAGCGTTCTTTTTAGTGAGATCAGTGAGAGGGGCGGCTATAGTGGAAAAGTGTGGAATAAAGCGGCGGTAATAACCAGCCAACCCTAACAGTGATCTCACCTGGGTTTTCGTGGTAGGTACCGGTGAATCCAACAAAGCCTGGACTTTTGAAACCAACGGTTTCACTCTACCCTTACCCATTATGAAACCTAAATATTTAGTTTCTTCTTTTCCAATAGCGCACTTTGCCATGTTCGCTGTGAGCCCCGCCCTCCTCAGAGACTGTAAGACGGCTTCTAATCTAGTCAAATGTTCTCTCCAGGAAGAACTATAAATGACTACATCATCGATATACGCAGCTGCATACTCTCGATGAGGTTGTAAAACCCTGTCCATTAGTCTCTGAAAAGTAGCAGGCGCTCCATGAAGTCCGAACGGCATAGTACAAAATTGAAAAAGACCCTCTGGGGTTGAAAATGCCGTTTTCTCACGAGAGGCTTTCGTTAATGGAATTTGCCAATATCCTTTCGTCAGATCCAGAGTTGAAATAAACCGAGCTTGCCCCAGTTTGTCTAAGAGTTCATCTACTCGAGGCATGGGATATGCATCAAACTTGGAGATAGCATTCACCCTCCTAAAATCGATACATAATCGTAGTGACCCATCTGGCTTGTCTATTGGTACTATTGGGCTACACCACTCACTTCGGGAAGGTTCAATTACCCCAAGTTTCAACATACACTCCACCTCCCTTCGAACAGAATCTCTCCGACTCTCTGGAATGCGATACGGTCTCTGTCTAACTCTTAGACCTGGCGGAGTGATAATAGCATGTTCGATCAAATGCGTTCTTCCAGGCACGTTAGAAAACACATCACTGAACATTTTAATTAGATTGCTTACCTCTTCACGCTGATCAGGAGTTAATTGTTCCCCCATCGGGACCTCAATTGCTGACTCTGACTCAATTGAGGGTCCAAAATCCTCTCCCTCCTGTACAGGAGATATAAAATGGACTTCCCGTTCTTTCCACGGTTTCAGGAGATTAACATGATAAATTTGACTTTCTTTCCGACGCCCAGGCTGTCGGATCTCATAATTGACTTTACCAATTGCTCGAATAACCTGAAAGGGACCCTGCCATTTAGCAAACAACTTAGATTCCGATGAGGGCAACAATAACAACACTTTATCTCCAGGTCGAAAGTTCCGAATTCTTGCATTTTTATTGTAGCTTTGTTGCTGCTTCTGCTGTGCCGCTTTGAGATTGTCATGTGCCAATCGACCGACTAATTCTAAGCGATCGCGTAACTGCAACACGTATTTTACTACATTTTTAGACTCCTTTGACTGTTCTTCCCAGCCTTCTCTTATGAGATCCAAGATACCCCGCGGCTGCCGACCGTACAAGAGCTCAAACGGGGAAAACCCCGTTGAGGATTGTGGTACCTCGCGAACTGCAAAGAGCAAGTAGGGAAGCAGTTTAGCCCAATTGCGTTTTTCTTGATCTACAAAGCGGCGCAACATATTTTTCAAAGTCTGATTAAATCGTTCAACAAGCCCATCCGTTTGTGGATGAAAAACTGAGGTTCTAATTGAACGAATTTTCAATAATTTATATAGTTGCTGAATACAGTCTGACATAAAATTAGTGCCCTGATCAGTGAGAATTTCTTTCGGGATTCCCACCCTAGAGAATATTTTTACCAATTCATTCGCTACAGCTATTGCATTCATAGAGCGTAAGGGAACAGCTTCTGGATATCTCGTTGCGTAGTCCACTACTACTAAAATATACCGATATCCTGACTCTGTTCCCTCCAGAGGGCCTACTAAATCTACACCAATCCTTTCAAACGGTACCCCAATAATTGGAAGTGGAACCAGAGGTGCGGGGCGAACTGACTTAGGGGCAGCTAATTGACATTCAGGACACTCCGATACATACTTCCGCACAAGACCATAAACCCCAGGCCAAAAAAACCGGGCCAGAATTCGTTCCTGAGTCTTTTCAGTTCCCAAATGACCTGAAAATGGAATGTCATGCGCCAATCTCATGACTTCTGACTGAAAAGGCCTAGGAACCAATAACTGTTTTACGAGCTGTCCCGTCCCGGGAGCCCGGGTTATTCTATATAATAAGTGCCCAGATACAGAAAAATGCGGAAATACCACCGGTTGTCCTTCCTGCATATCCTTCCCCTCGATATATCTAACCCGTTTCCAAGCATACTGTAACGTGGGATCATTTTGTTGTTCATATCCCAAGTCAATATCTCGGTCCCAATGGTTAGGTACACAGAGAGGAGTGTCTTTTATTACATGACCTTCCACCTCAGTAACCTCGCAGCCCCGGTTACACTGAATACCTACTCCCTTTCCTTGCCGTTTCAGCGATTGGTTTACTTTTGTGTCAGACCCCTCCCCTTGTCGTCTCAGAGTTCCCTCATATTTTTCCACCCGACGCTCTCTTTTTGTTTTTCTTGGGCGGATTTTAGGGTTAAACAGGTCGGATTGCAACGGAAAAATCTCGCCAATTGTTTTCTCCTGTTGCTTTAATTGTCCCCTGGTAGAAACTAAGACCATTTCCCGACCTAAAATACGATCAAAAAACGGCCAGTCTCTTCCCAGGAGAACAGGGTATGGTAAACATTGCGCTACAGCCACTTTAACGCAAGCTGAATAATCACCTACAATAAGTCTAACTTTAGTGGTGGGATAAACCCGAGTTTCTCCATGAATACAGGAGATAGCCACTTTACCCTGTGGCTCCCAGGCTACCCCATCCAAGAGAGCTTGCCGAATCAATGTTTGTGCACACCCAGAGTCCGCAAATGCGTAAGTACTCTTTCCCCCGACCTGTACTCTTAACTGATAAGGGCCCTCCCGACATTCCCCAGTGTTCCTACCTGTTACTGCTGACCAGGATCTTGTCGCCAGGTCCACCTTTATTACTGGACAATTCCTGGCAATGTGTCCAGGCTCATTACATTGGTAGCACACTTGGTTAGGAGGCATCAACGGAGTTAATCTGTCCTGCGAGTCCGCGACCGGCAGGTTAGGGGGATTCTCTCTCGCCCAGGATGGGGCTAACCTCGACCTCCATGGTCTGAAGGTCCGGTTACCCCCTCTGGGCTTCATTGGTTGGTTGGTCCGAGTTAGTTTAGGGGCAGGAGTGGGGTCTGACCCGGCACCTTCGTTTGCGTCTTCGTAGGCCTCCGCCAGGAGGAGGGCATCCTCGAGAGTGGTAGGTCTATTCCTCTTAATCCACTCTCGATTCCCTGGCGGTAGTATAGACGCAAACTGTTCTATAACTATTTTCTGCACCAGTTCTTGGGGTGTATGTTCTTCTGGCCGCAGCCACCGGGTGCACTGATCTAAAAGATATTGTCCCGCAACCCGGGGCCGCATCCCCTTGGACAGCTGGTATTCCCGAAAACGGCGCCGGTATGTTTCCTCCGTGATCCCGAGGCGTGAGAGAATGGCTTCTTTAACTTTAACATAGTCCCCTGCATTCGTGGCCGTCAGGGCTCGATACGCTGCCTGAGCTTCCCCTGTCAGGCAGGGTGCCAATTTCATGGCCCAGTGTTCCCTAGGCCACTCTGCAGCCTCTGCCACTCTCTCAAACGTAATCAAGAAAGCCTCGGGATCATCTTCCGAGGTCATCTTCTGAAGATTAGGCTGAGCTGCAAACATCCGGGCAACCGCTCTCTCTGATGTTGATATTGATAGTTTTTCTACCAGCTGTCCCAAGAACTGGGCGAGCTGTTCCAGGTGCCGTGTCTCTCTCTCCTCTCGCTTCTCCTCCTGCTCCCTAAACATTGTCAAAACTGTAGCTGGATCCATTTTCACTTCTGACACCACGTGTGAGGCGAGAGTGTATTAAATGGAATGTCCAGACAGTAATTTATGTGTACAGAAATAAAATAATTTATTTTTATTTTCTATACACAACAAAAGGATTAAATAACAAAAGAAAAACAAAATGGTGTGAGGGAAGGAGTGCAGGGGTGAAATCCAAAACAAACTGATGACTCGTCTTTAATTTGTCTTCGTGGTGACCATAAACAAAAAAAAGACAAAAGAAATGTTAGTATTTCAAAAAATCCCGCTGCACAAAACCAGTCTCTCCCTTCACCCGTTACTCCTCCTACTTTACTTTCGGACCAACCCCGAACACAGTAGTACGTTCCCTTTAGTATGTAATGTCCCGCCTCTGTAGTCAGTGGAACACCAATCCCCAACCGACACGTGTCCTTCTCCTTCACTTGACTCCAGTGGCTGGAAGTTACATACTCGTACTTCCGCCCCTCACCAAGGTGCCGCCCCTCAAAAGATGACTTTTGCCATGGTCACGAGATCTTGGTAAGGGAAGTCCCGAGTTGGTTTGATGCCATCTACTGTCGGGAGGCTGAATCACAGACCGAAACCCCTTTGACTCATCACAGGCAGGCAGAGAAATATGTTGTTCAACTTCATTCCAAATCAAGGGACACAGGATATAACATGCCCCACACCAGGGCAATACTGAATCACAATCAAGGAACCCAGGATATAACATGCCCCACACCAGGGCAATACTGAATCAAAATCAAGGAACCCAGGATATAACATGCCCCAAACCAGGGCACTACAGAATCAAAATCAAGGAACCCAGGATATACAGTGGCTCTCCTTGGACTTTTCCACATTTTATTGTGTTACAACATGGAATCAAAATTGATTTAATTAGGAGTTTTTGCCACTGATCAACACAAAAGTCCATAATGTCAAAGTAAAAAATAAAGTCTACAAATTGTTCTAAATTGACACAATCAGTGGTAGGATATAACAACATTTCCAAGGCATTGAAAATCCCCCCGAGCACAGTAAAGTCCATTATTAAGAAATGGAGAGAATATGGCACAACTGTGAATCTGTCTAGAACAGGCCATCCTCAAAAACTTAGTATCCAGGCGAGAAGGGCACTAGACAGGGAGGCCACCAAGAGGCCTATGGCAACCCTAAAGAAGTTACAGTCTTCCACAGCTGAGCTGGGAGACACTGCATATGGCAACAATAGCTTGGGTGCTTCACAAAACTGGCCTTTATGGGAGAGTGGCAAAAAGAAAGCCATTGTTGAAAAAAACTCACATCAAATCTCAGCTTTTGCCAGAAGGCATGTGGGAGACTGTGAGACCAAGTGGAAGAAGATTCTATGGTCTGATGAGACCAAAGTAGAGCTTTTTGGCCTCAACGCTAAGTGCTATGTTTGGCGCAAGCCTAACACCGCACATCATCCTGAGAACACCATCCCTACCATGAAGCATGGTGTTGGCAGCGTTATGCTATGGGGATGCTTCTCTGCGTCAGGGCCTCGAAAGCTTGTGAAGATAGAGGGCAGAATGGATGAAGCAAAGTACAGAGAGTCTGCAAGAGACTTGGGACTTGGGAGAAGATTCATCTTCTAGCAGGAAAATGACCCAAAACATACAGCCAAAGCCACACAGGAGTGGCTTAAAAACAAAAAGGTCAAAGCCTGGACCTCAATCCAATTGAGAATATGTGGAAAGAGTTGAAAATTGCTGTTCACCAAAGGTCCCCATTCAACCTGACGGAGCTTGAGCAATTTTGCAAAGAAGAATGGGCAAAAATTGCAGTGTCCAGATGTGCAAAACTGGTAGAGACTTATCCAAATAGACTCATGGCTGTAATTGCTGACAAAGGTGCCTCTACCAAATATTGACTCAAGGGGGTGAATACTTATGCAATCAATTATTTTCTGTTTTGTATTTGTAATTAATTTGGAACAATTTGTAATTTTATTTTTCTCTTTGACTTTTTTGTGTTGATCAGTGGCAAAAACTCCTAATTAAATCAATTTTGATTTCATGTTGTAACACAATAAAATGTGGAAAAGTCCAAGGGTGGTGATTACTTTTGAGAGCCACTGTAACATGCCCCACACCAGTGCAATACCAAATCATAATCAAGGAACTCAGGATATAACATGGCCACACCAGGGAAATACTGAATCAAAATTGGGTGAAGAAGTTCCTAATGAAGTAACCACGTAGTGTGACTGGATTTTTCAGTCCATTCCAAACCAGGACCTTATTGCAACCAAATCCTTGCACATCTACTGTAGGTTCAGTTAGACAATGACGACTCAACCCTGCTCTGTTCAATAATCAAGGGCAGAAGAAAGGCTTGGGCTGGTATTGATGGTGAGAGCTACACAAGCACCACTGCTGTAGAGCAATTCTGAGTTAATTTGTTATGCTTTTGAAAATAGTGTATTTTTGGCACACTATTTCATCAACGCTTCTCAGCCCATGTGAGCTAAAGTGGTAAATGATGACAATGACAATTGAGCTATTGTTTAGGGGAGCCAGAGTGCTCAACTCAGCAGCGCTTTCTGTTACAGTGAGTGTAGAAAACAAAATAATCCCATCACCCTGGCCTGCTGTGCACTTCCATTAGTTACACAGGTCTCACATGTAATTGTAATTGTACACATGACATCAATATAGCAAACTTTACATCTGAGACCTATACAGCAAACTCTTTACATCTGAGACCTATACAGCAAGTACAATTGTGAGCTTTAAAGTGATTGTAGCCAACAGAAGAATTCCATGAATCTGAGCCATTTTTCACTTCCATCAGTTTGTAATTGTACACATAACATCAATATAGCAAACTTTACAATAGACCTACACAGCAACCTCTTTACATCAGAGCATGGCAGTTCAGGGGAAGCAGCCGATTGGCTATTGATAGAAAAGAAGCCAGTGAAAAGGGTTGCACAATGTCACTGTCCTGATGGAAATGCAAGCTTGTGTAGTACCAGATATCATGTTTGCACAAAACTACATACGTTGAGACCCTTGTAATGAATGGCTGCGCATGGCAGAGAAATGCACATGGGAGACCTTTAAATCGAATGGCTAAGCTGGCAGAGAAATGTCATGGATGATTTTGTTAGCAACAGCCACTTTTAATTTGAGTGACCAAAACATTTCGCAAGTCCAAACTAGCCCAGCTACAAATACGATGCTAAGAAATGATCAGTAACATCCACACAGCAATAAAGAAATAAACAAAAGATTCATCTTTACATTTATTGATTGTTCTTAATAAAAAGCCTTGCTTTGTACAGATACAGAAAAGGCATTAAAGAAATAATCATAACAATCACAATTTCCGCCAATAACATACAAGACAGGTTACAACATCGATCATCGTTCTTCTCATCCTCTTTCATTGCATACAGTATGTGATCAACAAGGGCGTAGGGCACAGCCCAGCAGGTACTCCAGCACAGTGCACTGGTATTGTAGATCACAGGAATTCAGTTAATTCTGCACTCAGCTCCCACAGACCAATCACAAGCCCTTGTTTTCAAGGCTCATCATTTTTTCCTTCACTAAATGATACACAAAGTTTCATTCGGTCCTCTGAGCAATAATAATATCAATATATACATAACTTTTGGAGCAAAAGTTTAGTGCATTAGATACGTATCTTAAACTGGAATAAAGGCACACAGGTTGAATGTGAATGTCTAAACAGTCATTTAAAGCAGTGCTTTTAAATCCAGCCTTACTCTTGTTAGTACTTGAAAAAATATTTTTTTGCCATATGTGTACAGTACTAAAGACAAGTAGCTGCTTCCTGGTGCGATTTACTTCAGTAATGTTAAAAAGACACTTTGTAAGAAAATTTTATTTTTAGAATTACTAAATATTACTAAACAACCTAATAATAGCTTCCTGTTCTGTTTGTCTTGTTCAAACCATGTGACCTACAGGATGTAACTATGCACCAGAAAGCAGCATTTACATTTATTATCTTGATTTGGAGTTGATATTTGGACCAATATACTTTAAAGTTTATTATAAATTACATTCATTGTCTTTTAAACTTGGTCCAATAAAATAAACCTAAGCAAAATTAAAATTAAAAAGAAATTAAAAAGTTAAGCAAAGACCCAGAGGAACAGCTTGCACAGGACCAGTGAGCTGGAGTCCCAGAGGAACAGCTTGCACAGGACCAGTGAGCTGGAGTCCCAGAGGAACAGCTTGCACAGGACCAGTGAGCTGGAGTCCCAGAGGAACAGCTTGCACAGGACCAGTGAGCTGGAGTCCCAGAGGAACAGCTTGCACAGGACCAGTGAGCTGGAGTCCCAGAGGAACAGTTTGCACAGGACCAGCATTGGTACTTTTGCTCTGCATGCAAAAGTTCCCCCAGTTAGCAGGGAAATATTAGCAGTTATTTTACCTGTTTCACAGCCCTGGCAGTGCCTGTAGTATAAAGTGTGACCTATGCATTGCTATTGGGTGAGTGGCATTAAAGCATATCTAGTATACTGCTTTTTTCTGTAGAGCAGCATTACATGCATATTGTTCTTTAAGGTACTGCCCTGTCACACATTAGCAAATAATTCCATTTTCAGTTTGCTGGTGATCCTTCAGGATTTTGCACCAACAGTTATTCAGACTCTCTGTGTACAACATTTTAATTTGCTGTTACTTGTACACTTGCCCTGTAAAGCTTGACACAAATGAGTTCATTAGCACAATGTGTCATTTACCCTGCATATACAGTAGAACTATGACTACTCTTTCTGATTAATCTTTCATTGATCCACTGTACCATCCTTATGATGCAAAACTATCTCTTATGAATTTTAGATCTGAATTAAATTAGCCAGGCCTCACGTAATCATGACTAAATAATTATGCAAGTCACAAACAAGATGTCAAATTAACAATCAAGATCATTTTTTAGGTTCAAGCGCATCCATACTAAATTAATCTACTCTCAATGTACAAATAAAAAAATATGCAAAAAGCCTAATTTCTAAACTTAATGAAATGCAATGATCAATGCGTTTCAGTCCATGCACCAGATCAGGACAAACAAGATTGCAAATTGAACTTCGCTTGGGTAGAATATGACTTGCAGGAAAGCTCTATTTAATGAGAAACCTGCTTTATGAAGCCTTCGTATTAATGGGCAGACAGAGGGGAAGGCAATCATTGCAAACAGAACAGACACAAAGTGCAGCGAACTTTCTAATCAACAGAATCAGGTTTGGACAACAACAAATAAAGACAGCTCAGAAAGATGCATGTGGTCCTTCAGGATAGATTGTGAAAACAGAAAGATGTTATAATACACATATTCCATACATTTTGGTAATCATCAACCACAAAGCATGCAACATGCAGACACAGCTTTGTGTCACTTTCATTAGCATGCACAATTCTTCCTAGTTTCACTTCACAAAATATTGGTGGTAAATGCTTTGAGGAGATCCTTTGAGTCTGTTCTTCGAGGTTGTCAATACATTATGGGTGCTGTGTAATGGCTCAGCCAAAACCCTGTCCTCACTGCTTTATAGCAGGTCCCAAAGTACAGGTGAAGAGACCTTTTTTCTTTCCCCGATATTGTTATCAACCACTTCATAGAGTACTATATACAATGGAACAGTGGGTAAGGGTTTAGATATTCACAGTCACTCTTGGATTTCCTCTAAATATCACATGCCGGGACTTGACAGAAAGCTGCTATGGTATACCTTGATCAGATACAGACAGTACTGCTGTAGTGTAGTTCTACCTGATTCTACAGAACAGCAGTTCACTAGCATTGCCTTGTGTGTGGAGGACCGGAACAGGGTCTGTATACAGCCTACAAAGCAAATCATAATTCTACATTAAACATGGAGACACAGTGGATATTAACACACGTGTGCGCACACACACACACACACTATGCTCATGCGCATTTAAACAGTTCTCCGATTGGCTTGTACAGATGACATGATTTATAACTACATCTATCACGATTCTCTTTCTATAGCTCCGACACGGTCTCTGCCTTCTTATTCAAACCTAATTCTAAGGCTTTGTTTTTGTGGCATGTAGATCAGATACAAATGTACTAAAAAACAAAAATTAAAAAAAAAAGTTGAGGACTTCACTTAAAAAAATAAAATAATAATAATAATAATAATAATAATAATAATAATAAATCATCTTCAAAAGACGTGCTAGCCAATGCTTCGAAATCAATTTCCTTAGATGCTATTATCTCTCGCAGGTGGTGGACATCCATCCCTGTCTGTCACATTTCTATTTTTTACAGCTACCTAGAGATCCGCTACTCTAATCGTGATGGAACGTGGTCAGGGCATTCTTTATGACAGGCTACAGAGAGAAGCCATGCATGTACAGTGAATGCTGACCATGGTGAAATAGTTCTTTATGCTAAATGATAGCTCTAGTTTTAACTTTACAGATACAACATGTAGGTTACTGACATGTGTTTCAAGCAAACACATATTTCATGGCTTCTATTACCTCTATTGGTGCTTTGCTTTTAAAAAATTACATTCACTACATTCACAAAAATGAAAGTAATTAAAGAAAAAAAAGGATTGTAATGTGCTGGGTTCCAACCCTTGCTGCATAGACGCAACAGAAAACACGTGGGTCAGCTGGCTAAGGAAATGAGAAGTGGCCACACAACTGCTTCCACACTGGGTAAAGTGAACTGTAGTAACACTGAGCTCCCAGCAGGTGGTACTATGATTCCTAGCTTGCTTTGGGAAGTGTAGAAGTATCTGGCACTTGAATTCATTAAGTAGCTCCTGTTTTACTTCCACGCTAAAGCTGCTGTCCCTTTTCAAACTTATTCTTAAAGCGGATACCAGTTATTTAAATACATATTCAGTTTAAAAACCCTCTCCTTTGTCCTGTACTTATCGTGCAAGTAAGTTTCAAACTTCTGGCT
The DNA here is from genome assembly GCF_017654505.1 of Polyodon spathula. NCBI lineage: Eukaryota > Metazoa > Chordata > Actinopteri > Acipenseriformes > Polyodontidae > Polyodon > Polyodon spathula. The sequence continues at coordinate 18,522,453 of NC_054550.1, forward strand.
TCAAAACCTAAACCCTCTACACATGAATCTTTCCTTTGGAATAAGCAGCAGTAATTTACAATAAAACATATCAGTGAAATAGTGGGGGAAAAAATTAAATCAGTCTGGTTTTCCATAAAGAAAAAAGCAAAGAAATAAACAATAATAATAATCTAATCAATAATAAATAGTGACGCCGTGTTTCAACGCATGCCGATCTGGTGACGGACTCTCAAATACACAATCGCTGTGAGCGCCAGCACTCCCGTTACAGCCAGGACTCCGAGCAGCGGGATGGGCGGCTCGGCCCAACCCCTAGACCCCTTCGGACCGTTCATCTGAGCGGAGTGCTGCGGAAACAAAACACACAGACAGTCAGCGCCCGCGCTCTGACAAGGACCGCACAGGGAAATCACACAGAGGGTCATCAGAATGGCTGGATTTTCATTAGAAAATTGGCCTTTTATTTCCTGGTATCTCATTGACTAGTACCCTTGGCTGGGGGGGTATATTAACTTTCAATAGATGACCAGAAAACAAAAAGTACCGACATAATGGCCTTTTCACCTGGACAGATATCCTTGAGCCACCTACTCGTCAGTGACCTCTTACAGTTTCCCATTTTCTAAGCACATTAAGACCCTCCAGGATGGGTGGTATTGGGCAATACCAGACCTTCAGGGGCTATAAGGCCCTCCACCAGGGGTGTTGGGCCTCATTACGCCCTTCAACAGTCCAGTATTGCCCAATACTGCCCTGGAGAGTCTATCTGCTATCTGTCCAGTACAAGAAGGGGTCTTTTCACGTGTCTGTTGTTATTTTTACATTTATATTTTTCTTTTGTTGGAGTATTATTCACTGATGGTGAAAACAGAATGTCTTTAAAAGAAGGACATAAAAAACTAAATATTCTACAATTTCGCATTTAATAATAATAAATAAAAAATAGTGGACCACCATCACAAAGGGCTTTATAAGATACGAGTTTAAGGTGTGAACCATGCAACTTTGGACTGTGAAATGCAGTGAACACACAATTTTCTAACGATATAAAAAATACAGTCCTAGTCATCACCCCTAATGTCAATTACAAATTAATTATTTTTAGTTGGAGAGTACGTATGTTACATTAAATTACATTTTATAAACATTTAAACTTAAGAATTAAACACATTAAGTCACTTTATTGTGGTGTAAATACTTGTAACCAATCAGAAAAGCAATCAAGAGAAGCTCTCCAGTGGATGCACTGCAACGTTATTGTGAGTGACACTACACATGTACAATGAGTATCCTGAAAAGACTTCAAATGTAATACACAAGCTTACACTGTACACTTCTTACTATGCAAACCATACAGCTGACCTCTACATCTGAAATGCGTACCTCTGACAATGGTAACAGTCAATTGTAAATGTTTAGCACTTGGAAAATGTTTCAGTTCTCAACTATTAACCACCTTGTGGGAAAACCTTTGGCCATGATACCCCCAGCATTGACATAAATAAGGTTATTAAAATGGGCTGCTTGAGTTCCACAGCTCTTCTTTGGCAGGCACACTGTCCTGGAACCCTTGCCTTTATCACATCTGCATCATCACCCACAGAAGAGGGGATCCAGAATCTGCGCCAGGGAAGCTGGAATGCCCTGTGGCTAAACTTTATCAAAGACGACATTGGTGCTAATTCAGGCCCGTGAAGCTTTAGGATAGCTATACTATGTCATTTTAGTATCTTTATTTATTTTACTAGGAATCCATTGAGATCAAAAACCTAATTTATGAAGGTGTACTGGCAAGACCTCAAAACATACAGACAGTAGTTTCAGATAAATGAATAAAACACACTTCAAACAATTACACCCCAGAATACAAATACACATAAAACAGTTAACTGGAGGGAAGACTGGTACAGTGATCTCAGTATTTGAACTCTGACGCATTCAGAATGGTTGAAGACATCATTACAATGTACATGAGTTGTACATGTTTTAAATAAATGATAAATACTTCATCTTGCGCAGTTTTGGCAGCTTTCCTTTGCTGTTCAATCCCCCAAACAACTTGACATCACTACCACAATAAGAGACGCCTGACATGCGGATTCCAATTTCAGACAGGGTCAGCTGTACTTCAGTGCAAAAGAACTGACAGGCAAATCGATCAAACCCATCATGAGAATTGATATTGGTGCATTTGCTTAATATGCAGTGTTGTGCAGAGAACAAAGGTTAAACTGCAGGGTAGGAAGTAGTGTGCCAGTTGATCCTTTTCACTTTTAATTCTCTACGTGGTTTGTTTTGAAGTCACTTTACCAAACAAGAAACAAACCACTACAGTCTAAGGCATCTCGGAAATAGCTCCTGCTACATTGTGCTATATTTAGAAAATGTCCATTCAGCTCAATCTCTTCAGCACAGTGATAATGTTGCAGGTGCTACTACAGCAGTTACTGTAACAATCTTTCCACCTCTTTGAAAGCTTTGCACTGGAAACAAAGATTGCAGCATGTTCCACAGTAATTTTCTAATCATTTTGAACCGAGTGCCAGCTCTGCACTGTGACTTGTTACATCAGGTACCTGCCCAGGGTGAATCATGAGAATGGGGTGTTTGCTGTCAATGAAGAAATCATTTCAATTCAATATTTATAATCTCCTGTTCTTGCAGGGAGAGAATAAGTCTTGGTGATGAGCTGAATGGACGAGAGGGGTGGGTTCAAAATACAATCTAGTCTAGCTGGCACAGAGTAATCTGGATTAGAAAAACACATTGGTACTTAAGGAGTGGAAACTGTTTGGATTAATCAGAACAGCCACCAATTTTTGGTGAAGAAAAGCTGAATCCAGCACAGTTCACAGTTGCACAGATTAACATAAAAAAACTGGTGAGCATGTTTCAGAGTGCCAGTGCATACTGCTGCCTGTTTCACCACAGTCACAGAATACTGCAACAGGCACAAATGAACACAGTTAACCCTGACCAGTGCAACATTAATACAAATGTAACCTGCAGTAAAAGACACAAGTGAAAACACCCACAATCTTGATTCACTGTATGTACATGAAAAAAAGGACACAAGCACGGCTGGATGAACCCAAAGACATAATCCATAAAATGACCCCAGATTATTGGGATGTGCTACAGAATATCCAATAGTGTCATCACTATCGGATAGTCACTTCTCAAAATACATGCACAGATCTGTGTGACATACTTTCATTGTATCCACTTTGCAGTGGATAGGTGGCAGGGAACATTAAGAAAGAAGAAAACTGTGGATAATAAGAAATAAGGAAATGCATCTGGAAAGCCTTGGTTTGTGATTGTGAAGTCGAAGTGTTACCCCACTGGGATAAACCACCGCTGAACTTTACAGTACCAACCTCCAATAAATAACTGATGCAATCCAAGTGAATTTCCTGGTGCTGTAAAATGATCAAATCAACCCCAAGTCTTAACAGAGTGATTACCAAGGCTTTCAGATACAGTGCTCCCCTTTATAAAGAGGTCCTTTCTACTGTGCAGCAGGCTATACAGCAGCATGGTCATGGCTCTCATTATCCACACAGTGCCATCCCACTAGCACTATTATTCAAATTCTATAAGGCAGAATTCAAACAGCAGTCTTATAACCATGGCTACAGCATTATAAAGGGAAGTTCTTCCAATACTACAGCATTATAAAGGGAAGCTCTACCAATACTATAGTGTTATTTAAAGGGGAGGTCTGTACCAATACTGCAGTGTTATAAAGGGGAGCTTTGCAAAAATACTGCAGTGTTAAAAAGGGGGAGGGGGGGGGGGGGGGGTTGCACATTTCCTTTTTTGTTCCAGTCTCCTCTGGTCCCGAAGTGGGATACCCACCCCCTGCAGCACCCGGAGCCTCACATCCTCTCCGGCCGTTCTGAAGAGCTCCACAGCCTCTTGGTGGGACAGGTTCTGCAGCTCACACCCATTGATCTGCAGACAGGGAGGAACGCTGTTACACAGACAAGCAGCTGCCACTGTACAGGGGATCATTCAATACCTGATGCACGCTGCCTAAATGATTTGTGACTGTCCTGTTTGGAAAACGTAGTCAGGAATGAAGTAAATGGCATTTTAATAGTATGTAGTGTAGATAGGATATAAGACCCTTTGCATACCAGCTTATTAAACACAGCAGGCACCTTTTGAAAAGGTAACTAAAAAGTTAAGACTGACAGGAAAACCTGGAATGGCTCAAAGTGCTAGTCTTAAATAATTTTTCTATAGACTTTTGCAACATGGACCAAACTGGGCTTAATTGACCAGGAAATATTGCGGGTCTACCATTATACATGTCTTGAACTTGCATTCTCCAGTATTGTTTGGTGTTCTGAGCTTAGCCCCCTGTTGATATTAGTTTACATCACATCAAGAAGTGCAGTCTCTGCATGACAGAGGCGCAGGACTGGCAGGTGGTGTTCAGGTCAGGATTGAGGTTTGCTTGCTTGCAGAGCTTTGAGGGGAAGCTCTCCAATTGCCATTGTCCCTCAACTTTCAAATATTTATAATACAAAAAAAAAATATTTTAACATTACTCACACATACTTTTATAATTATTTGTATTAGTATTATTCTGAACTTAGTATTTATAAAAGTTGAGTGATACTGCACTCGCTACTTGTGGTGCCTGTCAGTCCTCGCTCACTAGCAGCTTATTCCAATTTCTAAATGAATAAGTTCACTAATGAAAACAATGTTCTAATATTTCCAGCACTCCTCTCCACGTGCACCGTGCTCACCGCCAGGATCCGGTCCCCCTCCTGCAGCCGCCCGTCCAGCGCTGCCGCCCCCTGCTCCTTGATTTTGGCGACGTAGATGCCGCCGTCGTTGGAGATGTACTGCTGGTCTCTCCCCCCGACAATGTTGAACCCCATGCCTGAGGACACAAGCACGCACACTTGGATCAGAAGTTTATTTATTTATGTTTTCTGATACATTATTTTTAAAAAGTGTAATCAATAAACCCTATTTGAAATTCACATTTTTGAACGTCGTCTCAAATGCTGCAAAGCAATTACTGCTCAGGAGAATTGATCATCAGTAGCTGTCCCCTAGTACTGCCAAACCAATCACCTCTTATCTCTCTGCAAACCTACTGTATACCACAGGTCAGCAAAACAAAGAGCCGAGGTTGTCTTAACTACTGGTGCTCTCCAGGGAACCGAGGTAAGACAGGCAACTCCCACTCACACTGCACTCCAACATGTGAACCTCACTCACACTCACTGCAACATGTGAACCCCACTCACACCGCACTCCAACATGTGAACCCCACTCACACTCACTCCAACCAGCTGTGCCCTAGTTATGTCACTGGGGAGCCACAAGCTGGGTTTAATTTTTATGACAATTCTGGTGCACCTCACTCCGAGTTCAATCTATTAAAAACATGGTCTTTGCAACAGATGCCTTTCTTTTTTTGCTCTCCTGGTTTTCAAAGGCACAGAATCCCTTGACTGAATTCTATTCTTTTAATTAATTGCACACCACCTATTATTTATAAATATATTCCAAAGACATTAGATTTAAAGATAAATACATGTGTGGTTATCATGGCATCAAAAGCCTATAAATACCTCCAATACTTTCCCTTGACAAAGGTATGTTAAATATACTGAAAAGCTCAAGTTGGCTCTTTGAGCAAAAACACACACACACAGTAGCAAACTGAGTTCCCGCAGGCAGGCGCCTCACACAGGCAGATGGCGGGCGCGAACCCGGGACCTCTTGCAGTAAAGCACAGTGCCAATACCGCTGCACAAAAGAGCCGGCTCCTTTGCAAGAAGTGTATATCGGGCTTATGTCTTTGTATGTGATTACGCCACCTACCAGCTGCCTTTCCCCATGCATGCTACATTAGATACACACACGTCACGATACAATGCGTATCACGATACTTATGAAAAACTAATCTTTGCTTGACAGACTTGAAAATATTTCAGATCTATACACAGATTAATTTGGAAATCAATTATATGTATTTACCACTTACATCCAACTGATTTCCGTATAGCATTTGTTTAAGTATAAAGACAAAGCTGTATGTCAGCCACAGTTATCTGGGATATCAGATTTAACTTAACTAACCAAATCTCCTTACCACATTTCTGAGAAAGGAAAAAATACTAAGCAATGTGTTTGATAACTATTAGAAGTACAAAGTTTGTCCAGGTGTTTCTTTAGGTAAATCTAAACTAAAGTCTTCAGCATTAAGTTGTGATGTTAATTTTTTAAAATGTACATCAGCATTTTTGATTGCATCGTACTTAACTTTAACGCAATAGATTATTTTATTATTTTATATATATTTTATTTTATATTTTATATATTTTTATTTATATTTTATCACTAAGTATTTGTTTTAAGGTTAAGGTTGAGTATATAATTTTATTTTGTATACTATTCTGTGCTGTTTTTAAATGGGGTTAAAAATAATTTAAATTATTAGATTTAAATGAATGATAACGTGTATTAAATAAATGGTTTTCATCAGGATTAACACATTTCTTTAAAGAAAGTAACATATTCAACCAAATCAAAGTTTAAGGATCATTCAACAAAATAAAAACATTATTAGGATGCACTGAAAGGTGAACAAATATAAAATAAAACTCGGAAGAAGTGTAAAAATGTGATATGCTTTGTCATCTATAATAAATAGCTTTACAGGAAACTAGAGATGCACCGAATCCAACTTTTTAGGATCTGGCCGAATACTTAATCCATCTCAAAAGATTCATCCGAATACCGAACTGAATACCGAATCCTACAAAACTTGAAAATATTATCAAGAAAATGTAATGAAAAGCATAGGCACTAGGGATGTGCACAACCTATAGCAGCAGTTATTTTGGTAAATAGTATTTTTATTATCAAATTGAAATATATCCCCAAATAAGATTTTAGTTTGAAACACAATTTACCGCTAGCCGATGCCACAACAGAAACATCAAAATACAGAACAGTGTACTGCTATATGTTTGCATTTAAAAGGAGAGCAACATCTTTGTACTAAGCCACTATTTTTTAAAATCTGAGGTTTCAACTTATCACCTGACCTAGAAGCTTTTATGAAAAAATGGCCGCAAGTGACCTGAATCTCCCTGCAAAATAAAACCCACGTTGATTTAAATGCATCTGTGTGTGTAACACATATCAAATACACTACAAAACAGTTTACAAATGATTTTAATAAAACACTGCAGTTCCCAAATGGTTCAACTTATATTTGCATTACAATAACTTAAAATATTATTTCCTAAAGCATAAGCTATTGTTCAACAACGTTCTGAACATCTGAAAGTTGTAAAGTTAGAAAAAAAAAAAACTATTGTGCATCAATTTTTATTTAACTCAGGAGTAACTCGGTATGATTTCAAGAACACGTTTTACAGACAGAGCAACAAACCACAGACAGTTTGTCGTTACTATATTACAGGTTTTACTGCATAATTTTACTCCATGAAATGTACATTTGCTTTAAAAAAATAAGTGGTTCTGCATTTGCAGGTGAAAGTCTGCAGCAACTGTGTGAGCAAATGTCCTTAGCAGTACTGAAAAGTTTCTCACTTGGGACAGATTCTGTATAGACGGGACGGAATGCATTTAAATAAAAAGGGAACCAATCTACTTGGAGAAAAGATCCTCGAGCAGGTTCAGAAGCATTTAAACTAGAAAGGAAGGGGGGGAAAGCAACAAAAAAACAATATGGGGCAGAATAACGGACAAAAATTCAAAGGGTATAATAATAGAAGCATGCTATAGACTGCCAGATTCAGACGGCAAGCAAAACAATCTGTTATACAATGACATTAGAAATGCGTGTAGCAAAGGAGAAGCCATACTAATGGGGGATTTCAACTTCCCCCATATAAAATGGGAAAACCCGGTGGAGACCATTACAGACGAAATTGAAATGGTGGAAATGACAAATGACTGCTTCCTGACACAATTTTTCAAGACACCGACTAGACGGGAGGCATGCCTTGATTTAGTCTTTTCAAATAACGAAGACAGAATAACTAAAACAGAGGTCAGAGAACCACTGGCAAACTCAGACCACAACATGGTCTCATTTGAAGTGCTTTTTAAAACTCCAAAAGTAATGACTAAAGCTAAGGTTTACAATTTTAGAAAAGCAAACTATGAAGTTATGAAACAGAGACTAACAGAACTAGATTGGAATAAAATAGAGAAAACATCTACAGAAAAAGGATGGTTCTTCAAAAACGTAGTATTAGAGGCACAAAACAATTACATCCCTACAGTAGACAAATCTAAATGTAAAACTAAATTGCCAAAATGGTTTAATAGATCAATTTAAAAAAATATTCAGCGAAAAAAGGCGCTTTACAGAACGTTAAAAAGGGACCAAAAACAAAGTACACAAAAAGAGAAAACAGAACTGCAAACGCAAGTCAAAAAGGAAGTTAGAAAGGCCAAGACAGAAATAGAAATGAACATTGTAAGGGGGTTAAAACCAATTCCAAAATGTTTTTCCAATACTACAACAAGAGAACATTCAAAGAGGAGGTTAAATGTCTAAGAGATAAAAAGGGTAAAATCATAGACGAAGAAAAAAAAATAGCAAATATATTAAATGACTACTTTTCACAAGTTTTTACAAAAAGGAGGATATGGACAGCATGCCCCACATGTCAACCTGTTTCTATCCAGTTTTAAATAACTTTAGCATAACCAAGGCAGAAGTGTTAAAGTGACTAGGAGCTCTTAAAATAAACAACTCCCCTAGGCCTGATTAGATCCTCCCAATAGTACTCAAAGAAATGAAAGAAGTTATTTACAAACCACTAACCAAGATCATGCAACAGTCTCCTGACAAATGGGTTGTACCGACAGACTGGAAAATTGCAAACGTAATAACGATCCACAAAAAGGGAAACAAAACTGAACCAGGTAACTACTTACTAATAAGCCTGCCTTCTGTTATATGCAAACTTATGGAAACTATAATAAGATCCAAAATGGAAAATTACCTATATGGTAACAGTATTCTGGGAGACAGTCAACATGGTTTTAGGAAAGGGAGATCGTGTCCAACTAACCTGCTCGATTTTTTTGAGGATGCAACATCGATAATGGATAATTGCAAAGCATATGACATGGTTTATTTAGATTTCCAGAAAGCTTTTGACAAAGTTTCGCATAAAAGATTAATTCTCAAACTGAACGCAGCAGGGATTAAAGGAAACGCATGTACATGGATTAAGGAGTGGTTAACATGTAGAAAACAAAGTACTGATTAGCGGAGAAACCTCAGAGAGTGAGGTAACCAGTGGAGTACCACAGGGATCAGTATTAGGTCATCTGCTATTCCTAATCTACATTAATGATTTAGATTCTGGTATAGTAAGCAAACTTGTTGAATTTGCAGACGACACAAAAATAGGAGGAGTGGCAAACACTGTTGCAGCAGCAAAGGTCATTCAAAATGATCTAGACAAGATTCAGAACTGGGCAGACACATGGCAAATGACATTTAATAGAGAAAAGTTTAAGGTACTGCACGCAGGAAATAAAAATGTGCATTATAAATATCATATGTGAGATACTGAAATTGGAGAAGGAATCTATGAAAAAGACCTAGGAGTTTTTGTTGACTCAGAAATGTCTTCATCTAGACAATGTGGGGAAGCTATAAAAAAGGCCAACAAGATGCTCGGATACATTGTGAAAAGTGTTGAATTTAAATCAAGGGAAGTAATGTTACAATGTAACAGTAACTGTACAATGCATTAGTCAGACCTCATCTTGAATATTGTGTTCAGTTCTGGTCACCTCGCTATAAAAAAGATATTGCTGCTCTAGAAAGAGTGGAAAGAAGAGCGACCAGAATTATTCTGGGTTTAAAAGGCATGTCATATGCAGACAGGCTAAAAGAATTGAATCTATTCAGTCTTGAACAAAGAAGACTATGCGGCAACCTAATTCAAGCATTCAAGATTCTAAAAGGTATTGACAAAGGTATGTCGACCCAAGGGACTTTTTCGACCTGAAAAAAAGAAACAAGGACCAGGGGTCACAAATGGAGATTAGACAAAGGGGCAATCAGAACAGAAAATAGGATGCACTTTTTTTACACAGAGAATCGTGAGGGTCTGGAATCAACTCCCCAGTAATGTTGTTGAAGTTGACACCATGGGATCCTTCAAGAAGCTGCTTGATGAGATTCTGGGATCAAGAAGCTACTAACAACCAAACGAGCAAGATGGGCCGAATGGCCTCCTCTCATTTGTAAACTTTCTTATGTTCTTATGAGGGCAGAGATATACCTGTGGTAAGCGATACCTGTTTGCCTTCCACCACTAAACTGGATCCTCTGTTCAAGAAATGAGAGGTTCAAGATAAAAGGTGTTTATCTCTGTCTCAGCAGCATTTGTAGCTGTGTGTGTACTTTCCCCATAGCAAAATAATTAATCCCAAGTGTTCCATGTCCCAGTACAGTGTCTTTTGTTGGAAGCTCCCTGTTGAACAACTGCAGCTGTTGACTCATTTGTTGACTCAGCAGAACAACAAGCTACAGCATCTTAAACAAGTAACTTTGCCTGACATCGTTGTGCATCACTTGACCAAAAGTTAACTTTATATCTGGGATAGAGGCTGGTAGCAACAATTAACAAACTATTTTCTTCAACTGGCTCATCAATACCCAAGCTTTCATTTGCTTAACTCCATGGTCTGCTACTTTAGTTTGAATGTTGCGTTTCAACATTGCCACTGCTGGGAGGATAGTTGAAATGCATGCATCTGCTGCACTGATTTCTCTGGTTAACTCTTCAAATAGTTTGAGAAGTCCCACAACACTCGCCATAAGAGTCCAATGTTGTGCATGTACCGTATATGCTGCATGTCATCTGTCTCAGAGACACAGAGATTTACCGCACGTTCTGTTCCAACAGACGCTGGAACATAAAATAGGTAGAATTCCACCTTTTTGTTACATCCTGAATTAACTGAATTAGTTGGTAGACCCAACTCAGTTATAGCTTATGAAACCTTCCATTTGCGCTAGAAGAGTGCTTGAAGTGACCCACAATTTTCCTGGACACTGCTATCATGTCAGAAACGCCACACTGTATGAAAAGGCTGTCATTTATGCACAGCTGGAGTGTGTGTGCAAAGCATCCCACACTAGAAAGTCCAGCATCAGACATTGCTTTGCACATGTTAGCTGCATTGTCACGTAAAACATGTCCATTATGTTCAGTAACAAATCTGCTATGTGTCTAGCTGTGTGCTTGCATTAAAAGCTTTGCATTGTAAAACTACACTTCTGCGATTGTAATTATTATCAAACCAGTGTGAAGTGAAACTCATGTAAGACTGAGTAGCATACTCAGATGTCCATGTATCACACGTAAAGGCTAATGCAGTCGATTTCTCAACAAAGTCTCCAATTTGCTTCATCATACATTACCTCATACTTTATCATACATGTCAGGTATAATTTTATCAGTAAAAAAACAACAAGATGGAATTCTGTACCTTGGTTCAAGCAGTTGTAGCAGTTCTGTGAAACCAACACCATCGATGACTGAGTAAGGCTGCATGTCTACTGCCATCATCTTTCCAATAGCTATGTGGCTCTTTAGAGCGTGAGGTTTGTCCGATGTCCAATGCTGTTTTTGCGCTGCAAAGTCCAGCAATGTTATCTGAATAATGTTGTTTCCTTTCTGATGAGATTTCTGTGGTATTCCCACAGCAATGGAATTGTCCTCTCTGCTATCGACCATTTTAGGACCAGCAGAACAGATGTTCTACTCCACAGAATGTTTCAAATGCAGGTGTTTTAACAACAGTGATGTTGTATACTGTTTTGCTTCCTTGCCACTGCATTGGATAAAGTACATGTTGCTTTACTGAAATCAACAGTATGCAGATCACTCTTGAAATCAGGACTTGCTGTAAGAATACCTCTGTTAAGAAAGGGGAACAAGACTAAAAGGCACAAAATATGCACAAGAACACAAAAATTGGACTATGGAACAATGGTCAAAGGTGCTTTGGACTGTTGATGGATAGACAACGACACCTGTGCCTTCTGCCAGTTCTGTTGCCAATTCAACACTTGTCAAGTATTGCTCATCCTTAGTAGACAGCTTTTTGGGTCTTCCAGTTCTGGGTTTGTCAATTCCAGATGATGTTTCTCTTTACTTGTTGATTATGCTTTGGATACCACACCTTGAAAAATGGAGTGATGCAAGCTATTTCACTCAATGTTTTTCCTTCTTTATGCAAGTCAAGGTTGTCATAATAGTAGAAAACACTAATGGAGGCTTTGAGTAAATTGCTGATGCTCACATCCATCAGAGTAGAAAAATGCAACATATATATATATATCCCTCAACTCTAGCCCCAAACTTTGGAAATACACTACTTGATTTTACAATTACAGGACTAAGTTGAATTCCTTGCTAATACAATACCTTTGTTTCACTTGCAAATGCAAAAATCTAGATTACTACATTTAACGACAAATAGCTGACATCACAGCAGTCACTCGATTGAAACCACACCCTCGTCACTTCCCTGGGTCCCTTCCTCCGATGGGAGCAGACGAGTGAAACAGAAAGGGAGATTCGGAATACGCAACACGGGGCAGTGCAAACGTAGGCAGTTCCGAAGTACAGGCAGCTCGAGATTATGCACTTCAGGAGTTGCAATTATGAAATCCTTCCACGTTGCACAACTAAACTTTGCGTTTGTAACACGCTGTCACTGCAATACATGCACACATTCTTATGGCATTAGCACTTCACCACGAGTCTGAAGATGGCTTTTTATTCGCCTGTTTCTTATTCAGACTGATTTGCTCCAAATAATGATTGACTTTGTATTTAAGGGTTTAAGTCACGTTGGGCTGCTAATTTCTCGGTGGATATTTATAGAGGGGCAGCGCCTCAACAATATTCATTTCTGTTTTGCTCAGCCCAACACTGATTTCAGGGTCAAAACTGATGGCACACATGCCAATGTATGTATTATAATTTATTTATTAATTAGCCGCCCAACATTATTTAACCTCTTACAGATCAAAGCTTGAATAAGAAAAATTCGAATAAGAAGCCAACTTCAGCCTCGTCAGTTCACCTGTATTGTTCAGTGATTCGGGAGCCAGTACTTTGCCCCGGGAAAGCAGTAAAGCCAACTACCTGGGAATAAAGTACATATACACAGCTATTTTTTTTTTTTTTTTTTTTTTTTTGTTCAAGCTTATTAACTGCAAAGTTATTTTAAGGGATATAGCCAAGCTACAATAAATAACCTAGTTTCAACGTTAAACAAAAATTCAACGCAACTTCACAATTCAACATTCAGCCCAGAGGCTGGTAATACATCCACAACACACAACACTTTTTTTTTTTTTTTTTTTTTTTTTTTTTTTTTTTTTTTTCCCCCCTAATAAACCTGCTGTGTAAGAACAGCAAATAGCAGTACTATATAATAAAGAGTCAAGTAAGTGGAACAGCTTTCAAGCCACAGGCCCGAGCCTGCGCTCTTCATCTCATAGTCTCCCGAGTTTCGGGGCAATACATAAATCCCACAGCCGCCGAGAAACTTCTACCCTTCCTTACCGGATTGTCCCCTTTTCAGACAGATCTCCACCTCAGGGGTAGCATTGTGCATTCTGCCGTTCATATCGGCTGGAAAATCAACACAGTCCATATGATAATATATATATATATATATATATATATATATATTGAATTTCTGTTTTATTTTTATCAGCAAACTCTGCCGCTGAAGGTGATTTTAAAGATTATCATTCATGGAACCCTCGCTTCGCGTAGGTTGCTGGGAGATTAAGTATTCACTGCGGAGACGGAACTACAGCTCCCGTAGTAAATAGAAAATGAAAGTTCCCTTTCAATTCGAAGATGGCCACCAAAACATCGTTATGGGATATACTCCAGCCTATTGGTAAGTGTTATTGAGCTCTTTCTATCAAAGCTGCCGATAGGCCCTCTCCCCTCGATGACCCCCCTCGGTCCCGCCTACCGAGGGTACATAACCGTCAGGCAGGAGAGACTCACCCTCATTTCACTGCTCAAGATTGGTACGGTAAGATCTCTCTGTGTCGCATTGAGTCCTTTTTTTTTCTAAAAAGCACTGCCTAAGCAACTGATAGTTTCCCTGCACTTCGTGCTGAAAACCAGCCTTCTCCGCTTTTCCCAGAATCAGTAGTTTTAAATTCGTAGCCTTTTTATTCTATTTCTGATTATCAGCACCTGCTCGCTCCGCCTGTCAGGCTGCTTCTCTCTGTCTGTCCGTAAGGTAAGTATTATTGTTAAGAATTGTTGCATGCACACAGTGCTCGGTGCATGTGGTGAGCACGGTACTCGGTGCACGCGGTACTAGGTGTGCATTAGACCCAGTGCTGCACGGTACTCTGCGCACGGTGCACTCAGTGAGCACAGTGTTTGGCCAGTGCTTCAGACCTAGCGCAACAGTGCCTCACTGCCTCTGCCTGTAGACGGTGCTCCACTCCACTGTCTGCCCCGGTCGTGTGACTTCGCATAGTCCAGGCTAGACACCCCTGTCCAGCCACTATGCTGTGGTACTCTTTTTCTGTGCAACAGCCTGCATCGCTTTGCGATTGCAGTCTGCTTAAACCTTACAGCGCTTGCAGTTTTGTGTTCCCTTTCAAGTCTAAAATAACCGTCAAGGTATGGGATATTGCCGTCAGGCAGTAGGATTGGCTGAACTTTATAGCAAAGCTGCCGATAGGCCTCCGCGCGAGCTGACGTGTAAGCATGCCCCCCTGGGAGCTTACTATAGGCAGCGCGCAGAGACTGTCTTCCTCTTTTGTCTTCAGCCTTTGTAGGACTTTGAGCTGGTAAGTTCTCTCTGAGAGATTTACTTCCACTGATTGTTCTCGACAGCCTTTGAGCTTGAGAAGCTGGCTGCTGCCCCTTCTCTGAGTTTATTTCAGTGTTTGCTCCTTTGAGCATTATATATATATTTACTTCTTTCACTTTCACGCTTTGCTTCAGCATTGTGTTCTTTCCGCATTGGCTCTCTGTCTTCCTTCACGCTATTTCATATTATATATATATATATATATATATATATATATATATATATATATATATATATATATATATATATATATATTTATATTTTTTTTTTTGTTGGGTTTTTGTATTGTCTATTCTTCCCCAGGTGCATAATAGAATTCAGAGGACACGTTGCGCGCCTGTAAGGCCACGCAATTTTTGCAGCCTCGGTCTCGCTCCCGCCAGACCCAGAGTTTGGCCTGCTACTGCAGCCACTCCTAAAACTACCACCCGCGGATTGTGAGCATCTGACCGCGTGGTCGCTGTTTTCGATAGCTACGCTACAAATATCTGCACTTAGTGCTGCTGCAGTTCCTCAAAAAAGTACTTTTTTTCCCATACAACACATTAGGAAGACTACCGCCAACGACACTTTCAGTTGCCCCTTACTAAACAGGTAAGTATAGCACAACACCATTGTCTTTTGACTAGACACTGTACTAGCACTTAACGCCTCTGCTCTGTGGATCAGCGAACGCTTCAACGTCTAGTGCATAGCGTCTTCCCGCTCAGTACACGTGCCTTGGCGCTTTGGTGTAGCGCCTCAGCACTTGGGGCTTGGTGCACGCACCTCTACGCTCGGCGCTTCGGTGCTTGGTGCACACACCTCAACGCTCGCCGCTTCGACAATCGACGCACGCACCTCGACACTTCCGCGCTCGACTCTTGGTGCAAACACCTCGTCGCTCGGTACACGTACCTCGGCGCTCACCGCATTGAACACACAGCTTTACGCTCACGACGCATCCCATCATTGAGATGTCTGGGTTTCACCGTTGCGTCACCTGCCAGGCAAAATTGCCGGCAAGCGACCCGCGTGAAGACTGTGTGGCGTGCCTAGGACCAGAGCACGCCGCGTCTGCCTTGGCAGACGGGTCGTTTTGTACATTGTGTGCTAACTTTCAGCAGCGCACTCTTCGCCAGAGGGCGAGGAAAGCAGTGGGGAGCCACTCCCCCTCCTCTGGGTCGTCTTACACGGTGTCTGCTCTACTGTCGTCTACAGCGACTTCGCCTGTAAAACTGCAGCTATCCAGGAGCCCCTCCCAGCTTACAGCTGATCCCTAGATCATAGACGTGCTCGGAAACGCTCTCGTAGCCCATCTACCCAACCCCGAGGCCCCTCCCCTCGCAGGGAACGCCCTCGCTGGTCACAGTCTCGCTCCGTGTCACCCCGTCATAGGGGACGCTCTCGTTCTCCTCGTCGGGACAAACGTTATAGAGACAAGTCAGGCGTGGCAGAGCTCATGTCTAAGATGTCCCAGTTTATGGACATAATGATGGGTCAGCAATCGCTACTCATGTACCACAGGCCACTGATGCACAGGTCAGGCCGACAGCAAACCAACCGGCTCTGCCCGCCCCAATCGCCCAAAAACCCCAAGGGGTTTGGGACGTAGACGCCATCTCCAGGGATGCTTCAGAAGGGGAGCCTCTCATTGAGGAGGACAGTGTGGAAGCTGAACTAACCTCTCACAACTCAGAGCAAGACACTGAGTTGGAGGTGCTGGACACCAATGATCCCTTGTGGGGCCAGCCGTAGAATTACCTCGGCGGTCACTGTTTGAGTCGCGGTCTATGCGGTCTCCACAGCCCGGGACGCTCCCAGCCTTACCTGATTTTATTAAGGAGGTACAGTCCACCTGGGGGGCCCTAGCTTCTTCACCGGCAGCTTCGTGGAAGGCTTCCTTCCGCGTTTGCCATGCAGGGAGCGAGTGACCAAAGCACCTTTGACCATTGTTCCGCCACAATCGGCAGATGTGATTGCAGTAGGAAAAGATAATACGGTAGCAATAATGAAACCTGGTGAAGAGGGCTGGGAACATGTCCCAGCTACTAAATGTTATATAAGAGAAAACTAATGAGTTGTGAGTGTGTATGTTTGTTTGCAGATTCACCATGAAGCACTGGGTATGGTGAACGAAGGCGATATTGGCAGTGGTGGGGATGCTGCAGGCCTGGTCTCCAGGACATCAATTAACAAAGCTGGATCGGGTCACGCTGAGCTGGAATAACTACACCAAAACCCGAACCCAAGATAACTTCACCTGCAATGGTAATACAAAGTGTTAATTCGCCAACGTCACTGGGACACTGTGGTGCTGTAAAAATTGCAATGTCGACAATCGACCGGCGTGTGTGGTGACGGCAGGTCCCTGTGTGAATGTATCAAGTCACGTTTCCCTCTGTGTGGCAAATCGTACCTCACTTACATGCTTACAAAACATTACTGATCAAATATGTCCTAATAAGACGATATGGATAATGAACGCTACCAAGATAACTAATCGCACCACATATTTGTATGACATCTGGGTTATGCCTGATCGACCAAAGAATATGAATGCTCATGTAATACCCCTCATACATACATGTACTCGTATGGCACATCCTCTAGTCTCAACTCATGTGCACTTTACGATTAAGTTTCCTCCACTTCCTGAATGTACCTGGCGTACTAAACGTGCCTGGTATGATACCCTACTGGGGGGAACAGGGACTGGACTAGGACTCATGAACACAATTGACGGACAAGTAACGGCACATAAATTGCAAAATGTGGGCTATAATACTCGGATGGCCCTGGATAAAATTGTACAGTGGATGCCCGACGGTGCGCTCATGCATGTGTATCAAGCGTACTGGGACCGAGTAGCATCCGAGCTGGTCATAGACATAACTAACGTAACTCTACAACAGTGGCAGAACATTACCAAGTGGATGAACTGGACAGAATGTACATTACAAATGTTATATGCATCTCATCAACGTACCAAAGTACAATCATTGATTCTACGACAAAGTAATCATGAATATAAAAAAATTTGGAATATTTCAGAGTTATGGGTGAATGTGGTAAAAGAGTCTACTATGTGTAACAAAACTATGTGTATAGGGAGATATGTTACGCATAATGTAACGAGAGTGACGCCTGTATGTAAGTACTATGTGCATCCTATAATTGCTGGGGGAGCTCACTGGTATCTTCAGGTTACAGGCATGTGGTTGGATACACATACTAATCAGACATATGATTTACTAGATTGTGACAAGACAGACCAAGGCATGGTTTGCTTATTAAGGACAGGATATACTAACCCGTGTTTTACAGACGGACAGGGGTTGTGTGAATGGAGACGTGAGCCGTTGAGGGAAATTTTGCACGAAGTTGGCCCTCATAAATTATGTGTAAGTACGGTGCATGCCCATCCACAACTTACTTATGTGCCTTATTCTGGGTGTTTATCAGACATATATCTTTGGCATTGGGGAAATGATACTTATTTGTTAACCAATCATTCTCAGCAAGAGCTTCTCACCAGGATCCAGTGGGAAGTTCTGCATTCAGGAATTCACATTTCCCTGCAAAAACATCAAGTATTGCTGAATCGATCGTCTGAATTAGTTGACTTAGCAAAACAACATCAACACAATGCTACTGTATTAAAAATTAGAACGATAATGGCACAAAATACCATCTTAGGGTTAGGGAAAGTTATTGAACGTAATGCACAAGATGCATGGTGGTCCATATTTGAGGGATGGTCACCAAAGGCTAAAGGAACATTAACTATATTAATCCATCCCATCTTAATATTATTGGGAATTGTATTTCTTCTGTGTGTATGGCAAATATGTTTATGTATCTATCTTCGTAGAATTACACAGCGAACAATGTATTTGGCAGTGCATAGATGAATCTCGACCGAAGGACCGAATGTAATAAAAAAAAAGTGTGTTTTAGAAAGTTCTAGAAATGCGTTCGAGTTCATCTTTGCCCTTGCCCTATAATAACCCCATATCTTATATAACTTGTTTTTGTCACGTTTATATAACTTGTTTTGGTTAGAATGTTCTAGGGAAAGGAATAGTTTATTCAGAGGGCCGAGCCTCGAGGGAGTGATCTGGCCAATTACTCTCTCGCATGCAAAAGCCTAACTTGGTAAGTTATAAAGGACGGGGTTCTCCTCTGCTCTGATGAGAGTCAGCCTGAGGATTAGCGCGCAGTCCTGCTCGGTAATTTCTTGGAGACAGCTGCTTTCTCTTACCAGGGTCGAAGGGCTCTCCCGATCCGCTTGGAAGGGTAAGAATTAGTTCAGTTGCGTCTCATGGATTGTATTGATCTGTGATTAATATAATCTTTGTATGTAACCTTGTTGGGTTATGTCCCGTTAGGGATATCGTTATTCGCAGTATAGCATCTGTGTATGTAACTGCGTGTGTGTGTGTGTGTGTGTGTGTGTGTGAAATAATAAAGGACCTTTTAAAATTACTCTGTGAAGTAATTGCCTTATTTACTTCCACATCAACTTCCTTTTAAATTTAAAGTAATTAAATTTCACACAACACACGTGTTGCAGCGTATATCAACCGCCAGGGCGGCCTACGGTCCCCTCGCCTTCACTGGATGATAGCACGGCTGTTGCTATGGGCACAGCCGCATTTGACCCCTCTGCGCGCGGTTCACCTACTGGGCAGAGTCAATTATGCAGCGGATCTCCTATCCAGAGGAGGCCCTCTTGCACGCCTCAGGGAATGGTTCGGCATCGCGAGAGACCACGCATTGCCCCCTATGGTTCTGGGTGAGGGACCTCGACAGTCCCCTAGGAGTTGATGCACTGGCTCACAAATGGCCGCCAGGGCTCCTATATGCATTTCCACCGATTCCGATGCTCCCCGCCTTCTTAGAGAAGGTCAGGGTAGAGCAAGCGACAGTGATCCTGGTCCCTCCTCGGTGGCCTTGGAGGATGTGGTTTCCGAGCTTAGTACAGTTGCTACATGGTCAACCGTGGGAGCTTCCCCTGCAAGCAGACCTATTATCCCAGGCCGAAGGTTGGCTTTGGCACCCGAACCCCAAGCTCATGCAGCTATGGGCTTGGCCCCTGAACGGGAGCGCCTCTCAGCCTTAGGGCTCTCGACGGCAGTGATTTCGACCATTCAGAGTGCTAGAGCGCCCTCTACTAGGTCGCAGTACACGTACAAGTGGCAGTTGTTCCAAGATTGGTGTTTGGCGGGGGGCCATGACCCAGTATCTTGTCCTATGGCAGTGATATTACAGTTTCTACAGAAACTGTTAGATGAAGGGAAATCTCCCTCTACACTTAAAGTGTATTTAGCCGCCATATCAGCTTGCCATGTACGCATTGACGGGTTATCACCAGGTTGCCATTTTCTGGCATAACAGTTCCTCAAAGGCACAAGACGTTTGTGACCTCCAAGAACAACCAGTTTACCATCATGGAGCTTTGACATGGTGCTAAAAGCCCTTACCAAGGCACCATTCGAGCCTCTCCACACTGTGGATATGAAGCGCATGTCTATTAAAATCGCATTTCTGCTGTCAGTGGTATCAGCCAAACGCGTCAGCGAGTTACATGCACTGTCAGTGCATCCATCATGTACTCGCTTCGCAGGAGACGGTTGTAAGGTCTCCATGCGCCCAAATCCAGCCTTTTTACCAAAGGTCATATCTCCGTTTCACATGAACCAACCAGTCGAGTTGATGGCGCTCCATCCTCCTCCCTTTTTTTCCCCAGAGGAAGAACAGTTACACATGCTCTGCCCCGTGCGGGCATTGAGGTGTTATATTGACCATACAACGACTGTGAGGCAAACAGAACAATTGTTCATATGCCATGGTTCTAAGACCTTGGGTCAGCCGTTGTCTAAACAACGCCTTTCCCATTGGATAGTGGATGCTATTAAATTAGCTTATGAATGTGCAGGCCTTCCACCACCAGGGCAGTTGAAGGCGCATTCCACTAGGGGTATGGCGACATCCTGGGCCCTCTTCAAGGGAGTGCCGGTGTCTGACATTTGCGCGGCAGCCAGTTGGGCTACACCGCACACTTTTATGAGTTTTTACGGATTAATCGTGCTGGATTCCTCTGCTCTACTATTTGGAGCATCTGTACTACACTCTATGGCACCTCAGGATGCCAATATAGTGTTTACTACTCCACCTTAGCACAGGTGTCATTGCGAGCATAGATGCTGAGGTGCAGCTCCGCATATGCCTAGATATATTGCCTATGCAGTTGCGTTATGATGTAAGTCCTACTGCCGAGAATCCTCCCTTGCGACGGCTTGGGTACACTGTTCCCATACCTTGATGGTTATTTTCGACTTGAAAAGGAACGATAGGTTGCAGATGCAACCCCGGTTCCCTGAAAGAGAAAATAACCATCAAGCCGCGAGGTCGCTCCGGAAACCTTCACGGCCTGAAGAGCAAAAGAGGAAGAGTCTCTGCGCGCTGCGTATAGTAAGCTCCCAGGGGGGCGGGCTTACACGAAAGCTCGCGTGGAGGCCTATCGGCAGCTTTGCTATAAAGCTCAGCCAATCCTACTGCCTGACAGCTATATCCCATACTTTGATGGTTATTTTCTCTTTCAGGGAACCGGGGTTGCATTTGCAGTTTAAAAGAAAGAGACGTGTGATCCGTCATCGGACCCCGGCTCTGCCGTGTTCCGCTGTAGAGTTGACTCTGCTGGACTGCCTCAGCCGGCTACACGGCGCGCTGTTTTTTAAAAAGTGGTGATTGCCGTGGTGATTGTTAGAGGGTATGGTAGGCGCTGAGCTGGATTGCAGCTGGAGCCAAGTGAATCGGTGTCAAAGTCGGCGTTGAGGAGGGCGTGGTAGGCACCGAGCTTGGTTGCAGCTGGAGCTGAGTCAACAGCGGGACAGCGGGATCACCCGACAGCAGCTGACATAAATAGCTCATGCGATCAAGCAGAGTAAGATAGAGTGGTCGAAACAAGCTCTATTCGGTAGAAATCTACCTGAGGAGATTAAGACAACTAGCAATCTCAATATACTCCTAAATGTAGAAACTTACCTTAGCGAATTAGTTTTTGCAGGCTAGGGACTCAATCCTGAGTTTTTCGCCGTGCAAAAGAGCCAAGTTCCAGCATAAGGAGAGCGCAAAGCGATCCGATTGTTGTCTCAGTGAGGTGAGAGAGTAAATGGTGATATGCTACTGTGAGGACATCCCTCTTCAGCAGGAGGTGGGAGGGACTTCCCCCTCACAGCACGGCCCTAATAGGGCAGCTTTTTTATGTGCTCAGTGATTGACGGGTCAGAGAGGCTCTTCCCATTCGGTAATGGTTGTCATTCCACTAGAAAGGGAACCTCTATTACTCTGCATGGATCCCATCAGTAGAAACAGACCAACTTGTAAGCAGATTCCTGTTTAACTGCTTCTGCAACTACCTGAGAAAAGAACCACTGGATTGGAAAGCTGCTTAGGGTTGCTACAGTTAAAGCCTGGGTGAATGAGGGACACCAAGTATATTGAAAGCAAAGGCTTCCACACAGGTGTGGCTCAATCGTTAATAAAGCAAATAACATCCCAGTATGCTTAGGGTCATGTATAAAAATGCTGGACAGGCCTGTTGCCTATAATAATGGCTAGCATGGCTGCAAGAGACCTCAGTGACTTTGAAAGAGGGGTGATGGTTGGGGTGCGTTTGGTAGGAGCTTCAGTGACCAAGACAGCTCAACTTGCTGATGTTTCACGAGCAACGGTGTCTAAGGTGA
Source organism: Polyodon spathula (assembly GCF_017654505.1). Classification (NCBI taxonomy): domain Eukaryota; kingdom Metazoa; phylum Chordata; class Actinopteri; order Acipenseriformes; family Polyodontidae; genus Polyodon; species Polyodon spathula. Next base: position 18,545,069 of record NC_054550.1, read on the forward strand.
TGTCGGCATGGAACTCCGAGGGAAAGACATCATCAGCAAAGGGCAACAGTGGCCACAAGCACATACTCCAGGATCGTGATATCCGTGCATTAATTCGAAATCCAAGGCAAAACAGACAAGCAACTGCAGCTCAATTGACTGCAAATTTCAACCTGGGCCGTGAGCAGCCAGTTTCATTAAAAACAGTCCGCCGAGAACTCCACAGTGGGGGATACTATAGTCAGGTTGCAGCGCTCATCACACATGGCAGTGCGGGGTCTTCCAGGATGACAATGCCCCCATCCACAGAACACATGTGGTCTGAACCCAACAAAGCAAGTATGGGACATTCTGGAACGACGCCTGAGACAGCGTTTTCCACCTCCATCAGCCAGGCGTGAGTTGATTGACTTTCTTATGGAAGAATGGTGCCGCATCCGTCCTGCAGAATTCCAGAGACTGGTAAACTCTATGCCATGGCGCATACAGGCCGTACTGGCTGCACGTGGTGGCCCAACGCCATATTAAGTAACTTTTTTTTTTCAAATTTTTTTGGCCACTACCTGCATGTCTTAATTGAATGATGATGGGTTCCAATTAAAAATGCAGAAGCATTCATTTCTTTTCATTTTGTTCTTTAACACACAGACTAGAAATAACAAGAGTAGACACAACTTTAGCATAGAACTGTACATGTACAAACACTGCCTGGCCACTTTATTAGAACCTGTACTCAGTATCAGACTGGAACACTGTTTACCCTTGATGTGTCTTGAGGGGTGTTGAGCTTTTCATTCATTAATATATCAAGCAGCAGCTGAAGAAATGTAGGATTGAGATGTTGAATGTGTCATCCAAGTTCATCCCAAGCGTGCTCAGTTGGATTGAGATGGTTTTGGAAATGCCTGTCATGCTTTTCAAACTGGTTGAGCACAATTCTGGTACAGCGCAATATCGCCTTGGAAGAGATGCACTGTTGGGTGGACTTTGCGTTCAGTCTTCCAGAGTAAACAAGGGAACTAGAGTAGACCATGAGAACATGCCCCACACCAGAGCGATGCCAAATCCAAATCGGGTATACATGTCCTGATAAAGTGTCCAGGCAGTGTATGTTACTGTATTTGAGTCTATATTAAAACAGCAATGTAAAAGGTACATAAAGTGTTAGTCCATGATTAGCAAAATACACTGTATCGTAAGTCATTTGTGTTTGTTAACATTATTATGCCCTCAAGATCTGTCTAAGGACAGAGGAGAGAGAAACAAGCTCAATACTGAATTCATTTTATAAAGCTCCCCTCCTTACTGCTTTCAAGTTTCTTTCTGCTGAATCTGCAGTATTACGACAGTGAAATAAATAGCCTGGGAATTTGTCGTAGTATATGTATGGACAAGAGGAGGCCATTTGGCCCATCAGTGCTCATCCGGTTTCTACTAGCTGCTTGTTCTCAAAACTCGTCAAGTTGGGTCTTAAAGTATCCTAGTGTTTCAGCATCAACAACACAGCTCTACGCATTTACAGACACCGCCACAGGATGACGAATTGCAGCATGTTTTAAATGTAATGTCAATTTAAAGCAGAAGCAGAATAAACAGATTTATTATCAATTCAATTTATTTCTTATGAAAAACAAAACTGCAACACATTGCAAGCACAGTATATAAAATTACTTTGATCAGTACAAAAACACAAGAAATCCTAAAGACCCTAAATGTGGCTTAATTCTATGAACAGTATCCACAGGTCATGATGCTTGCTTGCCTGTTTGCTTACAGATGACCTAACGCATGAACATGAGCCCATCTGCCATGGTCTAGATTTGAGTCAGGAACGTTAAATCCTGTCCATGTGGCACTAAGCAGCTCAGGAGCCGTAAGGCAGCCCCTTGTTTTCACTGCCAGAACCTGACACGTGGCTGGAGAAGGTGGGTCTCGCTCCCAAATCCACACACTCACAGCTTGTGAAAAGAAAACGTCACTCCGCAGCCTGTCCCTCTGTGTTCGGCATGTGTGTGTGTCCGTGCCGTCACTGTAGCCGCGCTCGTTTCTCTGGAGGTGCTTTGGTGGCAGGAGCTTGCTGGGGATTCTTGGCAGAGTCTCTCTCTTCCTGCTTCACTGTTTCTGCTGGTGGCTCTGGCTCCTTCTTTATCTCCACTAAAGAGGGTGAAGAAAAGGATATAAATACCTACATGGGATTAATACAGGACACACCATGAACGAAAAGGATGTAAATATCTATATGGGATTAATACAGGACACACCATGAACATAAAGGATGTAAATACCTACATAGGATTAATACAGGACACAGCATGAACGTTCATGGAGTGCTGTAGTTATTCCACAAATGAGGATGGCCGACCGCAACAATCCATGAACGTTCATTCTGATTATGCATGTATAATTTAGGAGGAAAAATGTATGTTTAAATGAAGCAGCTGCATGAAGACAGTTGCTTTCCTTAGATGAAGCTCTCCACCTTCTTAGCAACACTGGAATTGGGAAGAGTTTGATTCGGCCAGTCGTTTTGTTATTAGCTTTGAATTAATGCAATATAGATTTTAAAAAGGTACAAAAATAAAATATTAACCCTGCTGTGCCGAATACACAATAGGTATTGAATGCTAGATCTCTCGATACTTGTCATACTGTATAATATTCAATATCTTATTCAATGCCTTTTAACTCTGAAGGCCTGGGCTTGAATTTGGCTCACATGTCAAATGAGTTTGGCGGTCTCAACATAGTGACCAGTGGACATCAGTGTAATCAACATTACCACAGCCTTGCACAATTCAACACAATTCTGAAACATGATCTTCTTCAGGCCCAGGACTGAATGCCAGGCAGTACTGAGGGCCTCCCTCTCGCTTGCAGAGCTGTGAGAGGAAGCTCTCATGGGATCTTCCTGAAGGCAGCCCAAGCCACTGTCCTTTTCATGAGAACTAAATAAAATTCACTAGCACCTAATTACAAATAAATAATTGAATAACAAAATACATTTAAATATATAGGCGTCAGGACCATGGAATATCAGTAGGGTAACTAGTAAATTTACACCCAGAGTTCTAATCCCAACTGGGAGATTGCTGGATCCAGACAGAAACTGGGAACTAATCCCAACCCAATTATGCACAGAGAATTTCCAATATACAGTACAAAACCTTACCTGGTATAGGCTTTTCTCCAGACTTTGGCTGAAAATAAAACAGTAAAAACATAGTGTTACTGGTATTTAAATTTCAGTTCATTCTGAAAAATAACACACTTTTCTAGTTCTAATTATCTATACGCAAACAGAAAAGGAATTCATGTAGGATACAAGCAAGAAAATACTTGATTCAAAGTTCTCTAAGGTTGAGGTGACCTGTTCCTAAGCCAATTACCAACCTCAGAGTAAGTGCATCACCAATACAGTGTGAAACTGTAACCTGTGTTTCAGTCACAGGAACATTATAACTGTCAGCACCACCTACTCCCTTGTATGTAGAACAGAGAGCAGAATGAGTGCAAACACCCTCAAATACTACAAGGATTCATTACGAAGCTACTTTAAACAGAGTTTAACTGGATTTTCAGCATTTCTAGTTTGGACTTGGGTCAACTGTGACACCCCTGTGCAAAAACAAAAAAACATTACAAATACATTGTTAAAATAAACATTGATGTGCAGCAGTACAGTATAAACCAAAAATCAGAATATTCATATACTGAGGTCCACAATACAGGGGCCTGTTCGGAAGAAATGCTATGAAAGGAATTGACCCAGTGTAAAGGCTTTGTAACAGGATATATATACTAGCTCAATTATTGCTCCCAATAGTTTGCTTGTTTCATACTTTTAAAATACGTACAGGCACCTCCAAAATTATTGGCACCCTTGATAAAGATGAGCAAAAAAGGCTGTATAAAATAAACAACACAGGTAATGAGCTATATTTTATGCTCAAAAATATGGGAAAACTACATTCTTTTATACTAATACAATTCCTCAGGGAAAACATTTATTTTTAACAAGTAATTTTTTTTTTTCTCAAAAAGAGGTTTCAAAATTATTGGCACCCCTAAAGATTCTTATAAATAAAATCAAACAAAATGAAATCTGCATTAACATTCTACTTTCTTAAGTACATCTCAGTCTTAAGGAACTGTATTGTGGCCTTCCATGGCTTCCTGTTTCACTGGGGTATAACAATGAGGTAATACACATGTAAAATCCATTTGTCATCCATCACCATGGGGAAAGGCAAAGAACTCACAAATGAAGAGACACAAATGGTTGTTGACCTTCATAAATCAGGCAGTGGGTACCTAAATATACCACTTACCACTATTAGGGCAATAACTAAGAAGTTCAAAACCAGTGGAACAGTGGTACATTTGCCTGGTAGAGGACTCAAGTGCATCTTGCCCCCACGCACAGTGAGGAAGATGGTTCAGGAGGCAAAGAATCCAAGGGCCACAGTTGGAGAATTACAGAACTTAGTTGCATCTGGGGTCACCAAGTCTCCAAATCTACAATTAGACGCCACCTCCATGCCAATAGCCTATTTGGAAGGGCTGCCAGAAAAAAAGCCTTTATTGAGAGCAACCAACAAATGTAAGCGTCTGTAGTTTGATAAACAGCATTGGCACTTGGATTGGAACCAGGTGCTATGGTCAGATGAGACGAAAATAGAGCTCTTTGGCCACGCACACCAGCGGTGGGCTTTGGCGTCAAAGAAGGATGCGTATGCAGAAAAGAACCTCATACCTACTGTAAAATATGGTGGTGGATCTTTGATGTTATGGGGTTGTTTTGCTTTCACTGGTCCTGGGGCCCTTGTTAAGGTTAATGGCATCATGAACTCTACCAAGTACCAGGACATTTTAGCCAAATACCTGGTTGCCTCTGCCAGGAGGCAGAAACTTGGCAGCAAGATAATGACCCCAAGCACACATCAAAATCGACAAAGAAATGATTAACCACAAAATCAACATTTTGCAATGGCCATCTCAGTCTCCGGACTTGAATCCTATTGAAAACCTGTGGTTTGAATTGAAGAGGGCAGTCCATAAAGGCAGACCGAAGGATATCAAGGACATGGAAAGATTCTGTATGGAGGAACAGTCTAAGATCCCTTCCAATGTGTTCTCCAATCTCATTAAAAAAATTATAGAAAAAGGCTCAGTGCCATTATCCTTGCAAGGGGAGGGTGCACAAAGTATGAAAACATGGGTGCCAATAATTGTGACGCTTAATTTTTTTGGAAATAAATTTATAATTTGAGAAACGTGTAATTTTGGTTGATTCCCTTGAATCATTAATAAAGTACAATATATTCCACGTTTGAAAATTACAATATAGCTCATTACCTGTGTTGTTTATTTTATACAGCTTTTTTTGCGCATCTTTATCAAGGGTGCCAATAATTTTGGAGGTGCCTGTATATTATCTGAAGATGTGTCTTTGCACTTGCTTTAAATAAAGTCTTCTAGCCTTTTTGCAGGCTGTACTGCAGACAATCTCATACTGTGTTATCAACGTAGAAGGCAGTAGTGCTTTATTCTGCCTTGTTTAACAGTGAATTCTTTAAGACCATTGATGTCCTCTCCCTCTGAGGTTAACCCTTTAAGACAGTCGATGTCCTCTCCCTCTGAGGTTAACCCTTTAAGACATTCGATGTCCTCTCCCTCTGAGGTTAACCCTTTAAGACAGTCGATGTCCTCTCCCTCTGAGGTTACCTGGTAAAACGCGGGAGGGAATTTCTGCCGCAGGTCCAGGAGCAGCATGTCCACCCTCTGTCTCTGGAACAGTGAGCTTGGCTCTTCCTTCTTCTTGGTTTTGGGCTTGGATTTTTCTACAACAGAACCAAACACTGTTCAAAGATTGTATTCTCAGAATAACATTCACACAAACGTTTCATACTTGATCTTGACTGACTCTGGGTGAAGAAATATCCTACCACCACAAGATACAATATATTATCTTCCTGTGTACCAGGTATCAGCCCCCACCTAAGCCTCCTTCATTATGCTGCCCACAGGACTCTAGGTGATGTCAGGTCGGGTGCTATGTGCTGTAACACAGGAAGTGAATGAAGAGAGAAAACCAAGAACTTCAAGTGCAATGTCAAAGCATGCTAGTACTGAGTGGTGTGGCAGGACTTACTTCACTTGTATCTATATCAGTATACTGTGGACTTGTGTGAATTTAGTTATGCTAATGAGGATGGCTGTCCTTTCAGAAGTTACACAGCCGAGCATCTGAGTTGTATTAAAGGTAGTTCTTGCTACACTAACAGCCCCTCCTCCTACAGTGTTTTTCATGCAAAATGGGAATCAGGTGAAGAGTCATGGGATGGTAAAAAAACAAGTAACATTTCTATGCTGGGAAAAGGGTCCCACCTGTGCAATAAGCTGTGCGATCACCACTAAGGGAGTGACTAAATACACACTTAATACACACATACCTGAATATATTTTGCAATGATGTTGAATGTTTCTGGGTTCTGTTGATCCAATATTGAATTGTTACATTTTTTCTCTGTGTCTGTGTTTACCTGTCTGTGAGCTTGTCTGGAGAATCCCAACTGACTAGCACTGAACAGACTTCATTATTCCATTCAAATCACGTGCCAAACTAGCTATTCAACTTGGCTGGTCCCACCTACTCGCCCTCTCTATATATGTATAGGCTGGGTCAGCAGAGCTGAAAGGTCACATTGTCACATGGTTTGAAAGGAATGCAGACGTATGTTTAGTGCCTAGACAGCAAGAACGCTCCAAACAAGACACAGAGAAAAATGGGAGCTCAATATCGCAGAATCAGAAGCCAGAACCACTTAATGATTGCAAATGAAACAGACAAAGGAAACAACAAAATAAATTGTTAGGAGCAGTTTTGTTCCCCAGTGATTGGATAAGCACCATGCGCCCCACTGAACTGACCTCGCTCCTCCTGGTCATTGAACTGCCACCAGTACCCTTTGGACGGGTGGTACCTGCAGTAGGACATGGCCTCGTCGAACGCAGACTGGACCCCGTGCACAGCTGACAGCTTCAAAACAAACACACACCGCCTTTAGAACTTCTACAGGGCTCACGCCAGTGTGCTCGAGTGAAACCCTCCCCAGAATGGAACGAGAAGGTATGCAGTAGTACAAAAATACAACACAACTGACAGACGTTAGGATGAGAAGTCTTCAAAGACAGGACTTTTTCTGTGTTTGTTTTTTTTTTCTTCATTTTATTAGATCAAGGCTGTTTAAAACGGCAAGCGAAAATATGAATTCTTAATGGAGTCTATTTTACAGTCCATTTAACATCAAATACACTGTTTCATCAGTATGCGGCCCTGATTGTCTCTATTTTTCTATATATGCACTGGATAAAATGCATTAGGCAGGTGCAAACAGTCTCTCCTGATTTCGCCTGATAACACAGGATATTTAAGGATCGTTCCTAATAAAGTGGCCACACCCTGTCTATCATACTGTGAGTGACGGCTTGTACTGGCTTCCAGGCCGGCACACTCAATTATTATTGTTTTGCGAGATGGGCATCTTTACACATAGTAGGTCTGATCAGCTTCCCAATCACAAGCACAGTGCTGCAATGAAGGCATGCTCAGTACAAAAACACAGAAAGCTTTTTCTGATCTATAGAGTTACTCGATTATCTTGCAATTGACTAGTTCAGTGTAAAAAATAAATAAATCAATAAATACAAATTCTACTCACCACTCTGGAGCCTATCACAGATCCCAGGTCTGGAGCCTGATACACCACACCAGCTATGATGTAGTAATCAGACAAAGGGATGACTTCAATTCAAGAAAAGAAAAAGGTGTTAGAGTCATTTTAAATGCCTTTTTTACATCAGGGATTGTGCTAGAAGGCAGGCTGTAACCATGCATTGTGCATATTTTATATTGTATTGTGATGCCAGACCAATATTACATGGAATACATGCACTTAGTCATTAGTTTGACCTTACGACACATCAACACCACCACATGCATTGTGATATGAAGACCAGGATACGCATTTAGTGCATCAGACAACCCTAGATTTACAGTTTAAGTGCTGCTCTGAACACCATATTAGTAGCAGACTGAAACTAGATTCAATTGAAGTGCCTCTTTACAGTGCTATTCAACTTGTTGACAAAGGAGAAACTCCACGAACTAACCACTGCATAAGCAAAAGGGTCGTAACACTGCGTTGAAATTCTGCAAGCCCTAATTGAGATGCACTGTACAAGAAAAAGCAAACGCCTGCATCAACACCTTTTTCTCACCTTGATTTGGAGACTGTCTTTGTTGTTTTCGGATGATATAAAGAATGGGCTCCTGTGCATGAAGCAGAATGTATTCAACTCCAACCATCTGGCTGTGAAAATAATATATAAATTAAAATATTTTATTACAGAAAGTCAGCTTCAATAATGACTACTGAAACAAAGGCGTACATAGCCTAGTTGGGTATAGTTGGGTTTTCATCTGGGTCTTTGTGACAGAGATTGAATGACGCTTGGTGTTAGATCTCCCTCCTGACCTGAGAGGGTACTAGATAAAGAGAGCAGAGTACCTTGGACTAAAAGGCATGACACTTTATTCCCGTGGGTAGGTGGAAGTCAGCTGGCTAGAAAAGGTACTGAGCTACGGTACCTGAACTCAATGACCTGAACGGGAAAAGACGTGGCATCCGCAGACTGGAGAAGCGGATGCACTCGTTAACCAAGGGGTCATGAGGGAGGGTATAAAATAGGGGCGTAGCAAAGTAATCTGCTCCTTTGTAAATGGTTGGAGTTAACCTAAAAGGAGTAAAGGTATTGCTGAGAACCGTGAGTGTTTGTTTTGTGTTTGTAAAGTGTCGGCTGTAACTGTTGTTTGTCTTTTTAGACTATCAGTAACACAATCCGATGCTGGAGTACAAGCCAGCATTAACCCGGGCATCACTTTTCACCCCAGCATTTCACAGAGTACTGTAATCACCACTAGTACTTAAATTCACTCACTGTCTTATGTTTGTTTGTTTTGCGTTTAGTGTGGGTGTGTATAAAACTTGGACTGGTTGCAGGTCAAAGCCGGGATTACAGTTACGAGTGCTACACGCCGCTGTATCACTCCAGCATTTATTATTTACAGGTGTTTGCCTAAGGGCTCTGGACGTTGTTATTATTATCAATAAACACCCCTGCACCTCAAAGTAATTGTCTGCTTGTTTTGTACCTGCACTGCACTGCACTGCACTGCACTCACCTGTATCCACTCGCCACTTTGCCACACGTGGTGTAAGAGAAGTGGGATGGACTATGCAGCACTGTCGGTGCTGCTGGACAGCAGATGGGAGGATAAGGAGAGATGTAGAGAGGAGCGGTACATGGCTCTGATTGAGAAGGCCGGGTTGGCAATAGCGCCCACAGCAGCAGCAGCAGCAGCACCCGTTATGGCAGCCCCAAAGGTGAGGATGCATAAAATGATGGTGGAGGATGACCAAGAAGCATACCTAGTGGCATTTGAGTGGCTGGCTACCACCGCTTCATAGCTCCGACAGTTCTGAACAAGCCAATTGGGACCCTTCCTGATTAGTGAAGCGCAGGCAGCATACCAGGCAATGGCTGATGACAACGCCAATCAATTTGACCTGATAAAGCTGGCCATTCTCCGCCGTCTCAATATAATGGAGGAAACCCATCGGGTGAGGTTCAGGGAGTACCGACGGTCCCCAAATACAAGCCCCAGGGTGGTGGCGAAAAAACTTTGTGACCACATAGTACATTGGCTTAGCCCTGCACTAAAAACAAGCGCACAGATGGGGGAGCCCATTGTAATAGAGCAGTTTTGCCATGTGGTCGGCGCCGAGACCCAAGCGTGGATAAGACGCCACAAGTCCGACACCCTGGACCAAGCCGTGAAACTGGCAGAGGACTTTGAGGACTCCCAGGTGTCAGCCCAGTCCAGGCTATTCACCGCTCCAGTTCAGCGGAGTATCCGAGCACCACCCCCTCAACCGGGACCGGGTCAACGACCTCCTAGACCGCCGGCTCCATTAGGCAACCTTGCCTCCCTTCCATGGAGATCAAGGTTGTCCCCCAGCTGGGGTAGAGGTGCTTCCCCCACCCCGTTACCTTACCAGCAGCAGAATAAATATCTAACCCTTGTGCCCTCCTTTCCCCCTCCCTGTTTTAGGTGCCATCAGCAGGGTCATCAGGCCAAGTCATGCCCACCTGCAGGTATGACGTGGCCACATGCAAATTGGCATGCAAAGCGGGTAAGCGAGGGGAAAATGGTCGGGAGGGGCCTTGCATTGTTAATGTAATTTTAGGAAATGTGAAAACCCATACATTAGTGGACACAGGCTGCCTTAATAAGAACGTCTCTCTTGGGCGATGTGTTGTGGCAACCACAAGATCTCTTGTATCCATGGAGACACGGCAACATACCCCGATAAAACATCACCTGGTAGTTGGGGTGGTGGAAAGGCTACCATATCCAGTAATTCTGGGTCGAGACTGGCCAAACTATAAAGAATAGGTGAAAATAATGGCAGTCCCGACCGCACACGTAAACTTGGCAGAAAAAAACGAAAGGGAAATGATTGGTAATGTTTTTCCCTTTCAAACTGAAATGTTTTCTCCTCTGTTCCACCCAAGAAAAACAAATAAAGAGGGAAGGATTCGTAAATGGGAAGGAGCATTAATGAGAAAAGGCTGGTGGGAGCCTGCTCTAACGGTAACAAACGCCAGGCAAGGGGGGTCGGAATGCAGTGTGACCGAGAGGGCGAGGTTACTGGGCCATCAAGGGCAGATATTATTCCCGCCCCTCTCAATATACCAGACATGTGGCACTCAAGCACGGACGAGTGTGCCCCAACCCTTTGATCCCACAGCCGATTATTTCCACTCCCTTTGAACGCATCGCAATGGACATAGTTGGCCCTTTGCTACCTTCTGACTCTGGGTATACGCACATACTAGTGGCGATAGATTACACAACATGATACCTGGGTGCAGTTCCACTGAGGTCCACTAGTGTCGCTGCGTTAGCTAAAGAATTACTGCAGATTATGGCTAGAGTAGGGATCCCCATGGAGATTTTGACTGATCATGGAACTAACTTCTTGTCCAACACGTTACAGCAAGTATGCAAAATACTAAAAATAAGTCCCATCAGGATGTCTGTTTATCATCCACAGATGGATGGTTTGATGGAACACTTTAAATCAGACTTTGAAGTCGATGCTGAGACGGTTTGTAAAAACATTGGGCATCACTTCTTCCCTTCCTCCTTTTTGCAGTGAGAGAGGTGCTGCAGAGTTCGATACGGTTCTCCCCCTTCGAGCTCTTGTACAACTGACACCCTCGTGGCATCCTCGATCTGTTGAGAGAGGGGTGGGAGAAGCACAAAGGCTTGTCCAAAAATGTAGTGCAGCATGTGCTCCTACTTAGAGATCACCTAGATTTGGTCGGTCATTTGGCCCAAGACAATCTCAAATTGGCTCAGCACCGACAACAGCAGGATTGCAACAAAAATGCCGCAATGAAAAATAAATTTACAACGTAAATTTATTAAAGCCCTGGCAGGCAAGGGATGCCTTATTTATGACACTTCTACATTCTATACATTGGCACCCTCCCGATATGTACCGTTTGGCCCGTGCCTTGTACCTGACTGTTGTATTTACATCAATCCAATGAACCTCAACGTTGCACACTTGGGAGTACATGGCCAAATTCTTTCCAGGTGTCCAGTTAGATTAGGTGATCATAGTAAAGCCTACTGGTGCTTTAATGAAACTATTAATTTGTTTTCTGCATTAGTACAGGTGATTATTAATAAAATAAAACCATCAGCAACATTTCACCATGAGGTTCTAGGATTATAAAATACAGAGTCTAAGACTGCCATCTAGAGCAGCCTGGTGTAGTAACACAAAACAATTTTATTATACAGTGTAAAAAATGGGCAGAACCCTTCCAGCACTAATAAATCAAATATTACAACGCCTGCAAGGGACTAGGCACTATCGATCCCTGAGATGTGCTACCGGCTCTACTGCCTTGGATGTCAGGCGTACCACTGGGAATGTGAAGATATCACTCTGGGTATGAGCACTTTAAAACTGGATATCACGCCCTGGCTTTGTTGTTCTGGTGTAAAACAGAAATAACTCAACGCTTTTCTGAAAGCCTCACACAGCATTTATTCAACCCCTAGTTCTAAACGATCTACTCTTTATAAGTACTCTTGATGTTGTGTGGTTTCATCGTAATTATTCACTGAGCCTCCAATGAAAAGCAGGACCCATTCACTTTTAATAACCTTTCCTCCAGGTCCTTTTTTGCTGTTAATCTTTTTATTTGCATTAGGGGTGTTAGATTCCGTTTCATTCCCTAAACTTTAGGATTAACGCATTTAAGCTTTCACATAATGGGGATTTTTTTAACCAATCAAAAAAGCTGTTGTAAGTACTCAATAAAATACTGTTAATTTTTATTATATCATTGAATGTGGATTTGACAAAATGCATGTGCATGTGAAAAAATACTTATTAAACTAAAACGGTAAGCTACTAACATTGCTGGCTATGATGTTCAACCTTTAGTCCACTTTCTGTGTTGCAGGGGCCTCAAATAGTTTTCTAGGAGCAACACAGTGCTTTCCTCTTAGCTTTGTAATATAAATAGCATAGCAGTGTTGTTCAAAAAGGTAAGATTTATATTTTGTGAGGACAAAACATGAGGAGATTTTTAAATTTCACATTGGTGACAAATATGTTCACATTACATATTTGTTTTCAAAATGTGTGTTTATTATCCTTGTTGATTGTCAATTTTATTTATTATACAGTCTCTTGTAGATTTGTATGTAGTTATAATTAGGGATTCTGATTTTTGTTTTTAACTGATAAAAACCGTTAAACACCCCCCCCCAAAAAAATGAAATCAGTGTATATCCAATAAACACCGGAAAAAATGCTGGAAATGGTTAATCAATTCACGTTGACTTCACCCTTTGCCCATTAAAAAAAAACAAAAAAAAATAACATAAAAAAAACTAAAACAAACTACACTGCAGCTGGGCAATGTCCCTCCTTCCTGATCCTGATCTATCACTGATTTGATCTGAATACATTAAACCCACCTCAACTTCTGAGTGGCAGCACATTCTTACATTTCTACTGGAGACTCTGCTTGTGAGATTTAAAACACGATTACAGTTATAAACAGAGGCTTGTTTGCAGGATTTAAAGCTGTATTATAGTTAAGATATGGAGGATTTAAAACAAAACTGCAAATTGTGGCAAAATGTAAAAAAATGCCTACACACAAAAACCCAGAATGCGCTTGTGACCGTAAGGATTTTGTTGAGAAAGCCAGCAAAGGAAAGAAGGTACAATTGAAGTGTGCAAGTACTGTCAAGTTAGTATACATATTGTGACAGAAAAAAACACCCAAGCATTTAGGAAAAGTAACCGAAAACAATAATTTTGTACAGTACGTAAAAAGCGAAAGCACCGCAAAAAAAAAAAAAAAAAAAAAAAAAAAGATTTCGGGGTATCTGGAAAATAGCTAAAAATAAGCACTGAAAAATGTAAATAATAAAAAAATAAGCCTTAATAATTAATATAATAATAATAATAATAATAATAATAATAATAATAATAATAATAATAATGGGGTTAAAATAACAAGTCAGAATTTATTCCACAGCAACAACACACTAGATGGCAGTAAAATATTGAGTATGATTGTTGGAAAAAGGCAACTACAATGTTTATCACAATCTTGAGGGTGTATAAAGGACATGTGATATATCCACCTACCAAAGTGCTCTATAACAGTATAATATAACTTGCACGACTACAACACTTTTAGCACACCTGCCCATTGCGTGCTTGCTAGAAACTCTCTTTCAAAGCTGGTCATATCTTCTGTCTTGCTGTCCCACTACTCCTAAAACTGACATGCAACAAGGACAAGCCGTCTGTATATACAGTATTATAAACTTTTATAAACATCTTTGTTCAGTTTTCTAAACATTGAACAGCCTTTTTCAAGAAGGTTTTGTTTCAGGTTCACTCCCATTGTCTTCCAAGCTTTAGTCTCACTTTGATCAGGTGTTTCTTCCTGATACAAATTCAGGTCACTTCTTACATTGTAGGCTAATAGGATCCCCACCTGAGCCCTAGACTCCTGTTTATGTGTACCATACAAAGCTATGTTGGACCAGGTGGAGTATAATTAAGTGCTTTACCTGAGTGAAGACAAAGCCTGAAAAACAAAATGATCAGCAACAACGTATAATAAAAGACCTATGAATGGTGTTAGAAGAGTTATATTGTTGGAAAACATGGATTGAGAATTGATTAGGGGTTTGCTACGCATGTGGACTAGCAGAGCTATACTGGTGTTCTTTTCTGAAAAGAGACTAATATTGCAGATAGCAGACTGTTTGGTTCAAATTGCATGTACTGCTAACCACTGATAGAGACGATGCGTCTACAAACTGCCCAACAATGACTGCAAGCTAATGAGATAACAATGCTGTGGACTAGAAGGGAACAGGTTATAAAGACTTCAGAGAGATCAAAAGAGATAATCCCACTGGCATCAAAGGGGGTCGCAAGGAGATAAAAAAGGCAGATGTATGGACCTTTTGTCTCCAGGAGGTGAAGAATGCACTGAGTTCAGAGGTTGTCACACTAGACTACACACACAGACACACACACATTAACACTCACACAATAAATTAAATTACCTTGACCATTGGTTAATGTCAGAGAAAGGGGAGGTGGACCATCTATACAGAAGGGTATTTAATGTCATGCAAACATTGTAATGTTGAGTATTGCTTGTCCTGTACCTGGGACCAGACTCCCTGCATATTTCAATAAACCTGGCAACTGATTGAAGAAAAGGACTCTGTGCATTTTCTTGAATCTACTTAATCACCATCTATTTTTTTTGTAAGTTACTTCATATATGTATTGATCTGTTTTATCCTTCCTTTTTGTTAAAGCAACAGCTATTACAAGTTTCATAAACACACCACCACCTACTTTAAATGTTCCAGGGTGAGCCTCTGCATTTTGACCACTTCGTTGTTGCAGGTCCTGTCATAGAAGGGGTTACTCCTCTCAGAGAAATAATCCAGAACATTCCCAGGGTTGAGAATGGGAATCCAGCCACTGTCCACCCACGAGATTCCCAGCAGGTTATCTGATCACAGGAGAAACACAGGGACATGCTCAAAGGGGCGGAATGCAGCCACTTGTTCAGTATCAGGGTATGATACAAGAGGAAGTCCTCTAGGCCCCCACCTTTATTAACATCAATACCATTGCCCCACCTGGCAATCAGGTTCTTACCTTTTGCATTATTTCTGGGTTGATTCAGACTAATTTATTTAAACAGTAGAGAGACATGTTAAAAACATGTAAGAAGTAGTTGCCTTCTAGTGATTAGCTAATCTCAATCAAGTGTCATTTTGTTTTGCTGGAAATACATTGCTGTATGGTATTGGTGCTTACTAATATAAAGAGACTTTCTAACCCACCTACATTATGTTTGTCTAAGCAGGCAACTAGAACTGAACAGCTCCTGAGCTCAGGTAAAAGCCCCCTCAGTGCATTCTGGTAAGTGTAATCCTGATGTGAAAGGTACCCGAGACAGGTCAAACTACCATAATACACTGATGTGTGTTGAAAAACCTGAACTGTCCTCTGTACACATGGGAGTCATAACCCAGCTTAACAACTAAAAAAAGAGAGGAATTGGGGGGAAAAAACTAAATTACTGCAAATATCATAAAAGGCTGACGGAACATAAAACAATGTGTTTTAGTAAAACCTACAACATATGGGTGAATACAAAAAGGCTCTGGAATTTACATTTCAACAGTACCTAATGCTCACCCACTGAAAAAATCCTTCCCTCTAGTGTGTTCAGTAGCTTCCGAATTGCCTTGTATATTATATTATATTAGGCACATATTTTAACTTTATGAGTTTATTTATTTCCGGCTATCCAGCCAAGCAAACTCAGAGCCATACATTACATTATTAACAACGTTACCAATTAAAGAAGTACGCATCTCTCTGAACACTACAGCACACCGCAAGACCCTGCGCGTTTACAGAAAGGAAAACAGCGAAGACTAGGTACCGGTGCGGTGCAAGGGGCCGGTTTTATATGTTTCGCCTCTCAGTAACTTCCGAACAAAACATATAGCAGAGAGACAAATGAAGACTAGCTGAAAAGCATATGAAAAAATACCTGAAGTAGCCATCTTGAATGTTGAATCTTGTGCACTTCCGGCGCCTGAAGCCTTTCAAGCGGGCGAAGTTTGTGACGTTAACGATACATATGAATCACCATTAAGGTAAGGGCATTATAGACCTATGTTAATGGTACTGTAAAGTATACTCTCTATAATGCATTATGTTTTAATAACTAGTTCATAATCATATCTAATGTGATAACGACATACTGATGAGCATTTTATTCAGTTGATTCCGGACGGTTTTTACGGGAAACGCGCACTACAAGTCCTTCAGGAAGAAGCAGTGCTGTAAAAAAGCTGTTGTTATAGTAAGTTGTGTTTCAGAGTTCTGGAGGATGATGATACAATGACTTCAGAATAGAAGGTGTTAATTCTTATACTTCGTAGATGTTCCACAAAGCGATCAGCTGAACAATTATTCACATTTTTTGTGTACCAAAAATTACCTGTTTCTTTTTTATTTTTCAGTTTTGGTGCACAGCAGTTTTCATTTTTCAAATTGTAAATGTATATATAACTGTCTGTTCATCTGTACATCTGTATGTCACAATGCGATTGGAAAAAAACTGGAATGATGTTATACTGGTGATGCGCGTTAATGAATAGACATAGCGCTAACAGAAATGTAATACATAGTTTTTTTTTGTTTTTTTTTTTTTTTTTGGGGGGGGGGGTGTTTTGATTTTTTTTTTTTAACACGGTGATATAGCTTATAATTAATCATGTGATCGGCAAAAACAAAACTTGATTTTACATTAAGTAAATAACTCCGTGGCTCTACCTGTAGGCGCATTTGCTGTTTGGTATTGATTCTGTATCATTATGAATGCTATGTGACTGTGCAGTACAGTGCAGTACAATGCAAGTACAGTACGGACCTCTTGAAGCAGATGCTGACCTAAACAACAAGACAGATGCAGCCTGTGCCAGCGCGCCTCGGCCCATCTCTGCAGCTCACTTGCTTGGTGATCCTGTACTGCCCTGCAACGCATGTAAGCGCCTTGTGTTCAGCCCTTTTTTGCAGCTGTAGCAGGGCAACAGGAAGGTGAGTGCTGCTCTATTTAATAAGCTAGTTGCATTCAAAATATCCATTTTACTCAGATCAGCTCTCCTCAAGGTTCTGATGTTGCTGTCTCTCTCAAATTCAAATGTTCTTTATTGGCATGACTATATTAGTACAGTTTTGCCAAGTAAATTTATAATACAACAAATAAACATTACTAAACATTACACATCTATTAGCAGAACAGAAAACAGAACATCCCCTTTCCCCAGAAACAGTAGAACTGCCCCCTCTCTCCCTCTCCATTAACTGTAACACAGGTCATGTGTTGCTGCAGGGTGTCTCCACACTGTCTCCTAGGCTGCGGCAGGCAGATACATATTTGGCTGCTAGATTTGGAGTCCGCTCCTCCTCTCCCAGTAGGATGGGGACTTTAATTGAGACCGAGAGGAGTTTAAATTTTGGTATTTGGCTCTCAAATTTAGGAATATATTTCCCCCGTATTTCTATGTATTTTGGACACGATAACAGGAAGTGCATCTCTGTTTCATCCTCCCCTAGTTCACAATGACAGCACAGCTGTGCCTCTCTGGTAACCCAGGATTTTTTTTTTATTTTCAATGGCCAGGCTGTGGTCACTAAATCTTAGTTATAATTTGTCTTTCTTTTGTATTTTGTACCAATTTTCAGTGTGTTTGTTCTTCAAGTTAAGGTTAATTTTTTGAATTATTGTTATTGGAATTTTTTTTTTGTTGGTGGCTTGTATATGAGGCTCACTGGTTTGAGTGGGGCACGGTTCTGTGAGCCTCAGAACCAGTTGTCCCATGGGGTCCTGGTTGCTTGGTAGGGCCTTGTATTTATAGGAGTGCTGGTGTGCATGTTTTAAGTGGAACCAGAACTTGGCTGCTCTCTTCTGAATAGGGATTACAAGGGGGAACAGTCCCAGCTCAGCCCTGCAGGCGTTACTGGGGGCGTTTCTGTGATCCTGTAGGATATTTTTGCAAAATTCCAATTGTAGGATTTCTGTTGGGCTTTTGTCCCAGTTTTTGTATTTGGGATTTGCGAGGGGTTCCCACACTTAACTGTCGTATAGCAGGATTCGTTGTATGACGGAGTTGAAAATTTTGAGCCAAATTTTTATTGGTATTTTGGTTTTGCCAAATCGAGTCTTTATGGTATAGAAAGCCCAATGTGCCCTTTCTTTTAATTTATTTATATCCAGGTTGAAACTCCCTGAAGCACTGATGGTCAGACCCAGGTAGCTGTAGTTGCTGTGATTTAATACAGTGATGCCCAGAGTGAAGAGGTACCTGCTTTCCTGAGATCTGGATTTCTTCTGGAGTACCATGACTCTGGTCTTGTCCAGATTGACTGTCAGTGCCCATTTCTGACAGTACAGCTCCAGCAGTGCCAGGCTCTGCTGCAACCCCTGCTCTGTGGGGGACAGCAGAACCAGGTCATCTGCGTAGAGCAGGAATTTAATCTCTATATCGTGGAGAGTGAGACCAGGGACTGCAGACTGCTCCAGCACTAGCTAACTCATTGATATAAACACGCCCCTGTGAGAAGAATTCTGTCCTTTTGTTGTCTATTTTCATACCTCATTTATTTTCTGAATACATTTAATTTATTATGTCATATACTTTACCTTCTACACCACTTTGGAGGAGTTTAAGGAAAAGTCCTTCATGTCAGATTGAATCAAATTCTTTTTTTAAATCAATAAAACAAGCAAATATTTTTCCTTTATTTTTTTTTTTGATGGACATGTTTATTTATTAGTGTGTATGGTGTAAATATGGTCAGAAGTGCGGTGTTTTGGTAGAAAGACCTTATTCAAGACACTGTGTTCGGTAAGGAAGGCCAGTATCCAGGCCTTACTCAAGACACTGTGTTCGGTAAGGAAGGCCAGTATCCAGGCGTTCATGATACTGCAGAATACCTTCCCCAGATTACTGCTCACACAGGTACCTCAGTAGTTACTGGGGTCAAATTTGTCTCCACTTTTATAGATAGGGGTAATTAATCCTTGATTCCTGGTTTCAGGAAACACCCAGCTTCCAGTACTAAATTAAAAAGTTTAAGCAGGGCCTCCTGCATTGTAGGGTTACTTTGTTTCAGCATCTCATTGCTGATGTTATCAATGCCACAAGCTTTCCTAGGTTTGAGGGCCTGGAGTTTCTCCTTTAGTTCCTGCAGTTACTGGTGAGTCTAACACAAGTTCTGGTTGCCTTTAATCGTTTGTTCTAGTTCTTTTAATTTTTTTAGGATTGAAATTTGTTTAGAATTTAGTTTTTTGTTTTATATTTTTTGGTAAAGGTTTTCAAAATCGTTTTTCCATATATTGCCATTTTGGATTGCCAAATCTTTTACATTTTTTTTAGTGTTCATTTTTTTTCCATATTTCCCAAAAGGAGTTTTGATCAATTGATTTGTCAGGTTGGGTCAGTTTTTTGGACATGCAGTCTTGTATTTTCTTGTTCAGGGAGGTGCAGTAGTTGGTGGGGCTCCCTGTGTTTTGGTTTTGACAGCTGTCTCAGGTGTTTCCTTGCTGTGCTACACTCACCGTTAAACCATTTCTCTTTTAGAGTTTTTTTTTTGTTATTTTTTTCATTGATATTTTGCATAGATTTTATTTTTTTTGACAATTTCTCAAAAATACTATTTCAATTTTCAACAGCTAAATGTACTTCTTTTTGGTTGTTTTGGTAGTGTTTTGTTTGGAAGCTGTTTAGCATACTTCATCACTGGTTAGTGCTCTCTGGTAGTCTGTAGTGCTTGACTGTGTCCATTTGTACCCGGGTTGCAGGGTGACCACTTTTTTGGGAGGGTTGAGGTCTGTGGTGGGCTGCTTTGATCTTTTTAAGTATAGGGTTATCTGACTGTGGTTTGTCAAGGGAGTCTGTTGCCTGACCATAAATGCATTAATATTTTTGCGTCTATGTCAGTTATGGCATAATCTACCACACTACTACCTAGAGCTGAGCTGTAGGTGAATCTCCCCAGAGAGCCCGCCCTGATCCTGCTATTGACTGTGTACAGACCCAGGCCTTTACAGAGATACAATAACTGTTTACCGCTCTTATTTACCACACTGTCATGGCTGTTCCCCTGTGTGGTAATATGTGTGTGGTATGGAGGGGTGTCTCCATATAGGTGAGTGTTCCCATCTGTGCTGATGTAGTTGATCTCTCTGCCTGTCCTGGCATTGAGGTCTCCACACAGCAGCACGGGTCATTTCAGTTTGGAGGTCATGGAAGCTGTCCTCTTTGTAGTAGGGGAGTCTGAGGGCGGTACGTAAACAGCACACAGGTAGATTTCCTGATTAGATTTTAAGATCTCTCCTTTGATTTGGAGCCAAATGTGTGTCTCACCTTTTAACATGGGGAGTTTTTGAGTTCTCCTCTGTACCACACTATTACCCCCCCCCCCCAAGTCTCTGCCATGTTTAATGTTGGAGTTTTTCAGGGAGGGCACAATAAGTTCCCTGTAGCCACTGGGACAGTGTGTAGACACATCTGTGCGACACAAGGTTTCATGGAGAATGGTGATCTCCATTGTATTTATATAATTTACAAATTCAGGGTTTGTGCTCTTAGTTCCAAAGGATGGGGTGCACAGACCCTGAATGTTCCAGCTGCTAATTTTAAAGGAACCTATTAGTTATTTATTTATTTTTTCCAGGGTTCAAGTAACAAAGAAATAAGTTGTGATAAAAAGAGACCTTTTACATATTCATGTAATGGTGAGCTCCTGCCCCTCGGCCCTGTCCTCGGTCTTCAGCCTGTACACCTCGTCCCTGAGCTGCTCTGACGGGCTGGCCTTGTTCAGGGTTGCCAAGGTGTGCTCCCTGAACTCAGTGAACTGCAGCTCCAGCACTGACAGGCATTCCTTCAAGGTTCTGATGTTGCGCTCTCTCTCTCTCTCTCTCTCTCTCTCTCTCTCTCTCTCTCTCTCTCTCTCAATTAATTAATAATTTTTTCAATTTCAAGTGCTTTATTGGCATGACTGATTTTTTACAAGTATTGCCAAAGCAATGATGGGGAAATTCCATCTTTACAAAGAACATTTAAAACGTATGTAAATAAAACAAAAACAACACAGTACTTCAAACACATCACAACAACAGTGATAATGATTGGAATTGCTATGTTTGGCGCAAACCCAACACCTCTCATCACCCCGAGAACACCATCCCCACAGTGAAGCATGGTGGTGGCAGCATCATGCTGTGGGGATGTTTTTCATCAGCAGGGACTGGGAAACTGGTCAGAATTGAACGGAATGATGGATGGCGCTAAATACAGGGAAATTCTTGAGGGAAACCTGTTTCAGTCTTCCAGAGATTTGAGACTGGGACGGAGGTTCACCTTCCAGCAGGACAATGACCCTAAGCTTACTGCTAAAGCAACACTCGAGTGGTTTAAGGGGAAACATTTAAATGTCTTGGAATGGCCTAGTCAAAGCCCAGACCTCAATCCAATTGAGAAGCTGTGGTATGACTTAAAGATTACTGTACATCAGCAGAACCCATCCAACTTGAAGGAGCTGGAGCAGTTTTGCCTTGAAGAATGGGCAAAAATCCCAGTGGCTAGATGTGCCAAGCTTATAGATACATACCCCAAGAGACTTGCAGCTGTAATTGCTGCAAAAGGTGGCTCTACAAAGTATTGACTTTGGGAGGGTGAATACTTATGCACGCTCAAGTTTTCTGTTTTTTGTCTTATTTCTTGTTTGTTTCACAATAAAAAATATTTTGCATCTTCAAAGTGGTAGGCATGTTGTGTAAATCAAATGATACAAATCCCCAAAAAATCCATTTTAATTCCAGGTTGTAAGGCAACAAAATAGGAAAAATGCCAAGGGGGGTCAATACTTTCGCAAGCCACTGTGTGTGTATATATATATATAAAACCTTTTCCCACATCGCAGCTGGGTCACTCTCATGCTTTCTGGCAAACTCCAGACGTGCTTTCAGATGGTACTTTTTGAGTAACGGCTTCTTTCTTGCCACCCTCCCATACAGGCTAATGTTATGCAGAGCTCTTGATATGGTTGACTAGTGCACCATTACTCCACTCCCAGCCACTGAACGCTGTAGCTCCTTCAAAGTGATTGTTGGCCTCTCTGTGGCTTCTCTCACAAGTCTCCTTCTTGTTTGAGCGCTGAGTTTTGAGGGACGGCCTTTTCTTGGCAGTGCCTGGGTGGTGTGATGCAGCTTCCACTTCCTGATTATTGATCCAATTGTGCTCACTGGGATATCCAAACACTTGGATATTATTTTGTACGCTTTCCCTAATCTATGCATTTGTATTACTTTGTCGCTAACTTTTGTAGAATGCTCTTTGGTCTTCATTTTCCTTCAGATTCATAGCCTTACCAATGATCCTTCAATTTTATCCAGAAAATGTGACAGCAACTTTAATGGTTCACAGGTGGAGGCCAATGGTAAGGTGTCCTCGTTAGGGCAATTTCTTTCGTTGGTGCAAACTGGGAGCTTCCACAGCACAGGGGTTGATTACTTATGCAAGCAAGATATTTCAGTTTTTCTTTTTTTTTCTTAAAAATATTTCCCAACATAAAACCAATGTCACCTTACAATAATTTTTTCTGAGTTTCAGTGTTTAAAAATAAAATAAAATATCAAACAGAACAAAATTTCAATGTACCATTTGTAATTCAGTAATATGAGAGAATTGGTCAGGGGTCTGAATACTTTTGCAAGGCACTGTATATACAGCTCTGGAAAAACCGATCCTCAGAGTTGCGGAACATTGTCAGAGCAGAAGGAAGCAAGTTTTCTTCCAGGACAACCTTGTACTTGGCTTGATTAATGCCAAAGCTGCCCCATTCCAGCCTTGCTGAAGCACCACCAGATCATCACTGATCCTCCACCACATTTCACAGTGGGTGCGAGACACTGTGACTTGTAGGCCTCTCCAGGTCTCCGTCTAACCATTAGATGACCAGGTGTTGGGCAAAGCTGAAAACTGGACTCATCTGGGGGTGCTTCAGCAAGGCTGGAATCGGGCAGATTTGTCTTTGTGAAGGACGCATGAATCAAGCCAAGTACAAGGTTGTCCTGGAAGAAAATTTGGTTCCTTCTGCTCTGACAATGTTCCCCAACTCTGAGGATTGGTTTTTCCAGCAGGACAATGCTCCATACCACACAGCCAGGTCAATCAAGGCGTGGATGGAGGACCACCAGATCAAGACCCTGTCATGGCCAGCCCAATGTCCAGACCTGAACCCCATTGAAAACCTCTGGAATGTGATCAAGAGGAAGATGGATGGTCACAAGCTATCAAACAAAGCCGAGCTGCTTGAATTTTTGCGCCAGGAGTGGCATAAAGTCACCCAACATCAATGTGAAAGACTGGTGGAGAGTATGCAAAGACGC
Source organism: Polyodon spathula (assembly GCF_017654505.1). Lineage (NCBI taxonomy): Eukaryota > Metazoa > Chordata > Actinopteri > Acipenseriformes > Polyodontidae > Polyodon > Polyodon spathula. The sequence continues at coordinate 18,568,721 of NC_054550.1, forward strand.
ATGAAAGCTGTGCTTGAAAATCAGGGTTATTCCACCAAATACTGATTTCTGAACTCTTCCTAAGTTAAAACATTAACATGTTGTTTAAAAATGAATATGAACTTATTTACTTTGCATTATTCGAGGTCTGACAACACTGCATATGTTTTGTTATTTTGACCAGTTGTCATTTTCTGCAAATAAATGCTCTAAATGACAATATTTTTATTTGGAATTTGGGAGAAATGTTGTCAGTAGTTTATAGAATAAAACAAAAATGTTCATTTTACCCAAACACATACCTATAAATAGTAAAACCAGAGAAACTGATAATTTTGCAGTGGTCTCTTAATTTTTTCCAGAGCTGTATATATCAGTCCCTGTTCCTCAATACATCTTGTCTGCTCTCCGAGGAGGATGGGGAATTTTTCTGGGTCTGGCAAGTCTGGGAATTCTGTGCAGAGATCTTTAATTTTTGGGAAGGAGGCTTCTTTTATATTCTTATATTTAGTGCACTGCAGTAAAAAGTGTAACTCGACCTGAAATCTTAGTTCCTAGAAATCCTAATTCTCACACATAATTTATGCTTGGGATTTCCATGTCTGCCTGTGTCGGCCCTTCTCGATGGCCAGGCTGTGCTCACTGAGCCTTTGTTAAGGTCTGTCTCTGTTTACTGTCTTTCACCTTGGTCAAGTATTCAGCCAGGGTGTAGTGTCTTTTTCGGGACTGTGGAGGAGTGTCCCGCCCCTATATATACATATATGTGTGCGCTGTTTTATTATTATTTGTATTATTATTGTTATTATTTTGGTTTGTATCATTTGTACAATATATATTTGTGTTTTGTGCGGACGGACGGAAGCTGTCCGATATTATTATTTGTTGTGTGAGTCCGGTGAAAAGCCGGTCTCATAATAGTCACATGAATGGGATTAAAATCCCCATTCATAAAAACCTTTCAAGTTTAATTCATTGATTAATTGTTGCTAATCAGGAAGTGGTCACCTCTATAAAAGCCTGCAGCTTTCTGCGATCAGGTGGATTGTCAGAGGAGAGACGTGAGTAAGTAAAAGGAATATAACAATTGCTAGTGTGCTGGTTTATACACCAGCTCAATACATGTTTTGTTGCTGTTTGTTAGCGCCTCAGGTTCACCGCCATTCCATATTTTGGTTTCTGTTCTGGTCTGACGTCACCTCTGCAAGCCATCCTGGTCACAGGGCCTGATAGCATTCCACTTTGCTTTGTGTTTCTGACGTCACCTCTGCAAGCCATCCTGGTCACAGGGCCTGATAGCATTCCACTTTGCTTTGTGTTTTAGTGTGTGTGTCCCAATGAATAAGGTATTCTTATTTGTTTTGTGCTATAATTTGGTTGACTGATTGTATGTGTTAAAGTGGTGCTGTCCTGAATCTGGTTGGTATTGGTGTGGGTTAGTGTAGTGAACTTCAGGACCAGCTGGCTGAGGGGACTCTTCTCTGGGCTCAGCTCTTGGTATTGCAGGGCTTTATGGTGGTAAGAGTGTATGTTACTATTTTTTTGATGGAGGCAAAATTGAATTGCTCTTTTTTGGATATTAGTAGTGGGTATTGGCCTAATTCAGCCCTGCATGCATTGTTTGGAGTTTTTTTTTGTATTTGCAGGATACTTTTGCAGATTTTGTATAATCCTGCTCTGTGAGTGGACCCCACACTTCAGTGCCGTACAGGGCAATGGGTTGGATGACACTTTTAAACATTTTTAGGAAAGTTTTAATTGGGATCTTTGAATTGTTCTCTTAATAGCATAAAATGCCTTGCATGCTTTTTCTCTAGCTTGAAGCCCCCTGACGAGCTGATTTCTAGATCTAGATAGGTGAAGTGTGTGCAGTGTTCTGAAGTGTTCTCTCTCAGGAAGGTGAGTGCTGCTCTATTTAATAAGCTAGTTGCATTCAGAACAGTCCATTTTACTCAGATCAGCTCTCTCTTCAAGGTTCTGATGTTGCTCTCTCTCTCTCTCTCCCTCTCTCTCTCTCGCTCTCTCTCAACCAGAACTTAATTTCAGTTCCACTGATTCCTTGGTGTAACCTCTACTCTGCTAAATTAGAAACAGCCATCAATTTACTTATCCGTACAAAATAGTTTGCAGAATCAGTAAGCAGTTGAAAATACGATGTGTCCTGAAGAGCCCAGCATGTAATCCTGGAATCCTTGGCAGTACCTCGCCATTCTGGAATACCATCAGCATTCCTAGCTGAATGCTGAGTGCTTGTGTATTCTAGTTGAATGTTGTGTGCTTGTGTCCGAATAGAGCTCTCAGAATCATGTCTGTGAATATATTAACACTTAGACTCCAGCATAAGGTTACATTAGGTAGCCAGGATTACTGCAAATCGGGGTATGTGAAACCAGCCTATAAGGTGCTGCAGAATCATGCATTAGTAATAATGATGGTATAGTACTGCAGATACTTAGTATAAATACTAACGGTATAATTCCATCGCGTGATTCTGATGACATAATGAACCATCGTTCAATATTGACGAAATATTGTTAATGGCTTCTTACAAGAAAATAAACATTTACCAATAATAATAATAATAATAATAATAATAATAATAATAATAATAATAATAATATACAATGATTAATGTTCTTGTAAAAAAAAGATCCTAAGAAAAAAGTAACAAGATTTGGCCCGAATTTAACAGCAGAATGGCAGAATTATATATACATTTTTTTTTATTTATGATTATCGATGTAAAATGAAAACATAAAAAGTTGCGCCTCCTCTACTTCCCTTCAGAACCGCATATGAATCGTTTCGATGACTCCTCGTTGAGATACCGACAGCAGTGCAACACGCCTGGCCGAGGTTTGCATTGAGATGCGTTGATGAGGTAAGAGAAAGGCAGGCAGCTCCTGACATGTTTTTTGTTTCATATCAGAGGATGTTTGCGTACTTCTCTCTTGGAGAAAACAAAACAACAAACCGGCTGCATCAGGTTACGGGGCGTTTTTAATCTGGCATCAGGAAAACCTGTCTGTGTCAGCTAAGCAAAAAGAGCAAAATAGCTGTTGTTAGAAACTAACAAAACGAACCTACTGTATCAGCAAAACAAACCAAATCGATTAGCCATGGAGAGGGAGGAGCGGGGAGTCTGAACAGCAACAAGCATCAACATGCAACACAACACGACAGAACACTGAGTGAGAGGAAGCACTCTGAGTGACCGAATAAAACACAGGACAACACGGATCTCCGCACTGGAGCTGTCTGTCTAGTCGGGTATTTTTGGGGGGTGGGGTTGGGAAGATGCAACCGAGTCGGGCAGTGGTACAAGACGGGAATTCGAGCACAATAATACTGGGTTCGGGCAGCGTGGCCAGGCTGCTAGAACAGAGCAACGCGTTGCCAGATAACAGCCGCCGAGACCCCGAGCGTCCTGAGTACCATCACAGCCAGCAACAACAGCAGCACTACAGCTACCACGGCTCCACCCTCACGAGGGATCCCGGCCAGCGGCGTCCAGAGCAGGCGCAGCTGCTCCACAGGGCGCTGGAGTTCAAGAGCCAGGGGACCCAGTGCTACAAGGTGAAGAAATACAGGGAAGCCATCGGGAAGTACCACAGGGCGCTACTGGACATGAAAGCGCTACACGCGTTGCTCGGGGACCAAGGTACCACGACATGTCAGTCCTCAGCGGAGCCTCCGCCGGGGGGCACGCCGGGGCTGAGCGAGGAGCAGATGGAGATGGTGGAGAACATCGAGGTCGAGTGTTACAACAGCCTGGCAGGTAAAGTAGTATCGGTGACTACAGATAGACAGGCAGGCAGCTGTGTTCTAATGACCACTCAAGTAACAGCCTCTTAAATTAATGTTATGTGCAGTCCAATTTAGTACAGCTGGCACCACACGGGCCATTTATGAGATTTATTATCATAACTGTAATAGGGTTACATTTATGTTAAGAAGCCTACACTAGTTGTGGTTACAGTTTATTTTACATATTGTGCGTTTTATTTTCTTATGTTCTAAAATAAACTTAAAGTATTGCTTTGATGTTGTTGTTTTTGTTTAAGAAAAAACACTGTCTAGGCAGACCTTGCCTAATGGGATCTTTGAACCAGCACACAAAAGATTAAATAAGATACTGTATTTTTATAATAAAAATAATCTGTCCTCAAAGAGAATGTACATGCTTAAATGCTTTCTTTGATGATCATAAAACCAGAGCTGATGATGCGGGCTGTACTGGTTAGAACCAGAGCTGAGATCCTGGTTACAGATCCCAGTGCAGTATATGTTGTCCCTATACAATGGCTAAGGAGAATCCTTTCAACTGTCTGCCAGATCTCTCCCTGAATTGCTTAGCCCCTGTTACTTGACCTTTTTGGTAGCAGTGATGAAATACCAGAACAAATTATGCTGAGCCCAGAATCAATGAGGTCTTTAAATGATATATATATATATATATATATATATATATATATATATATATATATATATATATATATATATAGTAGTAGTAGTCTTTGCAATCTTAAAAGGAGTTGACATAGTAAACCCTAACCGATAACTAAAGTGCAGCACAGAAACCAGGATCTGAGGACACAGTGGAAATGAAGTGGAAACAGTCTTAAGACAGAAGGTAGGAGACACTTCTTCACACAGACAGTGGCAAGGCTATTAAATGGTTTGCCTAGCCATGTTGTTGCTGATGAATCATTTGGATCCTTTAAGACCCAGCTTAACAAAGTTTTTAGATCAATCAGCTACTAGGAACTGGATGAGACTTGATGGACTAAATGGCCTCCTGTCATTCATAGATTTGGTTCTTTTGTTCTTATGTGATTCAACCGTATTATTTTAAACAGAACCTGTGTTCCCAAACCACAGCTCTGAACACTGTAGCTAGAAGATTTGATCTGAGGGTTTCACCCAATGAAGCCTGATTGTTTTGACATTAGATTTCACCTGGAAACAGTTTAAACAAATTAAACGAGGTACGACAGATCCCTTCATTAATGCTGTGATCCAAAATGAAGCACACATTTCTTAACTAGTGACTGAATGCGTTTCTTAATTCTGTTCTATCCAGGGATGGCAATAAGACTCCTATTGCACAGCTGTTTCCCCCATTCCAGGTTTTACTATCAACTTGATTAACCACAGTTTATAGATAACAAGTTCAGATGTGTCTTATTAAACTCAAAGTAACACCAGGAATGGGTCAAACTGCTCTGCAAAAGGAGTCTTATTTCCATCCCAGTATTCCATCACTTGGATTTAGAAATGCTCATAGAAAGGTAATCAGTATAGTGACAAGTGTTCCGAGTTAAAGTCTTTCAATCTGTCATTCCGCTTATATTTCCAAATTGTGTTTGACAAAAATAGAAACCAGATTTGATCCCATTTCTTCCTACTCCATGTCTGTGCACGGAAATAACATGAAAGTCTTAATTGAGCTCAATTTCTTTAGCTTGCAAACAGTAGAAAATCAGTACCTCAGCTCTTGGGTGAGAGGCGAGTGATCACGGCAGCAGTGTCATTGACCCCTGCGTGTGACCCTGATCTTATCTCAGTGACAGCAGCAGCTTCAGCAGGGCTCTCCTGAAACAGCTGCTGTATTTACAGAGGCGGGGGCTTTCACAATTACAGCAGTAGGAAGGAAATCCAGCCTGTAATTCCATTGTTTTTTAATGTGATAGTCAAGGGACTTCGGGACCTATTTTCATAGAGTTTACACTCTGTGCTCTCAATGTGTTTTTCATTTTGATACATCAACATGACTTAGTAGCACAATTTCCACCTCCATAATGGAATATTTAACTATTAACTTGACCAATTCCTTCACTAGAGAAGTCAGTATGCAATATTAATTATCACTAGGGCTGGCAATGATATGGCCTTTTCACACTCAAATATTATTTTAAAATGCAAACATTTTAATGCTTTTTAATTTGGAATTATCTGGAAAAACGAACATACAGTTTGTACCAATGTTACAGTAAAAATAAATCCCTCAGGAATGAAATAAAACCTGGTACCCCGATCAACTGACCTATTAAAAATTATATTTCTTCTCTAACATAGAATTTATTTAAGATGTAATTGATGCATTTGTTTGCTTTGCATCTTTCTGTCAGTCCTTTAGACATTCTGGTACATGACTGAATACTAACATGGTCATTCTTGCCACCAAACACATTCTAGCATTTAGAATATTTGAATATTTCTTCTAGCACTAATAATTAGTATTTCATTTTAATAAGTATATTTAAATAGAGCTACAGTTCAGAAGTTTATACCCCTAGTATTGGGTTCTAGTGAACACGTCCACCTAGATTTATTGACTATATTGTGAAAAGCACTCGTCCAAGTGGGATGGAACTTGATACGGACATCTGCATGAGTTCTGGCCTTTGATTGGTCGGGCTAATGAATGATATATCTTGGTAGCCGCTAGCCCATATTTGATAAAACTGCATTCAACATGTGTGAGGATGAGCTAATAACATAACTTTCAAAATTAAGAAAACTTAGACGGAATGAAAAATTGAATTACACAATGACATGGGGAGCTGTGAAAAGTACTGAAGAAAAATGCAGTGTAGATTCCAAAACCTAGCAGACTTTTAAGAAGGGCTACCTGTCTGTGCATATAACTGCCATGGAGAAGAATGCGATGCTGAAGTGTAATTGTTTAATACCTTTATTGATCTCTACCCACGCACTGGATTGTGTTTGCTGGAGGAAAGTGCGCATGAAAGTCTGTAAGAAAGATAGAGGGCTTCAGAACAAAAAAGATTCCAGAGGCATTAATAAACAGGGTTTAGAGACTGGATCAACATGGGAAACACCTTAAATATGTAGCACACAGTTTTGTTTAACTGAACTTTTCAAAATGCAGTGCCGTACTGATTTACTGAGACTGGGAGTAATGCTTGGATGGTGAACAGGGTGTAACAATTCCTTGTGTATCTGAATAGTGGTGTTTTCTTTACATGACATACCGTGTCGTCATAAAGCTGTGTATCATTTGTATCATGATAAAAGCTCAACAGAGTGTGTATTTCACCATCGGTTCTTCAATGAAGAACAAGGGCGTTTTATAGTTGATTTGAATACAGGCCCTCTATCTCATTTCATTTAAGTTTTTTTTACAAAATAATCAATAGTCCATTGTGAACTTTGATTTATTCTTTACTTTACCACAAGCTATTGAGAGTATCAGAATTGGAAGGTATATGGAGGCATCTCACTGTCTGCCTGTATGCATGTTGTCAGGAACTTTCACATACAGTGGTTCAGGCCACGCTGATCTACTTCCTCACATTACTGAAAGCTCTTCATTTTGTATTTACAGCCGTGGCTGGAGGAGAATGTGTGTTACTGGCATACTTGTTTCTACTTTTAAAACAGTTTATGTTAATATGATAACATATGGCTTGGACAGCGAATGGGAATTAACTATGAAATGCACTTAACCTGGCTGTTCCTCCCCCCCCTCCCCCCAGCCTGTCTGCTGCAGATGGAGCTGGTGAACTACGAGAGAGTGAAGGTGTACTGTCTGAAGGTGCTTGGGAAGGAAGGGGAGAACTTCAAGGCTCTGTACCGCTCCGGAGTGGCCTACTACCACCTGGGGGACTACCACAAGGCCCTGTACTACCTCAAGGAAGCCCAGAAACAGCAGCCCACAGGTCAGTGTCCACACAGTCTGCCAGCACCCCAGCCCTGGGCTGCCGTCATTGTGACATACTGACATGGGTTGGGATAGAACCCTGGGGACTGGCTAAGTGGTGAGAGCTGAGGGACTTGGAGGGAAGGCGTATGACCTAATAGCAGTGTGACCTAGAGGTTAGAGCTGAAGGAAAAGGAGCGAGGGAAGCAGTGAGGTTGGTGAGTTTCCTGTTCAGCTCCAGGCCCGGGACAGCACGTTTCCTCTGTGGCTTCTTGTCCTGTGAGTGATATGAGCGGTGGAAAGGTTGAATAACCCTGACTATGCTTTCGTGTCACTCTCTCCCCTTTCTCCGGGCTGTTTCCTGTAGATACCAATGTTATCCGCTACATCCAGTTGACGGAAATGAAACTCCGTCGCTCCGTTCACCGGCAGGAGGAGGCCTTGTAAACAGAGCCTGTTGCTGTGGGAAAACACCAGGAGTAGCGTCTGTGAACTCATCAACCAATCACAACTCTGGACACTGATTGTATATTTGCCTGCCGTTTCTAATGGCTGAGGGGAGGTGGGTGGAACTGGGGCGGAGCCTGGCATGTGGAGTTTTGGGGTTGCTTTGAGTCACTGTTAGCACTGTTTGTCCTTTGTTTATGTAAGAAATTAACCATATTCATATTCTTCCTTGCAAAATAGTTTATTTTTTCACTACCCACACAGAGCTATCCTACTCAAAATCAATACAGACACTTAAACTGCAGTGCTTTGCTTCTCACAAGCTGCCCATCCACTAATGGAAAACAGCTTTGCTCTGGAGCACCAGACAGGGGGGTCATTAACTTTTAAAACACAAGCTTTCAACACTGCGGTGGGTAAACGCTATTGATTCAATGGATTGAAGTTCTTCTAATTTTTAAAAGCATCTGTACTGTTTCCTTATAGACATAGTAACTCATGTTTGAATGCTTTGTGAACAGGACTCTTTATCTTATTGTATAGTACTGCAGTATATCATAAATGTAACAGTGATCTTGCTTGTGGGTGCGTGCATCCACTGCTGAGTGATAGGCAGGAGATCAAGACAGAGGTTTAAGTTAACACGCCCCGCAGGCACGCCCCGCATTCATGCCCCGCAGGCACGCAGGATTTTTTAATATACACACAGTGAGAACAGCTCACGTGACACTACCAACCATGGTAGCTCACAGAGTACATACGGCCAGCATACAAAAAAACCTAAATAAACACAATATAAAAAACCAAAATAAAAGGTGCTGTAAAAACGGCGTGTGCTACTCCCCAATGCATGGAGGTCACGCTTGCTCACCTCGCTATACTTCATGGGGATCTACCATCACCAAACTAATCTTTATGTATCAACACAAACCCCGACTCCAGCCGGCAGCGGTTTTGGCTTCGTCTTTTGTCTCCGATCACAGAGATTGGAGGATTTCAGCAACATATTTTGGTCTCTGTTCGGGTAGCGTGGACAAACTTCAGCCCGTTGTCCTTGGCTTTGCAACGGCTCCGAGGTGAACAAAGAGGACCTCTATACCTGACTCCCCGCTGGAACACACCTACCTGCTGAGTATCCACAGCTGGCAATCACACACAGCAGGCAGGCGCTCCCAGGAGTGTCAGGTACTTAATTAATCATTTATAACAATTACATACATTTACGCAATCCTGTTTACAATATATACACAACACCCACTCTATGCAATTCTATTTACAATATATACACAAAACCCACTCTTCATGTGCAGGGCTCCTGCCCTGCTACAGTACAGCTGAGCTTTTAAACTTCTGGATAAACTTCAACAGAGAAACACAGTCAATACCATACAAGTCATGAGAAACACAGTCAATGCCATGCAAATCTTGAGAAACATAGTTAATACTGTACAAGTCAAACCCATATTTGACTGGGATTTTTTTTTAGCTCTACACAGAATGTAGTTACAGCTAAGACCTCTTCAGGAACTCTGAATGGCCAAAACAGCAAAACCAGAAGGTGGGACAGCAATTCTACCCCCATAGTATTGATAAACAATTAAGGTTGAATATTCAGACACCATGAACCCTAAAACTACCAGGCACTCAGGATGATCTGCCTTCAAATGCTTGGGGCTGAGGCATCATCTCAAATCTCCCAGTCTGGCATGCACCCTTATAACAGTAAAACATGTTTATCAATTTGGTATGTAGCAAACAAACTCCTTGAGTCTTCAGGCTGTATATACCAGGTTTCAGGAGACGGGGCCTTTTTTTTGAGTGATGTAATCTTCTGTATCGTTTTCTATAAACAAATATATAAAATGCAATGCCAGTATATATGGACTCCTAATTATTTTTTTATTTTTTTATTTCAATTTGTTTATTGTAAGTTTTACAAGCAAATGAAAATTTGCGTTGTTAGTGAGCTATGAGGCTGAAACAAACAATGCATTAATTTGCCCTGCCTGTCAGGAAGTCCTGGGTCTCAAGAAGACACTGACAATTTTGCTGTGTTGTGTTTGTTAGTGTGTTTGTGATGTGAATAAACTGATGTCCAGTAGGAGCTAGTTTAATACCACCATCTCATTTCACTGGTTTTGAACCCACATCTCCGCAGGTAAACGTCAGAGTCCTCTGTGACTAATACCTTTTATCCACTATCGTTGCTTAATCCTCAAGTGACTTCGTAACCTTGCGGTTTATACTGAATCCAAGGGTAGCAATTTGGAATTACTTTTGGTGAGACTAAATATGTTACTGTAAGTGTAAGTAGTTTCAAATTCTGTGTGGTTCTGGGTTCTGCTGCTTCCATATCATGCATAGTTATTATCATTGTTCTCTAAATCTGCCCTGACCTGGTTTTACGCTTGCTTGGAGAATCCTCATTCCATTGAAACCATGTGACCCACCTACTCTATATGTTTATAGACAGAGGTGTTAGGTGGAGCTGACACAGCTGAAAGATTTCATTGTCACATGATCTGAATGGAATGAGGAAGGCCTTTTCAGGGTCGCCACTTAAGGTTCTCCAGAAGCAGGTAAACAAAAAATTAGAGTGAAATTATAACTTAACAGTGGTGCAATAGTATCCAGGATCACTGAGAATGATTGCAAACAAAATAGCAAGCAAAATATAAAAACTAAATTAACATCACGTTTGACGCTACCCTTCAGTAGTGTACAGCGATGATATTCTGTGGATGTGCCGCAGTACCGCAGGGTGACTGGAGAGTGAAGAACCCAATGTATTTCAGCCTTCTGTTCCTGAATTGCACAGTTCTGCCAGCAATGAGACTGGAACACAGTGTGATTGTGCTGGAGGTGTGTGTGTGTGTGTGTGTGAGAGAGAGAGAGAGAGAGAGAGAGAGAGAGAGAGACTGCTCTCAGTGTTTCCCAAATCCTACACTCAGGTTTCTGATTTTAGGTGTAAACTGATAAACGATGATAAAATACCCCTGAAAATACAGAGTATCCCATGAACACTGTGCAATACTACAGGTCTTAAGTTCCTTTAGCATGTTAGGTCACCAGACCAGCACCAGACAGACAGAGCCAGTCTGGTCACATTCCGGACAATATAACATAGCACAAGCCCCGATGGTGAAAAACTCCTGGAAGAAACGCAATGCAACATGAAAAACTCCTGGAAGAACGTTAGTTTACCTACTGTAAACCTGTTTCCCTGTAAGAGAAGATGGCTACCAAAACATCGTTATGGGATACACTGCTGCCTATTGGTAGGTGTCACTGAACTCTTTCTATCAAAGCTGCCAATAGGCCCTCTCCCCTCGGTGACCCACTCGTCCGAGGGTACTTAACTATCATGCAGGGGAGACTCTTTTCGTGACGAAACCATGATGTCGACCGATGCGAGCTCATGGTTTGTGGCCATCTTCTCTTTCAGGGAGCCAGGTTTACGGTAGGTAAAGTAACGTTCCCTTTCAATTCGAAGATGGCTACCAAAACATTGTTATGGGAAATTTGTACCCGAGCCATCACAAGGAGAAAAGAATGGCAGCATATGAGGGACGCTAAGTCCTGCCTGACCAAGGTCAGTGGTGCGAGTGTGCAACCTCGAGGACCCTAGTGCCCACAGAGGGCAATGAGGGATCTATCACATTCAGGCGATAGAACCTGGAAAAAGTATGCAGGGTAGCCCAGCTAGCTGCATCACAAATCTCAGCCATGGAGGCACCTCGAAAGAGGGCCCATGACGTAGCCACACCTCTCGTGGAATGTGCGGCTACCCACCCAGGTGGGGGTAAACCAGCACCATCATATGCAGTCAAGACTGTGTCCCCAATCCAATGTCTTTCGTTGCTTTGAAAGGGGCTATCCCAGGGTCCGTGTTCCATGGCAGACGAAGAGCTGGTCAGATTATGTCCTATCCACATAACATCTCAATGCCCGAACTGGGCAGAGAAGATTCAACTTCTTATCCTCCAGTAAGGACTCCAGTTCCACAGACTGATTCACGTGGAAGGCTGTAACCACCTTGGGGAGAAAAGTAGGGTTTGCCCGCAGTGACACCCTGCTACCATTATCCCACAGACAGCATCTGCAGCTCACTAACCCGCTTTGTGGAGGTGATAGCCAAGAGGAAGGCTGTCTTCTTGGACAGGTGCTTCAACTTGATGGAGTATATAGGCTCAAAAGGGGCCTGCGTGAGAGCCTCCAGTACAACCTCAAGGCTCCATTCGGGGAGAGTAGCCCTCCTAGGAGGGTGCAATCACTGAGCGCCTCTGAGAAACCAGGTAGCCAGAAAATGCGTACCTGGGGACACTGAGTCAACAGGTGCATGGCAAGTAGAAATAGCTGCTAGGTAAACCTTCAGTGTGGAAGGTACCTACCAGCCTCAAGCAGATCATGCAGAAACTGAAGATGACAGGCATGGGACAGGAGATTGGATCACGACCGCTAGTTCGGCACCAATCTTGAAAATATTTCCACTTACAGGCATACAGTGACCTAGTGGAATGCGCCCTAGCATTTTTCAGTGTACCCACGACCGCGTCTGACAGCCCTAAGGCTGACCAGCCTTCCCTTTCAGGGGCCAGACCCATAACTGGAGCCTGCTCGGCTCCGGGTGCCAAAGTGTGCCTCTCACCTGGCTGAGGAGATCTTGGCGAAGTGGGATCTCCCAGGACGGGCCATTCAATAGCTGGCACAGGGATGAAAACCAGATTCTCCTGGGCCACCTTGGGGCCTCTAGGAGAACTGATGCCTTCTCCGACTGGACCTTTTCGAGAAAGGCTGGGGGTAATGGCAGAGGCAGGAATGCGTAAAGGAGCGCTCTGGGCCATAAGTGGGCTAGGGCGTCAATGCCAAGTGAATTGGCAGCTTTGAAACAAAGAGCTCAGTGACACCTACCAATAGGGAAGAGTGTATCCCATAATGATGTTTTGGTGGCCATCTTCGAATTGAAAGGGAAACACAACACCACATGAAAAACTCCTGGAAGAAACGCAACACAACATGAAAACCTTCGGAAGAAACATAATAAAACATGAAAAACTTCTGGAAGAAACATAGTACAACATGAAAAAACTTCTGGAAGAAAAGCAACACAACATGAAAACCTCCTGGAAGAAACATAATATAATATGAAAAAACTTCTGGAAGTCTTTTACAAAATAAAGAAAAAACAAACTTTATGATTGAATTAAGTTTCTTTTAGCATTGGTTGTTTAATAGTTATGGAAGAAAAGCTCAAATAAAGAGAAAAATAATGAAATACAGAAGCTATAATGATTGCCTTTGAGTTGGTGTTTGTAATGTAGTGGAATGCTGTTCAGTCTCTGGAGTTGGTGTTTGTAATGTAGTGGAATGCAGTTCAGTCTCTGGAGTTGGTGTTTGTAATGTAGTGTGAATGCAGTTCAGTCTCTGGAGTTGGTGTTTGTAATGTAGTGTGAATGCAGTTCAGTCTCTGGAGTTGGTGTTTGTAATGTAGTGGAATGAGTTCAGTCTCTGGAGTTGGTGTTTGTAATGTAGTGTGAATGAGTTCAGTCTCTGGAGTTGGTGTTTGTAATGTAGTGGAATGAGTTCAGTCTCTGGAGTTGGTGTTTGTAATGTAGTTTGAATGCAATTCCGTCTCTGGACTCTGGAGTCAAAGTGTAACCGAAGAGGAAGAGAAGAGTGTGTTGTTTCTCCATTCAGCAGATGTTGTGCTTAATAATTCCATGTTGACACACTTGTTCCCTGTTAAGAGATGTGAGGCGGCTGGCAGCTGGCAGTGCACAATGCGTCGCTATCTGCAAAGGACTTCAAAGAGAGCGGGCTTCAGTGCTTAATAATGGTAATAATTGCAGAACAATAACAGGACACCTGCCGTAACACTGTCACCAGCAGGGTAAGAAAGACTAGATTTACAGAAAACAGGTGGAAGTGATAAGAATTAGGACTGAACATATTCCTAACATACACTGTGTATTTAGGGCATTTGCTTATGCAAACTAGGGAGCTGCTTTGATTTCCCTAAAAGGCTGAATAATATGCTTGATACACAGTACTGAATGTCACCTTTCAAGATGATGGCACAGCAGACAGCTCCCCCTGGCCAGCGCAATCCCCAGATCTCAAGCCAATCAAGCATTCGTGGGAAGAGCTTGTGTTGCATGTGGGGCGGTAATTCTGTACCTAATGCATTGACCCTAACTCACTATCCTACAAGACACAGCCAGGCACCTTAGGGAGTCTATGCCATGTCAACTCCAGGCTGTCTTATTGAGGTGAAAGACGGGTATGGATTCCCAATTCACTGTAGTACCTGAAGTCCTAGAGCAGAAAGAAGGTCTAGAGGAGAAAGAGATTAGAGCAAGGTGTCACACTGAATTTTACAAGTAGCAATATTGTAGTTTAATATTGGGATCACAGGCCAGAAAAAAAATGCATTTTGCTTTTGAGATTTAAAGAGCAGTAATTGATGCTAGATGTACAAATATGCAATAAAGCCAACACAAACCCTGGCACTGATGTGACACACCTATCTGAAATGTCTTTGTGTCAGATAGTCAGATGGCTTGTATCAGATAGAAATTAGAATACATTAGGATTAGCCATAGAGTGTGATTATTCTTAAAAGCAGGGAGTTATCTGGCCCCTGTTTGCACCTCATGAATCATACAACTTGAAATCATCGCCCTTAAGAGGGATAACACTGTTTGTGTTGTGTTTGATACCAGAGTTGGGGTGATTTCTGTTTTTCATACCAATTCCTTTTTAAAATCAATTCCCAAATCCAAAGCCTCTGAAGGAATTAGAATTAATATTTTAGAGACTTAGTAGTTGTTATGATTGTTCCAGTGCTTTCATTGGAAGCCAATTTAATTGACTAAGAGTGACTTCAATGGAAGTAATGTGTTGTCACTGTGAGAAGCTCATTTTAACAGAATACTGCTAACTGCAATTTTGATGATGTGTTAGAACAAATAAATGGGAATTGAAAAACAGGAATTGACCCCAACCCTGTCTGACACCCTTTGGTAAAATCAAACAACAAAATTCAATAAACTGACACAAAAAAGCTGAAAACAAGCTTACAGTAAAATGTGAGGCCACCAAAGTGCCAAATTGCAGTTTGTATTTTCACCTGATTGAAGCAGAATAACCATCTGAAGTCTGAGAGGCTGCAATTATGTTTTATGAGCAGATGTGTAAGGAAATGGAATAGGCTGTTAAACTTAACTGGACCCACATGTGCAGGTTAACAGTCAGCCCAATGCATAGCCGTCAGCGAGGGGGTAGGAAGTCAACTAAACAAATATTTCATAAATAAAAAGACATTATTTGATATGCTGTTATCAAAAGTTTGAAGAATAAGTGCGTGCAAGTGATTGTGTGTGTCACATTTCAATTAGTGTGTCATGTTTCAGTGCTAGTGAGTGTGTGACATGTTTCAGTGCTAGTGAGCGTGTGTGTGTCATGTTTCAGTTTTTCGAGAACAGACACAAGAACAAAAACACACTTCCAAAATCCTCTTGCTCTGATTTTTATTCAAGTCTGAATGTGCCCCATTGCTGACACCAATCCTAAACCAGTATCTTATTTATTACAATAACAATGTTGCTATCACCATCACAGGAATAATACGAATATTCATAACCATTGCCATAATAATAACAATACATATAATACATCTAGCCACGAAACCAAGCCTGCTTGGCACCCTTGGTGGAGATTGAAGGACACAATGATCTGAAATGAGTGATGACCGATCTCCCGCCTGTACTCAGCACATTCCCACAAAGCTCGTCATTGGTTTGCTGATTTCCAAACTTCATTCACTTTGGACTCCAGTAAAGCCTGTCAATCCAGAACTCCCCATTGGTTAGGCTAAGGAGAAGGAAGAAAACGCTTTTTCAAGTGTTGGTTATTATCACTCCTTTAACTTCATTGTATTTCAATAGTATTTTCAAGTGTTTTTTTTTTTTTTTATACATGGACATACATAGGAAGAAAACAATAGTACTTATTTGTTTGCTTGCTTTTAAATTACAGAGAAGCACCTGGAGGTGGCAGCAGTGATTTTTTTTTGGGTTGTGCCATTTGAGCTGGAGATTGGGGTGCAGTTACTCCTATTTGCCAGAAGGAGTCACTGTAGGTAGCGAGAGAGCTACAACAATCAGCCAGACCACCTTGTGATTGAGGTGGTTGTCACGACAGCCTTGATTGTTTAATTGGTTCACTATTTTTGCTTTGAAACGTACAGTGGTAATAATTTAGGTGCATCAAAAGCAGCTTGTACAAAACTGAACCACACTGCATTAAACACAAGTGCCCCACAATGATGTCCAGTTTCACATTCTCAAGCATCTTCCACAGCTCTCTGCGCACTCTAGTATATCTAAAACAAAGAACTTGTTGACAGTCCAGTTTGCTTCCCGTTCCCAGTCATTTGAGCTGCACAGGCTTTGTTGCCCTTTTATTCCACTGTCACTCTCTGAGCCACAGTCATGCTCCTGCAACTACTTGCACCAGTAGGAGGTTATATATGACATACTGAAGCTCTGAAACAACTTATTTGTTTATTTTTTATACATTGTTTTTGTTATCCTCACACCTACAGTGCTGTTATTTTCTACATGGGTTTTTAAGGTTTGGGTTCTGCAGCAACATTAAGCAACAGAAACCCAGGGTGGGAGAATGGAGCCTGAAACCGGTCACTCCCTGGCTACATAAAGCAGATGAATGGCCAGAACGTGCCCACTTTAAGTTACACGTGGGAGGAAAGAGTGGGAGTCAGGGACTGGTCCAGGTGCTGTTTGAAGCTCTCCAGGTGGGTGTTGACCAAAGGGTTCGCCAGGGACCCGGGCAAGCAGTAGGCCAGCAACTCCTCTCTGTTAGAGTGCAGCAGGAAGAGCATGGAGTTACAGTCGGAGGGAGAGGACAGGGAGGAGGGGAGCAGGGCTGGGGGGAGGGGGCTCTCCTTGGGGAACAGTTTGCGGGAGGTGGGGCTGGCACTGAAGCGCTGGAAGGAGCCCTCCCTCTGGGTCTGCCGCTCCCCCTGCCTGCTCACCCCCAGCAGGTCCAG
Source organism: Polyodon spathula (assembly GCF_017654505.1). Taxonomy (NCBI): domain Eukaryota; kingdom Metazoa; phylum Chordata; class Actinopteri; order Acipenseriformes; family Polyodontidae; genus Polyodon; species Polyodon spathula. The sequence continues at coordinate 18,585,880 of NC_054550.1, forward strand.
GCCCAGCCCTACGGCAGCCAGCACAGCCCCACAGCCCAGCAGCAGTGTGAAGCGAAGCCCGTCCCCGGCCAGCAGGTCTGAGCTGGTGCTGCTGGGCTGTGGGGCGGTGCTGGCTGCCGTAGGGCTGGTGGTGGTGGTGGGCGTATCAGGGGTGGAGACAGGAGGGCTATACTCCCCGCTGCCCTCGGTGGCAGGCCCCTCCCCCTACCCCCAATTAAAGAGGATGCAGAGATAGGAGTGGCTGGGGTGGGTTGTGGGTGGGGTTGTGTTTTCCACTTCCTTGATGAAACAGTCTTCTTCATCCTCTGCAACAAAAAAAAGGGAATTATAAAGCAGATAGGGTAAATCAGCTGTGAAGGATTGGTTACAATTTCATCTTGTGTACAATGCCATCCCATGCATTAAACTAATAGCATAGTTGTAAAGTTAGAAAAAACACTTTCTGTATTACTTCAATTTGGCACTGCAGTGTTTATTTTAAATTGATCAAAATGACTATGTCTCTTAAACGAGGGCGACCGTTATTAATAATGCTACGATTTTCAAATGCTGCAATATTTTATTACATGATTTATGACATTTTAGAAGTATCAAGGTTAATTATTTTCTGTAATACGGTAGCCTACCTGTATGCAGTGTGTGTGGCTAACCTACTTTGACTACAGTACATTTATCGGTGACAGTTACTGAGAGACTATTAGGTGGGAGTTGGAAGGTCAGGGGAGTACTGTACCAGCGAATCAGGAGTGTGTATTGGTTGTTAAGGGGCGGTACAATGCTGGTGTGGCAGTGACATCCAAGAGTGTGACGTACATGTTATCCTCCACCAAAAATTACCTCAGAATATCAGCTTGATTTCTGTAAAAACTAAACAAAATAAAATAAAATGTGCTTACTATGTGTATGTACATTAGTTTGTAATTTACATGCTAGATTGCTGCTCCCATCTCTTCAGGTGTTACATGTACATAGTCAGTGTTGTGCATTTATTTGTTTACTGTGTGTTTTTTAGTAGGGGGAGAAAAAAATACCTTAATGTTTCTTTATTAATAGCGGCGTTCATTCGAGGGCGGCCTCTATTATAAAACTGATATATGATTGTCGCGTCAATACGAGGGCATCTTTAATTGGAGGGCAGCGCCAAATTGAAGTAATACTATAATAACAGTTCCTAAATTTTGTGCAATCTTAATTTATTTACATTTTTAGCATGAATGGCTGCTAACAGAAATATAATTTTGCATACATGAGATGCAATAAGTAACACATTCATGTTAATAATGGAGCAGCTATCCTTATAACAGCTCTTACCCAGTGCACATAATCTCACACTATGAGCACTTTCAAGCTCTGAATAGGGTGAGGCGATTACAAATCATTGTCATCTTTAGAACAGCAGCTAGCAAACAAAAATATCAAATCAACAGAGAAAGGAAACAGTCATTTCAGAAGCAACTGGGTTTTTAGGATCCCTTTACTGTAAAGGAACTAGCCTAGAAAGACTGTTCCTGCTGTCTTTTTCATTTGTTTGTTTTTGTAAGTATCAATTTCTCTTGCTGAAAGGACTGCTTTCTGTATTGCAGTAGAGGGATGGAAGTTAGACCCCCATTGCCCAGCATTTTGATTAATCACTGGTTTTATTAGGAGTTCCATAAGACACACCAGAGCATGTTAGCAGTACACTGTGGCTAATCAAGCACATATTAAAACCTGGAATGGGTGAAATTGCTATGCAACTGGAGTGGTATTTCCTCCCCTCAGTATTTGTGCATAGAATATTGATACCAATGGAATATTTACATGTGGCCAGCATTAGTAACCACAAACTTAAAGTGAGTGTTTGCATTGGTCAGGTGTGATTATTGCAGAGGTAACAGGAAGTTGCTACTAGATTATGCCATGTATGCAACTCTTTGGATAATAAAGTTAATGTTTTTTATTTCTGTGCGGTCTAGAAAGAACACAAATGGGTAAGGAACTTTATTAACAAAATCAAGATGTGACGTGCTGTGCTTGAACTGAAACAAGACACATAAAGCTTCTAATTCAATTCCAGTTTCATCTGGGGCTGCAATATAACTACTTGACTATAATAACACATTTTGCAGTAGGCGACTCTGTTGTCCATTGGCTGTACAGGAGAGATACTCCCAGGTCTTACCTATCTCTGTGAGGCTGGGGATCCCTGATCTCCAAATTTCTTGATGAAATCTTCAAACCCTTTGTTGAATCACTGCCTTCCTATATTAAAGACTCCACACATTTTCTAAAACAATTGGATAACTTCTGATAATATTATTCTTTTTACAATGGACATTAAAAGTCTGTACACTGTTATACCAAATAATGAATTACAAATAGTTAATTGCAATAAATTACTTTCTTGAGGAACAGACAGTGAAAGAGCCTCCAACAGATATTCTTCTGGCTCAGTGGCTGAGCTTGTGCTCACATTGTATTGTTTTTCCTTTGATGGCGATTTTTACACTCTAGTAAGGGGTGTTAGCATGGGAACTAAAATGGGACCATCATATGCTTGCCTTTGTGGGATCGGTGGAAAACAAATTTTTACAGCAATACAATGGAAACACACCTAAACTATCTCTTAGGTACATTAACGACATTTTAGGAATTTCCACGAACTCCAGTGAGGATTTAAAACAGTTCATTCAGTCAGTAACAAATTTCCAGTCAGCCCTGGATTTCACATGGAATATATCAGAAACAGGCAATAGTATATCTTTCTTAAACACTTCCATCACTGTTTTGAATTCCACCTTTAACACCACTGTCTACTACAAACCAATTCTCATGCATATGTGCAGTTTGACTCCTCACACTCTAAGGCTTACCGTGACCCGATTCCTGTTAAGACTCAGATGTATTTGCAGTGACGATCAAGATTTCTTCGCCAAAAGCGAGGAAATGTGTGTTTTTTGGAAATTGTGGTTTTCTGGACAAGATAATAACTAAAGCTAAATCCCACATTTCAAATAGAACTAGAAAAAATGCTTTATGTAATAACAATATATAACACACAGATAGAATCTCTCTGGTCCTCATTACCACCCTACCAACAGAAAGCTACAGACAATTCAAAACTCCTCCTTTGACGACATAAGAACATAAGAACATAAGAAAGTTTACAAACGAGAAGAGGCCATTCGGCCCATCTTATTCGTTTGGTTGTTAGTAGCTTATTGATCCCAGAATCTCATCAAGCAGCTTCTTGAAGGATCCCAGGGTGTCAGCTTCAACAACATTACTGGGGAGTTGATTCCAGACCCTCACAATTCTCTGTGTAAAAAAGTGCGTCCTATTTTCTGTTCTGAATGCCTCTTTGTCTAATCTCCATTTGTGACCCCTGGTCCTTGTTTCTTTTTTCAGGCTGAAAAAGTCCCTTGGGTTGACACTATCAATACCTTTTAGAATTTTGAATGCTTGAATTAGGTCGCCACGTAGTCTTCTTTGTTCAAGACTGAACAGATTCAATTCTTTTAGCCTGTCTGCATATGACATGCCTTTTAAGCCCAGAATAATTCTGGTCGCTCTTCTTTGCACTCTTTCTAGAGCAGCAATATCTTTTTTATAGCGAGGTGACCAGAACTGCACACAATATTCAAGATGAGGTCTTACTAGTGCATTGTACAGTTTTAACATTACTTCCCTTGATTTAAATTCAACACTTTTCGCAATGTATCCGAGCATCTTGTTAGCCTTTTTTATAGCTTCCCCACATTGTCTAGATGAAGACATTTCTGAGTCAACAAAAACTCCTAGGTCTTTTTCATAGATTCCTTCTCCAATTTCAGTATCTCCCATATGATATTTATAATGTACATTTTTATTTCCTGCATGCAGTACCTTACACTTTTCTCTATTAAATGTCATTTGCCATGTGTCTGCCCAGTTCTGAATCTTGTCTAGATCATTTTGAATGACCTTTGCTGCTGCAACAGTGTTTGCCACTCCTCCTATTTTTGTGTCGTCTGCAAATTTAACAAGTTTGCTTACTATACCAGAATCTAAATCATTAATGTAGATAAGGAATAGCAGATGACCTAATACTGATCCCTGTGGTACTCCATGTTCTTCAGCATTATCTTGCTGAAGAATAAAGGACTGCCCAACTAGCCGTGATCCTGATGGAATGACATGCCTCTGAAGTATGCTATGATAGCCATGCTGGTTGAGCTTGCCATGGACTTGGTAAAGATCACCAACTCTGTCACCAGCAAAGCAACTCCAGACCATGACACTGCCTCCTCCATGCTTGAGAGTGGGAACCACACATGCAGAACTCATATGCTCACCCTCTCTGCGTCTTACAAATACTCAGTGGTTGGAACCAAATATTTAAAATTTTTGGCCCAGTCAAGTCTCTTCCTCTTATTCTGCACTCTTAACAATCATTTCTTTGCAGCAAGTCTTCCAGTTAGACCAGCTTCACGCAACCTCATCTGAACAGTTGATGTTGAAACATCTGTACTTCTAGTAGCATTTAGCTGAGCTTGTATTTCAGGGGCAGTTAATCACCGGTTTCGCAGACTTGTGACTCGAATGAACTTGTTCTCTGATTCTGAGGTCACCCTTGGCCTGCCTGACCTTGTTCGGTCCTCATGAGTGCCAGTTTTTTCAAATCGTTTGATGGCCTTGGCCACAGCACTTACAGACACTTGCAAAGTTCTTGCGATTTGTCTTGAAGATTGACCTCCATTTCTTAAAGTAATTAAAGTCTTTTTTCTTTGCTTAACTGAGCGTATTTTGCCATTTTTTGCTCCCTTACATTCAGGAATGACAAACTTGTGCCTATGCTACCTATATTTATAGTAATCATGGACCCTCACCTGTTAACAATAATTGGTGACAAAAGGTTAATTAGGTAACATGCTAGTTAACTCAGAGAAAATCTAACAAAGACACTTTTATACTTAGGCCAGTGTTCTAACACCATGTTATACACATTTCAGACTTTTAATTGACTTGGGCTTCAGACTGAAATCCCCTTGCTTTGGGTGACCATTTCATTAAAATGACAAGATTTACATTTTCATTTAAAAATTAAATTTCTGAATGCAATTCACTTATGATTATCAGCTTATATAAGTACACATATCATATAATGAAATATTAAGTGTTTGTAGACAAGTTTATACAGTTAAAAACATAGATAATCATGAAATACCTGGTTTCAAGCAGGTGTACTCAAACTTTTGACTGATACTATATATATATATATATATATATATATATATATATATATATATATATATATATATATATATATATATATAGACACACACACACACACAAAGTTTTTTCATTTTGTTGGCACCTGAGCATTCTCCATGATGCTTTCAAATTAAACTTTATATGTAGAATCTACACAAACTACTCCACATTGATAAAAAAAAATGCATATAGTTAAAATGCATAAAGAATATAAATAAGTAAGATTTACAGAGAAAAACAGATGAATCTCAGTTGCATAAGTATTCAACTCCTGTGCTACTTACTGCATCCCTAAATTAGCTCAGGTGCAAATTATTTGTTTGAAAGGTCACTAAATTAGTTTCAGTCTGTGTACTCAAAATGGTTTAACTTGTAGATAATTTCCCTCGGGTATATAAAGGCAACTCACATAGTGATCCAAAAAAGCAACCATAAAGACCAAGAAACTTTTGAAACAAGTCAGGGATAAAGTGGTAGAGAGGCACAGAGCAGGAGAAAGGTACAATAAAATTTCAAAGGCACTGATTATCCCTCTCAGCACAGCACATCATTAAGAAGTGGAAGATGCATCATACCACCCAGACACTACCCAGATCAGGATGCCCTCCGAAACTGAGCAGCCGGGCAAACAGGAAACTGGTTTGGGATGTCACTCTGAAGCCAACAATGACCTTGAGAGATCTAAAAAGTTCTGTGTCTGAGATGGGATTCAGTGTTCACACATCAACAATAAGCCAGTCCCTACACAAAGCTGGCCTGTATGGATGGGTGGCAAGAAAGAAGCAGTTACTCAAAAAGCCTAATCTCAAAGCACACAGATGATACTGCAGACATGTGGAAAAAGGTTGTGGTCAGATGAGACAAAAATTGAACTTTTCAGTCTAAATTCCAAGCGTTATGTCTGGTGCAAGCCCAACACTGCACATCACCCAGTCAACACCATACCAACTGTCAAGCATGGTGGTGGCAGCATCATCTTATGGGGATGCTTCTCTTCAGCAAGGACTGGGAAGCTTGTCAGGATAGAGGGGATAATGGATGGTGAAAAGTACAGGCGAATCCTTGAAGAAAACCTGTTTGAGTCAGCCAAAGCCACACTGGACTGGTTGAACAAAAAGAGCACTAATGTTCTTGAGTGGCCCAGTCAAAGTCCTGACTTGAATCCAATGAAAAATTTATGGCGAAACTTGTAGAATGCAGTCCATCAAAAAAAGTTATCAGAACTGGAGCAATTTTCCTGTGAAAAATGGGCAAAAACTTCACCATCCTACTGTGCAAAGCTAGTAGAGACCAATCCAAAAAGACTCATAACAGTAATTGCTGAAAAATGTGCTTCTACCAAGTACTGACTTAAGGGGCTGAATACTTATGCAACCAGCAAATTTCATTTTGTACATTTTCTTTGCAAGTTTTGTTGACATTTAACCTCCTCCTCATATAACAGTGTTCAGCTTAACTAATACATCTTTGAATAAAACAAAAGCTTCTTTGAAAAACTGTGCATAGATTATTTGTAATTCAACAAAATGTGACATTATTGGTAGGGTGAATACTTCTGCAAACCACTGTGTTGTTATATCTGACAGATTGTGACAGAGAACAGTGTGTCCTGGATTGGGCGGACAGACAATTCAATCCCAGGGTTAGAAGGAGGAGCAGTTGCAATCGTTAACCAAGGGGGCATGATTGACTAAAGAGACTTACAAAGTGATCTGTGCCTTGTTATGGTTAAGCTCAACCGGAAAGAAAGACGTGTGTTATTATCATGAGTGTTTTGTTTGTTTTGTTGTTATTTAGATGGCTGACATGATCCAGAGTTGTCGCCAGAGGCCAGCATAAACCCTTACTACACTGCACTTTGTTTCACGAATAACTGTATTTGCACCACAAGCACTTAAGTACTCTGTGAAAGGATGGCTTTGCAGGGGTGGCGTCAGAACCAGGAACAGAAACCAAAACACGCTTGCTTGAGGTCAAAACCTAGTCATGGCGCTCAGTTTATTTATTAAATAATAATACAAACAAAAGATTTAAGCAAAACACACAACTGAAAATAAAGGGTGCATTGGCCAAAGTAATTAGATAGACAGGAAGCTCCACCATGGTATTTGTTTTCTGTCCGTCCACTTTGTTTAGCAATTTGTTTAGAAATAGCAATTGTTATCTGAATCTCTCCTTCTCTCCCATTCTCCACTCACGAACACACAACCCTGAGTGAGTGAAAACATGCTGTTTTTATGCAGCTGTACCGAGACTCGATTGCAAATCAATCATTCAATTGGAGTCTTGGTACAACAGCACGTGAATTAATTAAGTGTAATTCCCTGTGCTCACATATTACCTGCATGTGAAGTGTTGTGCAATCGTCGTGCCTAAATACAAATACACATGTTAAACACTTATGCTCGTAATCCATATTTATATCCTGTGTATTTTATACATAAACACCAACATTAACACACTACGTACAACATAAAACAGTTAATAAACATAAAGGGGCGGGACACTCTGCCACATAAGCCCACCCTTGTGCGCTGCACATGTGGCCTCAATGGCCACCTCCCCCCTCAGTCCCAAAGTCCCGGTCAAAGTGTGGATGCACCGACTCCCCCCTCTTGGGTTTAGGACGTTCGGGTTCCTCCCACTCAGGCTTAGGACATTCGGGCTCCTCCCAATCAGGCGTAGGACATTTGGGCTCCTCCCACTCAGACGTAGGACGTTTGGGCTCCCCATCCTCTGGCTCCTGCTCTGGGCAGTCCTCGTCCTCATGCCCATAGGCAATGCACAGGGTGCACCACCTTGGCTCTTTCTGCTTCCTCCTCACCTTTTCCCCTCTCTGCCTGCTTCTCCTCACCTTCCTCTCCTGGGGCTCTAGACGCTCTGGCTCCAGCCACTGGTGTGGAGACTGCCCCTCTTCTGTATCCGGGAGAGGGCAGTCAGCCACTCCATGCCCATAGCATTTGCACAGGAGGCACCATCCTCCCTGGCTCTCACAAGCATCCACAAATGCATCCGGGTCCTCGCCAGGAATTTCCCTGGATGCAGTCATCTCAAACCAGAGCACCTGCTCTGGCTGCTGGGGAGGTTGCTGCTTTCTCCGGCCGCTTTTTCCCTTTTTTTTCCCCAAACACAAAAAAACAACCCACTCCTGGTCTGACACTTGGAGGTGCTGTAATCCCACTTCTGGACATCAACTGTGAAAGTAAGTCAAAACCAGGAACAGAAACCAAAACACGCTTGCTGGCGGTGAAAACTGAGCAGTGGTGCTCAGTTTATTTATTAAATAATAATACAAACAAAAGATTTAAACAAAACACACAACTGAAAATAAAGGGCACGTTGGCCAAAGTAAATAGACAGACAAACAAAATGGACGGACAGAAAACAAGTACCATGCTGGAGCTTCCAGAATGAAAAAGCAATTGTTATCTGAATCTCTCCTTCTCTCTCCCATTCTCCACTCACGAACACACAATCCTGAGTGAGTGAAAACATGCTGTTTTATGCAGCTGTACCAAGACTCGATTGTTAATCAATCATTCAATTGCAGTCTCGGTACAACTGCACATGAATTAATTAAGTGCTCACATATTACATCTTACCTGTTTACCTTTTTTAGTGTTGTGCAATCCTCGTACCTAAATACAAATATACATTTTAAACACCAACATTAACACACTACATACAACATAAAACACTTAATAAACATAAAGGGGCGGGACACTCCGCTACACACTCCCAGTGGACTTGTGTTTGTGTTTTGTGTTATGTGTGGGTGTAGAACATCGGGGCTATTATTTCGGAACCAACACGTGGATTAAAACAGTGCAATACATGCCACTGTATTGCCCATTTCTCATTGTTATTGTTTCCTGCCGTTTTGTCGTCAGACTTTGGATTATAAAAATAAATAACATTGCACCTGGATTATCGTTGTCTGTCTGTTCACTGATCACTGCTGCGTTCCTGCACCTGCACACTGTTAACCACTTTGCCACACAGATCCATTTAGATTTTTTTATTTGTTAGATTAATTGTGTAATTAATAAAACATTCTCCAGGTCGAAAGATTCTTTTAGCTTCACTACGTATGCTTTTACTTGTTCCAATTTTTGTTAACACATTGTGAGAATTCAGAAATTTTCTTTAACCAGAAAATTGATTTAAGTGTCCTTCTGGCCCTCTGTGACTGGTTTACCATGGGCCCTAAACACACAAGCTGAATTTCTGAAGTAAGCTTGTTTTAGAAATGACCACTAGGTGTGCGCATCTACGATTTCTGTCTGCTCTGAAACTATGGAGTCTGCGAGCTAGTGAATGGAAAATCTCAACAAAACCCCATTTACAGAGGGGGCAGAAATTACAGCTGCAAACTCTTAGTGGGCATTCGTCAAAGAAATTCAGCTTTAAGAAGTGTTGAAATAGCTGGAACAGTTAATAATGATCTAAGCATAGCCAACATTAGACAGTGACAGTGAACACACACCTGGGATTCTGAACCGAGCCTCTGGGAGCAGGCATGTTCCCAGCCCTTGAGTCTCACCTCTCCTCCCCGCAGTGCGGCTCTCTGTGACAGAGTGGCCCCGCCCCCCAGGTTCGGCCCTTCCTCCTGTGGCCCCTCCTCTCCTCCTCGTCTCCGTCTTGCTGCGCCCCCAGCCCGGCTCATTGAGCCGGGCTGGATGTCCTTTGGGTGGTGGACCATCCTTGATACACACAGGAAACTGTTGAGCGTGAAAAACCCAGCAGTTCTTGACACACTCAAACTGGTGCACCTGGCACCTACTAACATACCCTGTTCAAAGGCACTTAAATCTTTTGTCTTGCCCATTTACCCTCTGAATGGCACACATACACAATCCATGTCTCAATTGTGTCAAGGCATAAAAATCCTTCTTTAACCTGTCTCCCCTTCATCTACACTGATTGAACTGGATTTAACAGGTTACATCAATTAGGGATCATAGCTTTCACCTGGATTCCCCTCGTCAGTTTATTTCATGGAAAGAGCAGGTGTTCCTAATGTCTTGCACACTCAATGTGTGTGTGTGTATGTGTGTAATATATATATATATATATATATATATATATATATACACACACACACACACACACACACACACACACACACAAACACATAAATAAATTAAGTTTCTTGATGAAAGACAATGGGTTTTAGAAAATTTGGCCTCCTCAATTGCGTGAAAACACTGATTCATACCAGGCTTTTACCAGGCTCTGTTTAAATAATGGCTAATCAAGGTTAACTTAACTAGCTTTACACACTTTAGAATAGGTTGAGAACAAAACTGGAGTGTCAATATTATCCCTGCTTTTAAAATATAAAAATATAAATTTGTTATGTAAATTGAAAAACACAGTCTTTATTATAAGGCAGTTCCTTAGATCAATATGCCATCTTTTAAACCAACTTACTGTGAATATAAATATGCTCTCTTGTAACTTGTAAGATGCAAGCAGTAAGACACTGTGGGGCATATACTGAAAACCTTTACAGCAGTGACTGCCAGGAATGTGCAGCTTTAATTGCTGTCCCCTCTGAAACTGTGTCTCATATAGACATTTCCCCTTTAACAAACTCAAGCTGAACCACCTAAAAGATAATTTCTGAAACCAAGTCACATAACAAATTCAGCTTTTTTTGGAATTGAGAAAGGCCGATTCTGGTGGAAGATTTAAAGCCAGGTAAATAATGATGTATAAACAATGATCTAAACCAGTGCTTCCCAACCTTTTTCAATGTAGGGACCATCTTGGTGTTTGGATTTTTCCCATGGACCACTTGCCATGCATTTTTCACAGCATTTTGAAACTAATTTGTAGGCTTATGTGTATAAGTACATGTCGAAAGTAAAATATTTATATGACGTACCTAACCTAACGAGATCCCTGGGCTTGAATCTTCACTACCAGTTCATCAAGGAACGTTGTCATTTTGAGCACTGAACGCTGCTGAAGGCAAAGTTCCTATTTCTTTTGTTTAACAATGCTATTTTTTCACATTCTGAATGCTTTGTACATAAATGGTGTCTCAATTTTGCTGGTTTAAGTTTTGTTTGACAAAACCTCCTGACAAATAATGGACGGGGTTTGGGTCGTCCTCTGATCCAGTTCATGTAAATACCAGTGCTCGTCCCGCAACACTTATAATGATACTTATCCTACCAGCTTCAGTCAATGTGCATATAAAAAACACACCAGAATACGAAGATGAGGTGGATGGGAAGCAGTTTGAAAAATTAAATGATTGGACAGTGTTTCCAGAAGTAGTGTTAAGAGAATTTCCTTTTAGCATATAGTCTTGTAAGATATTAAAGGGTACATAAGGTCCTTTTTATTTTATTGTGTTACATTTTCCCTTGTGTTGCTACAACTGTATATGTAAGGTGTGTGTATTGCTTTAATTTTTTTTTCTTTCTACATTTTGACCACCTTTTTACACTTTTAAAATTGCATTCCCTGCCTCAAGATGGCTACACATGTATCTGCATAGACCTCTCAGACCTCTCTACATTTCCCACCATCCTCCTGCTCGCATATGTAACTGAAATGGATTTACCAGTGAGCAGGAGGATGATGGGAAATGGTTCTGAGAGGTCCATGCAGGTACATGGGAAGTCATCTTGAGGCAGGGAATGCAATTTAAAAGTTTAAAAAAGTGGTTAAATGTGAAAAAAAATAAAAAAAAATAATAACTAAACAAGTAGCTTTCAAGGCTCTATTGGATCAAATTAATTTATAAACACTCCCGTAATAAAAGAAAACAGATAAAGGGGAAAAATGCAGACTACAACATATCTTATTACATATAATGTGGTTAAAGCTCTTTGTTGTGTTGCTTAGTAATACATACAGCAAATCATTTGATTGTGTAGAAACGGGTTTTTGCAAGAACAGCGTAACTGAATTTTGGGAGTTGTGCGGACCAGCTGGAGTTTACTCGCGGACCACAGGCTGGGAACCACTGATCTAAGCAGTAATAATAGAGAATCACACGCAGCAATATACCCTGTAAGAAATACGATATTCTGCAAATGCAGATAATACAAAACCATCTTTTAAGCCACAATTTAAAACACAAATATTTTAAAAAATCAGGTTGCATTAGTTATTAATTCAAATAACCGATATGGCAGGGGTGCACAGATCTGGTGCTTGAGGTCTGGAGTCCTCCACGTTTAATAGGACTGCAGCCTGAGGCAGTGTCTGACAGTGTCTCCCGTCTGTGCAGTGTAGTGAGGCACTGCGTCTCCCTGTCTGTGCAGTGCAGTGAGGCGCTATGTCTCCCTGTCTGTGCAGTGTGGTGAGACAGTGTGTCTCCCTGTCTGTGCAGTGTAGTGAGGCGATGTGTCTCTCTGACTATGAGTGTAGTGAGGCACTGTGTTCCTGTCTGTGCAGTGTAGTGAGGCACTGAATCTCCCTGTCCATCCAGTGCAGTGAGGCACGGTCTCCCGGTCTGTGCAGTGTAGTGAGGCACTGTGTCTCCCTGTCTGTGCAATGTAGTTAGGCAGTGTGTCTCCCTGTCTGTTGTATAGTGAGGCACTGTCTCCCTGTTTGTGCAGTGTAGTGAGTCACTCACGCTGGATGGCTCTTAGTCGAGGGATGATAGTGGGGCTGGCAGGGGGGCTGGAGCTGCTGCCCATCAGACCTTTCCTGTGGTCCAGCGTCGGGGAGGCCTGTACTGTGATCTTGTGCTGGAAATCTGTAGTGAGAGAGGGGAGAGGGACAAATGAGAAGAGAGAGTAGACAGTGGAGAAGGGGAGGAGAGAGAAGAGAGATAGGGGGTTGTTTTAATATTTTTCTTCACACAAATCAGCTGGACAACACATTTCTCAAAAAGTATTTTCTTTTCTCTTATGAGTATTGCAGTGTATCCAGATAACGCTCCCTCCTGTAACAATGCTGTTTGTGTTCCCACAGTGCGACGCTCATTCCAATCCCCAGTATGCCCCTTTCTGGCTTCGTTTCATTAGCTGCAATGCACTACTGAACTGATTTAACACTAGTACCGCCATAGCCGCTTTTTGAACGGCTTTTGCAATTCAAATTTAAATATCTCCGTGTATGTGAATATCTTGTGCATGTCCGTTCTTAAGTGTTACTAAATATTTCAATTAAATACCCATATGGTGTTTCAGCTGCAGAATCGTAAACATGGATAAGTTAGAAGCACGAAGAGACATGAAAAACAGCTGGCAAATGCCCCTCAGCCTTCAGCCAGCGCTGCACCCACTGGCACATGGAATAAAAGACAATGCCAGGTTGCTAAATGGAATAAAAACAGAACTTTTGATGTCAGCACCCGTTGTGAAAAGGCAATCTGTGGCAAATGTACGTTGTATGTAAGCATGTTTTTTGCATAGATTGTACTTGGAAAGCTGTAATAGAACTCTGACAGACAGAGCCTTTGAACTCTGTTTCACTCAAAACGCTTTCATGTTGCATAAGTTATGTTATAGTTTCATACTATTTTTATAACTAGTTTTTTTTTTATAATTTTATATACAGCTTTCTACACCTGTTTACACAGAAATGTATTGCATAGTTTATTTTATTACACTTTTTCATGTTTATGTGTATGTCATCTTTATGAAAAAATAAGAAACGTTTAATTTAGTTTAAAAGTTTAATTTTCAATGTAAACGCTGTTTCTGCTCTGAAAATGTTATGTATGATGTTCATAAATAAAAATATTAAGTTGGATCCAATTGTTTGTTTTTCATTTTCATATCAAAGCCCTTTTAAAATGGAGCTGCACATTTTGTGAGTGTGGCAGTTGAATGTAGTCTGAATCTAATCTATGAGCAATAAATCCACTTGCAACAGAACCAGACCACTTGGCCTTCATCTCTTCAGTCTTTTTTGACAGCTTCAGTCGGTGAGGTTAGTTTCACTAATGTTTATATGTTTTTTTTATATTATTTTAAATTGCAGCTGGTTACAGGTGTGGAATACCAGTTACAGTATCTCATGCATTCTTCTTCTTGTTTAGATTCAGTTTGTAGTTCATTTTTTTCAGTGGATGTGGTGTGGTGTTTTCTGGTGCACCAGCTACACTTACAGAGAAGATGTGTTTGAGCTGTACTGAGGCCACAGGGATGCTTTAAACTTCTTAGTTTTAAAAAGTCCCCAGGATGTGACTGAAATAGGAAATGATAGGCAAAGTGAATCTAAACAACAAGAATAATACATTAATTAACATAGCAGTGGCATTTCAGACCTGTACTCAGTTATTTTCATTTGGTATGGTTTGACATTAAAGGCACTACATCAATGCAATAGTCTTGTATGGTGCTGTATGATATTGTATGATTTTGTATTGGACTGTATGTTACTATATGGTATTGTATGGTGCTGTGTAGTATTGTATGGTGTTGTATTGTACAGTGCTGTACAGTAGTGTACTGTAGAGTATGGTATTGTACAGCTGTATATGGTGCTGTACTGTAGTGTATGGTATTGTGCAGCTGTATATTTTGCTGTACTGTAGTGTATGGTATTGTATGCTGTATAGCTGTATATGGTGCTGTACTGTAGTGTATGGTATTGTGCAGCTGTATATGGTGCTGTACTGTAGTGTATGGTATTGTGCAGCTGTATATGGTGCTGTACTGTAGTGTATGGTATTGTGCTGTACTGTAGTGTATGGTATTGTGCAGCTGTATATGGTGCTGTACTGTAGTGTATGGTATTGTGCAGCTGTATATGGTGCTGTACTGTAGTGGATGGTATTGTATAGCTGTATATGGTGCTGTACTGTAGTGTATGGTATTGTGCAGCTGTATATGGTGCTGTACTGTAGTGTATGGTATTGTGCAGCTGTATATGGTGCTGTACTGTAGTGTATGGTATTGTGCAGCTGTATATGGTGCTGTACTGTAGTGTATGGTATATGGTGCTGTACTGTAGTGTATGGTATTGTGCAGCTGTATATGGTGCTGTACTGTAGTGTATGGTATTGTGCAGCTGTATATGGTGCTGTACTGTAGTGTATGGTATTGTGCAGCTGTATATGGTGCTGTACTGTAGTGTATGGTATTGTGCAGCTGTATATGGTGCTGTACTGTAGTGTATGGTATTGTGCAGCTGTATATGGTGCTGTACTGTAGTGTATGGTATTGTGTATAGCTGTATATGGTGCTGTACTGTAGTGTATGGTATTGTGCAGCTGTATATGGTGCTGTACTGTAGTGTATGGTATTGTGCACTGTATATGGTGCTGTACTGTAGTGTATATGGTGCTGTACTGTAGTGGTATGGTATTGTGCTGTACTGTAGTGTATGGTATTGTATAGCTGTATATGGTGCTGTACTGTAGTGTATGGTGTATATGGTGCTGTACTGTATGGTATTGTGCAGCTGTATATGGTGCTGTACTGTAGTGTATGGTATTGTGCAGCTGTATATGGTGCTGTACTGTAGTGTATGGTATTGTTGTGTATAGCTGTATATGGTGCTGTACTGTATTGTATGGTATTGTACAGCTGTATATGGTGCTGTACTGTAGTGTATGGTATTGTGCAGCTGTATATGGTGCTGTACTGTAGTGTATGGTATTGCAGCTGTATATGGTGCTGTACTGTAGTGTATGGTAGCTGTATATGGTGCTGTACTGTAGTGTATGGTATTGTGCAGCTGTATATGGTGCTGTACTGTAGTGTATGGTATTGTGCAGCTGTATATGGTGCTGTACTGTAGTGTATGGTATTGTATAGCTGTATATGGTGCTGTACTGTAGTGTATGGTATGCTGTATTGCTGTACTGTAGTGTATGGTATTGTGGTTTTGTATAGCTGTATATGGTGCTGTACTGTAGTGTATGGTATTGTGCAGCTGTATATGGTGCTGTACTGTAGTGTATGGTATTGTATGCTGTACTGTAGTGTATGGTATTGTAGCTGTATATGGTGCTGTACTGTAGTGTATGGTATTGTGCAGCTGTATATGGTGCTGTACTGTAGTGTATGGTATTGTGCTGTATATGGTGCTGTACTGTAGTGTATGGTATTGTGCAGCTGTATATGGTGCTGTACTGTAGTGTACGGTATTGTATGGTATTGTATGTATGGTATTGTATTGTGCAGCTGTATATGGTGCTGTACTGTAGTGTATGGTATTGTACAGCTGTATATGGTGCTGTACTGTAGTGTATGGTATTGTGCAGCTGTATATGGTGCTGTACTGTAGTGTATTGTATGGTATTGTATAGCTGTATATGGTGCTGTACTGTAGTGTATGGTATTGTGCAGCTGTATATGGTGCTGTACTGTAGTGTATGGTATTGTGCAGCTGTATATGGTGCTGTACTGTAGTGTATGGTATTGTATAGCTGTATATGGTGCTGTACTGTAGTGTATGGTATTGTGCAGCTGTATATGGTGCTGTACTGTAGTGTATGGTATTGTGCAGCTGTATATGGTGCTGTACTGTAGTGTATGGTATTGTGCAGCTGTATATGGTGCTGTACTGTAGTGTATGGTATTGTGCAGCTGTATATGGTGCTGTACTGTAGTGTATGGTATTGTGCAGCTGTATATGGTGCTGTACTGTAGTGTATGGTATTGTGCAGCTGTATATGGTGCTGTACTGTAGTGTATGGTATTGTGCAGCTGTATATGGTGCTGTACTGTAGTGTATGGTATTGTGCAGCTGTATATGGTGCTGTACTGTAGTGTATGGTATTGTGCAGCTGTATATGGTGCTGTACTGTAGTGTATGGTATTGTGCAGCTGTATATGGTGCTGTACTGTAGTGTATGGTATTGTAGCAGTACTGTAGTGTATGGTATTGTGCAGCTGTATGGTGCTATATGGTGCTGTACTGTAGTGTATGGTATTGTATAGCTGTATATGGTGCTGTACTGTAGTGTATGGTATTGTATAGCTGTATATGGTGCTGTACTGTAGTGTATGGTATTGTGCAGCTGTATATGGTGCTGTACTGTAGTGTATGGTATTGTGCAGCTGTATATGGTGCTGTACTGTAGTGTATGGTATTGTGCAGCTGTATATGGTGCTGTACTGTAGTGTATGGTATTGTGCAGCTGTATATGGTGCTGTACTGTAGTGTATGGTATTGTGCAGCTGTATATGGTGCTGTACTGTAGTGTATGGTATTGTGCAGCTGTATATGGTGCTGTACTGTAGTGTATGGTATTGTGCAGCTGTATATGGTGCTGTACTGTAGTGTATGGTATTGTGCAGCTGTATATGGTGCTGTACTGTAGTGGATGGTATTGTATAGCTGTATATGGTGCTGTACTGTAGTGTATGGTATTGCACAGTTGTATATGGTGCTGTACTGTAGTGTATGGTATTGTGCAGCTGTATATGGTGCTGTACTGTAGTGTATGGTATTGTGCAGCTGTATATGGTGCTGTACTGTAGTGTATGGTATTGTGCAGCTGTATATGGTGCTGTACTGTAGTGTATGGTATTGTGCAGCTGTATATGGTGCTGTACTGTAGTGTATGGTATTGTGCAGCTGTATATGGTGCTGTACTGTAGTGTATGGTATTGTGCAGCTGTATATGGTGCTGTACTGTAGTGTATGGTACTGTAGTGTATGGTATTGTATAGCTGTATATGGTGCTGTACTGTAGTGTATGGTATTGTGCAGCTGTATATGGTGCTGTACTGTAGTGTATGGTATTGTGCAGCTGTATATGGTGCTGTACTGTAGTGTATGGTATTGTGCAGCTGTATATGGTGCTGTACTGTAGTGTATGGTATTGTGCAGCTGTATATGGTGCTGTACTGTAGTGTATGGTATTGTGCAGCTGTATATGGTGCTGTACTGTAGTGTATGGTATTGTGCAGCTGTATATGGTGCTGTACTGTAGTGTATGGTATTGTGCAGCTGTATATGGTGCTGTACTGTAGTGTATGGTATTGTGCAGCTGTATATGGTGCTGTACTGTAGTGTATGGTATTGTACAGCTGTATATGGTGCTGTACTGTAGTGTATGGTATTGTGCAGCTGTATATGGTGCTGTACTGTAGTGTATGGTATTGTATGGTAGTGTATGGTGCAGCTGTATATGGTGCTGTACTGTAGTGTATGGTATTGTGCAGCTGTATATGGTGCTGTACTGTAGTGTATGGTATTGTGCAGCTGTATATGGTGCTGTACTGTAGCTGTATATGGTGTACTGTAGTGTATGGTATTGTGCAGCTGTATATGGTGCTGTACTGTAGTGTATGGTATTGTGCAGCTGTATATGGTGCTGTACTGTAGTGTATGGTATTGTGCAGCTGTATATGGTGCTGTACTGTAGTGTATGGTATTGTGCAGCTGTATATGGTGCTGTACTGTAGTGTATGGTATTGTGCAGCTGTATATGGTGCTGTACTGTAGTGTATGGTATTGTGCAGCTGTATATGGTGCTGTACTGTAGTGTATGGTATTGTGCAGCTGTATATGGTGCTGTACTGTAGTGTATGGTATTGCACAGATGTATATGGTGCTGTACTGTAGTGTATGGTATTGTGCAGCTGTATATGGTGCTGTACTGTAGTGTATGGTATTGTGCAGCTGTATATGGTGCTGTACTGTAGTGTATGGTATTGTGCAGCTGTATATGGTGCTGTACTGTAGTGTATGGTATTGTGCAGCTGTATATGGTGCTGTACTGTAGTGTATGGTATTGTGCAGCTGTATATGGTGCTGTACTGTAGTGTATGGTATTGTGCAGCTGTATATGGTGCTGTACTGTAGTGTATGGTATTGTGCAGCTGTATATGGTGCTGTACTGTAGTGTATGGTATTGTGCAGCTGTATATGGTGCTGTACTGTAGTGTATGGTATTGTGCAGCTGTATATGGTGCTGTACTGTAGTGTATGGTATTGTGCAGCTGTATATGGTGCTGTACTGTAGTGTATGGTATTGTATAGCTGTATATGGTGCTGTACTGTAGTGTATGGTATTGTGCAGCTGTATATGGTGCTGTACTGTAGTGTATGGTATTGTGCAGCTGTATATGGTGCTGTACTGTAGTGTATGGTATTGTGCAGCTGTATATGGTGCTGTACTGTAGTGTATGGTGTGCATGTATATGGTGCTGTACTGTAGTGTATGGTATTGTGCAGCTGTATATGGTGCTGTACTGTAGTGTATGGTACTGTATATGGTGCTGTACTGTAGTGTGGTGTATTGTGCAGCTGTATATGGTGCTGTACTGTAGTGTATGGTATTGTGCAGCTGTATATGGTGCTGTACTGTAGTGTATGGTATTGTGCAGCTGTATATGGTGCTGTACTGTAGTGTATGGTATTGTGCAGCTGTATATGGTGCTGTACTGTAGTGTATGGTATTGTGCAGCTGTATATGGTGCTGTACTGTAGTGTATGGTATTGTGCAGCTGTATATGGTGCTGTACTGTAGTGTATGGTATTGTGCAGCTGTATATGGTGCTGTACTGTAGTGTATGGTATTGTGCAGCTGTATATGGTGCTGTACTGTAGTGTATGGTATTGTGCAGCTGTATATGGTGCTGTACTGTAGTGTATGGTATTGTGCAGCTGTATATGGTGCTGTACTGTAGTGTATGGTATTGCTGTATATGGTGCTGTACTGTAGTGTAGTGCAGCTGTATATGGTGCTGTACTGTAGTGTATGGTATTGTGCAGCTGTATATGGTGCTGTACTGTAGTGTATGGTATTGTAGCTGTATATGGTGCTGTACTGTAGTGTATGGTATTGTGCAGCTGTATATGGTGCTGTACTGTAGTGTATGGTATTGTATGTATATGGTTGTACTGTAGTATGTATATGGTGCTGTACTGTAGTGTATGGTATTGTACAGCTGTATATGGTGCTGTACTGTAGTGTATGGTATTGTGCAGCTGTATATGGTGCTGTACTGTAGTGTATGGTATTGTATGGTATTGTATAGCTGTATATGGTGCTGTACTGTAGTGTATGGTATTGTGCAGCTGTATATGGTGCTGTACTGTAGTGTATGGTATTGTGCAGCTGTATATGGTGCTGTACTGTAGTGTATGGTATTGTATATGGTGCTGTACTGTAGTGTATGGTATTGTGCAGCTGTATATGGTGCTGTACTGTAGTGTATGGTATTGTGCAGCTGTATATGGTGCTGTACTGTAGTGTATGGTATTGTGCAGCTGTATATGGTGCTGTACTGTAGTGTATGGTATTGTGCGGCTGTATATGGTGCTGTACTGTAGTGTATGGTATTGTATAGCTGTATATGGTGCTGTACTGTAGTGTATGTATTGTATTGTATAGCTGTATATGGTGCTGTACTGTAGTGTATGGTATGTATAGCTGTTGTATAGCTGTATGGTGCTGTACTGTAGTGTATGGTATTGTGCAGCTGTATATGGTGCTGTACTGTAGTGTATGGTATTGTACAGCTGTATATGGTGCTGTACTGTAGTGTATGGTATTGTGCAGCTGTATATGGTGCTGTACTGCACAGAGCTGTATATGGTGCTGTACTGTAGTGTATGTATTGTATGCTGTATGGTGCTGTACTGTAGTGTATGGTATTGTGCAGCTGTATATGGTGCTGTACTGTAGTGTATGGTATTGTGCAGCTGTATATGGTGCTGTACTGTAGTGTATGGTATGGTATTGTATAGCTGTATGTGCACAGCTGTATATGGTGCTGTACTGTAGTGTATGGTATTGTGCAGCTGTATATGGTGCTGTACTGTAGTGTATGGTATTGTGCAGCTGTATATGGTGCTGTACTGTAGTGTATGGTATTGTGCAGCTGTATATGGTGCTGTACTGTAGTGTATGGTATTGTGCAGCTGTATATGGTGCTGTACTGTAGTGTATGGTATTGTGCAGCTGTATATGGTGCTGTACTGTAGTGTATGGTATTGTGCAGCTGTATATGGTGCTGTACTGTAGTGGTATGGTATTGCTGCAGCTGTATATGGTGCTGTACTGTAGTGTATGGTATTGTGCAGCTGTATATGGTGCTGTACTGTAGTGTATGGTATTGTGCAGCTGTATATGGTGCTGTACTGTAGTGTATGGTATTGCACAGCTGTATATGGTGCTGTACTGTAGTGTATGGTATTGTGCAGCTGTATATGGTGCTGTACTGTAGTGTATGGTATTGTGCAGCTGTATATGGTGCTGTACTGTAGTGTATGGTATTGTGCAGCTGTATATGGTGCTGTACTGTAGTGTATGGTATTGTGCAGCTGTATATGGTGCTGTACTGTAGTGTATGGTATTGTGCAGCTGTATATGGTGCTGTACTGTAGTGTATGGTATTGTGCAGCTGTATATGGTGCTGTACTGTAGTGTATGGTATTGTGCAGCTGTATATGGTGCTGTACTGTAGTGTATGGTATTGTGCAGCTGTATATGGTGCTGTACTGTAGTGTATGGTATTGTGCAGCTGTATATGGTGCTGTACTGTAGTGTATGGTATTGTGCAGCTGTATATGGTGCTGTACTGTAGTGTATGTACTGTAGTGTATTGTGCAGCTGTATATGGTGCTGTACTGTAGTGTATGGTATTGTGCAGCTGTATATGGTGCTGTACTGTAGTGTATGGTATTGTGCAGCTGTATATGGTGCTGTACTGTAGTGTATGGTATTGTATAGCTGTATATGGTGCTGTACTGTAGTGTATGGTATTGCACAGATGTATATGGTGCTGTACTGTAGTGTATGGTATTGTGCAGCTGTATATGGTGCTGTACTGTAGTGTATGGTATTGTGCAGCTGTATATGGTGCTGTACTGTAGTGTATGGTATTGTGCAGCTGTATATGGTGCTGTACTGTAGTGTATGGTATTGCACAGCTGTATATGGTGCTGTACTGTAGTGTATGGTACTGTGCAGCTGTATATGGTGCTGTACTGTAGTGTATGGTAATGTATGGTATTGTATAGCTGTATATGGTGCTGTACTGTAGTGTATGGTATTGTATAGCTGTATATGGTGCTGTACTGTAGTGTATGGTATTGTGCAGCTGTATATGGTGCTGTACCCGAGGGCAGGCTGATCCGGTTGTTCCCGTCCCTCAGTTCAAGCCGGCTGCGGCGGAACTTGCCCTTGCGGCTCTCCACACGAGGCTCCTCCTGGTACAGCTGGTGGATGATGATGTTCAGCTCCCTCTCCAGGATATCAATCTCTCTCTCAGCCAGCTCCTGCTCGCGCCTCCTCCTGGTTCTTCTGCTGCAGTGCTGCTCGGCTCAGCTCCTCCTCCCAGGAATGCAGCTCCTGTGGAAGGAGGGCAGAATCCATTATCGATCGGCAGGGATTTTTTTTTGACAGCCTCCATTTAACATTCATTGACAAATTATTCACCCTGATGAATGGGAGCCTCTCATAGCCTGGTACCCAGAAGCAAAGGATTTCCTTAAAGCTCTGAATTTGTTTTGTTATAAGAGATTAGAATTAAATATAATCAAGAGCTGTCATAGTTTTATCAATGCATATATTATAGCACAATGTATAATAATATTCACATGCATGTTTTTGTGCGAGATGTAGAATTCGCCCTTGTGTTGAAATTATCTACCCCATAAAATCTAGACTGATTGTTAATTCTGTATTCTTTATTTTGCTCTTATTTTAATTTTTTTCTACTGATTTTATTGTACTTTACAATTGCTCTTATCTGTAAATGTGATATTCTGTAATGTGATACTTTATAATGTACTTTGTACTGTGATATTTTGTAACACTTGTAAGTCGTCCTGGATAAGGGAGTCTGCTAAGAAATAAATAATAATAATAATAATAATAATAATAATAATAATAATAATAATAATAATAATATTTATTATTATTATTATTAATACAAAGCCCTGTAAACAAGCCTGAAATAATGACAATATTGGAGGCATTAAGGACAGTATTCATTTCCACGATTCTTTTTTACTGCACATGTGAAACCAGCACAGCTGGTAAAGTTCATGAAATTATTTCATTAGCTTTAACCCCTTTGAGGTCAAACATACGTTACTGATTGTGGGGAAGTGAGGCGGGGAAGGACATCAGTGTTGCACAGGCTTTAGTGTACAATGCCTCACCCAGCGGTGTCGGTGCACAGCGCAACACTAATATGGTTCCCCATCTTACTTCCCCACAATCAGGAGACTTTTCAGAAACCATTTTGGAATAGCTAGTAAGCAAATAATGATCAAATCAGAAAAACCGTCATGAGGAGCCCTCCATCACTTTTTAATAAATGACTGCAACATTGAACTGCATTCAGAGAATGAAGAAATGTTGAATATGAAATATATTGGCCTCCACTGCACACTTCTTACAGTGTAAACAGACAGATTAGGCTTCCATATTTATGACAACAGACACATTTTTGCTAAACATGTATTTCTTTTAAAAATGGACATTTGAGCTAATGGAAGTATAAACCAGTAAGATATATGGAATGGTTTCGTCAGCTACAATTACCTTAATACTTGGCTAACGTTTAAACTTTATTTCCACAGAAATAAGAAGAACAGAGAAGAACAGAGAATGAGAAGAACAGAGAATGCCCCGGGTGACAGAGCCCAGCCTCTGTATTTGGCTCTCCTTGGCTCGCAGCTGCTCAAAAATCTTCTCCACCTCCAGCTTCCAGTCGTCCTGCAGGGAACAGAAGGGCTTGCAGGGCATCTCGAAGAAGCCAGACTGCTCGATGGCAGTCAGCTGGTCTAGGATACTGGTGAAGGAGGTCCGGGCATGGGGGTCTGCATTCCAGCAGTCTGAATGAAACAAAGCCACAGGAACTTCCAGAGCAAGCAAAATCATTCCTCTAAATCAGTGGTTCTTAACCTGGGGTGCAAGATGCCCTTTCTGGGGGTGCGAGACATGTCAGATTTTGTTAGAAGGTAAATCATCGAAAACACAAATTAAGCACAGGCAGATAAGTACAACTACTCTGTTTCATCAAAACTGTGTATTTATTAACATGATACATTTAACAATTACTGTAATATACAAACAACATTATTTTTTCAAGTTTTTAAGCTTATTGTAGTGAAAATACAGTGTACCGCCACATTGCAGGGTTTTTCTTGAAAGCATGCGCAGATGTGGCAGCGGCGTGCCTTTGTTTGAATTCAGTTGGCCGCTAACTGTAGCGTGTTGCTTACAGTTTACTTCAACAGCAAAACTGATTTGACTCCCAGTAATGAGTAATTTCATTTTTTCATTTCAGTAACCCTTGCCATGTCGAAGAAACGCAAATGGAACAACGACTATGTTCGTTACCTGTTTCACTTGTAAGACAGAGAAGGATGGAACTCAACGACCTCAATGTGTACTGTGCAGCTCGTTATTTTCAAATGGTAATCTCAAACTGTGACAGAAATACAATGAGTTCTGGTGATAAATCTTCTTCCCGACCTGTGAGGGCGCTAAAGAACGGGAGGAGAAGTATCTGGAAGGGCTGGCCTGACAGTTCGTTTCCAGGACCGGGAAGTCTCAGCCTGGAAAGAAGCGAGACTCTGTTGTAAGACCGTACTAACCTGAAAGGTAAACGAGGGGCAGGTGCAAGCAATAAGGCAGCTGCAACCGTTTACCTAGATGTCGTGCGGGATTACATATAGGGGCCAGGGTAACGCTGATCTTTTCCTTCGTTTGGGTTAAACGGTGGGAGAGAGAAGGACTGAGAGAGGAGCTCTCAGAGTTTAGAAACCCCATATATGTGTTGTGGGTTAGTTCTGTCTATCGGTAATTGTCTGTTCTTTGTCGCACCGATAGACAGTTAAAGCACACCTCCGGAGCTGTAGCAAGGAAAGCACTGTCCAGAGCACCACCGCACTGAGCACCTGCACGTTTGCATTCACCCAGGACTGGTGACCCTGCCATTGTTTTTGTTCAGGACTGTGCCGTGTTTTTCGTCATCCCTGTGCTTTACATATTGTTGTGTATTCCCGGGGATTTATTATTTGACGGTCACCAGACTTGGAAAAAGGAATAATAAACACGTATTCACCGAATCACAGTTGTCTGCTTATCACTCCTGCACCGCATCACCGCTACACCTGTTCCCCTTACCAGCCACTTTGCCACACAAACCATCAAAGCTGTCTGAACATTTCAACAAACAGCATGGTGATGCAGCTACTGGACATGACCTTGACACCCTGAAGTCTACGAGGGCATGATTTGATCGTAGCGGAACCTCGAGGACGTTTGGGTTTGTGTCACTTGAGAAACCCTTGTTACAAGCATCTTATCAAGTTGCATATTTTTGTGCCAAGGAAAAGAAGCCTCATACAATAGCTGAGGAAGTAGTGAATTGGAAATGGCAAAAATAGTATTGGGACAAAAGAAGCTTCAGCAGGTTCCCTTGTCAAATGACGAGATCTGTTCTAGAATTCATGAGATGAGCCAGGATATCTTGCAGCAAGTTATAGAAGATATCAAAGCTAGTCCTCTTAAAGTGGGTATTCAGCTTGATGAGTCAACTAACATTGATGGCTGCAGTCAGTTGTTGGTGTTTGTGTGGTACGTAAAGGAGAAAGAAATCTTAGAAGAATTTTTGTTCTGTGAACCATTGCAATTAACTACGAAAGGAATCGATGTGTTCAATCTCGTCAAAGGCTTCTTTTTGAAAATTCAGGATTTGTTGCCTATGTAAAGAAAGAAGTACCTCATATCATGATCACACATTGTATGTTGCACCGTCAGGCACTTGCACTACCGGTGAGCGCAGTAAACTTCATCAGAGGACCTGCTCTAAATCACTACCTCTTATGTACTTTTTGCGAAGAAATTGGTGCCGAGCACACTGTCCTTCTTTTCCATACAGATGTGAGGTGGCTTTCCCGTGGCCAGATGTTTACTCGTATTTTTTAAATGCACAAAGAAATAAGTCAGTTTCTTTGTAACCAAAGCAGTAATTTAGTTGATGACTTCGTAAATAGAGAGTTTATCCTTTGCCTAACATACATGGCAGATGTATTCACACACTTAAATGAACTCAACACATCTATGCAAGGAACTGGGATGAACACGGTAACGGCCAGAGAGAAGTTATCTGCTTTTATTCAGAAACTTCCAGTTTGGATAAAGCATGTTGAGAAAAGAAATTTCACTAACTTTCCTTTTCTTGAAGAAACAGTTGTTTCAGAAAATGAAGGAATGACCATCACAACTGAAGTGACAAAGCATTTGCAACAGCTGAGCGACTCTTTCCAAGGATATTTTTCCACTGGAGATCTTGATGTGGCAAAGAAATAGATACTGGATCCATTTATTTTTAACCTGGATTCCATCAATGATAGTGATTTGATGAAAGATGATCTCATTGAATTACGAGCCAATGGCCGAATTCGAATGGAGTTTGAGACAATGAAGCTTGAGAATTTCTGGTGTGCTCAACTAGCACCGTTTCCACAACTGGCGAAGACAGCGCTGGAGATCCATGTGCCATTTACGACTAAATACTTGTGTGAGATAGGATTTTCATCATTCTTACACATCAAAACAAAGGCCAGAAACCGCTTAAATGCGAGTGATGACATGCGTTCACCATCAGCAGAGCTGGGACGAGTGGGGCTTTCTTACAAAATAAAAATAAAAAAAAGATTTGAATTAGTTGGAAAACAAAAGTCTCTCAGGAGAAACCCTGTACATCAAAATGACCTGAGAAAGAAGAGAACACACATTTATAAATGCTGCTCTGCTGACACTGTCATTTTTATCACTGAATACATTTCAAGCCGTGTTTGTCTGAATATTCAAATGTATGTCTCAGAACCAACTCACATGTAAAGTAAGTGTTGCAGTACAAAACTGAAATATTCCGACATATAAACGAAGTGAAATATATTATACCGATATATCATACATGTTTACAACCTGCAGTGTCAAATATTATATCACTATTGACCATCTGTTTTGCATTATTTTGAGATAATGCACTTGCGTCAGTGGTTCATTGTATTTTGTCCGTGTAATTCCTTGAGCTATTATTTAAAATGTGAACTTTCGGTATTATAAATTAGATGTACTTTTAAAACATCAAAACACATCTCAAAATAATGCAAAATTCAGCATTACATACACGTGCTTAATACTTTAGAGGTAAGTCAACATTTACACGCAGCAGCTGAAGATTCAATTACTTCTGGATTGGCTAGAAAGTGTGAGTAGTGAAATATAGAAATATTTTGGTGTTGAGGTGGCTGAATAGTAAAACCATATAACAAAACCTTGTTTTTCTCCATGGATATTGTGAAGCAAAGCACCATTAAGTTAAAGCAATGTATTGCTTTTCATATGTAAATATCTGTTACCTTCTGTATATGTATATATGTTTGATGTTGCAATTGTGTTATTGTATTTCTGTGTTCTGGAAGACTTCGATAGTATCGATATTGAAATACACGCATGATATCGAGATATAATTTTCATATCATCACTCACCACTAGTAAAAAGACTCCTTTTGCATAGCAGTTTCACCCATTACAGGTTTAAATACAAGATGATTAGGCACAGTGTATAGGTAACAAGCTCAGGTGTGTCTTATTAAACTTATAGCAAAACCAGGACTGGATCAAACTACTAATCAATGGGAGTCTTATTTCCATCCATGTTTTTCTCAGCCCCTGTGAAGTGATATTAGAAAGGTTAGACTGCACTAATGTGATCACACAGGGGCACGATTCCTCCAAAGAGCTTTGAAATCTATTGCTGTTATAATAGGCCAGATTTGGACAAAATCTATTAACAAAAGCCAGCCTGTGCAAGTGGCACAAGAGAGGGCTCTCTTACCCTCCATGAGCCTGGCGAAGGGCTCTGGGCAGGTGGAGGGGATGGGCAGAGCCAGCTTGTTCATGGCCACGCCATACGCCACGGCCAGTCCATCGATTCCACGGAAGGGCACTTCACCGGTGAGCAGCTCCCACAGCAGCACTCCGTAACTGGGAGAGGGGAGGAGGGAGAGGGGGGGTTGGAACCATCAAATCATATTGCATTCACCACTGCTCTTACGTAGAGATGATACTGGTGCTTCCCTGTATCTCAAGATGCTGCTAAGGAAAGCCCTGCCCTTGCCAAGTTTATTCACAATTAAAATCAGCAGTTCTCTAGATGAGTGGTCCTCAAATCCACAAGCCTGCTGCAGCAGCTAACATAAGCTGGAACACTACAGGAGAACTAAAGTCATGACAATCTCTGTAGCTGCCATGAGATAAATCAGCATTTTGTTTTACATTGCGCAATAACATGTTTGTTTAATGTTACAAAAGAACAATGATCATGCCCTCGACCTTTTGAGAAATACACAAATGTCCCTGTGTCCAAAAGTCTCTGAGGAGCACTGACTGCTGGCACTATAACTGTGGAGGCCTGCCATTCATTTAGCACACACACACACACACAGACCTGATTCATTTATCACACACACACAGACCTGATTCATTTAGCACACACACACACACACACACACACACAGGGAGATAATGCATTAGATGTTATTAAATATCACCCCTCAACTGGAGAGATCCAGAGACGAGTGGAAGGAAACGGCACACGGACGCATTCCAGAACATGCTTTTCAAAAAACAAGTTTAGATGTTAATGCTTTGCTGTATTGGAGAGCACAGTACAGTCACTCACATTCCAAGGCCAGTAATACAGTTACTGATAAATCCTGCTATTACAGTTTTTTTGTGAACATTGCTGGACAACACTGATAATAGAGCTTAATTAAGAAAATCATAAAATGCACCACATATTTAGACAATAACTCAAAATGTATGGTGTCTATACCCCAGAAACCTTGAAGTCACATGACCTCAATATGGCAGCCAAATTAGGTCACAGGCAGTGGTGTAGTCAAGCCCATTCCGGAAACGAAGAGAGAAAGGAGGAAAATGTGAACAGATGGGACAAATAAGGAGGGAGGAGTGTGAGACAGAAAAGGAAAGATTTGTTAATGAAGCCAGACTGCAATACAATTGAAGCCCCGAGTGAAAGTGACTGTAACATGACTGTAATGTTAAGCAAGAGACACAGAGACATGGGAGCCTGAAACACTTTTACAGCTTTGCTACACAAGCACAGAAACAACTAGACGATTCTCTTCAAAATGCTATTCAGAAAACAACATTGAAATTCCGGTGTAACTAGGGATATAACTAATTGCTGTGTAATCAATGAATCAGGATACTGTCTGTACACGACATACTGTATAGTAAAAGATGTTTGCATCATCTGTATTGTTATACCAAGACCAAAAGCACAACATGGCATAGTGTAGTTCACCAAATGATTCTTGAATTAAGGTGTGTGTTTATGGTTGGTATGAACATGGCTTTTAACAAAACAGTACATTACCAAAAAATTGGTTGATCTTATTTTGCATCATCAGGATCATCCTGTGTATTGTGAAACATATCACATCATAACCATGGGGACGTCTTGTATCGTTACAGTCCTAGTCTTAATAAAAAAGTATTTTCCCTTACCAGACCTGAAACAAAGCCCAGCAAAAACAACTCTCCACTTTCGCATGGCATCTCTATCGCCCCCTGCATTGCCTCATAACACTGCAATCTGCCTTGGTGATCCAGTAGAATTCAGAAATCACAATGCTAAAGTTCCCTGGTCCATTATCTCACTATAGTCACAAACCCCAAAAAACTCAAAATCAGTGAAACTGGCAGCAATTAAACTGGGAGCCCACAGTGTGTAACCACTGCGACAGAAGACAGCATGAATCCAGGGACATTGGAGAGAAACAGTCTCCCCAGCTTGCAGGAACAGTAGGAGGCTTCTTGATGAAACTGCACATCTTTACAGAAATCTCTGAACAATAAAAGCCATGTGAGTAAGATAAGCTCAACTGTACCACTGACATGTACACAGCTTAAAAGAAGGTGCAGTGAAAAAGGAGCATTCCTAATGGACACCACCCAGAACCTTACTGAGAGAATCATAGAATACAGTTGTGTACCACGTATGAAGACAATATGTACGGAAACAGAAATGTAAAACTGACTCCCAATAGGCCTTCTTAGGTCACAGGTCAAAGTGAAGGATGCCGTTAGATTTTTTCCATAACACTGAATATAATACATTTCTATTTGAAGTGGTTATGAGATATTAGCAGTAGTCAGTGTGGCAGCAGGTTTGCAAATCCCCTCACAGGGACGTTTATGCGATATTGTATAGTGGCCTGCATATTATGAGAAGCATTATATTGTGACGCTTATTATGGCTAAGTATTATTTTATGACTGTACACCCCAATCTACAACAAGATCTGTGCCTCTTAACATCCTAGTATAGTTGCTGTTTTAATAAGTTTTACAGTATACTACATCAAACTACCCCTCGGATGCTGCAAGATAAACACTGTGCTGGTGGAACATAACCATGGAAAAGCCAGCTCCTGTTACTGTACAGCCTGCCCTATATTTGAGTGTGCAGCCCGCTGGAGTCATGCTGTGCACCCTACCTCCTCAGGCAGCTGCAGAAGCTGAATATCAATGCCAGCTCTGATCCTGGATTCAAAAGAGATCCATGCAGAGGTACGGCTGTGTACAAAATCATACATTTCGGGAGGCTTTGTCATGTAAATCAACACAACCTGGCAAGCTAGAGTTTAAAAATACTTGCTCTAACCCCTAGATCACACTGCCTCCCTCCTTCCAAGTCCCCTAGCTCTAACCACTAGGACACACTGCCTCTCTCCCTCCCAGTAACTCAGCTCTAACCACTACACCACATTGCCTCTCTCCCTCTCAGTCCCTCAGCTCTAACCACTAGACCATTGTCTCCCTCCCTCCTAGTCTCTCAGCTCTAACCGCTAGGACACACTGCCTCTCTCCCTCCCAGTAACTCAGCTCTAACCACTAGACACACTGCCTCCCTCCCTCCCAGTCCCTCAGCTCTAACTCCTAGACCACACTGCCTCCCTCCCTCTCCCCCAGTCTCTCATCTCTAACCCCTAGACCACACTGGCTCCCTCCCTCCCTCCGTCTCTCATCTCTAACCACTAAACCACACTGCCTCCCTCCCTCCCAGTCACTCAGCTCTAACCACTAGACCACACTGCCTCCCTCCCTCCCTCCCAGTCTCTCAGCTCTAACCACTAGACCATACTGCCTCACTCCCTCCCAGTCCCTCAGCTCTAACCACTAGACTACACTAACTCCCTCCCTCCCAGTCCCTCAGCTCTAACCACTAGACCTTTGCCTCCCTCCCAGTCCCTCAGCTCTAACCATTAGATCACATCACACTCTCCCAATCCTACAGTTCAGACCACTTGGCCGTTGCCTCCTTCTCCGTCTCTCAGCTCTAATAATTAGGCCACATGCATGATATAGTCTGATATACATGAAACTGTTCTGGACTGATGTAGGTTTCTTTAACAGCATCAGAGAGTTTCACAGACATGAAATTTCACTGTATTTATAGAAAATGACCATGAGGGCGGTACAAACGAGAAGTGTAACCCAGCCCAGGTGATGTAAGCAGGGAAGACGAACTAACTGCTAGGCAACACCCAGTTTAGGTTCACTGCCAGTGCAGGTTCACTACTCAAGTGCAGGATAAATCCTCTCTAATAGGCTTGGGGCTTTAGGAGATCCAACAGGGCCAGCCCTACCAGCAGCATTAGCAGCCCCTCCCCCTGCACTGCACAGTGTAATGCAGGGATATACAACAAGCTGAACCTTCACAGTGCAATGCAGGGATACACAACAAGCTGAACCTGCACAGTGCAATGCAACATCTGCTCCCAAGCCTCTTAATTAGATGACAAGTTGTTTATTTCTGGTAACTTAATTAGGTGTGTTTTTACTATGCAAAAATGACACGCTAATGACGTTTAGAATCTGTTCTTCACTTTGAAATACAAAATCGCTGTAAACAAAAACACTTATGTGGAAGCTGTCTTAGGTCACAAGTCAAAGTGAAGTGTACCTATAGATTCCTTAACAGATTCCTTCCACGGTGTGAATATCAAGTCTGAAATCATCTCCGATGGTGTATGAGGCATTAACACTATTAGAAACTTCAGAACTGTCATCCACCAATCAGGAAACTCCATTGCAGGACACTACCACACAGAAGAATGTACGCCATTAAAAACAGTAAAGGGTTTACCAGTCTCTTGCAATCAAACCCTGCTCACCAGGGCTGCAATCAGACCCTGCTCACCAAGGCTGCAATCAAACCCTGCTCACCAGGGCTGCAATCAAACCCTGCTCATCAGGGCTGCAATCAAACCCTGCTCACCAGGGCTGCAATCAAACCCTGCTCACTGGGGCTGCAATCAAACCCTGCTCATCAGAGCTGCAATCAAACCCTGCTCATCAGGGCTGCAATCAAACCCTGCTCATCAGGGCTGCAATCAAACCCTCCTCACCAGGGCATGCCTTGATAGCTGACCTTGTCTGTAAGACAGCACCCTCGCCAATGGCTCATGCTGCCTAACATGGTCAACTATGGCAATGCCCTCTGTTGCTTAAGCAGAACAGAAAATAGGAGGCACTTTTTTACACAGAGAATTGTGAGGGTCTGGAATCAACTCCCCAGTAATGTTGTTGAAGCTGACACCCTGGGATCCTTCAAGAAGCTGCTTGATGAGATTTTGGGATCAATAAGCTACTAACAACCAAACGAGCAAGATGGGCCGAATGGCCTCCTCTCGTTTGTAAACTTTTTTATGTTCTTAAGTTCTTATATATTGGGTGAGGGAGGCGGGCACATACTATTGCTGGACTTGTGTATGGTCTCGGTGTATGATGGGCACTATGGCCTGGCAGTGCAGGTAGTGCATGCCCCTGGCAATCTGCACGGCCCAGTCCACCAGTGTGTGTGGGGGGGATCCTCTTGCCAGACAACGCGCGGTTCAGCGAGCCACCGTGGGCAAACTCTATAACCCCGCCAAAACACCCGGTATACCTTCCCAAACCCACCCACCCCAATGATCTCCTCCAGGGCCAGCTCGGCAAAGTCAATCTCCAGCACTGCTGGGAGAGGGGGAGAGGGAGAGGGAGAGGTGAGAGAGAGGAAGGGAGATGGAGAGGAATGGGAAAGAGAGGAAGACAGAAAGAGAATCGGAGAAGGGAGAGACAGTTATTGTTATAGTCCATTCAACATGATCCACCTGTGAAGGTACACAACCAGAAGGCAGTAAAATGTAATTTTATTCGTGCTTTTTAAAAATTATCACTATCACTCTCTCTCCACTTAACAGAGACCTAGCCTACCATTGACTATTACTATCATTAGCTACTTTATCGTTGGTTTCATAGTGTTTTGAGAAATAAATAGATTTTTGTTTTGTGGTGCACAGGTTTGCCAGTCTTGTGAGCACTCCTTTTACCCATGTCTTGTTTTGTTTTTAATAAGGCGGTCTCTGTTGAAGGGTATGTTGAAATGGGCGTGTTCTGTGGTTCCAACACTGAACTAGAATCATTTCTCTCTGTATTAGTATCCTCCTGGCATTCTATGTACCTGTAGATTGTTAGATTAGTGTTTTAAGAAATTTCTGATTCCAAAATCGTTTGGTGGCCTTTCAGCTGTGCTGGTCCCATCGTCTTCATACTGTTGAAAAGTCATGTGGTTTCATTTGGTTTCTTTGCCTTCCTGTCTCCTAATCCTTCTATCAAACACAGTGAAGCAGCCCTGTTTAGCCTGTTTCAATGCAATTACCCAAGGGTTTGGGTAACTCTTGATCTGTTTAGTCTGTTTCAATGCACTCACCCAAGGACTTGGGTAGCTTGTGGGTTAAGCTCTGTTTAGGGAGCTAGGATTTGGATGGTTATCACCACAGAAACATATAGTCCTCATTAAAGGGGTATTAGTTAATAAAAACATTTCATAAACCCTTTAATTCCATTCACTATATAGGTCCCACATGTTTTAAAGCGAGATATGTGGAACTTTACTAAATTAAAGAAAGTTCTCAGCTTGACATCCTTGTTATTAGGAAGTCTGTTAACGTTTCACTTCCTAGGTCATTTCACCTCAGGAATGTCTTTGGGGTCAGAGTTACTGCCTGCAAGGTGTGAGAGCAGAGAGCAGGACTCACAAATACCTACACAATACTGGTGTGGTTTGGATGCAGTAACAGCACCCACACATTATAATACAGCTTTCGAACACCTGCCATAACACTGTCAATGAGGTGCAGCACCAAAACCTTGTGAGGCAGGGTTGGGGTCAAGTCCTGTTTTTAGTTCCAATTCCAATTCCTTTTCATACATTCTAATTGATGAAGAGAAGGAGATTGGGAACTGATTTTAAAAAAGAAATTGAATTGAAAATCTGGAATGGAGCCTGACCCTGGTGTGGGTATACTATCCCTGTGTACACACATTGCATTGTACTGCAATTGAATATACAGTAGCTCCAGAATGATATTGCAGTAATGTGTACGGGTTATATCATATTTATGTGTAAGAAACAAGGCTAGGGTGGGAGATACAAACGTAGTGCTGGTGAAAGGAGGGCGTGAAATAACAGAGGGACAAAGAAAGAACCGAGAGACAGCGGGGGATGGAAGGAGCGATTCAAAGAGGTGAGGGAAAAGACTGGGTGACATTATGCTGAGACAGGCAGACAGGCATCCTGCCGGCCTGCCCAGGCGGTTGCTTATCACAGAGTGTAGCTGTCAAAGAGCGTTTGTACAAAATGCAACAAAACAAAGGATGTTACTGTACAGCAACTAGTTCAGTTATCTGACAGTACCGAGCCATGCTCATCTCACACGAGTAGACACAGTGTGTCAGATCGTTAGCTAACTGCAAGTTCGGTAGTTTCACTTAAGGTGTAAGGGCAGTGCGGGGCACCCCGCATACTCGTCTGCCGCCTTGCCCCTCAGCTGGTCAGAAATGGTATGCCCCTTGCTCACTTAGTTGCTAGGGAAGATGCCGACCCTCTCCTCGATCTTTCCCGTCCACCAGCCATTGTCCCC
Organism: Polyodon spathula; assembly: GCF_017654505.1. NCBI lineage: Eukaryota > Metazoa > Chordata > Actinopteri > Acipenseriformes > Polyodontidae > Polyodon > Polyodon spathula. The sequence continues at coordinate 18,621,015 of NC_054550.1, forward strand.
GGAGACCAGCGAGTCCTTGGACAGGACCTCCACCCAGTCCCCCTTCCACGGGCTAAGCTCGTCCTCCGCGCTGGCATCGTAGTCAAAGATGGCCGTCCAATATCCAGAAACCACAGGTGCTGAGGCTGGCGACGGGGCGGGACAGCAGGGGCGATGGAGGGGCTCCGCTGACAGGCGACCACCGCAGCCGCCACCGCAGCGCTGTCAGCCTTGGCTGACTGGGAAACAGATTCAGTGGCACTTGAGTTATTATTGAATGGGGATCTGAAGGCATCCATTGAACCGATCCATAGGGGCAGTGTGGATGATCTCCGCGGCTCATATACACCTGAGAGGGGATAATTTAAACAGGCTTAATAACCTCCTCCACGAAGAAGGTACAGCCCAGCTGGAGTTCACACAAGCCAACGGCGCTGTTTTTAAAATCAGCGGCATTTAATGACAGCCCATCGCGCTCTCCTCCTCGTTCTCGAGGAGATTTTCGCCGCTAGTGCTTTTTGGGAATTGTGGCTTTGCTCTTAGTATTGCCCCGTCCTGTCCTGTTCTCATCCATCTACCGACCATACTGCGAGGACGCACCCCGCTAGAAACGCCATAGGACAAATCTCCTCGCAAATACCCAGATACAAATTAGAATGGTGTATTCACCTTTCAATCTCTTTTCCGTCCTGCTTTTCTGTCAGATTCAGAACCTCCCCTACCTGATTATGCACCACGCCTGGTATCCGGTTGGGCACTGTCACCTGTCAATCACTGTCAATGCCCGACGCCTCAATCACAGCAAAAATATGATACAATATTTAATACTGCGGGAATACATCTAGTAGTCACAGTACTGTATTCAAAAGTACATCTGAGACTAGTTAATACGTTGTGTTGGGATTGAATGGGAACACTTGTGGTGTTTGACTCCAGTGTCTAGGCCTAGCAACATAATTTGCTTTTTTGTTTTTATTGGTTTACTAAAGTCAAAATTTAAAATGCATTTAAATTTCTGCTCACAAATATGTGCCCCTGGTCATATTTCACTTATAACGGGCTCACACACGCACGCACGCACACGTACGCACGCACGCATACCATTGCACTTGGAAGTTGGTAACTTATTCCCAGTTCCTTATTTGCGGTGTAGATGACAAAGCAGTGTGTCCTTTTTTTGTGTGTTTTAACTCATTACACATCATGCTCAATTAATATATTGGTACTATTTTAAAAAAAAAATCGCTCCTTCTTTAAAAAAAAAAAAAAAAAACGAAAATATTAATAACAAATCTGTATCAGCACCATAGCGGTACCCTATATTACCTGCTTGTTTTGCCTAATTTACCCACCTTAGACGCCTTGCTCACTAAATATCGTCTCCTCTTCGCAAAAACACTCACGATTTTAGTGAGCAAGCCGTACCCCACAGTAACCGAACCCCAAAGTGTAGCCCATTGTAACCAATATAGAACGCATGGGCACACGTCTTTGATGCCTAATTTACCCCCCTTAGATGCCTTGCTCACTAAATATCAAGGTATCCCTTGATAGGCTATCGGCTCCTCTTTGCAAAAACACTAACGATTTTAGTGAGCAAGCCGTACCCCACAAGCAGCAGCACCCCAAAATGTATCCAATAACAATGCATAGGAATCCCTTTGCTCTTACTTGTTGATAAACGGGGTCCAAAGTATGATGCTAAAGTTGGCTTCTTATTCGCCAGCTTCTTACACGCCCAGCTTCCTATTCACATTCCAGCTTCCTATTCACATTCCAGCTTCCTATTCGCATTCCAGCTTCTTAATCGCATCCCGCAAATGTAACACACATTGAGTAAGTAACTGGGGCATTTCAAAGCTGATTCTCACACAGGGGAACCCCTCAATTTCACCCATATGTATTTATACCGACCCAAAACTGATTTTGATACGAAAACAACGTGCAAACATGGCACAGACTGCAAGTTGGACAAAAACGCAAATTGAATAAGTAACTGCGGTATTTCAGGTGTTAAATAGCTATGGGCCTCTTATTTCAAAGCTGATTTTCACACAGGGAGAATCCCTCTACCTCATCCATGTGTATTTATCCTGGCCAAAATGGATTTTGATACAAAAACAGCAAAATCATCCAATAATCCGGGACTAATCATTTGCAAAGACTAACTCAGTAAGAGTTTCTGCGCTCATCCAAGATGAGTGAATTCAAAACCTGTCGTATGAAAAATAAAAATAAAATGCACTTTTATTTAATATATAATGAATTCTAAAAAAATAAGCCACTTTAGCATTATACTTTGGACCCTGTTTATCAACAAGAGCAAAGGGATTCCTATGCATTTTTATTGGTTACACTTTGGGGTGCTGCTGCTTGTGGGGTACGGCTTGCTCACTAAACCGTTAGTGTTTTTGCAAAAAGGAGCTGGCGGCCTATCTCGAGGGATACCTCGATATTTAGTGAGCAAGGTGTCTAAGGTGGATACATGGGGCATCCAAAGACGTGCCCCCGTGCTTTCTGTATTGGTTATAATAGGCTACATTTTGGTGTGCTACTACTTGTGGGGTACGGCTTGCTCACTAGAATCTTTAGTGTTTTTGCAAAGAGGGGGTTATAATCTATCTAGGGATACTTACATATTTAGTGAGCAAGGCGTCTCAGGGGGGTAAATTGGGCATCAAAGACGTGCCCCCATGCGTTCTGTATTGGTTAGAATGGACTACACTTTGGAGTGCTGCTGCTCGTGGGGTACGGATAGCTCACTAAAATCGTCAGCGTTTTTGCAAACAGGAGACTATAACCTATCTAGGGATACTTCGATATTTAAAACAGAGCGTGTATTCACTGGGTGGAGTTCTCAGTCAGGGTGCATTAATATGTTCGGCGGCTAGGCAATAACTCCGATATAACCAAATATACAAAACGTTTTTATTTTCAATATAAGAAACAATATAATATGCTTTGTACAAGTCCTAAAATTAAGATATAATCTTCTACAGGTTATATATATATATATATATATATATATATATATATATATATATATATATATATATATATATATATATATATTATGGACATCTTAAGAATATAGAATTATATCTTATATCTTAATTATCTTACTCTTAAACACTGACAGTTAAAGTAACAAACAAGAAACAAACAAACAAACAAATAAATAAATAAAAAAACAAATAAATAAATAAATAAATAAAAATCTTTCTTAATATTTCCCTCACCTGAGATGAATTTAAATCAAGGGAAGTAATGTTAAAACTGTACAATGCATTAGTAAGACCTCATCTTGAATATTGTGTGCAGTTCTGGTCACCTCGCTATAAAAAAGATATTGCTGCTCTAGAAAGAGTGCAAAGAAGAGCGACCAGAATTATTCCGGGCTTAAAAGGCATGTCATATGCAGACAGGCTAAAAGAATTGAATCTGTTCAGTCTTGAACAAAGAAGACTACGTGGCGACCTAATTCAAGCATTCAAAATTCTAAAAGGTATTGACAGTGTCGACCCAAGGGACTTTTTCAGCCTGAAAAAAGAAACAAGGACCAGGGGTCACAAATGGAGTTTAGAAAAAGGGGCATTCAGAACAGAAAATAGGAGACACTTTTTTACACAGAGAATTGTGAGGGTCTGGAATCAACTCCCCAGTAATGTTGTTGAAGCTGACACCCTGGGATCCTTCAAGAAGCTGCTTGATGAGATTTTGGGATCAATAAGCTACTAACAACCAAACGAGCAAGATGGGCCGAATGGCCTCCTCTCGTTTGTAAACTTTCTTATGTTCTTATGTTCTTATGTTCATAATATGGCATGTTACAATTTGGCGTGTTACAATTTGGCCAATCAGCTTCAGATTTGTCCTGAGTTGCATGGCAGATTTCAGTTAAACTAAGCTCTAATTAGTAAAAATGCAGCCATATACAGAGGGTATGTAATTCTGTATTTAAAAAAGAACCAATAGGACTTTAATTTACAAAAAGCTTTAAGCGGACAATTAAAAAAACAAAAGCGCCTCGATCTGATGCCTCGGAAGGCACTCGGGGAAGGAGGCGGGGCTAGAGTTCCGCCAAGTATTGTAAATGGAAAACTGCTATTACACAATATCGACGGTTCAAATGCACCAACTAAAAATGCTATGGAAAATTATTTCAAAATCCAGACTCCAGTAAGTATGCCAAAACGAGTCCTAACTAAGTCCAAAAACAGGTTATGCTTCTGAAAAACAAAACTAAGGGTCCAATTTAAAACAAAATCAGAAGTAATTCTGACACAAGTCATGCATTTCTTCCAATACAGAAGTGTAGAGAGAAGACAGATAAGGCAGTTTGCATAAAAACATTTAAAAAAGTTACAAATATAGGCATGTTTTTTTGTTTGTTTGTTTTTTAATTGAACTCGAATTTCATCATTGAACACTTGAGCAGGGACAATGTAAAATGCTGTGTGTGTGTGTCATGCGGTATCCAATCTAGCCAGAATAAGCTCATTCTTTTGAAGTGATTATTTCCAACAGCTAATTTGTTGAAAGTAGAAGGGGGATATTTATATTGGGTAGTCAAAAATTAAGTTTATCAAAATGCTTCCATGTTAAAGTGTTTCGTGCAGTAGCCTGTTCGTGGTAAATCAGCTGTAAAACAATTAAAGCTTGTTGATAGGCACTCGCTGTGTGATATGAACACACTCAATAGGTCTGGAGTAGGGAATCCAATTCCAGACACTTCTCCCAATCCCAGGATTTCGGGATTGATTGATTTATGTTTTTAAATCGCGGGATTCCGTTTTTGTAATAATAATAATAATAATAATAATAATAATAATAATATCGTGCTTTTGGTTGTATTAATAATTACCGTTGTCGTGGTGTAGTTTAATGCACTCACACGACAAAGGAGATCATCAACGAATTAATTAAAAATGAAAGAACACATACAAGCATTGCAAGTAAAGATAACAGTCGTGTCACTACAGCTCCAGCGCAGTGATTTCACTGTATGTAGGGTGGCCCAACTGCCTGCTCAACTCGATAATACTGTTATTTAAAAACATAAACTTAGATAAAACACACTGAATTAATTAAACTACAAACACTGAACATTTAAACTCCAGAGAGGAAACTTACCTAGTAAATACTACACATTTTTAACAGAAGCAGCAACATACACTGACGATCTTTGGTTTAGCCTGCAGACTGCAGTCCCACCACACTGCTATTTAAATATGTAAATTAGCCATGTGTGTGCTCCACTCACTGTCAGCAGCCAGCTGGGTGTTTATAGTTACACTGGCCCAACAGAATGGAAATGTACACCATTACAGCTGTGGGTTTATTTCAAAGCAGATTCAACATTGTTGATTTGATTGCTAAGTCAAGTAGGCTACTACAATGTGGCAAAAAAAAAAAAGTCAGTGTCCGCCATTACAGGATTTTTCTCGCGTACAGGGAGAGCTCGAGTACCGCCAGGGGTACACGTACCCCATAAGAACATAAGAACATAAGAAAGTTTACAAACGAGAGGAGGCCATTCGGCCCATCTTGCTCGTTTGGTTGTTAGTAGCTTATTGATCCCAAAATCTCATCAAGCAGCTTCTTGAAGGATCCCAGGGTGTCAGCTTCAACAACATTACTGGGGAGTTGATTCCAGACCCTCACAATTCTCTGTGTAAAAAAGTGTCTCCTATTTTCTGTTCTGAATGCCCCTTTTTCTAAACTCCATTTGTGACCCCTGGTCCTTGTTTCTTTTTTCAGGCTGAAAAAGTCCCTTGCGTCGACACTGTCAATACCTTTTAGAATTTTGAATGCTTGAATTAGGTCGCCACGTAGTCTTCTTTGTTCAAGACTCAACAGATTCAATTCTTTTAGCCTGTCTGCATATGACATGCCTTTTAAGCCCGGAATAATTCTGGTCGCTCTTCTTTGCACTCTTTCTAGAGCAGCAATATCTTTTTTATAGCGAGGTGACCAGAACTGCACACAATATTCAAGATGAGGTCTTACAAGTGCATTGTACAGTTTTAACATTACTTCCCTTGATTTAAATTCAACACTTTTCACAATGTATCCGAGCATCTTGTTAGCCTTTTTTATAGCTTCCCCACATTGCCTAGATGAAGACATTTCTGAGTCAACAAAAACTCCTAGGTCTTTTTCATAGATTCCTTCTATGAAAACCGCTGTGGTATGTCAATCACAAATAAAATATTCAAGAGCTCTGATCTGCCTTTGACATGAGAAGTTGCTATGTGGCAGCTGCAGCCAGCTGGCGAAGGTTGGCTGGTTGCAGTTGTTTCCTGTGAATGACACTGGCGATTTGGTCCCACAGATGTTCTATTGGAGTCAGGTCAGGAGAAAAGCTGGTCACGGCAAGACCTCGACATTGTTTTTTTGAAGTCGTGCAATTATAATCCTAGCACTGTGTGGTCTTGCATTGTCCTGCTGGAAAATCGACACTTCTGGATTGGCTTGCAGGAACGGAAAAACTGCCTCAAGGACTTTGTCAATGTATCGCTGAGCAGTAAGGTTATCCTCAGTCTGCACCAAAGGTGTTCTTGTGTTAAAGGAGATTCCTCCCCACATCACCATACTTCCACTGCCCCTCCCTTTGGCTTGAACAATGCAACAGTCAGCATTACTGTCCTGGGTCGGTGTGGTGACCCTCTGTCTTCCAGGACATGGCCTGTCCCTCACGGAGCTGGTTTCCTGGTTTCTCTGGACTAGTCTGCTGATTGTTGAAGCAGAACATCTCATTCTCCAGGCAACTTCTCTCACAGACAGGCCGCCTTCAATCATGCTGATAGCAACCAGATGATCTTCATTACTCAAGCAGGGCATGGTCATATCTTTTGCAGTTCTTGCGTTAATTAAAATCATGTATGTTCGAAAGGCTATTTATGCAGATTCTTAGTCAGCTCATTTTGGCTATTTTAACTCAACTCAAATACCAAACACTGAGCACCTGGCATTTTTATGAAATCACATGACTTGAGCTCAGTATTTTCTTATCCCAAGGAACGATACTACTCAAACAATCAACAAACCTGTCTGCTCACTGTTTAAATGTAATGCTATAAATAACAGTATATATGTGCCCAATGAGCTATTGATGTAAAACTTAGACTGTTGCATTTTCATTGTGCATTAGTGTATATACACGTATATGCACTTTCTGTAAACTATACTGTATTTCAATCTGAATTTTGCATTGTAACCCTGTACTGTTCTGAAACACCTGGAAGTCATCTTGGGTAAAGGCACCTGCCAAATAAATAAATAATAACGACCCTAAATGGCCCCTAGTAAAAACATAGAGTGTAATACAGCAAAGTGAAAGCATGGTAAACTGTAATGCAGCACAGTGAAAGCATGGTAAAGTGTAATATAGCACAGTGAAAGCATGGTAAAGTGTAATACAGCACAGTGAAAGCATGGTCAATTGTAATAAAGCACAGTTAGAGCATGGTAAAGTGTAATAAGACACAGTGAAAGCATGGTAAAGTGTAATAAAACACAGTGAAAGCATGGTAAAGTGTAATAAAGTACAGTTTGTTTATTGTATTTATTTATCAGGGACACACACAATTATAACAGAAGGGTCACTTACATGACACAAGGTTCATTTCCATTGACAGTCCCAGGGCAGAGAGTGATGAAAACTGTAATAACTCTCCTTATTACTTCTACTCTATACTATAGCAATAACCTCCTATTGAATATCTGATAAAAAAAATACATACAACGTTAAAGTAATAAATTACCTATTAAAAGTACATAACAATCCTCAGCTTACATAATCAAGTTACAGTACAATTTATGTCATATAAATACCCAATATACACAATTCAAATGCATCCTGAATAAATAAATGATTGCAATTGATTATCATTCAACCAAGCATTAAGTTCATTGCAAAATATTTTAAAATCCCTTAAGACCTTAATTTCTGAAGGAAGTGAGTTCCAGAATAAAGTACCTCTTATATAGAGATAACTGTTTGGGCAAATGCTGTTCTGCAACTTTCCACTTTACAGCTTCCCCTGTGAGCTTATTAGTATCTTCGGAGAGCTTTTTCATGAATTCCTTTAAGGGTGGTGTACATAATCAATGCAAAGTTTTAAATACCATTTTTGCATAAGAAAAGTTGACATAATTATCAAAACTCAGCAATTGGTACTTATCAAAATGTTACAGTGATGGTATCTCACAGGTTTTTATCCAAGATATCCAGAGCTTGCTTATTAAGAGAACGTATTGTTCCCTTTTAATTCGAATGAGAACCATTACCGAATGGGAAGAGCAAATATACAAACGCTGCCCTATCAGGCCCCTGCTGTGAGAGGGGAAGTCTCTCCCACCTCCTGCTAAAGAGGGACATCATCACAGTAGCACATCGCCATTTTCCGTCTCATCTCTCTGAGACAGGTCTTACATTGCTTTTGCTTTTTACATACCGAATTTGGCTGATTTGTTTGGTTTTCTGAATAAATTAATCATCAGATCCACTGTAATCACACTCTCAAGCGTTGGTAAATTGGCTCTTGTTATAATTCCTGCGTCAGTTTTCTGGCTAGAGCTGGTTTCGACCCCCCCTTCAGGGATTAGCGAGCGGCCATTACTCTCTCACTGCACAAGGCTTTGTGTAGTTGATTCACCGTGTGAGAGCTGCTGTGGTGCTGTAAGGAGACTCGGCGGGTTCACGGCGTCGTCCTCTACACCGATTTAATCGGTCACGGTGACCAACAAAAAAAAAAAAAAACACAGCTTGGGCCTAGCGCCCCCTTTCAATCCTCGGGCTGAATCGGCTGCACAACCCGACAATCGACTGCATTTTTTCCCGCCGAACGGAGGTTGAGCGCCTACCCGGACCCAATTGACTCGGCACCAGTGTAAACATCTTTTGCGCCACCTACAGCTGGCCCCGACAGTGCCTACCATCGGCACCGACCTTGGAACAGGTCCACTCGGCACCAACCTCTCTCTTTTTGACGCCGATCCCAGTATCGATTGATTCGGCATCGGAGAATAGCTTCGAGGCAGTCTACAGCCCGGCACCGACAGCACTACACGACAGCATCGACCTCGGCGCCAATCGACTCGACACCGACCTCTCGGCACTGACCGTGCATCTCAACACCAACTGATTCGGCACCGGTGAATCGTTTTAAAAACGCTTCTGCAGGCTGCTCATTGAGGCGCAGGCACCTCTCAGGGGAGGTGAGATGGTGACCGCCAATGCGGTACCACTCAAGGGGACGCTCACCAGGGGACACCACCACCGGGCAGCCCCAGCCCCCACAGTCTCATTCCCCGTCCCCTCTGCCTAGACCACCTAGCCCAGGCGAGCTGTTCTTCACGGCGTCCAGGTTAGACGTATCGGACCCAGCCACCTCCGTCGGGCAGGCCACAGTGGAAAGCACCCTGCCGCCTTTGCTACACGTGTCCCAGAGGGAGGAGCTCCGGGCAGCTGCAGCCACGGACGTCCCATGGCCGGTGGAACAGGAGGGAAATGGGAATCGCTTCCTCCAGCAGAGAGGGCACCCACAGCATACCCCCCACTTATGCCAGGACTTCCTGGATTTGGTGCGCTCCTCCTGTGGCACCCCCACGATCGGGTACACGGTCACGGTGTTGGTGCAGCGATGGTGGCCACGCGCCGGCATTTGTGGCTGACGCAAGCCAAGGTCATAGAGACCGAGAAGGTGGCGCTGCTGGATGCCCCCATTACACCTGGGCAGACTTTCGGGGCGACCATTGATGTGAGCCTTGAGAGGTCCCACAAGGCCACGGAGGTCATCTCAAAGTTTTCGTGCCTTCCGGCCTACAGTCAGTGCCCAAGGGGGCATGCACAGCCTGCTGGGGTAAAAGGGTCTGAACACCGCCCTCCACCCCAGAGTACGCAAGCAGGCAGAGGAAGAGGCAGGGCCAGCGGCAGGGGACCACCGCAGGCCAGGGGTAACCGGTTCTCTGGCTGGAGACCGAGGCCGGGGCCTAAGAAAGACTCGCCCCCTCCCAAGCCCAAGGGAGACCTCCCCTGAGGGACCCTGGCTGCCACAAAAACCACCCCACAACTGGACTTACCAACGGCAACGGCCCATGGCAAGGCTGCACCCAGGACTCCTGGGTGCATTCGACTATGAGACACGGATACGCTCTACAATTCCGCATAGGTCCGCCACCCTTCAAGAGTGTGCTCCACACCACCGTTGAACCAGCGAGGGCGATACTCCTTCAACAAGACATAGCAAATCTTCAAAGGAAGAACGCTGTACGCTTGGTAAGTCCAAACAATGCCCTCACTGGTTTTTATTCCAGGTACTTCCTGGTGCACAAAAGGGATGATGGTTTCAGACCAATCTGGATCTCACAGTCCTCAACTTGTTCATCAAGCAGAGGAAATTCAACATGTTTTTTTTTTTTTTTTTTTTTTTTTTTTCAGATGTGATACTAGATATTTCTTTTTACATTTCACTGAACCAAAACTACTTCTGTCAATAGCAGCCAGTGGGCGGTATCAACAACTCCATTGGCTGATGATTAATCAATGGCGTTGATGCCGTCCACTGGCTAAACCAATAGTTGATTGTTGGCAGTGAAATTCAAACTAGGTTGACCAAAGTTACAGTTTATGAAACAGAACCTGCCTTGTGTCGTATTTTTTTACACATACATGTGTGTAGTGCCTCACTAGTTAATTTGAAATAATTTGCAGCAAAAATGAAATGAGACTTGCGAATCAAATCGATGCAAACTCTGTGTCTATATATATATATATATATATATATATATATATATACATTAGAATATTATATATATATATATATATATATATTTATTATGGTATACCATGTAAAATCATAATTATAATATTAAGCCCCGTGTTAGTGGGGCAAGGGGGCATTTGTGTGTGTGTATCGTGTTTTGTTAATTTACGATCAAAGTAAAAAATAAAAAAAGGCCTTCTTACCATACCCCATGTCCCAGTTTCTAAAGTTCCTGTCTACTATATTATTACACAAAACTGCGGGATACAAAATTAAATGAATTGGGAGTGCTAACGAGTGGCAAACAGGGACAGAAATGTTGAATATTTCTGTCAGCTCAATAAAGTATTGCATAGAATATCTGTAACTCGCAGTATAACTGAGAAAACTTGTCAGATCAACATCGATTGTGCATGCCCGGAATATAGAGGTGGAACAATCTCTGCCAGCCAATGGAGTCGCTGATACCGTGCACTCTGTGATTGACAGAAGTAGTTTTGGCTCAGTGAAATGTAAAAAGAAGTAGCTAGCGTCACATCGAAGTGTAAATAGCAACGCAGAAAAGGAAATGTCATAATGTAAATGGACAGAGTGAGATGTAAAAAGCAAAAATGAAATAAATAAATGAATGAATAAATAAATAAATAAATGTCCATGTATTTATTTCAACATCAATGTATTTATTCCTGTATTTATTTATTTATTTATTTATTTATTCTTAATTTTTGCATGGAGTATCCTCCATAGTTTTCCTTTTTCAAATGTATATATGCAGTGGTTTGCATAAGTATTCACCTCTACCAATAATGTCAGATTTTGTTGAATTACAAATAATTTATGCACAGTTTCTCAAACAACCTTTTTTTATTCAAAGCTGTAGTAGTTAAACTGAACACTGTTATATGAGGAGGAGGTTAAATTTCAAGCAAAACTTATTTACTGGTTGCATAAGTATTCAGCCCCTTAAGTCGGTACTTGGTAGAAGCACCTTTTGCAGCTAATAGTGCTATGAATCTTTTGGATAGGTCTCTACTAGTTTTGCACAGTAGGATGGTAAAATTTTTGCCCATTCTTCACAGGAAAATTGCTCCAGTTCTGATAAGTCTCGCCATAAATTTTCGATTGGATTCAAGTCAGGACTTTGACTGGACCACGCAAGAATGTTAATTCTCTTCTTGTTCAACCACTCCAGTGTGGCTTTGGCTTTGTGCTTCGGGTGGTGGTGCAGCGGTGATCCGGATAGTGCTGACCCTCAGCGACAGCTTCGGATTTGTGCTTTAACTGTCTGGTGATGCAAAACACGGACAATTACTACACAGACACGACACAACACAAAACACGTAACATGTCTCCTTTTAATGAGAGCTCCTCTCTTGGTCCTTCTCTCTGCTGAGCTTTACCCAAACGAAGGAAAAGATCAGCGTTACCCCAGCCCCTATATGCAATCCCATATGACATCTTGGTAAACGGTTGCAGCTGCCTTATTGCTTGCAGCTGCCTCTCGTTTACCTTTCAGGTCAGTACGGTCTTACAACAGAGTCTCACTTCTTTCCAGGCTAACCAACTTCCCAGCCCCGGAAACCAACTGTCAGGCCAGCCCTTCCAGACATCTCCTCCTGTTCTTTAGTGTCCTCACAGGTCAGGTGGGATACTCATTGTCTCATTGTCTTTCCGTCACATATCCCACTGCTCAGAGTGCAGCCGAAGGAACACTCGGTTAAATCTACCTTTCCCATTACTCCCCCCTCCCGGGAAAAATAAACTGCATTTTGGTGGTCTTTCCCTGCCCGGTGTACCATGTGGTACATGAAGGGCCGCAATGCCAGATACCATCAAGTTATCTGAGCATTGCTGTCCTTCATTGTGCTTAACCACTTGAGTGGGGCGTGGTCTGTGACCAGATCAAATGAGTGTCCCAGCAGGTAGTATCGTAAAGAGTGAGTAGCCCATTTAATAGCCAAGCACTCTTTTTCGACTATGGAGTAGTTACGTTCCCGAGGTAACATTTTTTTGCTTAGGTATGATATCTGGTGTTTTACTACAGCTACTTTTTGGGACAAGACTGCACCCAAACCTACATCCGATGCATCGGTGTGGAGGATGAATCTCTTGGTGAAATCCGATGTGATAAGAGTGGGGGCCTGGCAAAGTCTACGCTTAATAGTATCAAACACCCCCTGACACTCAGCTGACCACTTAATCAAATTTGGAGCACTCTTTTTGGTGAGGTTGACTAACGGGTTAACCACTGTGGCGTACTCGGGGATGAAGCGACGGTAATAACCGTCTAAGCCCAGTAGTGACCTCACCTGAGTCTTGGTTTTGGGGATCGCTGCATCAACCAAAGCCTGGATTTTGTGTGACCACAGGTCTCACCCTTCCATTCCCCATTAAAAATCCCAAATATTGAGTCTCTGTTTTGGCAAACGCACATTTCCTCAAGTTAGCTGTCAGCCGGGCTGCCCTTAGAGACTGAAGAACGGCTGTAACCCTAGCCAAATGCTCTCATCAGGTGGAGCTGTAAATCACCACATCATCAATATACACTGCTGCATATTCATGATGTGGGTGTAAAAGCTCGAGCATATCCCATACCTCTTTGCGAACTCAACTTTGTCGACTTTATGGGATCCGGTATGGTCTCTCTCGCACTGTGACACCTGGTGGAGAGATAATGTCATATTCAACCAAGTTTGTTCTGCCGGGCAAGTCAGAAAAAACATCACTGAACTCCTCAATAAGCTTACGCAGCTCTCTTTGCTGATCCGGAACCAATTGTTCCCCCGTTGAAATTGATCTTGTGCTAGGAGTCTCTGGACAGGGGCCTAAATCAGCCTCTGTATTGCCTGGGGCTATAAATAAGACCTCCCTTGCCTGCCAGGGCTTTAACAAATTGACATGGTAAATTTCACGTTCATTATGGCGATAGGGCTGTCTAATTTCATAATTCACTTTCCCTATAGCCCGAATCACTTCATACGGCCCCTGCTATTTAGCACACAGTTTTGATTCTGATGAGGGAAGTAGCAGCATTAACTTGTCACCTGGTCGAAAAGTTCCGAATTCATGCATTTTTGTTGTAATGCTGCTGCTGTCAGTGCTGAGCCGATCTGAGGTTGTCCTGGGCCAACTGAGACCAAATACAGGCGATTTCTTAGTAGGAGCACATGCTTCACTACATTCTTGGACGAGCCTTTGTGCTCCTCCCACCCCTCCCTCAGCAGGTCGAGGATGCCGCGAGGCTGCCGGCCGTACAGGAGCTCAAAGGGAGAGAACTCCGTCGAACTCTACGGCACCTCTTTCACTGCAAAAAGGAGGTAGGGAAGAAGCGATGCCCAATGTTTTTGCTCTTGTGTTACGAATCGTCTCAGCATTGACTTTAAAGTCTGATTAAAACGTTCCACCAGACCATTCGATTGTGGATGACAGACAGACGTCCTGATGGGACGTATTTTTAATATTTTGTACACATGCTGTAACGTATTGGATAAAAAATTGGTTCCGTGATCAGTCAAGATCTCCTTGGGGATCCCTACTCGAGCCATATTCTGCACTAACTCGGTGGCTATTGCAGCGGCACTAGTGGACCTCAATGGAACTGCCTCCGGGTATCGCGTTGCATAATCCACCACTACTAATATGTGTATACCCAGAGTCAGAAGGAAGCAAAGGGCCCACTATGTTCAAAAGGAGTGGAAATAATCGGCAGTGGGACCAAAGGGGCGGAGCTACTCGCTGGCAGTCTGGGCATGTGGCTACATATCTTGACACATCAGTATGAAGACCTACCCAGTAGAATTGAGCCAATATCCGTTCCCTTGTCTTCTCGGCTCCGAGGTGCCCCGCAAAAGGGATATCATGCGCCAGCCTCATGACCTCGGTCCGACAAGACGGGGGAACCAATAATTGTGTTACAGGCTGCCCTGTGCCCGCGGCTAGGTTTACCCTATACAGTAATTGCCCCTTGATACTGAAATGTGAATATACTAGCGCCCCAGCGCCATCAACATCAGTACCTTCAATAGACTGGACCTGCCACCAAGCGTGCACTAGTGACGGGTCGTTATGTTGGCCCCACACTATGTCCGCGCTTGAGTACCGCAGGTCCGGTACATTGAGAAGGGCTGGAATAACCTCTGCCCTAGCTGGCCCAGTAACCTCACTCTCTCGGTCACACTGCGTTCCCACTCCCTTTGACTGGCGTTTGTTACCATCCCAGCACTTTCCCACCAGACCCCAGCCTTGTCTCAAAGATGCTCCCTCCCATTTCGCAGTCCATCTCTCCTTATTTGTTTTTCTAGGATGGAAAATAGGGGAAAACATTTCAGTATGAAAAGGAAACACATCACCAATTTGTTCCCTTTTCTTTATTTCTGCCATGTTTACGTGTGTGGCTGAGACTGCCATTATTTGCATTAATTGTTTGAATTTTGGCCAGTCCCGGCCCAGAATAACTGGGTGTGGCAACCTTTCCGCCACCCCTACTACAAGGTGATGTTTTATCGATCCTACTGATAGATATACTTTTAGTGTGGGATGTGCCGCCGTGTCTCCATGGATACAGGAGATGGCCACCTGACCTTGTGGCCTCC